>NW_022103898.1:56572020-56604453 GCF_000313985.2 Echinops telfairi
CAGCAGTTGTGTCGGGAAGGTGAGCATCACAGAATGCCAATTTAATAGAAGAAAGTTAGAATGGGGAATTTTGCTGTGTTGTTTCAACTGAACTGACAAGTGAGTGACACTCATTTTAATCCATCAGCTATATGCACATGAAGGATCTGCTTCTGTTGCAGAAGAAATTGCAAAAGAAATAGAGCTAGCTTTCTCGGTACAGCTGCAGAGGGTATCCAAATCACATGCTGAATATTAACCACACTCATATAACATTCTGCTTTCAATAGCTAATCAACAAAACAGAAGTAAACAAAGAAGAGTGATTATGTGCTGTGACAAAACAATTACTTCCTCAGGGGTCCTTCCTCTGTTTCCTCCTATTTTTTCCAGCTCATATTACAATGCCGAAAGTCATCAGCATATGTGTGAGGTAGATAAAAAGATATGGGGTTATTTGCTAAACATCCGGCTCTCTTCCAAGGACAGGAAACATGTCTCTTTTTCTCTGTTGTTATCCTTAGCACTTCACTATGCACTTGGTTCTGTGCTCAATTACTCATTGTCACATCTGTTAGCAACTGATCCCCAGTCAACTGACCTTGCTAGAGAGAATGCTGAGCTTCTCTCTCCAAGAGGGAACACTTTGGATACAAAGCAGGGTAATGAATGAGAAAGTCAGGGGAAGAGAAATATATTTCAGAAGTAAGTGGGGAACTACATCGCACGGGCTTTGTGAGGTTGGTAGTCTTAGAAAGAAACTAGGGGCTACGTGAACTAAAAATTGGAAACAGAAGTCCTAAGAACGATAGGGCAGAACATCCACTGGCAGCGCTCCATATTAGTTGCAGAGAAGTGAAAAATATATATTTCAGTCTTTTGTGATTTCTACTCAGAACCAGTGTTTAAGGGGGAACATGCAGCAATGATTCAAAAGAAATGAAAAGAGGTGAACTATTTAGAATGCAGTGCAGGATCCCAAAGTCTTCTGAAAAGGCATGTGATGGTGCCGTGTCAAGCAATTCCCACAACAAGACACTTTCTGAGCACCTTCCCTAGTGGGATAACAAATGGCCATTTGCCTTTATAAGCATCTCTCCATGTTGCTAACGTCCTTCATCAACTTTAGAACTTTTCTGGTGCAGCTACGGTATTCCTTTGATGACTTCAGACTCATTGCAGCAAAGCTTGGTGGCTGTGGCATGGCTTCAGTTGGCCTCGTACAGGAAGCTCAATAGGGTGCCAAAAACCTAGGATTTAGAAGAGAACATATATATTTTTCTCAGCTGTGAAACAACAACAACAACAAAGACTAGGCTAAAATAATGATCTTATGGAGAAGTGCTGTAAAAGACAATCATAGGTATAAATCTGATTGAGTTAGGGTAGTGGAGTCTGGGCGACCAGCAGGGGGAGGCTGCAGTTCTTTCTAGAAGACCAGGGCAGGAACACAGTCCATGGACCTAGAATTCATGGTCTTGAGCCCTGGTGGCTCAGCAGGTTACTACAACGATCTGGAGTCTAGCACAACAGACGCGTTCTGCTACTAACTCAACAAGAGAGGAACGAAGCTTTCTGCTCCCATGAAAGATTTACCGCCTTGGACAAACAGAGACACTTCTCTGCCCTATAGAGTTGCTATGAGTCAGAATCAACTCAAGAGACGTGAGTGTTTGTTTTTCGTTTTTGGTTTGCCTGTTAGATAATTCAATCGTGAACATCGAAGAGACATTGCTGCCACATTGTATACTCTCTGCCATGATGATAGGCTATTTGGAGATAAGGAAAAATAAGTTGTTCTGCACTAAACTGGCACTCACAAGTGACTTCACCTTATTTTGTACAATCACTCAGCATTTATTACATTTACATCCTAATCCATATACGACTTGCAAAAGAAATGCCAAAGACCGGATTAGAACTCTTCTAGAATGTTTGTGTGAAGCATAGCTAGCTGTCTGAATCAGCGTATGCAGGCTTGGTTTTATAGTGTTTCAGCGATCCAATATGCTTCATTCTGTTAGAAACGTCTTCATTTCTTACTTATGATTTATTAAACGACAGGTATTATTTAAGGCACCATATGTGCTAAATGAGGCACTGCATCTATGTTTTAGACACTTTATTTTTCATAATCTCATGCCTTTGTCTTTTGAAGGCTCAGACATTCACTACTTCCATCTCCGCTCCCATAGCCGTCCCGGACCAAACTCTGAAACAGCTTGTACCCGTATCAGAGCTTAAATTCTTCTTCTTCTTTTTTTTAATGTCCATTTTATTTGTTTATTTATTTATTTTTAATTATTTTATTGGGGGCTCGTACAACACAACACAATCCACACATACATCCATTGTGTCAAGCACATTTGTACATTTGTTGCCCTCATCAATTTCCAAACATTTGCTTTCTACTTGGGCCCTTGGTATCAGCTCCTCATTTTTCCCTTCCCTCCCCACCCCCCTCTTTCATGAACCCTTGATAATTTATAAATTATTATTATTTTGTCACGTCTTACACTGTCTGACATTTCTCTTCACCCACTTTTCTGTTATCCATGCCCCAGGGAGTGGTTTATATGTAGATCCTTGTAATCAGTTCCCCCTTTCTACCCCACCTTCCCTCT
Organism: Echinops telfairi; assembly: GCF_000313985.2. Taxonomy (NCBI): domain Eukaryota; kingdom Metazoa; phylum Chordata; class Mammalia; order Afrosoricida; family Tenrecidae; genus Echinops; species Echinops telfairi. Next base: position 56,574,624 of record NW_022103898.1, read on the forward strand.
ATCTTCCCGGTATCACCACTCTCAACACTAGTCCTGAAGGGATCATCTGTCCTGGATTCCGTGTTTCCAGTTCCTATCTGTATCAGTGCACATTCTCTGGTCTAGCCAGATTGTAAGGTAGAATTGGGATCATGATAGTGGTGGGGGAGGAAGTATTTAAGAACTAGAGGAAAGTTGTATGTTTCATCATTGCTACACTGCACCCTGACTGGCTTGTCTCCTCCCCATGACCCTTCTGTAAGGGGATGTCCAGTTGTCTGCAGATGGGCTTTGGGTCCCCACTCCGCACTCCCCTTCATTCACAATGATATGATTTTTTGTTCTTTGATTCCTGATACCTGATCCCATTGACACCTCGTGATCACACAGGCTGGTGTGCTTCTTCCATGTGGGCTTTGTTGTTTCTCAGCTAGATGGCCACTTGTTTACCTCAGAGCTTAAATTCTGAGTACTAGGTTTGTGGAAACTTTATACCATTTTCTTGTTCATCCTCTATGTTTTAACTAGAGTAAGTTTTCTACCAGTTTCTAAAATCAAGTACTATTGCTAATATGCTTACATCATATAGTGGACTCCCAATCAAACTGCCAATAAAATTTGACCTCTATATCATGAACTTTTATGTCTTGCCTTTCTTTATGGCTTATCTCTACATCATCCTTCCTACCCATAGCGTTCTAGCTACTGGCGTCTCGTTCTGTCCTTTGGTAGGTTGTTCATCGTCTTCCTCTTTGGTTTCTTCTGCTGGCTCTTATGTGGCACCTTCTTCCCATCATGCAGGTTATCCCTCACAGGTCACCTTTTTCAGAGGGCCCTGCCCCAAGTGCATTACATAAACCCACTCTGCAGGTCTTCTCAACCCAAGGCCTTTACTTATTGCTTTCATCTTGCTAATAATCCATTTCTGACGCTATTTCATTCATTCAGTTATATTCTCATGAGACGTTTCTCTTAGCTGGGATGTCAGGGGCTCCACAGTATCAGTTCTACATTGTCCGCAGCCGCCTCCTGGAGTGCAGCATGTCTGACGTGTGCTGTAACGGTGCTCGGTGATGATCAATGGTCATGGAAGCGAGTGACTCTGCTTATACTTCTTCACTCTCTGAGATTTGGCTTCTTCATTTCTCAGAGGAGGAGCATAATACCTGCTCTATCTAATTCCCAGTTTTTTTCAAAGCTCTCCAAAGCATTCACTCACAGAAACCCCTTATGATAGGTACTGAGGTGCAAACTGAAGAAAAATTCCTACTTTGAGAAGAATTCAGAAAACCAAGGGTAGGCAAGTACGAGGACAAGCAATTTGTACACATGCTGATTACTAAGCAGAGGCCTGTCCTGCATGATGCTAGCAATCGCATTCCATTTGCGATGTGGATGAGTGGTATCCCATGAAATTTTACAGTACTCAAACTTTTTGACCTATTAGGGCCCTATGTATATGCCAAGGACTATTTTAAAACATTTTTTAAAATTTACATCATTTTATTGGGAGCTCGTACAACTCTTATCATAATCCATATATACATCCATTGCGTCAAGCACATTTGTACATTTGTTGCCCCCATTATTCTCAAAATATTTGCTTTCCACTTGTGCTCTTGGAATCAGCTCCTCATTTTTTCCCCACAACCTGGTTAGACCAGAGGATGTACAGTGGTGCAGATAGGAACTGGAAACACAGGGAATCCAGGACAGATGAACCCCTCAGACCAGTGGTGAGAGTGGCGATACTGGGAGGGTGGAGGGAAGGTGGGGTAGAAAGGGGGAACCGATTATAAGGATTTACATAAAACATCTTGAAGTAATAACTCATATGATTTTCCTTTAAAAAAGTGAAGAAAATACAATTTGAATATTTTACACTGTAAGTGTATACATAACATGCTACAATTATTTTCTATATATTTCATAGAGATACTTGCGCAGTTTAAGCATGTATGTGTGTGTGTATGTGCAATTATTATAGATATGAAGGAGTCCTAGTGGCATAGTAATTATGTATTGGGCTTATAATCATAAGGTTCTCAGTTCAAAACCATCAGCTGCTCTTTGGGAGAAAGATGAGGCTTTCTATTCTATTACAGTCTCAGAACCTACAGGGACAGTTCTACCCTGTCCTATAGGGTCGCCATGAGTCCGAATTGACTTCATGGCAGTGAGGTGAGGTTTGTACTTGTTCACTTTAGTTATTTTTCTCTCTGCCTTATTCTTCCATCCCAAAGAGTTCCAAATGCTAGTTTTTCTCATATGTTGATGATTTCTTTTCTTAAAAAAAAATTCCCTGAGTGCTCATCAACTTTCCTTTTGTTGAGTAGACCTGGGAGAACTGTACTGAAGTGGTTGGGGATGTAGAAAAATATTGTTAGACCATTAAAGTCTTATGAACTTTCCAAAGCTACACTGCCCCACAATCGGCACAATGGCAACTCAGCATTGCAGTCTTTTGGGGAAGAGTGACAGTCATTTCTGTACATTGTCTTCCATGATAACAGTGGCTGTAGTCAAGTAACAAAAGCAAGGCAGGCCCAGCTTGTTGACCATGCAGTTTAAATTTCCCCCAGATTTTCTTCTTTGTCTCTTTTGAAGGAAATGAGCAAATGCATTCTTAACAAAACCCTCTCAGAGCAAAAGAAAGCAGAAGAAACAAAAACAAAAACAAAAAACCCACTAAGTCTTTAAACCCAGAAACTTCTCAGTGTACAGGGACAAACGTATAATTAAATCTGCAAGCTTTTTTTCTTCCTTTCTTTCTTATAACTTCCATGCAATAAAGCCCAATTACTGGTGATAATGAGAATCAGGGAGTAACTGTGCCCCAAGCCGAAGAAAAAATGTGTTGCCATGTGACTGGAATCTTGGAGAGAATAATTGTAAAAGGGAAGTTTTCTTATGTCAGGTTGTAAATTATGGTTAGAGCAGATGAGCTGCCACCCTTTGATGTTAGATTATTCAGGCAAAGCTGTTTCCTTAGGAGAAGGGTGGGCAGCAGGTAGAACCGCAACTCAACCGTGAGCTGCAGATGTGCATGGGGGTCAGAATGTGGTGCCCTCTGCAGGGTACAGACAGAGACTGGCAGAGCAGAGGATGTTCGCAAAGGGGTTGTCTTGCAGAGGTCCATCCTTCCTAGGGTACCCCTTTGTTTCACCTTGAAATGCCTTTCTGTTATCCGGTGATTCATATTTCAGAATGAAATATCCTATATATATTTCCTTTTATTTCTACTTTTTCTATTTAACTCTTTTTAACTGTTGTTTCACTCTTAGAGTTTTGTGTTGTATTGAAAGATGTATGTTTAAGCCTGTTTCCTCAGAATGTTCATTTTATTTAAATTTAAATGAGAAAATATTAGGCAAATTGGAAGAAAAATTCACGACATTGTGTAGCTGCTTTTATAGATTTATCTTTTGACTCTAATAAGAGTTTACCCCTCCTTATTTTCCATTCATCTTCTTATTGTTATTATTATGGGTAATTCCCACAATGTCCCTTGGAAGAAAATGTTCTTCCCATATACTTTTTGAAGCCTGGACAATAGAAGTCCCTGTTGAGGCTAGCGTGCCTTCAGTGTCCGGAGGATGCACTTCTGAAACACATCAATTCAGATTGTGCAGCTCCGGGACTCATTGCTCAATGACCCTGAAACAGCGGTGTGAACTATAGCAATCTCCCCTGTGAAGTCATTGTGCCCTGAGCAGTGAGGGCTTCAAAATCCATACCGTTTTTTTTATTTAGCAAAATGGAAGGAGATAGTGCCGTGGCTAAGTGCTCTGCTGCGAACTGAAAGTTCAGCAGTTCATGTCCTCTAGCCATCCTTTAAGACAAAAATGTAGCAGTTCGCTTCCGTAAAGATTACATTGGAAACCCTGTGGAGTCGATCTATTTTGTTCTACAGGGGCGCTATGAGTAAAACCTGACTCCGCAGTAATAGGTGTGTGCGTGTGTGTGTGTGTGTGTGTGTGTGTGTGTCCGTGTGTGTCTTAGTTATGTTGACAACCCATCTTTTGCATAATGTTCTTTGAGAGCCAGGTATCCTAGTATTTGTTCAGTACTGTGCCAGGCACTATAGGGAACATGAGCGATGATAAATTATTGCATTTTTTTAAGGAACATGCAATTTTCATGTGCAATTTAAATAAATACATTCAGCTAAATAAAACAAATTCTCAGTAGAGAAATTTTACATGGTCAGGAGCTCTAGACACTAGCATTGACACAGAATTTTTATGAGTCTGGACAGAGGATGGACATGAGAGAGAATCCATTTCAACCATAATGTAAAATGCATAGGAAAAATGCACATATAAACACACAGCCTGCATCTCTCTATTACATAGAGGGCAGCTGTGAATCAGCATGATGTAAAATCATAAAAAATGTGCATTAGGGTTGTATCCTCTCACCATACTTATACAATCTGTATTCTGAGAAAATAATCAGAGAAGCTGTACTATATGAAGATGAACGAGGTATCAGTGTTGAAGGAAGGTTTATTAATAACCTGTGATATGCAGAGGATACAAACTTGCTCGCTGAAAGGGAGGAGACCTTGAAGCGCTTGCCGATAAAGATCAAGGACTGCAGCCTTTGGTGTAGATTACAACTCAATGGGAAGAAAACCAAAACCCTCACCACTGGCTCACTAGAAAACATGTGATGCATGGAGAAAAGAAGATTTCAGGGATTTCATCCTATTTGGATCCACAATCAATGCTCATGAAAGCAGCAGTCAAGAGATTGAGCGACATAAAGCCATAACTCAAGGTGCGGCACAAGACCATTTAAAGTATTCTAAAGGAGGGGTGCTACTTTCAGCCTGACCTAACCTATGTTATTTTCAGTACTTTCCTATGCATGTGAAAGTTGGAAGTTGAGTTAGACAGGGTGAAATTGATGCATTTGAATGGTGGTGCTGAAGAGGAATATTGAACGCGCCATGGACTGCAGAAAAGGCAAGCACATCCCCCTTGGAAGAGCAACCAGAATACTTCTTCGAGGAGAGGAAGGCTCTTGAGACGTTGTCTCCAATACTTTAAATATGTCATTAGGAGAAACCAGTCCCTGGAAAAGGACATCATGCTTGGCAAATTGGCGGGGTTGGTGGGGGGTGGGTGTCAGCAAAAAGAAGACCACTTATGAGATGGGTTGACCCGGTGGCTGAAACAACGGGCTCAAACATAAGAACAAATGTAAGGATGGCACCAGACAAGGTGGTAATTCATGTTGATGGACAATGTGTCCCTGTGGGTCAGAACCGAATCCCTGGCCTGTAACAATGACAACATACATCAGCATGGATTCCATGGCACACAACAACACAACAGGTTGTGAATTTACAGGGATGGGTCTCTGAGGTTTAGGGAATGATCTCTCCTTAATCATGGTCAACTATTCTTACCTCCCTTGGAAAATGAGGTGGGTATGGCATTCGGAGCTGTAGATATGAAGGTCAGGTTGTTGTATATTTAGTTCACAGGGCCAAATTTCAGGCATGGGAATTATTTTAGAAACACAAACCCTATCTATATGCATATATCAGAAAATCATTCAGAACTTAATTTTCTATATTTCCATTAATTACAAAATTACATGTGGAAACAACTTGTTGCAATGCTGATCAAAGACTAATACATTTAGATCAGGGTCAAATATTCAAGATATATCACTGATATTTAGAGATGTAGGTTTTTTATTGTGAAACTTCTAGTTCACCTTACTGTGTCAAAATCCTTTCACATCAAAGTTGGGATTACTGACAGGGTATTCATTTTAAGTATTTAAAGTTATCAAATGTTAGGCACTATCATGTGTATATTTTCTCTATGAAAGCTCCAGATATTCAATTATTATTATATATGTAATTATAAGCATCATCATAATGTTCTATCATGTACTATGGGGTCTTACTATTGAAGTCTTGTGAACTATTATCTTTAATTAGCTATTGTTTATACTTTAAGCTTGTACTAAAATACCTACGTTATTTAAATTATATATACAAGTTAGTTAAAATATGTTGGTTCTGTTTTGTGTAGGCTTGAGAATTTTCTATGCCATTTCCAATTTTAGATCATTTGATTATCGAGGCAATCCTGGTTGTGAAGAAATGACTGAATACTCATATCTGGGAAGTTGTTAGCACTGTTTTTGACATTTAAAATTTATGATTGTGAATTTTTATCAGTACTCAAACTTTACATATGTTTAGGATTAATGCTGATGATTTCTTTAATTTCAATTAAATGGCTGGTGTATCTTGGCAACTATGTTTGAAGCAGTTCTGAGAGAGATCACCTATTAAAGTATTTACATTCTGCTCAAAGATATAAATGAGGAAAATAGGTAAGGATGTTTGTTGAAAAGTAAGAAAATTAAATACTGGATCAAAGATAAATTAACAGAGAGGAAAAGATGGAAAAAGAAAGCAGATTGTGTTATATTTAAATGAAATGATAATATGTAATGACCAAATTTGAAAATATACCGTACTGCCATCAATTCAGAGTCCTGGTTATATGTTGGACTGCGATGTGTATGGTCAGCAGTTTGTAGCCACCAGCAGCTCCGTGGGACAAAGACTGGCTTTCAACTCCTGTAAACAGTTACAGTCTCAGAAACACACCAGGGCAGCTCTATAGCGTTGCTTTGGGGCACCATTGATGGCGGGGAGTTTGGCTGTTGTTTTGTTTTCTTGATGCGTGTTGTTCTTGATATCATCCCAGAAGTTCTTTGGTCTTCAGTTGTTAGTGTCTAAGACATGAAAGCTATTCTTGCGAGGGTCTCTAAATTCCAGTGTGCATTTGTTTTCATTTTCTTCAGCTTCTACTTGAATCTGCTTATGAGCAATAGAAGACCGTTTCACGTACTCATCCCCTGGCCTTGCTTTAACTGACTCTACTGAGCTTCACCCTCGTTTATTTTCACAGATAGAGTTGATTTGACTCGTGTATTCCACCTGGCAAGGTCCCCATGTGAGGATTCTGTGTATGCCATTCACAACGGTGTTTGTAGTGAGAATCCATTGGTCTTTAAAATTATATCATACACTCTCCTATTTCATTTTTACCACTAAGGTCATGTCTTCCATACCCCTCCTGGCATAGTGAGTTATGTGTTGGGCTCCTAACCAGTAGGTCAGCAGTTCAAATCCATCAGTTGCTTCATGGGAAAAAGGTGAGACTTTTTCCTCCCATAAAGTTTTACAGTCTCAAGAGCTGGGAGAGGATGTCTACCCTATATGGGGTCCCTGTGAGTCAGAACCAAGTAGATGGCCATGAGCCATGGTAAAGCCATGAGCATTTGGGTAATCCTTCTTTGTTTCCAACTGTCACATTCCGATCGCCAGTCATTTGCAATGCATTTTCATTGCTTGTTTAATTCACTTTCACACTGCAGAATTGGTACAAACGAAACAAAAAACCTTCCATTTCCTCATCTTTGGCATTAGTAGTTGTTGTGTAAATTTGAATAGCAATTATCTTAAGTAGACTTTCTGTGGGCGTATTTTTCAATGACAGTGTTATATAGCAGGGCAGACCTGGCAATGTTCTTCTCAGCGGGGAACATAATTCTTCCTCAGATTGCCTTTCCCCAAACGGCCAAGTCCGTTCTTTTCTAGCTCATTAACGGCTCAGCTTGGTCTTTATGTCTTCTATTTCATTTTGACTATTGCTAGCTTTCCTAGATTTATATTATGTGCATTCTGCATTCTGATTAGTAATGGGTGCGTGCACCTCTTTCTTTTCTTTTTGGGAGCATCCAACCCTAGCAAATAGTTCCTGAAAGGTTTGCTCCGTCCACAGCAGTGGGGTCAATTCGGTGTGGGACGGGCTGGTCTTCGCTAGTCATCTTGCGCTCCTCCTCTCCTGCGGGGCTCACCTGATCCTAGATCAGAGAATGTTCTGCTGTTCATAAGACTTTCAGTAGCTAAATTTTCAGAAGCGGACTCTCTCTTTGTGCTTTCTATTTGACCTTACTCTGGAAGCACTTCTGACACCTGTCTGCCATGGTATTTGAAATACATACCTCTGCTGGTATTTGAAATACTGGCGATGTAGCTTCTAGCTTTGCGGTAACTTGCAAGATACCACAAGCGGAGGAATTGAGAGATGAGGGGGTATATGAAGTATTACCGAAAGGCTTTTACTTTTAATTCTTTTTAAATATTTAATTGTACATCATTTTCAAGTTTCATTGTAATTGCTTCTTTGACCCAAGATAAAATTTAGAAAATTTGATGTAATTAAACTTTTTATTTATCTTTACGTTATTGGATAATAGCTTGTACAATTTTCACTTTTGGGCATTGTTGGTTGCTTACTGCATTGTTCATTTTGAAAAATATAGAAATCCAACACTTATTGTCTACAATGTAATTAGATGGAACAAAGATAGGCAGACACTGAGACTGATGCTTGTACTTTTCAGACCCTATATTTCTATGCAAAATAGTTTGCTCTTTATACTGCCATAATAAGAAAGATGTAAGATAGTTTTATTGTTGTTAATCTCATTTAATATAATTATCTTGACTTTTCATATTTAACTGCCAAGTTTATGGATGCTTGTTCTTTGTAAGCTGTGTTTTATCATTACAACAATATTCTTCTTGTTCTAGTTAATAGTTTGATTTTAAACTATTGATATTGTCACTTTTTCTTCTTTCTTTTGGACTTTGTTTAGGAACTGTAAATCATTTTACTTTTAACTTCATTGCTTTAGGTAATCTATTTGTAAAACAGCAAATATATTTGTTTTTATTAAATTTTAATGTCCTCTATCTTTTTAAAGGGTAAATCACCAAGTTAGTTACATTTATTGTAACTACTGATGGCTCTATTATATGGTTTTCAAGATTTTATCTTCCTGGAATTTTGTAACTATCTATGATTCTTATTTTTCCCTTTATCTATTTAGAGAATACAGTGCATCTTTCCATTCAGCTAATGCTTACCTTCCCAATTGCAACATTAACTTTCAAATTCATATTTTGTGATTATTATTTTTATAAAAGAAACTATGGACAAAAATATTCTTTTAGTTCTTAAAGTTAGATAGCATTTTAGAATGCATGCCTTTCCGACTTGCCTCTAAATCTCTCCTAGCTCTTTGGTTTTAAGAAGATAGTATTGTATTTTTTTATTACTTCCTTTTAAGCTTTTCTTTTAGCTTATTACTTTAGAATTTCAAGAACCTCCATTTAATGACAATGTTGACTTTTGGCAACCATTCTTGGAAACATATACACTACTGGTGGCAGTGCAAATTGGAAGAGAGTTTTGGCATGTATTTTGTGGATGGGGTATTTATGAATATAAAATCAATTTTTGTGTTTAATTTCACTCCTTAGTAAATTCTCTTGAGACAGTCTTGTACAAGGAAATAGAGTAGAAAGATGTCTACAGTAATGATCTTTGTGACAGCAACAACCCCTGTTCTCCAAGAAGAAAATGGGTATATTTTGAAATAGGTTCATTTCCTCCTGTGGTGAAAAGGGGTCATCTACAGCTATGCACCACAATGCAGATGAATTTAAAGGACATATTATTGTATACAAAATCAGTTCCAGAATATTGTATACATTCTAATGCTGGTTTTAATAAGTCTTTAAAACAAGAAAAGCAAACAATATAGTCTAAAGGGATTTACGCCGATATTTGTAAGGAAAACATAAATCAGGAAAAATAATAAATAATAGTGGTCATCACTCATAGAGGGAGGCAGCGAGGGCTAGTGGATTCAACTGACCATTGGGATAGTCTGTTGGTTGTGTTTTTTTAATTGTGCTTTATAACTTATATTTACGTAATATATACTTTTAAAGATAATTTTATTGGGGGCTCTTATAGCTTTTATGACAATCCATACATCAATTGCATCAAGCATATTTGTACATTTGTACATATGTCGCCATCATTATTATCTAAACAGTTACTTTCTTTTTGAGCCCTTGGTATCAAGCTGCTCTTTGCTCCCTTCCTCCCCACAACCACCCTTGTAACCCCTTGATAAATGATAAATTTTTATTATTTCCATATGTTGCACTGACCGCTGTCTCCTTTCCCCCATGGTTTCTGTTGTTCACCCCTCTGGGTTGGGGGTGGTGGTTACATGTCAATCATTGTGATTGGTTCCTCCCTTCCTCCCCTCCTCTTCCCACTTTCCTCCTACCCTCCTGGTATCCATACTCCCATTTTTGTTCATGTGGGTTTATCAGACCTGGATTCCATGTGTTTTGAGCTCTTATCTGTCCCTGTGTACATGCTCCCATCTCGCCCACAGTGAAAGGCAGGACTGGGGTCATAATTGTGGGGGCTGAAGAGCCTCAAGGAACCACAGGGATACTGTGTTTCATTGGTGCTACACTGAGCCCTGATTGACTCATACCTTCCTTGTGACCCATCTGTGAGGGGATGTCCCATTGTCTCCAGATGGTTTTGATTCTCTGCTGCAAACCCCCTCATTCTCAGCAATATCTTGTTTGTTTGTTTGTGTTGGGTATACTAATGCCTGTTACCCTATCCAGTAGACACCTCATGGTCACACAGGCTGGTGTACTTCATCCATGTGGACTTGTTGCTTTTCTGCTAGATGACCATTTGTTTAACTTGAAACCTTTAAGACCCCAGACACTGTATCTTTTGATAGCCGGGCACCATCAGCTTTCTTCACTACATTTGCTTGTGCACCCATTTGTCTTCAGCGATCATGCCAAGAGGGTGAGCATGTTAGAACAAAGTGTTCTTGTGTTCAGGCAGGGCTTGAGCAGAGGCCCAAAGCCCATCCACTGCTATATAAATATATGTACATACGCCAATATCTCTATTTTAATGAATTAATGTATTTTCGTATGTACTCACTATTTTTATACCTCCATTCATAGCATTGCTTCCTAGATATTTTCTCTTTGTTCCCTTTCCCTTCCTCTTGTTCCACCATCATGCTCACCCTTCTTCTGCCTCTTAGTAATTCCTTTCAGCTAGATAGCTTTTGCTCCAACATGTCCCGGATCTCTACATCCTCCTCGTTGTTGATTTTAATCCCCTAGTTGTTCCCCTGTTTATGGAGTTGTTTGTTCACTGCCCCCTTCCCCTGCTTCCTCCTCACCCACATCCCCCCTCCCCTAGTCCCTCTGCAACCACTGTTGGTCCATTACTTTCTTCCTGCTTCCCATGCCTGTCTCATATAGGTAGGCAAGCCAATAATGAGGCAAAACAAAAAGAAAACAAGGTCAGCAGACAGACCTGCGATTATGCATGCTTTTTATGGCTAGTTATTGTTATTAATATTTTAATCCTTATTTTTCAATCATTTGCTTTCTTTTTGTTGTCTCTGTTATTTATGTACTATTTTATGAGTAAAATCTTTACATTAAAAAGATGAAGAGACACATACTGGGAGACATAGCAGGTCACGAAACACATGGATCCACTCTGATGCAGCCCTGGGTGCTGGAGAAGTCATGCAGAGACCCTGCCAGCACTGAGATGTTTCCAATGTCACTGGATCCAAAGACTTTCTACCCACTGGCCTGTGATCTTCTACATTTGGCGTTATTGCATGTGTTTCGTGAATCTGAAGGGGACTTTATAGATTGGTATCATACATATGGGCTAATACAGGACTTATGGACTTGATCTGGACTGGGCTGGAATGTTTTCTCAATGTTCAATTGCTCTTGTATATAAATCTCTTTTTTATACATGCACACACACACACAAAGATGAAGAATGTTGAAGTGGCAAATGTTTTACTACCTATTTTTGATTTCCCTTTTGACCCATTTCAGAATTGTTTCAGTTTTTAGTATTTCTTTTACAGTTTAGAATTTTCTTTTTTCTTTTATCACTGTTTTTGGTTTCATTTTTGCTTCCTGTTTATGTTTTGTAAGATTTTCTGTATTGGAAATCATAGGCAAATCTATAGAAAAAGCAACAAGATTAATAAATTACCTATGGGCATGGCAGGAGCAGTTGGGGGAAATAGGGAACTAACAACAATGAGTATGAGAAAATGGTCTGAAATTGATTGTAGTGATGATCGCACAACTATTTCTACTATGACAGCATGATTAAATTGTACAATATGTGAATTATATGCTAATAAAAAAATTTTTAAAGAGAAAGATGATTTCCAAAAAGGAATATATATTTATCACATATATTCTTTGAGATCATCCATTAGGGTTATACTGTGCTTTCTACAAGGCTTACTCACCGCTGTCTTCTCTCTTACTTTTTTTCTATACCAAAGTCTCCGATATTAGTTGGTATTTCCTCAAGGACAGGATCTCCAAATTTCTGGAGTTGTTGTGTGGTTGTTCTCAGATACTGTGCATTGGGTTCTGACTCTTAGTGACTGTGGACAACAGAATAAAGCTTTGCTGAGCCTGTGCCATCCTCACAGCTTTTCTTTGCTTAAATCAATCAGTACAGCCACTGCGTCCACCCTTGTCCCAGGTCCTCCTCATTTTGACTGCTCCTCTACTTCGCCAGGCATGATATGTTCCTTCTCTAGGGAGCATTCTGGCTGTACTTCTTTCAAGACAGAGATATTTGTCTTTTAGGCACTCATGGCAAAGAGCTTATGTGCTGGGCTGCCAGCTGCAAAATCGGGAGTTCAAATCCACCGGCCTCTCTGAAGGAGGTAGATGAGGTTTTCTACTTACATAAAGAGTTAGGTTTCAGAAACCCATATGAGGCAGTACCACCTTGCCTGATAAGAGTTCCCATGAGTCGGAATTGCCTCAGTGTCAGAGAGTATTTTTGTTTGTTTGTCAAGTTCATAACCTTCAATAGTCTTTGCTAGCAGTTTCATACAAATGCATCAATTCTTCTTCATGCTTCTTTATTCAATATGCAATTTCACTACGAAAAATGTCATGGCTTGTTTCAGGCTCAACTTAGTCTTCAAAGTAGCCTCCTTGCTTTTTAACACTTTAAAGAGGTCTTGTGAAGCAGTTTTATTGGATGCAGTAGGTCATTCGATCTCTGACTGCTGTTTTCATGAGTGTTGATCGTGGATCCAAGCAATATGAAATCCTTGGCAGCTTCTGTCTTTTTTGGGCATTTATCAGACGTTCTCACTTGGGCAAGTAACGAGGAATCTAGCTTTCTTTTCCTGGAGCTGTACTCCACAATGAAGGCTGCAGTCTGTCATCATCATCAGGAAGTTCTCCAAGATCCCCTTGCTCTCAGCAAAAGTCATCTGCATATTGCTGGTTAATAAAATTTCCTCTAAGCCTGGTACCACCTTCATCTTTATGTAATCCAGCTCCCCTATTCGCTGAGCACACCAATTGAGATGCAACCCTACTGTGCACCTTTCACAATTTTAAACCATGCAGAATGCCCTTGTTCTGTTATCATAACTGACACGTGATCCTTGTACAGGTTCCTCATAAGCACAGTGACATTTTCTGGAATCCTCATTCTTCGTATGACTACCCATAGTATGTTAGGAATTTCTTCTATTCAGTTGGCTAAGCAGCTGTCTTCCAAATTACCTATCATAGACAGCTATGTGCCTGCAGGGCTTCGTTATCTTGTTGATACCTTTCAATTAGTAGTTCATCAGTTTCTGGAGACTTAGCATATTCAATAAAACACAAGTAAACCTCACTGCTGTCAGCAATGACGTCTCTTTCCCAAGATAGGGGTCAATCCTGACATGAGCGCTCCACCAAGGTTCATTTCTCTCTCACTGACTTGGAAGGACTCTAAAGGTAAGATATTGAATGATGCAGAGAGCTTCCAAAGAAAATGAAAAAAATGTGCAGTCATGATCCCCAAAAGTACAAATTGGCATCCCACCATTTCAAGAGGTAGCATATGAGCAAGAACCCATGTTGTTGAAGGAAGAATTTGAAACTGCACTGAATTCGTAAGCCAACAACAAGGCTCCAGAAATTGATGGAATACCCATTGAAATGTTTCAGAAAGCTGAGGAAGCACTGGAAGCACTCGCTTGCCTGTGCCAGGAAATTTGTAAGACAGTCACTGGACAAAGTGACTGTAAGAGATCCACATTTGTGCCATTCCAAAAAAAGGTGACCCAACAGCATGCTCAAACTATATCACTGATCTTGCCACAAGTGTTTTGCTTAACACTTGCAAAAACAGTTGCAGTAGTACATTGACAGAGAACCTCCAGAAGGGAATGCCTGATTCAGAATAGAATGAGGAACAAGGGATATCATTGCTGATGTCGGTGGATCTTGACGCAGAGCAGAGCTGAGAATACCAGAGATGTTTACTTGTGTTTCATTGACTATGCAAAGGCATTCAATTGTGTGGAATACAATAAACTGTGGATCACCTTGAGAAGAATGAGAATTCCAGAAGACTTCATTATACTCATTCAAAACTTGTAAATGAATCAAGAGGCAGTTGTGTGAACAGAACAAGTGAACATTCCATGGTTTAAAATCAGGAAAGGTGTGCATCAGGGTTGTATCTTCTTATCATACTTGTTCAATCAATATGCTGAGAGAATCATCAGAGAGACTGGATTATATGAAGGATGTGGCATCAGGAAGGCCTATAAACAACCAGCAGTATACAGATGCCATCACCTTGTTTGCTGAAAGTGAGGCGGGCTTGAAGCACTGACTGATGAAGATCAGGGATTATAGCCTTCATATGGATTGGAACTCAATGTAAAGAAGACCACTCACACCTGGACCGATAGGGCACATCATGATGAATGGAGAGGACTGTGAGTGTTTAGTTCTGTGGTGAATAGGGTCCCTAGGGGCTGAGCTGCCTCAGTGGCACCTAACAACAGTAACAACAGTCTATGAACATTACCTTGGAGTAGCTCGTCATTTGATATCACTTTGAAAGCTACTCTGTCTATGAGTGTGTGTTTGTGTATGTTTTATTTAAATCATTTAATGGGGTCCTGTACAACTCTTGCCACAATCCATACATACATCTATTTTGTCAAGCACATCAGTCTATGTTTTAAAATTGTTCATTTTGTACAGAAGATTAAAAGTTTACCTCTTGCTAAGAATCAGAAAAATTTACATGAGATTTTTATACATATTTTATACATGTAAAATATATATTTGTTCTTTTGTTTGTTTTCCAGAATGTTTTCTGGGACTTGGTGAACCTTTTCCATCTGTAGCTCAAGTGTTTTCTCAGAAAAGAAAACATTTTGGTTTGATTATTCTCTTTCATCCATCTGTTCCTTTCCTTCATCTGAAATTCTTATTATTTGCATATCTCCTGTACTTTTCCTTCATGCCTTAACTATTTTCCTATGATTTTTTTATATTCTCATCTATATTTTGCTCTGAGTTTTAAGATATTTCTGTCTATTGAGATTTGCTAGTTCTTTAAAGTTTCCATCTTCTCTTTAACTTATGCTAGTGATTTTTTTTCCATTTGAGGATTTTAAAAAATCTAAAAAATATCTTTATGTGGTTTTATTGCTTAAAATTTTAAAAGTTATAATTGGATTCTTCTTAGTGAAATGCCTAAAATAGAAGTGTTTACATGTTTTTCCAGGAATACTTGTAACTGGTTGGTCACTTTCATGGCCAGGCTGTTACGGCCTGATCAGTGCTGTCCGCTAGGGAAGGAAGATGCCCAACAGTGTCTCTTTCTGCTGACCTGAATTGAACTCACTTGGGGACTTGAAGTGTTTTGATGAGGAATTAGGTTTATTAGCGCTTACCATGTATTTATTTTTGTATCATTGCATCAGTCTTTCTCAAAATATAGAATAAACCCCTGTTTTAGATGAAGAAACCAAGCTTGAATAATGGCTATGCTCTTTAAAGCAGTTTGATTGGACTCTGGACCTTGGATTCTTTTTGTAGGTAGCCCTGTGCTTTCTAAGTACCCTGAAAGGAATTGCTGAGAAATTGTGAAAGTTGCTATTATGTTCTTTCTTTCCTTTCCAAAGGATGCATGAAAATATTGTTTTGTAGTTATATCTCCTATAACATTAAGTACTTTTGCCTAATAGACTTAACTTAAGTTGAACTCTTTAGACCCCTCCCAATCCCCCACCCCACGCAAAAAAGCTTATATATACCTCACCAACAGAACTATATTCAGTGTTCAGCCATGAAAATGAATACACTGAATTCATGAAAACATAATTTAATATGTGATTTAGAAAGGACTTAAGTCAATAATGGAAAAGAAGCTGTGGGCTTGTTGAGAGGGTAAATTTCAATTCCTAGTTTGATAAAATTCAGCAGGTGTTTTTGAATGGATACAGGAAGATAATGGCTTAGTCCTGGTTGATAGTGTCCACATTCTGAACTTCAAAGTAATTTATTATAAGATGGACGGTTAAAGAACATTAGAGAAGTTGCTCTAGACAGCTGGAGTGTCTAGGCAGACTAAAAGGAAGATGACAGGGTTTTCTTGCTCCTACATAGTATTCAGTGAAGCAGGCATGGAAAAATGCAAGCCAAATATAAACTTACAAATATAAGTATGTTTTATATTGCTAGTAAATACCACTTACCATTCAGTCTATTCTGATTTATGACTCATTGAGACCTCATGTGCAGCAGGGTAGAACTGACTGATAGAGTTCCCAATACTGACTTTCCAAAAGTAGATATCTAAGCTTATCTTTTGAGATACTTCTAGGTGGATTCAGACTTCTAATCTTTCAGTTATCCATTTAGCACTTTAATGTTAAACCATTCAGGGGACTCCTATATAGCTACAGTGAGAAATATTTGATCACAAATATTTGATATTTGATGGAGTTGAATTTCTAGCTGTGGCTCTTCTAGCCATGGTCCACAATCTCCACCAAATGAATGGATAGGGCTACACAAATAATAGGGTTATCAAACTCTCACACGGGGATTGGTCAGTGCTGTCATTCAAGTTTCCATCACAGACACAGGGACTGGGGTCTATCGCGTTACCATCGAGAGAGAAACAGGAGCAGAGGCTTTATTTGCCAAGCTTATTTCACTGAATCTCTTCCATCTAGGAGAACGTGTGATCAAGGTTGTGTCAAAAAAGTCTCAGCAGTGGTAGCAGCACTGATGACATCAGTACAGGCAAGACCACGAATAGAAACGGTGAGCTGCCGGTGGAGATTAGGCTTAGAATTAGAGGTGAGTGAAACTTCAGGCTAAAGTTATGGCAGACGGCATTCATATTCTTTGGGCATGTATTGACTAAGAGAACTTTGCAACACTTGATTGCGTAGAGTAGAGGTCAAGGGGCTGTGTAGCTGAAGGGTGAGGACCTAGCAAAGAAGAGGTGCTACTGGCCAGATAACTGCAGGTTTTGATCCCAGATTATAAACTGTTAATTTCCCTAATAAACCCACAGACTTATAATCATGGGTATTGTCTGAATTCTATGTAGTAGCATACTGAGTTATGCATTAGGCTCCTAAACACACGGCCGGCAGTTCAAAGACACCAGCTGCTCAGCCGCTCTGTGGAAGAAAGATGAGACTTTTTGCTCCTGTAAAGATAGACAGCCTTGGAAACCCCCAGGGGCAGTTTTGTTCCATCCTACATGGTCACTGTAAGTCAGAATTGACTGTAAGGTAATGCATTTTTATTTGTTTATTGGATTATCAAACCCAGTCAAGTGCTCTAGGGGGGATGGTGGCCGTCAGATTGGAGGGTAAAGGCATATCTGACCTCTCTCTCAGAGAAACCAGCATTGGGCAGATGTGTCTCGTTCTCTCTTCTGCCTTTGAACGTGGCCTCCATGCCATTCTTGTATCATCCTAGTGCTTCTTCCTCCAACTGCCCCTCACAGTGTGCTTTCACAGGACCACAAGATAATGCAACCAGGAAATAAGCACTTGGGGGAGTGAGCTGGTTAAAACACGAATGTTTTCTAACTTATTCAAAATTATAAATTAGATTGCTATGACCCAAGAAGCATGTAGAGTTGACTTTTAAACTATGGCATGCAATAAACTTTGATGTCCCTTGCTGCCTTGGTCCTATTCACACAGTCCCTGGGACTCATTCAAAGAATTTGTTTTCTGTTTAAGAAGAATCCATAACTTTGCCTCCTATATGTTCCACCACATTCTTGCATATATATGCAGCAAAGATAAATACACATATACAGACATCCTCTGTCAAATCAAAGTATATTAGTAGGTATCCTCACATTCTCCTTCAAAGTGCATATCTATCTAAGCATCCACTCATAGAACACCACTATTGTAGAATTGTATATATACCAATATTTACTTGTGTGGCTTGTAACTCTTGCAAACCTCCTAGTGTCAATGTCTTTCCCTGTCTTCACACTTTTTTAGTAACTTTCCTCATGCTGTATCCCACTTACTGTTTTACATCCTGCTTGGGTGGGTAGCAATTGGGACCTTAACAGTTTGTGAACATGGATCTATTGTTCAACCATTGGTCTCTCCCTGTCCAGAGGAAAGAAACGTGATAAAATAAAAAAGATGTGGCAAAAATCATTCCAATGGCCCAAAGGACTACAAACGCGTCTGTGTTTGCAGTCCAGAGACTCGAAGAACTAGATGGTGCCTGGCTACTGCTACCAACTGCTCGGGAAAGGATCATGTTGGAAGGTCCTGGATAGACTGGGAGAAAATGTGGAACAAAACTCAACATCATAGAGACCTGACTTCCTTGTCAGCAAGAAACATGTGGGACCTCCCAAGCTAGGACATTTAGTTACCCTTCATGCCTGGACCTGAACCTTAGACCTAACCCCGTGGCAAAAAATACACAAAAATTAAATTAAAAATGCATTCATTTGAGATCAAAAGGACAGCATTTACACACTCTAGTAGTCTAGAAGGCTAGGAACGACGGAGGAACAGAAACAGGGAGCACAGGCGGAATGCAGAGTGAGTGGTGGTTCATGATGGAATTGCAATAGACGAGTTGAAAAAGGTGCTTGTGAATTATTGGATGCAAAACTGATTTCTTGCTCTGGAAAACTTTACCCAATTTGACACAAAAAATAAAAATCCTAAATGAAATGTCTATTGTGGCAAAAAATTATGAAGTAGAAGGGAGCTATGCATTTCACTGAGGTGGGGGAATGGTAGATTAGAGAAGGGAATAATTATAACAGAGGTTATCTTATTTTGTATTATTCCAGACCCATTGCAAGACCTATCACTAGCGCTCCTATAATAACCCTTTTAGTTACAGTGTTTATTTTTCCCTTTTTAATGGCTGTGAAAACTAATGATCCGAAAGGTTAAGTACTTTGCCAAGGTCACATTGGTATACTATATATCTAAGTACCAATGCTGAATGAAAGCCTGTGCTTTTAGTTAATTTCTCTTGGATACAAGAGGGTGGGGTAGAAAAATATCTCAAACTGTTGTAACAAATATCTGCCTCATATTTACTTATAGGGTTATTCAGAAAACATTATCTCATGAGATTTAATTTTTCTTTCTTTCTTACTACCTACTGATGTAACACATCATCATCCAAAGGCCAGATGTTGTATGGAGATTCTAGTGACTTTATTTTTCAACTACAATCTTTGTTTGTCTTTTTTTCTCCTTCCTTGAATTTGTCTTTCTTTCTAAAAAAATATTTTTGTGTAATGTGAATATAGAATTTAAAAGTAAATTAGATTTAGATATAAGATTCCTGCCTCTTTCAGAACATGAGTGTCTGGTGAGTTTTATATTTTAATATTTATCAAGGTAATTTAGTCTATTGCAGCTCTTTTTGAGTATTTTAGAAAAGACAAAATCAATTATTTAAAAATTATAGCCATATTCCTTAAATTATTTTGACAGAAAAATGTCAAATAAACTGACATATGTCATGTTTTTCCTTTTGTTCATAAATTGAAAGCGTAAATCTAAAATGAGTTTGAGAAGATTGCTATATCATTATTTGAGAGGGTTGTTTGTTTTTGAACCACCTGATGTGCACTCAATTCTGGCTCATGGTGTGCCCACATATGTCAGAGTAGAACTTTTCTCCATATGGTTTTCAGTGGCTGATATTTTCAGAAGTAGGTGGCCAAGCCTGTCTTCAGAAGCACCTGTCAGTTGACTTGAACCTTGAACTTGACCCTCCAGCTTTCCAATAACATGGTGCTCAGCACTTAGCTGTTCGTACTGCCCCAGGCTGCACTTGTTGATTCATCTTAGATAAATATTTCTTTTTCTGATGAATATTGGAAAACATCAGAATGACCAAATGTTTCACATAGGACTTCTGTGTATACTTAGGATTTGCTGAGGAGTTAATACTCTCACTAGTTTCTTCATTTCAGGACTGTTGATTGTATAGGGGTGTCGGTCAGGGTTGACTAGAGAAACAAATCCAGAGACACTCATATGTGTGTAAGAGAAAACTTTATATCAAAGAGTAATTGAACATTAAGAAAACATACCAGCCTAGTCCAGATAAAGTCCATAAGTCTAATATTACCCCCTATGTCGATACTAATCCATAAATTCCTCTTTAGACTCATTCAGCCATTGAATGATGCTGAATGCAGGAAGATCACAGTCCAATGAGTAGAAAGTCTTGTGGATCTGGTGGTGATGGAAGCATCTCAGTGCTGGCGTGGGTCTCCATGTGGCTCCTCCAGCTTCAGGGCTCTGGCTCCATCAGTGTAGCTCCAGGTGGCTTGTCATCAGGAATACCAAGCAGAGAAAGAAAGTGTCTCCTGCCTCCAGGGAGGAAATACAGGAGTTTCCAGAATCCTCAGGAGAAGGCCATGCCTACACAGAGACCTCATTGACTGTGACCTGATTGAAAGACTAGATTGAACTACATCACAAGTTGCCAGATTATGCAACTGCCAAAAGGGGCCTTACTTCTTTTTAAAAATCCATTTTGCTCTTCTTATATATTAGTGTTTTGCCACTTTTTAGATCTTCTCCTATTAATAGTTTGTCTTCATAAAAATTCCTCTTTCCAGGAAATTCAAAAGTCTAAACTCACTGCCACTGAGTTATTTCTGACCCATAGCAACCTATAGGACAGGCTAGAACTGCCCCGTGGGTTTCTGAGACTCAACATTGACAGGAGTAGAAAGCCACCCCTTTCTCCCTTGGAGCAGTTGGTGGTGGATTCAACCTGTTGACCTTCTGGGTAGCAGTCCAATGCATAACTCACTATGCCACCAAGGCTCATTTCATAGGAAGTTAGGTAGTAAGTATTCTATTTTAAATGGTTAAAAATAGCTCCTAGAGAAATTTTCTACTTAACAGTAGCAAAAAGAAAAAAATCAATGGTGGTCTGATTCATGGTTTGAAAATTCCAATGACATCACTGCTCTGTTTGTTTTGCATGTGAGTTAGGTGTAATCTTTTCCATCATATTTATTGGTAGAGTTTCTGATTTGCCCTTGGAGGTGGTACTGTGGGCAATTCAGTGCCCTCTTGGGGAAAACTGAAACAGGTCTTCAGCATTTCCGACCTCCGCTCTTTGTATCCCGGCTCTGTTTGTGATGTTTGTCACATTGGTGGCCTCCACGGCCCCAGTACACTTATTAAGATATGTTCTGTGAAAAGTAGTGGCTAATTTTTTTTTAAAAGAACATATGTGAGTCTCATATAAAAATATTTTCCCTGTATGTTGCTATTTGAAACGAATTATCCTATTGCAAAAGTGAAGGCATTTTTATTTGGTATATGATCAATTATCAGTAAACAATGTGTTTGTAGAACTAGTACTTTTAAAGACCCGTGAAGCTCTCCATGTAGAAGACAATCTAATTTTCGGTATTGTTTCTAATTAGCTCTATTAAAGTACAATTTTCACTCTAAATAATGAAAGTTGTTATATTTGTATATGTAGTTAGATATGTATGTGGGTACTAGGAATATATGTGTGCATGTGTTTCTGTCTTTAAGCACACACACACACACACACACACACACACACACACACACAATTCAATAGTCTACTTTTTGGCTAAGAAACCCTGTGGCCAGTAGTTTAACCTACCTTGGAAACTCTGGCTAATGGAGTCACTTTTGTTCTGAGCTGACACAGAGGTCGTTTTTAAAAATAATTTTACTCTTTGGCTATTGGGAGTAAAAATTATGGAGGGAGATGTAAAAAACAAACAAACAAACAAAACAAACAGACCTTGAAGATATGCCTAGAGGGCATTTATAATGCTATACTCTTTTCTTCTGGGCCATTGTAGCCAATACATGCTTTCTTCTTGGGTTAGCCACTTGCACCTCGCCAAAATTAGAAGTATGCAATCAATGCAGATGTCACCTTTGCCATCTAATTTGCATACAATGATTGTATTTTAAAAGTGAGTCCAAGTGATGGAATTTTCCTCTGGAACAAAGGAAAGAGAAAAACATGAAGTCTACCTTTTCCATAATTCTCTCCTTTGGTCTCTGACTTGAGGGACCGGCTACCTATCTTTTCTCCTCATGCCTGTGTACACACAGATATATGGCTTATTTTTAAAAGCTTTCACTATTAACTCTGATCAAAGCAAAGGCTTGTTTCAGGGTGGTTATCTGATCATTCTCCCTTTGTGAAGCACATTGGTGTGGATAAGGATCTCATTGCCTCAGGATTAAGGTCCTTGGGCCCTAAGACTTGTGTTCACCCTGCATTCATGAAATCTCTTGGTGACCAAGTTCAGCTGGAGAAGGATGCCTAGAAAGAAATTGACCTTGACATATCTCCTGGGTCGTTGACTTGAGTGTGCCAGGCAGCCCATTGAGACGCACTATTATTTCCTATTTGGCGATGTGTGCATATGCTGTCAGTGTGCATTGCTGGGATAAGCAGTTTGAGCTTGATTATTTGGTGCTATAAATGCTGTTACTTCCTCCTAAATGAAAACTCATTTTCGAGCAGTTTCAAGGCTTGTTAAATTTGCCCACAGATGTATATACGGATATGCAATTCTTGTTTTTCTTTTCTGCTTTTAGGAGCAATGGTGGGTTGTGGATTACAGCGACTAGCTGGAAGGTTGGACATTCAACTCATCAGAGATTCAAAACCACCAGGTGTTCCAACTCACCAAAAGTTCCCTGACAGAGGATGAAACTGTCTCTGAAACCCCAGATAGGGTCGCGATAGTCAGAATGGACTCCACAGCAGTGGGTTTTTGTCTGCTTTATCTGTTCCGACTTTAATTTTCTTCCCCTGGCGCTGGGAGGAACGGAGGTCTCCCTGAATTGCTGGTATTACATTGAAAGCTTTGGAAAGGAAACCCTGCTGTGGGGGTCTATTCTGCCTCAAAGGGACCTGGGCGGGGTTCCGGAGACTAAATATTTACAGGAGTAGAAGTGGACAAGTGGCCCCCTCATCCTTGGTCCTTTAATTTCCTAAGGGAGACCTATGTTGATATCAGTCAGCTCTTAAAAAGGAAGGTGATCCTTAGCACAATTCAAGTTCTCGCTTTTTGAGAGAACTTATTTTTTCCGGAGATCATTATGTATTTATGTTCTCACACTGAAGCAACTAATTCTTTTATAGCATCATATTAAATTCAGAGTTGCCTCCCTTGTGGATGTAACAGGCCAAATGGCTAGTGCCCAAACCAGATGTGACTTACTGTCAAATAATATCTATAGCCTTTTTTCTGTTATTCCTACATGGTTCCACCTTTGAAAAATGCTGCAGAATGAATTTGCGTATCTCCCAAACCATGTGACTTGGAGTTTAACCATTTTAATCTACGTGAAAAAAAATTAATAGTCATAGGTAAATTTCACTCTTATCTGTGCTAGATGGAATATTTGAGCAGGTTTATGAAGCATGGCTATAAATCTTCTTAATTAGAAAGTTTGTCTTGTCAATTTGGTGTATTATGTTTAGTTTCTGTCATAATTGATGATGCCAAGACTCGTACAAAAATTGACATTTTCAAAATGCAAGTGAGCCATTCATTAAAATCCACCTTAGAGTTGAAACATATTAATTTAAAAGTATTGATAATCTTGATATAAAAAGAAACTTACCTAATTATTGACATTTCTTTCCCTAAAATCAAGTCACCATACACATCTGGTGTCACAATGTGTTAATCTACTGGAATGTGATTGAAGATACGTGTCACCGTTGGGGTGGCAATGGTGATTATTTTCTCATCTAAAATAAAAGAATGTGTTTACAGTACATATAAGTGAATCCAGATGGATAAACCTGAAAAGCAAATACAGTTGTCCAGAAAATTCAGGAAACAATAATTCATACATTATCAGCCATCTATGTGATATACCTACTATTCTTTAGTAATAGTAATTACTATTGAGGGGCAATTCATTAGATAACCACCTGAATTTTTATAGCCATTTTGAAAAATCATGTAAACCAGGTACCTTGTAGCTTATAAAATATAGTAACATATGTGAAGAAATCTTTTAGATTTAAAGTTTTAAACATTTAAACATTTAAGCTCTTAAAATATAGGTTAAATTCAATGTCATGACATAAGTGACTTATAAAATATATTTTCTTCCTTTCATTTTTCATATGATAGGATTAGATATTTTAAATTTAAGGAGGCCTTAAAAAGAAAATGAAAAGTATTAAACTAACGTGTCTATAAAAATAATAATAAAAAGAAATGATGGTCATTGTAGTTAATTAACTTGGACAGCTTTTCAGAAGTGATGATAAAAACTTAAGTGTTTTGAAACAATTCAGTAATACTTCCACAGAATTTTCAGTTGTGATCAAACCTAAGGTTAGAAATCCCATAAATAAGATCAGAATAAAACTAGTTACAAAGTGTGAGACATCTAAAATTTCAGCAAAAAGCACACACAAAAAACCAAAAAAGAAATCACAATGCAGATGGATGCTTATGTGATTTAAATCCAATTTCAGAGGTTTAAGAATGACCCTGTATCATTGATTTTTCTGCGGCTATACTTTGGCATAAGGAACTCACTATTTTAGGATCTGATTCAGATTAATGTCCTTTTGAGCCAGGTTGTTTGTTTTGGTTTCAGGTTTTTATTTTTAATCATTTATTGATATTTGAGTGACAGTTTAGAAAATAACTTATTTTACCTTCAGTAATGCATACACATTTTATTTGTGACTCTGTCTGTAATCATCACAATGTAACAGTACTCTTATTACTTCCTCACTTGTCTTACTGTTTCTATTCATCCTTCTTTCTTATATGCCCCTGACTTCTGGACCTTGTCACTGAGCAAACGATAATCTTTGGATTTCATAGTGGTGACTGTCAAGGGACTTTCTTACCGCCCTGTTGTTATTGTGCACCTTATAGGTTTGTGCATCCTTTGGCTGAAAGTTGAACAATGGGGTTGCGTAGGGTAGGGGTGACTTCAGTCCCAGATTTCTAGGGTGACTAAGGTCCTGGGGTTCCACCAGCTTTTGTTAGACCAATAAACTTGGTCTTTTTATGATTTTAATTTCACATTTCTGCCCCTTCTATCTGTTGGGCTAGTTGCTGTCAAGTTCTGATTTACAGAGACTTTATGTACAAGAGGACAAAACGACACTGATCCCGTGCAGTCCTCACACTTGTTGTGTTGGAGGCCGTGGTGGCAGCCAATGTCGCAATCCATTTTGTCAAGTCTTCTTTGTCACCGCCCCTGGCCAGCTATGCTTTTCCAGGGACAGGTCTGCCCTGATAATTTGTTCAAAATACATGAGACTACGTCTCACCATCCTTGCTTCTAAGCAGCATTCTGGCTACAATTGTTCGAAGACAGATTTGTTAGCTCTTTGGCAGTTCACAGTACTTTTAATATTCTTTGCCAGAACCATAATTCAAATGCATTGATTCTTCTCCAGTCTTCCCTATTCAATGTCCAACTTACACACGCATCTGAGGAGATTGAAAGTAGCATGCGTGGGGGACCATCCTCCACAACCGAATAGGTCCAAGGGGCGGTTGTGTAATTCGAGGGTAAATTAAACAAACATCAGACAAGACGTGCAAGGGCTCACCTCTTCTGATGGCAGGAACAAGAGAGAAGGTGAATGGGTTCTCTCGCAGGCTTATATCATCTCGGGCTCGCAAGGCATGTCATACACATACGAAACAGGAAGGGGATGTGTTAGAGGCATACACTTAACAGGAAGGGGACACGCCGGGGTAGGCACATGACAGGAAGGTACACAGATAACAAGATGGGTGGGTTCTAGAGTTAAAATGGTGGCCTAACATTGGTCGTCCCTGAGCTGGCTTGACCTAAAGTGTCTCTGAACTCTTCTCTAGGGAAGCAATCCATGATCCTTATCAGAAGGGAGTGGGCCCTCCTGAGGGTGGTCCCACGGTCTGGTTACTCTTGATGGCAGACAACCTTCAGGCAGATAAAGTTCAAGCAACAGCACCAATCATGTGGTTTCGAGCAGCACCCTAGAATTGGCGTGATTAAGGGGGACTTTGTGGGGGCTAGCTTTTAGTTAGGGAATGTGACTGGGTGTCATCTCTAACTCATGGATGTGAAGGCCTCTCTCCAACGGAGTCTACCTCCCTGACCCTTCACTTTGACTGTAGGGAATTTGGCAGCATACACTGGTTTCCAGCTTTGCAGTTTCCCACAACCATGCCCTGCAGCGGAGACACCTTAGTCTTCAGAGAAACATCCTTACTTTTCGACATTTTAAAGAGGTTTTGTGTAACAGATTTTCCCAATGTGCCTTGTGATCTCTTGACTGTGGCTTTCACAGTGCTTGATCTACAAGCATTGATTATAGATCTAAGCAAGAAGAAATTCTTAACAATTCAATCTTTTCTCCATTTATCCTGATGTTATCTATTCGACTAGTGGTAAAGATTTTTTTTTCACATTAAGTTGTAATTCCTACTGAAGACTGCAATCTTTATTGCTCATCAGCAAGCGCTTCAAGGCCTCCTCACTTTCAGCCTCACAATAAGCCTTCTTCCACTCCTGATCCTACATTCTTCTGCATATAATACGGAGTCTCTGATTATTTGATCAGCATACAGATTGAATAAATATGATCATTTAAAAACATGCACTATCCCTTTGTTCTGCTCACACAATTATCTCACGAGCAAAACTAAGTGTTCCAGAATTCCCCTCTCCTCAAGGTTAACCCTCGTTTGTTAGGCTTGACACAGCCGAGTGCCTTTGCACAGCCATTAACGCACAAGGAAACATCTTTTGGGTATTCTTGGCTTTCAGCTAGGATCTACCTGACATCAGCAATGACATCCTTGTTCCCTGTCTTTTTCGGAATCAAAACTGAATTTTGGAAGCTCCCAGTCCATGTACTGCTGCGACTGTTGTTGGATGAGTTTAGCAAACTTTCACTTGCATGTGGTATTAATGCTATTGTTCTATAATTTTCACATTATGCTGGGTCACCTTCCTTTGGCGTGGGTACAAGATGGACTTCTTCAAGTCAGTTGGCCAAGTAGCCGTCTTGCAAATTTTTTTGTCTGGACCAGCGGCAGGCAAACTTTGGCTCTAGAGAGAACTGTGGCTCTTTCAAAACTTACATGTGGCCCTGAAGTAAAATTGAAAAGGAAAATAAAACGGTCATAGTTTCATCTATAATTTTTTAGAAGACATCATTTAGATGATGATGATTTCATTTTTTGGGCAAAAACCTATTTATGGCTCTGGAATATTTTAAAAATTGTGTTGAGGGACAGGAGTGGCTTTTCTATCTCACAAGATTGTCTACCCCTGGGCTGCACAAGTGAAACCTTGCAGTGCTATGCTGCCTGGTTGAAGTGATTATCTGTGGAAGATAGTTTGAGGTTTTTCCATTCTCCATGCCTCCAAATGTCTGGATTCCATGAAAATTTCAAATATGTTAGAATTGTTTCCAGTTTGAAAAGAATTATTTTATAGAATTCTTGCTTAAAATTTTCACGGCGGTCAGACACCATTAGTTTCTTCTAATCTCATGGCGAAGACATCAATTAGCCATACGTTCTATTTCTTTCTTTCATTCTCGTAAAACATTTTTTTATTGGCATATAATTCATACGTCAAAAATTGAGTAATTCAACTATATTAAGAAGAGTTGTGCAATCATCACCACAATCAATTTCAGAACTTGTTCATTCTCATACTTGTTAGCTTCCCATTTTCCCTCAACCTTCTCTGCCATGCAGCTAGGTAATTGTCAACCATTTACTGCCTCTGTGGAGTTGCCAATCCTGTATTTCCAATATAGAACATTACGCAAAACAAAAACAAGAGCCAAAAATATCTCTAGCAACAATGACAAAACAAAACATAGATAAGCCTCAATTGAAAGAATAGAGAGAAACCGTTGTACATTGGATGGATATTAAAGATGCTACTAAAACCTTGTGCACAGTGAAATGCACTAGGACTAGGAGATAGAAGAGATGCAATGAAAATGATATTCGGTCAGTTAGCTGAAATGTCCTATGAAAATATCACCCTAAACCTCCAAATCAAGAAACCAAATCCCATGAGGTATTTGGTTGTACATAAGTCGACTCAGTAACTTTTATTTTTTCATGGTGTTGTTTTGTAAATATATATTAAACACATTGATTTGTCAATTCAACTTTTTACAGGTGAAGAGTTTCTTGATGTGTTTGTCAGGTGCGTTGAGTTGGTTCCAGAAAGGAACACGGTCCAGTTCTGCCCAATCCTTACAATTTTTTAAATAAATTTTTTGCTGCCCCTTCACTTTAACAAGTCCTTCTCCATGAACTAGTCCCTGCTGATAACATGTCCAAAGTTCATGACGTGAAGTATGGCCATCCTTGCGTCTAAGGAGCACTCAGTCTGTCTATACTGCTTCCAGGATTGATGCATATTCTTCTGGCTGTCCATGGCACTTTCAATATTCTTCACCATAATGAATATGCATTGATTCTCCATGGCTCCCCTTATTCAATGTCCAACTTTTTATTGATAGGCAACTATCTTAATTGGCTGTGCAACTTTGCTCTTACTCATTGGGGATTTTCCCTCACTGTAAACCTAGGCTCAGCATTTTATAAGAACCCCCTTCCCCACTCCTGCCATTCTTGGAAACTTTTAATAGATTATGGTCTCTAGTCTATACTTTGACCTGATCCTAGTTTTTGATGTCATCCAACTTTTGTCCTTTTGTGACTGACTCAACTTATATCTTAAGGTAAATTTTTCTTGCACAATTTTAGCATTTTTTTTCCTTTTAGTTTCATCTAGTTAAAGAGTTATACAGTTTTACATTTAGGTTTATGATCCCGATTGAGTTGGTTTTGCATATGATGCTTGAGAGTATGTTTTAAACACCTGTCCTTAATCCTCAGTGTTTTCTGTTTTATGACTCAACTTTTGATTACTTAAATTTCTGATTTCATCTCTAATGATAGCTAATTGGACAGGGCTTCTACTAGATGTCATAAAAGGAAAAAATGATAGGGAGTGTATGTATTACTGTCAGGTTTGTACCTAACAAAAGTACGTTAAAATATGGGTAATTGAGACTTTATGCGATAATTCTCTTTTGATAATGCTTTTTAGAGTTTTTACACTAAGCCTATCTATATGTATGATCTCCTTATTTAGTCAGAAAATTATAATGGCAATAATAATATAATTAACCCAAAGGAGTATTTGTGACATCCCAAAATACTATTTGCTGTGCTCATGTTTTATAGATGCATTATTTCCTTATATAATTCTATATTTTAAATCATAATGCAAAATTGTGTGTCCAAGTCATAATATGTCCAGGAGACTTTGCTGTCTTTGCCAAATAGTCTGTAATTTCATCATATGTTTTGCTGTGTAGGCGTGCTGGAATTTGCAAACTAAGTTCATTATACCAAAATAACATCACATATACCAAAGGAGGAGTAAGTCTCTGGTGTTCAGCTGTTTGAGGAACCCCAAACCAAAAAGCTCACCACTGTTGAGTCAGTTCTTACTCATGGTAACCCCATAGGACAGGGTG
>NW_022103898.1:56605584-56618139 GCF_000313985.2 Echinops telfairi
AAAAATAGAAAGCTGGTAGTTTCAAACTGCCGACCTGGCAATGAGTCGCCTCACGTGTAACCACTGTGCCAGCAGGGTTCCTCTGTTAGCGGCACAGACACCAACATTTACTTAAATGAAGCAGCTTTTCCCATTTTGGTTCACAGGCAGAGGGCTTTTGTAATTTCAAGTAACAGTGGAAGAGGAATTTTATTTTCGTACAGTAAATTTTATTACAAAGGCTGAGAATAAAAAAGTGATCTTCCAAGTTGTGTTATTTGGAACAGATAGTGAAAACTCCAACCATTTGAACTACTTTTCTCTGTCCCCCCTTCAATCTCAGCTTTCTCTAACATGCCTTCATCGATCCCAGAGGTTCTAGAAATAAGGGAGCAATTATTTACGTAGTCAGCTTCTCTCAATAGTGAAGTGTAAACTGAAACACGCTTCCTTTTTCCAATGTCGCCCTATCTTTTTGTGTCACAGAAAACTTGATTCTGGTCTACTGCTTTACCATACAGCTCACCGTTTCGTATCCGTTCTGACAAATGCTCTTACATTGCAGAAATGTGGCATGTGTTCTTGTGGACTTTTTTCTTGTTCGTTTTTAGGGATTCCAGAGAGACGTGAGACAGAAATGGGAATAATAGAAATCCAGCGTTTGAGCAAAAGCTGATCAAAATATCTGTAATAAAGTCGTAAGAAGTCAATCAGGGTTGAATTCTAGTAAGCATCATAAGCTTGCATAAGAATCTCTAAATACTGTCTTCTTTGTAATTTCATGTTAAAGGAGTCAGAAGACTTTTTAAATATACAACTACCATTTTTAGCTCCCAAAGAAATGGCAAGGGGACAGAATCCCCTAATAAAGCGCTGATCAAGAAGGACTGATAAGCAGCTGGGCCTTTTATGGAGAAAACAAAGCCGAAGTGTGTGACAACTGAACTTTATTTGAATGTGAAGGACATTCAACTCCCCAAATTCTGAATGCATTGTATGAGAGGGTGTGCGTGTATGCATATTCCATTTCTTTCTTTCTTTTGAATCTTGGAAACAAGAAGGACATTTATCACAAATAGCCCTTTGCGTTTGTGCCAGCTCTCTAGACACAGCTTTCTATGCATATACTTTCTCAAATTAGGATGATTACAGTTTCCCCTTTTCATCTCTGAATCATAGTAGCACTTTGCGTTCCTTAGCAAGATTCCTTTTAAGATGTGTGTCTTAAGGTTACTCATTTATAAGCCATCATTAAAGATTGTTGGAAATACTGACACCTTTTGTCCTTTGCTACATGCAGTGAAAGAGTCCTTGACCAAGGTCAAACAATGAATCAGCAGACACTGAGAGCTGAACCTTTCCAAATTCTCGGAGGTTCTTTGTATCCGCAGGTCTCCTGTGGTAAGGGTATGATGTTTCTAAGCATATCTCAGGCCACACTTTGTATATGATTTTGTATAGCTTCAGAATTCATTCAGTGTGATTGAAGAGAAATAATTCTTTCTCCCAGACCAAACACTATTTAAGAATTCCACAGAGAAAGGGGATTTCAGATAGGTTTAGAATATTTTAATTTCTTCTTTGCAGTTCTCTGTGGAAATAAACGTGAATCAACCAACCAGAGTAATGAGGAATAAATATTTTACAAATAGCAACAGATTGCACAGTAATATAAGTGCCCAGTAAGACATGTGCATACTTAAAGGGTTGCTTATGCTTCTTATTAAGAAAAACAGAAGCAAACTTCTATTAAATGCTGATCATTTTTTTCTAGCATAAAATATTCAACATGATAATCATATCCTTAAGTTGCCCCTTATCTGGATGAAAGTGGCATCTACTTATGAAGAATTTAGATCAGAGCCTTATTGTTATAAATTCACAATCTTTTTATTGCTTGAATATAAGCAGGGTTTCATAATTACACATATTCATAATAATGTAAATAATATGTTTTCTTATTACAGAATTCTACTAAGTAGAAGGTAGCTAACTCATACAAATGGTTCAAAGTGAATCACTTCATAACTTGATACTATTTTTATTCCCCTAAAAAGAAACTAAAAGGCATTATTAAGTTCAAAACATATATTTTTTGAAAACACAAGTGCACGAAAATTGATAAAATATAATCTCTATTTTGTAAGGGATGAAATTTAGTTTTGGAAAGGTTAAAAATAATTGTCCAAGGTCAAATAGCTGATAAACAGTAAACCTTGAATTAAGATTCTGCTCTACCCTGCATCAAACGCTTTGCTGCTGAAGTCCATGCTGCTTGACTTCTAATGTACTTGTGAAAGGTAGGAATGCTTCACTATTGTGCTTTTGTTTGGTTTTTTTTCTCACTTAAAATATTATGTTTATATAAATTAAATTATCCCTCTGCGCTTTAAAGTTGAAATTCCTAAGGTCTAAAAGAACTGGAAGTATTCCTTATGCCCTAAATTGCTTTATATAATGAGTGATTATGAGATGTTTTGTCTTAATTTACAAGTTGTAGGGTTTGTTCAACTTCTTAATACTTTATATACTCATTTTTAAGGAGCCCTGGTGGTGCTATCAGGTAGGTAGTAGATTGAAAAGCAAAAGGCTGGTGGTCCAAACACCAGCTGCTCCATATGGGAACAGAGGAGGCAGTCACTGTGTGTATCATAGCCAGTTATGGGTACATTGAAAAGGAATTCCCAAACAATTCATTGTGCTCATGTACAACTTACACATGGAGCAAAAGGCAACCCTTCAAATGGAACAGGAGTATACTGAGTAGTTTCAAATCAGAAATATGTGCACCAGCATTGTATCATTCCACCATACCTATTCAATCTATATGCTGAACAGGTAATGTAAGAAGCTAGACTATATGAAGAAGAACAAAATATCAGGATTGGAGAAAGACCCAAGAACCTGTAACATAGAGATGACACGACCTTTCTTGCTGAAAGGGAGGAGGACTTGCAGCGATTGCTGAGAATGATGATCAAGGACTGCAGCCTTTACTATGGATTGCAACTCAATGTAAAGAGACACGAGGAGCTGATACCACGGGCTCAAGTAGAAAGAAACAGTTTGAAAATGATGATGGTAACAGATGTACAAATGTGCTTGTCACAGTGGATGGATGGATTGTGATAAGAGCTGTACAAGCCCCCAATACAGTGATTATAAAAATTAAGAAGACAAAATTCTCCTAACTGGACCAGTAGATAGCACAATGATAAACGGAGAGAAGATTGAAATGGTCAAGGATTTCATCTTGCTTGAATACGTACTCAAGGCTCATTAAAGTAGCAGCCAAGAAATCAAATGACACGTTGCATCGGGCAAGTCTGCTGTATAAGATATCTTTACAGTGTTGGCATCATTGTGAAGACTAAAGTGCCATGGTATTTTCAGTCATCTCATATGGATTAGAAAATTGGACATTAACTAAGGAAGACGTAAGAGAGAATCGATGCATTTGTACTATGGTGCTAATAAAGAATGATGAAAATAACCCCGATGGCCAAAAGAAAGAAGAAAGAAGATAAAGTGCAGCCAGAATGTCCCGTGGACTCAAGGATGGCAAGACTACATTTCACGTCTTGTGGCCATGTTAGAAGGAGTGAGCAGGCCCTGGAGAAGGGTTTGCTAAAGTGGAAGGTCAGCAAAGAAGCAGATCTTCCACCAGACAGATTAACACTGGGGCAGCAACCATGGACTCAAACATAACAACAATGATGAGAATGATACAGAACCAGCCCATGTTTTCTTCTGTTGTACATCGGGTCAATATGAATCTGAACCAACTGG
The DNA here is from genome assembly GCF_000313985.2 of Echinops telfairi. Lineage (NCBI taxonomy): Eukaryota > Metazoa > Chordata > Mammalia > Afrosoricida > Tenrecidae > Echinops > Echinops telfairi. The sequence continues at coordinate 56,609,353 of NW_022103898.1, forward strand.
ACCAAACCTAACAACACATCTGCTCGCATGAAGGTGAAAGCCTTTGTGGTTTGGTGCCCTTGAGATGGAATGCCGACGCATCGTGAGCCTGTGTACAGCAGAGCAACCCACTGCCGTCCTGCACCCTCCTCGCAACTGTTTCTGTGATTGAGCACTGCATCAGCCCATCTTGGAAAGGGCCTTCCTTCTTTTTGCTGGCCCTCTGCTCTACCAAGCATGCTGTCCTCCTACAGGGACTGGTCTCTCCTGAAAACAGGTCCAAAATCCACAGGATGAAGTTTCAGCATTCTAGCTTCTAAGGCATATTCTGACTGCACTTCCGAGACAGGTTTATTTGTTCTTTTGACAGTCCAAGGTGCTCTCGATGTTCTTCATCACCACGATACGGTCTTCCTCATTCACTGTTTAACTTTCACATAGCGATGAGGCAACTGAGAACACCATGGCTTATGTCAGGTGGACTTTAACGTGTACGCCCTGGGTTTCAACATTTTAAAGTCTTGTTCAGTAGAGGTACACAGTGCAACGTGTCACTTGATCTCTTGATTGCTGCTTCCATGAACATTGGTTGCCGATGCAAGCAAGATGCAATGTTTGACAACTTGAAACTTTTCTTTGTTTATCATGATACTACCCATCAGTCCAGCTTTGAGGATTTTGGTCATCTTTACTTTGAGTTGTAATCCATACTGAAGGCTACCATCCTTGATCCTCATTAGCAGATGCTTCAAGTCCTCCTCGCTTTCAACAAGCAAAGGTTTCATCTGCACATCTCAGGTGAGTAATAAGCCTTCCTCCAATCTTGATGCCACTCTCTTTTTCATATAACCCAGTTTTCCTGATAATTGGCTTAGCATAGCGATGGAATAAATATGGCAAGAGGATAGAGCCCTGACACACACCTTTCCTAATTTAAAAACTATGCATCATTCTCTTGTTTTGCTGGCACAACTGCCTCTTTATCTATGTATAGGTTCTGCATCAGCATAATTCGGTGTCCTGGAATTGCAGTTCTTAACAAGTCTGTGATAGTGAGGTAGTTAGTTTATTGTGCCAACCTGGCCAATAAACACATGTGGGGTTAATTGAAGGGCGGAGAGATAAATGGCTCCGTGAGCCTCACCTTTCCAGTTCTTGGGTTTCTTGCTTTGTGATGGTGGCACCAGGGTGAAGGTGCCGTATCAGTTCCCTGCTTCAGCTGACTTCCTGCAATGCTGACTTCCTGTAAGACATCCACAAGGAGAAGCCACATGGACTTGCCCCAATGCAGCCCTGGGTGCTTGAGCAGCCGAGTGGAGACCGCTGCCAGTGCTGAGATGTTTACACATTCAATGACTTGGCTTTCCTCCTGAAGCCGGCATCATTGCGTCTGTTTTGTGAGATGGAGGAGGATTTTGTGGGTTGGTGTTGGACAGAGGGGTTAATGGGTTAATGTTGGACTTGTGGGCTTGGGCAGCACTGGGTTGGTATGTTTTCTTGATGTGCACTTAACCTTTACATAAAACTCTCTCTTATACATGAGTTTCTGTGAATTTGTTTCTCTAAAGTACCCAGACTAATACAGATAGGTAGGTTTATTGTGACAACCTGTCTAATAGGAACATGTGGGATTAATCAGGTCGCAGTTTGACTGGAAGGCAAAGAGATAAATGGCTCCACAAAACCCGCTCATCTCTCTCTTGCTCTGGTGACGGGACCAGTGTGCTTCTCCTTTAGCTAGTTTTCTGCCTCAGCTTGTGCGCTACACTATCTGTGCCACGAGCCAAGTCATGGATCGTGTCACTAGAGCTTGAGCTTCCTTTGAGACCTGCTTTGCCATGATGCTTGCTTGTACATCACTTGAACTTGAGGTTGGTGGATCCTGTCCTCTTGTATTGCTTGAGTTTGACATCCGGTCTGTGCCTGCTTTGCTAAGCTCCTGAGCTGCTGACTATTGCTGTCTTGGTTTTGTTTCTCTAGAGAATCATGCCTAACATAAAGTCTATTCATGTTTTGTTATGATCCATATAGTCAAATGCCTTGGCATAGTAAATAAATCACAAGTAAACATCTCGCTGGTATTCTCTGCTTTCAGCCAAGATCCATGCCATCAACAGTGATAGCCCTTATTTCATGTCCTATTCTGAATCTCCCCTAAATCCCTGTCAATGTACTGCTGAAACCATTGTTGGATGAAATTCAGCAAAATTTTACTTGCATATGATATTAATGATACTGTTCTCTTATTTGAATATTCTGTTGGGTCACAATTCTTTAACACAAATACAAATATGGATTTCTTTCAGTCATTTGGCCAAGTAGCAGCCTTTCAAACATTTCAATTAAAAAATCCCATAATTTTCACTTACATTAGGTTACTTCCAATCAATTTTGTTGCAACAACTCATCTGAAACCTATTTCCCTTTAAAGACTCAGTTCAATTTTCATAAACTTATCGGAGAGCTAATGCACACATAAAAACTGAGAAGCATGAACTGATGAAAACTTTCTAACTGTGTTCCAGAATATCTTGGTTTTCTGAAAGATGTAAACCACCGTCTACCCTAGTAAATTAGCATGGACCTCTTATAAGTATCTATAAACTATCTATAAATAAGGGCTTTAACTAAGTGTCCATGTCCTCTGGTAGGGGGCAAGGAAAATATCAATTCTATAAAGTCATTCATAGCTTTGCCATTTTTCCAAAGACACTTCTATATGAATTTTGAAAATAAATTGAATTTCGACTACCATCTTTCTTGCATTTTTTCAATATTTAATGAAATCACAAATAAATTAGCCATGCATAGTATTTCTAACAGCATAAGAAACATGGTAAGAAAGACAAGATTAGGAATTTGTGAAAATTTTAAATTATTAAGTATATTAAATGAGCAAATATTTAGAAAATTATTAAGCTTTCTATTCATTCATTTTCCCAGCAGATACTAATTTAGTAATTATTCTTGAGTATTTGAGAGTGACATAGAAATAGTAATAAGACAAAATATAAGAAGCTAAATATCCCAAATAGTACTTCTAATTCTAATAAAAGTGGAGATGGGAAATGTAGTTCAGGTGATAGAGCAAAATTGGCTTCCTAATATTTTAATCCCTAATTTGGCAGAGTTTCTAACCTGTCATGATACTGAATAGATCAAGGACTGTGTATAGCACATATTTCTTGTCTGTGAGGTTGACTTAGAATAAAGGAAGATCCAGTTACCAAAGTTAACTCAAAAGAATCAGAGATTATGGTCATACAGATAGATATAAGTAAGGTTTTTATTACAGATGTAGAAGGAGATGTCTGTTTTGTTTCTATTTCCTATCTAGTGAATAACACATAGTACTGAAAGTCAGAAACAGAGGCAGCATTGGAGGAAAGAAAGAAAACAAAGCATGGGACAGTCATTTAGGATAGAGAATGAGGGACTTGACTAAGGACTGGATGGCAACATAATTTCCAGGAAGCAGGGATAACTGGAAAATTCTCCTGAAGAAACTATTCAGAATTTCAAGGAAATGACCTCCAAGCATTACTCCAAACCTGGGCCCTTCTAAGTATGAGGTCCTATACAACTGCCCCCATGAATCTTGACCTGAAAAAGAGACTATCATAGAATTGCTTGGTAGTACAGCGGGACCACTGATGCTTAAGATCCTAAATTCAAATTCAATTATCATGGTATTGTAATGTTCTTTATTAATAATGGACCATAAACTATTTTTCATCCATACACTTGGTCAATCTCACAGATATTTATATTTTAATGTATCACTGCTACTAATTGTTACCTAGGTGGTTTGGGCTCATAGCATGGTTTGGGCTCACAGAATAAAACACTGCCACTCTCACAATCTCTGCTGGATGGGAGCCCATGGTGTCAATCCGACTCATTGACCCTCTACTTTACCAGCCATGACATCCTTCCCCAGGGGCTAGTCTATCCTAATTATAAGCCCAAAGCAAATGAGAATAAGCCTGACTATTTTCACTTCTAAGTAGCATTCTGAATGCACTTCTTCTAAGAATTTTTTTCAATTCTTTTGGAAGTCCCTGGTATATTTAATGCTCCTCATCAACACCATAGTTCAAATGCATCCATTCCTCTTCAGTCTCCCTTTTTCATTGGACAGTAATATTGGGTGAGTTCAAACCATCAGTCATCAGGTTTTAGTAGCCAAGAGTAACTCCTGTGCACTCCCTAGGGAACTAAGGAAAAATTTAACAAATGCTATCAGGTCACTTCAAACTCACAGTGCCCCTATAAGACAGAGTAGAATTGTCCCATAGTGTTTCCAAGACACGAATCTTTAGGGAAACAGACTGCCTTTCAAAGGACTTTGTTGAGGTGATTATTAGGTGACTCTGAGAGTTCTCTGACTCTGGACAACCCCGGGTGGGCAGAGTAGAATCCTTCCATAAGATTTTCATGTCTCTGGCCTCCTGAAAGCATATCACCTGGGCTGTATCCTAAGGCTCCTCTGGGGGATTTGAAATGGAAACCTTTCAGCCAGGAGTAGCGTGCTTAAGCATGTGCCCTCAGGGGTTAAAGGAGACAGTCCTGGAAACTGACCTCACCACCACCAAGCAGCATACTACCCACAGTGACTGGATAGGAGCAAGCAGAAAGATCGATCCCAGAGTGAATCTTTACAGAAGCAGACTGCCACATTTTTCTCCTATGAAGTGTGACTGGTGGATTTGAACTGTTGACTTTTGGACAAGAGCCCAAACCTTTAACCACTATACCACTCTGACTCCTTCAAAGAGACTTTCCCAAAATTACTGTCATAAAGTTGATTATGACTCATAGAGTAGAGCTGCTCCTTAGAGTTTCCAAAATTGAAAATCCTTAAATAAATAGCCTTATTTTTTTTTCCCGAATAATTTTGGAATCCTTTAAAAAAAAATCATTTTATTAGGGGCTCATACAACTCTTATCACATTCCATACATACATCAATTGTGTAAAGCACATTTGTACATTCATTGCCCTCATCATTCTCAAAACAGCTTTATCTTTTTTGTGTGAGCCATCAATGGTTTTGAATCACCCACTGCATGGTCAGCAATTCAATGGTTATCTCAGTGCACTCATTCAAGGGGACAGTAAGCCCAAGCCAAACCCACGGACATTGAGTCTATTCCAATTCACAGTGAACCTTTGTTGTTGTTCCAAGATGCTAAATCTTTAGGTGCGGACAACATCTTTCTCCCTGGGAGAAGCTGGTAGATTTGAACCACCAACTTGCTGCTAACAGTGCAACAACTAACCCACAGTTTGTATTCATTACTGTCTTTAACTTCTTGTTATTTACAAAAGAGATAGATGGTCTCCTATATTTTTATTATACATTTTGATTGGGACATAATCAACCTATCTTACAATTCAGTAGTTAAATAATATCCAGAAGAGTTGTACAATCACTACTGCAATCAATCAGGTTGCCTTAAATGTCAGGTATTAAGAGTGCATTGGTGAGATGACTGTAGATCAGAATGATAAAACTGACTTGAACGGTTACAACCTTAATTCATCCCCCCTCTGATGCGTGTAGGGTTTTATTTGCTTTTCAACATTTTCTCTGTTTATGTTTTTGTTTTCCTATTGAGATTGATCTCAGATGTACTTTGTCATTGGGGGCAGCCATCTTGACTTTCCGTTATATGTTTTTCAGTATATAAAACCTAGGACTGATGAACCTATAAAGCCAGCAAGGAGAATAAGAGTTCCTGGGGGGTGTTCTGTGGGAGGTGAGGGGAGGGGGTGGGTTAAATAGGAGCTGATATCAAAGAGTTCAGTAAGGAAGAGAGTGTTTTGATACTGGTTGTGGTAACAATTACACAATACTGCTTGATGGGATCGAACTATGGAATGTTATGGTCTCCTCTCTTATAGTAACACCATTTTCCATAAAGTCTTTGCAATGGGATTTTCAGTTCATAGAGATAGAGGAAGCCTTTATAACTGCCAATGTCTGTTGATGCAACATTAATTTGATTATTATTCCCGTATTAAGAATGTTATGAGGACAATTCTGAATCACTTAAAAACTTTTCATTGTCTACTTAATATGCTTATAGAAGTCTTTCTCTTCAAAGGGTCAAAATTCTTGTTAAATAGATACAAATACGGTAAGTACAGCATTTCCCTGAATGGGGAAGGGTTATATTTACTCACTGATATAAATAAGAAGGAAACATATGACGAAATATAACTTCTGGAGGGGTGTGTGGGGGGGGCAACTTCCCTTTTTAGATTCAGCCCTTGACCTGGGAGAATATAAAAAGAGGCACCATTATTGAGAAGCAAATAGGAACAGAACGCTGTCACCTTGAAGAAGTCAGAGTGTTTGTTTTTGCTTTTACTTGAAAATGGTCACTGATTCAACCATGCGTTTTCTTGCTAAAGCAATGCTTTATGGTGAGAGGAGCAAAAACATCTATTTAATATGTACTTTATGATGTTTAAAAATTATGCCATTAAAATTTGAAGACAACCTTGAAAGAGAAATCATATTGACAAGAAAGTTGGACTTATTCATCTTGAACCAATAAGTAAATATGAAATATTAATGTTCTGACCCTCAATTTATAGGAGCAGCAAGAATTTCCTTTGTGGTTAACTAGAAAATAACTGAAATTTTAAATGCAAGAGCTAGTAGAGACTTATACATCATTTACAACTATTGAACCAAAACACAATTAATATAGCAATATATTCTTGAAATTAATCCTCAGTCACCTTGAAATGTTACATGATTATTGTCTCTTCTATTAGAAGCAAACCAGAGCTTTCTAGATAGATTCATAGTTGAAAAACTTTCAGGAAGATGGAGAAGTATATCCTCCAAGGACTTTCATAGTTCCTCAGTCTAAGTGATCGTGAGCCACTGGGGCTTCAAGAAGAATTAGCTGTCAATTTAACATGTTGTAGCATGGTTGTTTATTTGTGTGGTCATGAAACTGATGTAACATATGAAAAATCGACACTACTGTGAACATCCACATTGCAGAAACAGAATAGCACATTTTAAAAGAAGACTCTTGTATATTTAATTTATGAATTGCTGCCGTTCCAACTGAATCTGCATGTTTCTTTTTATGCTTATGGCTTCCAGAGTATTTTGGTTTGATGAATTCATGAAATGATTAAAAAAAGAACAGTTTCAATTGCTGCATTTGGCTTGTCTAGGCCTCACCCTTATTTTCTTGAGAGGTTTTTAACTATAGGAGAAGGAGCAGTTTTAAACAAAAGTTCTGAATGCCAAGTTAACACACTGGGTCCATGGTCTTTAAAGTCCCAGTCATTCTGTACATGAAGGTTAGTATGAAAAGTGTTTTCCATGGATATCTTTATCACATATTAGGTTTTTGAGCAAAGCTATTAGCTTGAGCTAGAGAATGTTGTCTTTTAGACTAAAATGTAATATTTGATATGCTTTCCTCAATTGTGGCTGACATATGATGGGCTGTGAAAATGTTAGTTTTTGTAGTTGTCATTGTTTAAATTTGTACAGTTGGTAATCATAGTTCTCTTAACTAAGAGAATTTTTCATTCTTCAATGATAGGTAATGTGATTCAATTTGCCTTCAAGATATTTATACAAATTGTCATTACTGAATTTTAATGCAAGCTGGGTGAAATGAAAGGATAAGTCCAAAAGTATCGCTACTAGGGCTTCAGTTCATAGACACGTGAGTTTATTACAAACAGATCACGTGTAAACGTGTCCATGTGATCCGTAGATGGCTGAAGGAAAATCTTCTCTGTAATTCAGTTCTCTTAGACTTTTTATTATGCACTCTATAGGAAAGTCTAATCAAAGGAGTGGCTTAAGAGGGGATCAGCTGGACAGGCAAAATGTAAGGCAAGAGAAGTCAGCTCAGAAGGTTATGGTCACCTTTTTACATTCCCAAGAACAATCTTGATAGATTTTCTCAAAAGACATAAGAAAATTGTGAATTCTATGAAAATTTAAAAAGAACCATATATATATTTAAATATATTTATTGGGGACTCTTACATCTCTTATCACAATCCTTATCACACACATTCATCCAGTGTGTCAAGCACATTTGAGCCCCTGTTATGAGCTCCCCATTTCTTCCCCCTTTCTCCCAAACTCGCCTTCCTTCACTAACCGTTGATAAGTTATAGATTGTTATTTCGATATCTTACATCATCCTCCATCACCCCTCACCCACTTTTCTGTTATTTGTCCCCCTGGGATGGAATTCTAGTTGATCCTTGTGATTGACTTCCTCTTTCTCCCCCCACCCTCCCCTGATCCTCCTAATATCGCTACTCTCATTGTTGGCCCTGAGGGGCTTATCTTTCCTGGATTCCCTGTGTTGAGGGCTCTTATCCATAGCAGTGTGCATGCTCTGGTCTAATTGAATTTGTAAGGTAGAATTGAGGTCATGATAGTGGGGTACAGGAAGCACTAAAGAGCTAGAGGAAAGTTGTATGTTTCATTGGTGCTATACTACACCTGGCTGGCTCATCTCTTCCCTGTGAGCAGATGTCCAATTGTCTACAAATGGTCTGTGGGTCTCCACTCCGTGGCCCCCCTCACCCCCCATTCACCTTGGGTATGACTTCGTTCTGGGTCTTAGATGCCTGATATTTGGTCCCATCAACACCTCATGATCACACAGGCTGGTGTGCTTCTTCCATGTGGACTTTGTTGCTTTTCAGCTAGATGGCCACTTGTTTATCTTCAAGCCTTTAAGACCCCAGATGCTGTATCTTTTGATAGCCGTGTACCATCAGCTTTCTTCTCCACATTTGGTTATGC
>NW_022103898.1:56618239-56627432 GCF_000313985.2 Echinops telfairi
TGATCACACAGGCTGGTGTGCTTCTTCCATGTGGACTTTGTTGCTTTTCAGCTAGATGGCCACTTGTTTATCTTCAAGCCTGTAAGACCCCAGACGTCATATCTTTTGATAGCCTGGTATCATCAGCTTTATTCACCACCTTTGCTTATACACCTATTTGTCTTCAGTGATTGTGTCAGGAAGGTGAACATCACAGGATGCCAGATTGTTATAATAAAGTGTTCTTGTGTTAAGGGAGTACTTGAGTTGAGGCCCAATGTCCATCTGAAACCTTAATTCTTATCATATATATATGAGTACATAGTTCTATTCCCCTCTCGTTATATATTTATTTACATATGTACATGCCTGTATTTAGGCCTCTATAAATATCCTTTGTCTCCTGGTTCTTTCATATATTTCCTTTTACTTTCCTCTTGTTGAATAAAAAGCCAGCGAAAAGGTGGTTAGGAAAAAAAAATTCTTTTCCATTGTAATCATGCACCTGCTTATTCTTTGAAGGTAGCAATTCTATAATAAATGGAAAACCTATCCATTCTACACCCCTAGTCTTGATCCTTTTAGATTTCTTTTTGTTCCCTAAACTCAAGGAACATTTACAAGGAACAAACTCTGAGTCCCTCAAGGATGCCAAAATTGCCTTTATTATGTTGTATAAATCAAAGAGCGCAGGATTCCACAGCAAAGGATTGGAGGGCTGGAAACAGCACCTTCAAACGCGCAGACCTGGCTGGAGAGCACGTTGAGAAACAACAGTTCCCCGTATGATCGTTTGTGTAACAAATACTTCTATGATTTTGTAGCAGTGCTTTTTGACTTACCATTGTACACTGAATATACTTGAAAGTTAATGGTCAATAAACGGGGTTCTTGCCCTAAAGAAGTGCTATTAACTAATGAACATATTTTATTAAAGAAGCTGTTGGCTATATCATGATAGTCTATTTTACTATTTATATAAAAACTTTATCAAGAAGTTTTGAAGACTACATCTATTGTGCAAATGGAGACTTGTACACTGAAAGGTAAAACTAACTTGTCAGTGTGATTTGTTGCTTGATAGTGAAGTTCAGACTTGACATCTGTTCTGGTGTGGCATTGAGTTGCTTTCATCCTGAATAATAGAGTGCACAGATTTTGATTTGTGAGTCCCTAAGAATTATCTGGGGAGACTGTTCTAATGCAAGCTAGACCTCATCTCCGAAGTTTAGATTTTTGCAGTAACCCGCATCGCTAGCAAGCATCTCAGATGACTCAGGCTTGTATCTTAGGGAGCACATGTGGAAACACATGATTTCAGCAGAATGATGTTGGCATTTGAGGGAAATTGCAGAGATGTGCATCGTACATATTTTTACCTCCAATCAAGAGAGATCATAAATGAATTCTATGAAAAAAATGACATAGATTTTTATTAGGTCTGGTTTACAGTTAACGAGATATTATTTCCTTGTATACTTTAAAGGACACATTTCTTTCAATGCTTTAGATATACTAAAGAGAGTTGTACAGTCATCACACAATCCATTTTAGAACAATTTCTTCATTTTTGTGCTCATTAGGATTTGTTACTCATTTTCTGCCTACTTCCCTGCCGTAACCGTAAGAAAATATTAATCCAAGAAACTATATTGTCTCTATATATTTACCTACCTGGATTTCAAAGTATTATTAAAAATAACATCCAGCAACAATTTTAAAATAAAATTTTAAATTAAGAATTTTAAAATAAAATAAATTTTAATTGAAAAGAAAGCAGAAAAGAATAAAAATTAGAACAAATTATATATTGGCCCAAACAGACAACAAACGATGTTAAATTTTAACCTAATTACATCTTCATTAGTCCTTTTTTCAATGCACTCTACCTGAAGGCAAGGCTATTCACATCCTTGGCCAATGGTCAGCGAGTCACCAAAGACGTGATCCACATGAGCGCCCTGCCAATGGATTTGGGGCTTTCCTCTTTTCCACAGGCTTTTGCAAGTTGGGTGGTTAGGATTTAAGCTCTATTATGATTCTCTCCTTTGGCTTGAATTGTGTTACTTATAATCCTGGATCACACTGACTGGTCTTCTTCTTCCATGTGGACTTGGCTGACATTTCACTTACCTGGCTGTTTCTTTTAAAACAAGATTTTAAGATTTTAAGGATTACTGTCATCCAGGCACCATCTGATTTCTTCGCTACACGCATGTCTTCAGTTATCGCTTCATGAGGGCGAGTATTTAGTAGGGGGCCAGGTCATAAGAATGAATTGTTCTATGATCAGGCTTTATGATTAAGTGTAAGCTCAAAATCTATCCATTTATGGTTTATTTAAGTCTATGGCCCACTTTAGAGGCAGTGTTATCCTTTTACTGGGGATATTATAAATCATCTCCATGGGGTAAATGGTAATTCTGGTAAGAAATTCACTGCCATCAGGTCAATTTTGAGTCATAATGACCCTATAGGACAGAGTAGAACTATTCCTGTGGGTTTTTAAGACTGTAACTGTCATTCATTTAGCTAATGATATAGAATCTAAAATACTATTTAGAAAAGGATTGTATATATGTTTAGGACATCTTTTTGGACTAAAATACATGTAATGTTAATTTATACAGTTTATGAACGAGTGATTGGATTCTAGTTACACAAACAGTAAGACTAAGCGCTAGGGCACTTTTCAGTAACACTTATTCTCAAAGGCAAAACTAATTAAGCCTGGTGGACTAAGACGTAGAGGTCGTGACTTTATCTAAGCCAAAAATCCTTGTGGTCTTTCGTTTTCTTTGTACCTCTATGCTCTTCTGTAAACTTGAGAGCCTTTCACAAATCCACTCACTTAGAAGTTATTTTGAAAAACATAAATATTTTTACTGTCAATGACAGCAGATTCTCTATACATTTTAGCAACTTCTAAATTTTATAAAAAGAAAGCAAAACGAAGATTTTGTTTGGATTATAAAAATAGAAGGCATTCATAGAGCAACAAAAATACCTACCTTACTCCTTACTTTGAACGAGGACTAAAGAGCCGACTTTTTGGTAAAGCCTCCTACTTCAGCGTGTGCTTCTGGAAGCATTACCTATCGTGTCCCAGAAGAGCACTGTGCATAATGAAAGCTGATTAAAGGTAAACTCGGTAAGACATCTCACAGGTATCAGAGTTATTCAAACCATAAGCTTTCACCTCTTTTAAAGAAAAGGGCATTTGTTTCAAATATAGACTATTCCTTAATAACTGTCATGCAAAAATTGGAAAAAATAAGATTTTTAATGCTCAAATGCAAATTGAGATAAAGCTTATATTATTAATCTCGTGATATTGATTTAGTGGCAATGGACTAACATTACCAGTCAGTTGCTTCTGGTGTAATAATATGTGTTTTAAAGAGTTTGGTAGGCAGACTATGAATATGATGTTCGCTACTTACCAGGAGGTAGAATAAGTGAAAATCTTTGCCCTCGATACAGAAAGCCTATACAACGTTTTTTTTGGACATCCACATGCTTAATTTACACAAATAATATTGCCAATACTAATAACAGTAATGCCCTTAGCAAGAATTGTTCTGCAAGTCATGATTTTAAGATGAATTCTTTACTGCATTTTATATTTTAATTAGCAGCTAACATCACATATTAACCAGTTCTGTGCTGACAAATAGAAGCCTAGCCAAAATACTGTTTCTCAAAAGTAATGTACATCATATTGCTTGGAACAAAACATCACCATGTAAAAAGTGGTCACTTTTTGTCTTACCACTCATTATGAAAGACAACTGTTCCAGCAGAGTGTTGAGTTCATGATGCTTCATTTACAATCAATGTGCTTTATTGATGCTAACATGATGTACAAGTTGCTATGTCGATTACTACACTTCTTAAGGTTACAAAAATTATATAAAATACCACAGGCTTTGGGGGATATAACTTCATGTGGTTCTAATATGAGCAGCTGAAAAGTGTTTGTAATTTGAAAATAAGTAAACTATAGCGGTAAACCAGTTACAAAAGAGCAGAGGGCTGTAATCCTCACTAGAGTGAAAGACTTGCTCAGTAACACAATTGCTCACAGAATGGGGAAGCAGTAGAGTCCAACGTTTTGAAAATCTCAGAAATTTGTCATCTGCTCCTTTATTGGGATCATTGTCTAGAGTTAGGCGCACCTGTCCCTGTTGCTGGGCCTGCCTTGATTCACTGTAGGGGTCTGATTAAGCCTGTTAGTGCCGGGATGGGGAGACTGTACTGCTGGGGCCTGAACCTTACCAGAACTCCTGACAATCTCTGCCTGGGGGCCAGCTGGCCCATCGCTCATGGATTCCAAATCTGAAGTGGTTTTCTGTGGCAGGATTGCTTCTGGAGGAGAAAGCTCATTTTTGCCACCACTTTTTATGCCACCACTCTTTTTCTGGTTTTCTGCATTTTCTCCTAAGGAGACTGTTGCCAGCTCATGTAGATGATAAACTGGTCTCCCGGGGATCATATAAACTAATACTACTTAGAACCGAACTTGAAGTTCCCAGTGGACGGCCAGTTGAAGATGACAGTTTAGGGACATATGGGGGCAGAACTCCCGGCCCAGAATTGCTACTTATTGCTACTGGAGACTGTGATGACAGGGTTTGGTCTTGCTAAATGACAGCCTTGCTTGCTGAACATACCCTTAGATGAATGTGACTCCTTTGTAACCCTCTGATGGGACTCGGCACTGGGAAATCCGTGAAGTCTAGGATAAATATTTTTTTACAGCCTGGGATCTCCTAACTTATGTCCTGAACCATGTATGTCTCCAAATCGTTCTAGGTAGCCTTCTCTGTGTTATTTTTAGCTTTGGCTGATAATTTCATATCAATGGGCCATGCGTTTTGATGAAGATCACTTTTTGTCTCCCATCACCTCTTGAGACCCTGCTCAGCTATAAGAGGGGGGAGAAGGAAATTGATTGAGATACTGGATCAGGTTTACGTAAAGATACTGGCAGTAAGTCTTCTGGAGCCCACATGATGTGTTTTGCAAAGTTTGACTTCGTATAATATCCATTTTAATGTGACTGTTCTGTCTCAGTTGTGACCTTGGATCCTGGAGAATTATACCAGTCAAAGGATCCATTGGTATCAAGACAGCCTTTTCTCTCAGTTCTCTTTCTGCATTTTCATCATCATCTGCCTTTTTGGGTTTGACACTAACATTTGCATGCCGTCCATCACACTTGACACACGTGTTTCCATGACCACTTCCATTCCCTCTTCATTCCCGGGGATCCCACACAAGCCTAAGATCCAGTAGAGCAAACTCAGAAGGGTTTCTAACACCTTGCCTTGGGAGAGTCCTAAGGCTGGGGTCAGCCACACAGTGTACTTTGCTTTTCTCTTCCCAAGTCTGTGACCAGGAGGAGTGCTGACTCTGGTGAGAGGCTGTTGCTGAGCCCTTAAAGTTTCTGTTGGTCTTTGTCATGTTTTCAGTGTGGACTTGACACTGCTTTGTGCTTCCTCTTCATTGCTGGAACACCAGGTAACAAACAGTATCATCCTCTCCCTTGCTTGGTGCCCTGTGCGGTTCAGTGCTGGTTGGCTCTTCACCTGATTGGTATTTCTGAGTATGTCTCACAAAAAGTGCCCTCTGCACTGCAGGCAGGAGACTTGGCATGTCACAGAGTTTTGGACTGTTACACTGCTGCCGTCTGACCCACCCCCTTGGTCATGTGTGTCCTGAACAGTGGGAGGTTTATGCTGAGCCAATTCGCCAGAGGCCACATCTCACTGGAACTATTGGGAGGCTGGACGTTTTGGATGGTGTGATGTGAGTAGTCGTCTATAAAACATGTACTGTCACTGATCGTATTAGACTTCAACAGCAACTGAGTAGCTTTAAGTAGTCATGAGAAAGTCATTATGGTGGCATCACCAGGGGCGAGGGTAATGTGGACCATTCTGAGTGACACTGTCAGAAGAGGTGATGCCAAAATGGCCACTATAATTTCTTGTGTGCATTTTAAACCACAAATTTATTAATCTTGATGTAAACTATCCATCTAGTTAATTCTAAAGGCATGTTGGTGGCTTAGTGATTACAAGTTGGGCTACTAACTGCAAGGTCAGTTGTTTGAAAATCACCGGGTGCTCCGCAGGAGAGAGATGGGGCTTTCTCCCCCAGTCCAGAGGGGCAGTTCTGCCCTGGCCTGCAGGGTCACTATGGGCTGGCATGGACTTCATGGCAAGTGAATGAGTTATAACAGCAACATTATTTTGTTCATGTGAGCCCAACATCCCCAAAGGGCTAAACTCTATGCTAATTTACTTTTTGAACTTTTTCATGTACTCCAGTCAGCGTTGTCAGTATTACTCCATTTTAATGATGTTTCTAATCACGTGGCTTCCTCTGCATGTGCTCCTAGAGTTTTTCTCGTTGCTGATTGCCAAACATTCTGGGTTTTTTAAAGCTACACTATTGTGATAACTACTATTTGTGAACCCCAGACATTAACTCTTTTGAGAATGAAATAGTAATTAAAGGAAAAGAAGGATGAAACATCTGCCCAGTTGATCCTACTGTTGTAGGTGTTGTTGCTAGGGGCTGCCGAGTCAGTCTGAACTCAAGGTGACACTGTGCCCAGTAGGACGAACACTGCCTGTCTGGGCTGGTGCCCTCCTCGGTGATGTTCATGCCCTTTGTCGTCACTCCCATGCCTGTCAATCCGCTTCCTTGAGGGTTTTCCTCTTGTTGAATGACCTTCTACTTGACCAAGGACGGGTCTCTCATGATAACCTGTCCAAAGTAGGTGACACAAAATCTTGCATTCCTCCTTCTTAAGGATCCATCTGGCTTTTCTCTGTCCAAGACAGATTTATTTTTTGTTCTTGAAAGTTTTCTGGAATGTCCGTGGTACTTTCAATTTTGTAATCAGTAATGCTGTAAGTAGTAACATTGTAGTTCAATGTAGAGAGGTTTTATAAACGAGTTTTGTTAGTATTCATATAACCTAAGAAGCATTACAGTTAAGTAAGCACATTTATCACATATGATTAAGATGGATGATAAACATTAAGAGCTTTTAGACCTTTTACAGTGAAATAAGTGTTTTTCTGCAGCAAACAAACGTAAGCTCACCGTTCTTGCAGCCTTTTTATTTAGCGCTCGAGGGAGGATATTTTTATACATTTGTATTTTTAATAGATAAAAAAATAAATCAGATTGCAAATAAAAAAAAATCCTGCATTATCTGGTACGGCACGAGGCCCAGGGGGCCCGAGGAGGTTGTACCACTACAAGCTACTGCACAGGGGACACAAACCTGGTGATACTACTGGGTCACTGGTGTATGGAGAGTACTCCTCAGTGACAGGGCGGGCCATGGCAAGTGGCTGGTACCCAGTCGGACTTGAGATTGTTGCTCCTACAATGAGTTGCAGTCTTGGCAACCCTATGTAGAGTCACTATGGTTAGAATCGACGTGAGAGTAGCAGATTTGGGGTTCCAGGAGTAAAAGGAAACACAATTGTCAGACCCAATCTGTCTGTACAAGCGTATTTTAGAAAAGGGTGACTTGTACGCTACAGTCAAGATGATGGCGATGGTGACGATCATGTTACTAATATCAACAGTTTATTACATATTATTACTCTAATCTCTAAATTATCCTGAAAAGTAAATTTCTTTAGCTTGAGTTTATAGCAGGAGAAATTGAGGGTCACAAAGATTAGAGACCTTGATTATATTTTCAGTGTCCTAACAGGTGTTTGATTCGTGAATCATGACAGTAGCTCCCAAGGTTCCAGTGAAGAATTTTGATAGCAGGTATCAGGAGTCGTCTTACTGCAATGTTTAGGAGTTTGCGCTTCATTTTGTAGTTCCATCTGTCATCTTCTCTGTGTGCTGGGGACACTGCTATGGCTTTTCTGTGGAAGGAAGTTTAAAGTAAGAGAAAGAGACAAAGAACATATTATCAGTGGGGATGGCGAGGAGAAAATACGAGTAAAATGTGTGGTGGAATCAAAAGGGCACGAAGGTCATTTAGAGGTACGAAGAGAATACGAGGAAGACAGCAGAGATTATTTTGAAGATTTATTTCGAGGTGCTTTGGAGGTAGTATTGACATGAGCATAAATATGGAAGCAGGAAAGTAGAAGCTCTTGAGAACAGATGAATGATGAGCAAGGCGTCTGGAGTGCTGAGGTTGAGCGCATGTAAAACCTCTGGTAGAAAAGCCATGAAAACTGCTGAAATGAAGACTTGAAGTGCATTATAAGGCAGACTCCAACTGACTAATGATAAGGTTCATTTTTAATTATTCTGTTACAGATTATCAGAAAGTCTTGAATTTGACCATTTTACATGAAAAATGTCACACCTGCAAATACAGTTCCTTAGGATTCTCTGCTATGACGGAAATGGTTTATATGTGTGTTAACAGAAGACTAGCCACTTTCCATATGTACTTGTGGAACACCTGAAATGTGGCTAGTTCCACTTTGTAATTGAGTTACATTTTTTATTTAAATATATTTAAATGTAAGCAATAATTGCAATTCTTTAAATGTAATAGTCACACATGGGCAGGGGCTTGCTGGATAGATGGCTGAGGTCTAGATAATTGAATCTGAAAAAAAAGAACATTAGTAAGAGCTTAGAGATCAAATGGTATAAACTGTACAAAATTCCAAACTTCTTTTAAAGTTTAAAAACTGTGATTAAGTGTAACATTGTTAAGTGTTGCATATTCCTTTAGCTGCAGGTCTCTCAGTGACATAATTAGATATGTCAACAGCACAATGTTCAATATTTTAAAATTAATAAATCAAATCTTAAATCTAGTCAGTTAGCATTTTTATGTTTCCAGTTTCAATATAATTAAGATAATCTTTCAAAGCACAGCCCAACTCAATTACTGACGTAATTGGAGTCCATTTCATAGTTAGATTATTCAATGTTCTAACAGGAAGGTATCAATTTAGGAATACTACATAGTGAATATTAAGGATGCAATGACAGTTTGTTATTAAGCATAAAATTTTATGAGTTGATTGACTGCAGATTAAATATATCCCTTCTAGTGTATTATAGCAGAATTATATAAGATCATAATTTTCAGTAGACTATTAACAGGGAAAATAAATCAACAGAAAGGAACCAAATCTAATTTCAACATCTTAATAATTAAAACAAAATATGCAAATGAGGTTTCAAGTGTTTGCGGGAAACTTTT
>NW_022103898.1:56629521-56631674 GCF_000313985.2 Echinops telfairi
GCTCAGGTGCATAAGAACTTAGCATCAGAGCAGCTGCAGCATGAACCACTAGGTTGCTTAAGAAAGAGAATGGACTGGCTTCCCACCAGGCCCTCACAACTCTGTCAAGACAATATATTTTAAATATGGAAAAAATTATATTGGAGTTAAATATCATAATCTTATCCATTTAGAAAATACTCTTTTTCATATTCAATGCCACAGAAATTTTCATTAGTTCCAGGAATTGTTATTAGATTATATATAATTTTATAATTTTTCAAAAGTTTAAGTAAATAATGTATTAAAAATGATATTTAGATAATGAGTGAGTCCGTACAGACGGCATTTGGGACTCCTACTGGTGAACAGGCGAGCACGTGAATCTATACAGTTGGGAGCAGAGGAGACCTTGGGCAGACTCCTCAGGTACCCTCCAATCGGTTCTGACTCGTTGCAGCCTTAGGTCCAACAGAACAAAACACTGCTGGGGTCCTTGGCCATCCTCCCAATATAAGTATGCACCTTGTCATCAAAGACTGGACATTTTTGAGAGTGAACGAGGGCATAAACCATAACTCATTTAGGTAAACTGCTAGCTAGCATTACCCTTGGTAAAGGGTCTTTTCCAGCTCGGATGAAGTGATGTTTACATGACAATAGGCCAAAGTAAAAACAAACCCAAACTCATTGAGTCAATTCCTGCTAATAACAATGAGCCTGCCAGCAGGTATAATGGCCCCTGTGGGTTTTCAATAGGACAGATCTTTATGGCAGGAGAATAATCTCATCCTTCTCCAGCTGAGCAGTCAGTGGTTTCAAACTGCTGACCTTTCTGTTAGTAGTTCCACATGCAGCACACTGCACCACCTAGGATGTGCTGGTTAATTGGGGTAGTAAATTAAGTAAGGATTAAGAGAGCTTCCATTGTACCTTATTGTTTAAACTTGTTCATATTTATTGAGGCCTTATAATAGGATGGACACCAAGTGAAGTATATGTGCTACCTTCTTAAATTATCACAAGGTTACAGGATAGGTTATTTTCATTTTCCCTTACTGATGAGGAGATTGAAGCTTAGAACTCTGTATTTGTGTAATTTAAAAAAATGTTAATAGTTGTTTCACTATTTCATGGGCTATTTCATAGGCTAGGCCCTGTGATAAATAATTTTATGCATTACCTCATTTAATCCTCAAAACGATCATAAGAGATTGATAGTTTTTTCATCTTTACTAGCTGGTGCCCAAGAGGGTTCTTTCCAGCTTATAGCTATAGAATAAATATATTGCCCATGTTATATAACCAATACGTTCTCTAGACTGAATGTAAGCCCAGAAATGTCAGGCATAACCTTCAGCTGCCAAATATTAGGCAGATTTCTTTCCATACTGGTTGTCCTGAAATGTATGATCCTGTCACGTAGGACAATCAAGGGGAAAGGAAAGAGAGGGCACTGGACGCCACACTGTATTAATCACCTAGTGACGCTATGACAAGATTATAGTAAGTAGGTGGTTTTAACCAACAAAAATTTGTTTTCTCGCAGCTGAAGATGCTTGAGGTCTGAATTCAGGGAAGACTTCACGGAAAAATGCTCTGACCCGGTTGCTCTGGGAGAGGGTCCTTGGGTTCTTGGAGGTGCCCATGCAGTTTGGCATCTACCTTCCTCCGTCTCGGTGTTCCTCTCCAGACCCAGTCTGTTCTGTGCATGTCTCAGAGGTGATTAGCGTAAAACACACCCAATCTGTCAGTGCCTGTGAGCATAATCATGAAACCACAATCCCAAATGGGATTACTACCACAGGTCTAGATTTTCAAACACACAATTTTGTGGGACACAAATGGTTTCATTTAAAACATATGAGTCAATGTCATAGGGCTCTTTCTACCTAAAGACACTGTCTGAATCAGGCTCCTGATTACTGGGGTGACGAGATGGCTTTCCTGCACTTTGTGTTTGTGTTTTCATGCCTGACTTAAACAGCTGGGTTCCAGGCCATTTCTTCAGGCTCCACAGCACAGTGTAGTCTCAGATGGGGATATGCAAGCTAACTAATGTGGTTGGCCTGGGTTTCGGCGCTGTTTAGTTTTTTAAATTAGTTTACTATGAAGAAGTAGCACGAAGTTTATGGGCAGTGAAAAGTAAACTAAGTGGTAATTTCCTTGAGTGG
>NW_022103898.1:56633784-56637302 GCF_000313985.2 Echinops telfairi
CAGACAAGAGTCCGGGCCTCTCACCATGTCTCTGCTCTCAGTGAGCTCTGTGCCCTTCTACACTCATACTGTATACCTCTAAATGCCACTGCTCTCTTTATAAGGAGGATGTGTGCTTTAACCTTGTTCAGTTCATAGGATTCCTATAAAGATAACGTGACTTAACATTTTAAAGAGTCTTGTATTGCAGCGTTTGTCACAAGTCATGCGTTTTTCTTTCCAAGTTAATATAGTCTATACGAATAAAAATAATGTGCTGGGTTTTTTTTTTTTTTTTTTTGTATTTCCAGGACTTAAACAAAAGAATTTGGTATGTTGAAAATATTTGGATGCTTTCTTTTTTGTTGCATGATCATATGTATAAAAAATGGTCTAGAAAATGCTTTTAAGCATCACATAATATTGTAAAAATATGTTATAGTTATTAAACTTTAGTTTATTAATTGAGCCAATTAATAAACATGTCCTTTCAGTTAAAATGTAATGTAAATGATTTATATATTAATGTCTTGTTTAATGTGGAACATTTTAAATGCTCATTTTGTTTCTTCACCTCTTGAACTATATCTTTATCATTTGCCTGAGTTTGGATTGTTTGCTAAATAAACAATTTAGCAAACTTTAGTTTTTTCAGGGACTATCTTTTACTTGTTTAAAGTAAAAAATACCCTTTTTGCCCTGAAGTTTGGTGCAGACTCACAAGCTTGTCTACTACATGACCCAGTGTAGGCTGGGAACAAATTAGAAATATCTGAGTTATTCGTAAGCATGTCTGGAGCACCAATGAGGTAAAATATAGCAAGACAATTAAGATAGAAAGTGTCCCATTTCTTATCTGAGCTCAATTATTCTCATTCCTCTTTGGTGATTCGTGTTCTTCCACCTTCGCCTGAACTGAACTGACAAGTGACAAGGACGGCAGGTCGTCCCACAGCTCTGATCCACTGTGGGGGAACACAGTTGGCAACGGATCTTATCTTCTCATGACTTGATTTCAGGCCCGTGTTCCCCTTCTAGCTCCCCCACACACCAAGGAAACTCCTTCCAAATGGTTTCAGAGAAAATTAATTGCTTATTAAATTTTGTGTAGAGAAACTTTAAAGTCAACAGTTATAGCTTATGCTTCTCAAATTGTTCTGAGAAGATAATGGAGGATACGCAGTGGGAAAAATAGATCTATCTATAAAATTAGAATTTTATTAAAGTTATACATTTTAAAATGGGTACAGACATGGGTCAGACATCAACCTAGATCAGAAAATTAATTTCACCCAGAGGGCCAAAGGAAAAATATTTAGAGCTGGATATCTGATTGTTTTGAATCTTAACATGATATTCTTCCATCACAATTTCATCCTTGGTACAGAGCTAATGGAATCTTTTAATTACTTTCATTTTTGTATTTGAATCTTTGAGAGTTGAACTTTGATTTGGAAAGTTTCTAGATAAGTAGCCAGTCAAGCAAAATCTGTCTTTGGGAAAGTGACGGTGAGTGGGTGGGAGTAAAATTATTTTATCTGGTCAAGGGATTCTCCGGAGACTTCCACATAACATTTGAGAAATTACTACTGTTATTTACTTATTTTTTTTGCAAACTGTGCAGTTCCCTTGCTCATTCGTCTCTTATGCATGCTACGGTTGTTATTTGTGTAAAATATAGAGTACTTAAATATTGAAAATATATCTGAACTTAGTCAAGAGCACAAGCACTGGATCCAAATGACAAAGACTGGAATCCAAGCTGTGCCACTCTTTAACTGTAGGAGTACTAATAATGTAAAACAGGGCCAGTAGTACCTACAACATGATTTTATAATTGTTAAATAAAAGAAACCAAAAACCAAACCCACTGCTATCAAGTTGATACCGATTCATAACCACCCTTTGGGACAGAATAGAACTATCCCCTTGTGTTTCTGAGACTTTAAAGCTCTACTGATGCAAACTGCCACATCTTTTTCCCAAAGAGTGGTTGATGGATTTGAGCCACTGAGCATGATTAGCCACTCAGTAAGCAACACACTATGCCACTTCCTTTGTTAAGCTCAAGTCTTCCTATAAAATGAACAATATAGGACCCGGCACGTCGTGTTGCTTAGTATATGCCGATTATTTCTGTCATAATCATTAGTAGTGGCACTGCCTACCTCACTGCTATCAAATGGATGCTGACTCGTAGTGACCCTATAGGACAGGATAGAACTGCCCCTGTGGATTTCTGAGACTGTAACTCTAAGGAAATAAAAAGACTCATCTTTTTCCAGTGGGCTGACCTGTGGCTTCTAACTGCTGACCTTGTTGTTATCAGGCCAACAGGACTTCATTAGTCAGAGTTGTAGCAGTTGCACTCAGAGCAGTGCAATGTACCGATGAGAAAGAATGATCTGCTACAAGGTGTGTGAGATGACCTAACAGTGGGAAGAGAGGGGCTGGACAAATTCGAATGCCCTCACTTAGTTGTGAAATTGCAAGAACGAACCTGGCTGTTGAATCTCTTGGCCAAAGTCAAGCAAGAAGACCCAGGGCTACTGTGCAAAGCCTAGCATGTTACCAGGAATCTAACATGGCCTGTGTGTAGAATGGAACATAAGCCATTAGAACATGTCATCGTGTGAATTCCTGTTTGGTGCTGATAGCTAGGATCTCTCTCTCAGTGTACTCCTGTGATATTTTGGGGGAAGGGTTAATCTTTTACTATTTTGCACTTAAACTCATCTATATTAAAATATCTCTCAAAATTCTGCCCTCCATCAATTACCTCATTAGCTGCTGAAGAGAAAGATTTCTATGTGATGAATCCCATATAGGAGTTTCTCTTAAAATATTTCTTGAATAAATTCATTTCTTTGACCTCTACATATTGTAACTTACTTGGTGAACACACATAAAATGGATAATTCCTGAGAAATATAGGTTTTTTAATGAAAAAAAAAACTAAACAGAAATTCCAAATAAAAGAATGCATCCAATTTAGGAACATTAATCCTTATAATAATTTTATTTGGTTTAAAACTAATATATAAGGAAATAAACATATTTATTCTTTAGGTTAGACTAAGTGCCATGTTATTATTTATTGTTTGTCTTACTATTTCTGAATTTTCACTAATTACAATATTGTGTGTTTCCAGTATATAATACAGAGCAGTAAGAAAACATTAGCACACAATATGTTTATTATAGAAATTATATTTCTAAATCTTTAAGCCACCCAGATTTCTATGTTTTGTACTGGTTCACAAACTTGACAATTAACTCAGGTTTTCAATTAACAAATTTATTTACAAAATAATCACACTAATTCTAAGACTTACTTAAATCTTTATAGACTATCTTAATATTACTAGAGCTAACCTTAACATATACCTGTTAAAATAGAAAGCCAGTTATATTTAGACAAATTGTATAAGTAAGGAAAGGAAGGGTTGGAAAAATGGTATAGAACATTGTAAGACCTCCTAACTAGTAAAAAAACAGAAGTAGAGCTTTTAACTGATTATACTTTTATCTTTAATGCG
>NW_022103898.1:56637828-56641621 GCF_000313985.2 Echinops telfairi
ACAGACAGAAAAACATAAACACACAAAAAAGTAAACTAACTAAAACATGATAAAGCAAAACAGAAAAACTTCATTGCAAAGAAAAGGGGAAATATTAAAAACTAGAACAAACTTTAAATGGGTCAAGTAGAGACCATGTGATAAGATGCTAATTTGAAACCTAACAGCATCTGCAATAATCCAGTTTGTAATGCACTCTGCATGATAGATATTCACATCCCTGGTGTTTGGTCACAGGGGATTCACCAGAGGCTTCATGTTTTCTAATCAACTCATATACCTGTGAAAGCCGGACAACTAATCTAGAAGACCAAAGAAGTATTAATGCATTCAAATTATGATGTTGGTGGAGAATATAAACTATACCAAGGATTGCCAGAGAACAAGCCATCTGTCTTAAAAGAAGTAGAGCCAGAATGCGCCTTCGAATCAGGGAGACACCTTGCATATATTATCAAGGGACCGGTTTCTGGAGAGGCCATCATAATTGGTAAAGTAGAGGGTCAGCCTACAAAGAGGAAGACTCTAGGAGACAGGCAGGTACATTGGTTGCAATAGTGAGCTGCAGCATGGTCACAGCATTGAGGATGGTGCATGATTGGGCAAGATTCTATTCTGTTGTACAGCAGGGTGACTATGAGTCCAAACTAGCCAGACAATATCTAACAAGAATGATGTTGACCTAGATTACACTCCCTTCTGAATGCTAAGCACCCCTGGATTTATGAATTCTGGTTGAAATATGCATTTGAGCTATATGGATATGTGATTGTTTTGATTTGCGCTTATTTGGTTACTATGGATTTGAATATTAGGGGACAATCACATATTGGACATTTGTGTATCTTTTTGATATTCAAATGTTTGTGTTGTTTGATTCACCTATCACCTTTGAAAGAAACTATGAAATTTTTCTTAACAGAATTCTTTGCATCGTAATGATGCTACCAAGGCTATCCTTCCCTTTCCTCATGGTTGTTTATTGTATCTTTATTTTCCTTGTGGTGGTTACAACCTCCTGATCTGCTCCTCATCATGGTGGCAGTCACAACTAAACTCTGATATCTCTCATACCCAGGGCAGTAATTAATTCCCTTCAGAGTAATTGTCACTCTCAGAAAGGAAGTCTCTCTCCCTCAAATAGGCCATTTCTCTCTCATTTTGTTGTTGTTTGTGCTGTCAATTCAATTCCAACTCAAAGTGATCCCACAGGGCTGAATAGAACTGCCCCATAAGATTTCCAAATTGTCATCTGTATGGAGACATGAGTTTTCATTAGTGAGAGGAAGATCAGTTTTAACGTGGTAAAATATTCATTATATATTACAGTGCACAGAGCAGTGTTTGACTGAAGCATGTTACTGAACATACCTCAGACTGTTTACTTAACTTTAAAACAATGAAAATAATATCCAGCTCAAACAATTGTTTTACTGCTCAAAGGAGGTCATTGTGTAAAACCACTTGCAAAGGATATAGCAGATAATATTGAGCTTAATAAATAATATTCTTCCCTTCCTTCACATATATGTTAGCAGTGTATTGATTGTTGTATCTGCCTACTGGATATAATGTTAGAAAGACCTATATTTACTACCAGTAATCATGTGGTGTTGCTGGACCACAGGGGCAAATGTAAAAGTCTTCTTGTCATGGACAGTGTATCCTTTTGAATGAATACAACTCTTGTTCATGACCAAGAATCAAAATCATCTAGTAAGAAAGTACTAAGTTCATGGAGTTTTATATGTAATTGTATCCTTTTAATGTATCTTTGACTTATACAATTTAACATTTCCCGGAGATAACTTTTTATCCTTAAAAATTGGAATACCTTTGTTTATATAGCACTTTTCATAGTTGTCAGCAAACAGTGCTTTACTTGATCTTCACACCTTCCCTACAAGGTAATACTAAGAAGTAATGTGTCTCTTTTACACATTCTGAAAAAATAACTCGTTTGAATTTAAACAAAAATTAAGAGTTCTCAAGAGATTACATAAAAAGCAATCCAGTCGGGGATATGGAGTGTGGTTTTATTTGTACAAACATAACGACTTTGAAGATGTTTCTTAGGAGAAAGCAGTAGAGAGACCCATGCTGTCCAGGTATGGACTTCATTAACAGTCATGGAAATTCTCATTGCTAGCAGTCCCTAGAGCGGCTATTACAAGAAGTGAATCAGACTGTTTACACAAAAAAACTGCGAATTCTCTCCAGCATCCGTATGATTATGTTAAAAAAGAACTGAAAATCTGGAGAACAAGATGTTTTTGCTTTGTTTTATCTTATTTTGGGTTGGTCAAGTTAGTCCTTGGTCTTGTGATTATACTTGGTTGTCTCGATGTAGTGTATCTTTGGTCAGAGTCAAATGAATGTTTTAAAAGTAGCAGTTAGGAAAAACAATGACAGAGGGTAAAAAAGTTTATGCATTGTGGGAAGGTGCTTTGACTTGATTCTAATAAGAGCATATTGGTATGAATAAAATCTAAACTGCCAAGGAATTGAATGCAGAACAATTAACTGATTATGTAAATGTGTGGCTATATCAGACCCCTGGTGAATACACTTTTCTCTAGTGTGAGATTTTTGTTCAGTTAGAAAACTGTTCCGGGAAATTTAAGGATAATTGGGGAAAACATAATAAAGAGACATCTCTAACGGGAGAGAGCTAAAGTTGTTGTGCACAGTTGCAAGGGGTTTTGGAAAACAATGAGAGAAAATAGGAGGCAATCTGAAAATCTCAAATGTCCCCCTACCATGGATGGCCTCCTTCCAGAATGAATTTGTCACGATTGTGACGCCGTTCCTTCTCTTTCCCAGTAAATACGTGTCAGCGCTGACCTGTGCTCACCCTCCCCCAAGGAAATCAAAGTCCACCTCTAAGAAAGCCGATCACAGCGCCCAATGTGCACGTTCTGAATGACTGAACCAGTGCGGGAGGCTAGAGAAAGACCCTCAACACAGTAGGATGACCCCCTGGCTGCAACAATGGCCTTAAACATAGCGGTTATTGTCAGGATGGTACAGGACTTGGCAGTATTTTGTTCTGTTTTACATAAGGTTGCTCTGAGTCAGAACTGAATCGAAGGCACGTAAGATCAATAACAACATCTTACAAGTCTGAGTTATGTAATGCAGTCATTCCATACTAAGTAGTATTCTGTACCCTGGAGGGTCATACTCCACACTGCTCGGTCACAGTGCAGTCAAGTGTCAAACGACTGGCTTTGTGATAGTCGTCCGACTCATCGCCCATTACCTCACCACCACTCGCTTCCCAATACCTGCAACTCTAAGGATAGCTCTCTACTATATATTCCACTTCCTAAAAGTTCCATTTTCTCTCCATTTTTCCTGGGAGAACCACCAAAGGCAGTGAGGAGTCAAGTATTTGCTCCTTAATTTGGAATTTTCTGTGCATTCTGATGGCCTTCTCCTATCATTTCTTAGGATTCTGACAAAGGGTGTTAC
This sequence comes from Echinops telfairi, assembly GCF_000313985.2. NCBI lineage: Eukaryota > Metazoa > Chordata > Mammalia > Afrosoricida > Tenrecidae > Echinops > Echinops telfairi. Next base: position 56,641,303 of record NW_022103898.1, read on the forward strand.
CCATTGAATAGACCCTAACGTGGCTGTTTGCCTTCCAGAACTGTAGCTGTGTAATTATGACCATGCTTCTTTCAAGATAACTGCCAGCTCCATAGATAGAAATTAGAAGTGTATCTTGAAATCCTTTAAGAGAGTGGACTTTTTGTCCTTCAGAGTTATCATGGACACAGAGAACAGAACAAGTGACCGTGCCAGGAGGCTGATTTGCATTAGGGACCTTCCCTTGTTTTCTCAGCGCTGTTTGCTAGCAGGCAGGTGACACTCCTGAGGAAGGGAACCTGTACAGGACCGGAGAGCGTTCACGGCTGTTCTCAACTTG
>NW_022103898.1:56642838-56645112 GCF_000313985.2 Echinops telfairi
TATGTATAAGAGAGAGTTTTATATAAAGGGTAAGTGCACATCAAGAAAACATCCCAACCCAGCGCTGCCCAAGCCCACAAATCCAACATTAGCTCCTATGTTCGACACCAATCCACAAGGTCCTCCTCCATCTCACAAAACACACACAATGATGCCGACTTCAGAAGGAAAACTGAGTCAGTGAACGTGTAAGCATCTCAGCGCTGGCAGGGGTCTCCACACAGGTGCTCCAGCACCCAGGGCTGCATCAGGGTAGGTCCATGTGTCTTCTCCTCAGGGATGTCTTGCACGAAGTGAGCCTTGCCAGCTGAAGCCGGGAACTGGCTAAGGCAGCTACAACCTGGTCTGACCATCAGAAAGCAAGAGACCTGAGAACTCGAAAGGCAAGGCTCACCGAGCCATTTATCTCTCTGCTCTTCCATTAACCCCACATGTGTTTATTGGCTAGGTTGGCACAATAAACTAACTACCTCACATATGATAATTGGAACATGGCAATGTGTAATTCATGTTTAGAAATGTGTAAGAGCTGGGTAAAGTTGTGCAATTTTAAACCTTAAAGTGGTTTCCACAGTCATATATATACATGAATTATACCAAGGATCCTGAGAGGCCCAAACCTAAGACCAAAATTCTCTGTGAGACAAAAACTGCCAGGTTGCTGTCATTATGGCTCTGAAGCAACTTCACTTCGTGTTATCATTCCAAACAGCCAAGTAGTACAGAATTCATCCAGAAGCAAAAACTTTGGAAAGATTTGTGTATCAGGATGAGCATCCTCGGATGAGAACAGAGGTCCTGACCCTCCCCTTCCTGCCCCCTCTCCAAATCAGCATCAAATCTGGCCATGCAAGTCCTCGTCACTTTCTACCCAGGAAATAGACCACCAAGGAGCTTTGCAGAATTTCAGCTCCACTAAAGAGGGAAAAATATCAGTGAGCCAATTATTTATTTTCTTCTTTTCTGACTACTTCTTTTCTTCTTTTCTGGATATTACTTTAAGGCCTGGTGGTATAGTTGCCTATGGCTTGGGCCACTAACGGAAAAAAATCAGCTGATTCATGGGGGAAAGCTGGTACTTTCTGCTCCTGAAAAGATTGATAGTCTTGGAAACCTACAAGGGCAGCTCTGTTTTGTCTTATAAGGTCACTGTGAATTAGAATTGACCTGTTGCCCGTGAGTTTGGATGTTGTAGTTTTAGATAATCCTCTTTTTCATTTAAGTAGGTGTTCAGGGCAATCTCAAAACTAAACCACTGCCTTAAGCTCTAAGCTTATTTTTTAAATTAAAAATTATTTTTATGAGATAACCTTTCTTTTCAAGATACTTATAATTTCACTAGGGAGAAAACATGAAAAGCAGCAAAAGAGAATGAATGATTAAGTGTTACAAAATTGACATAAGAAAAATCACCCTGGCCCACAACATTTAAAGAGCACTGTGTTAAATATATCTGGCTTTATTTCATTAAATTAAAAGTATAACTTGAGATTCATGTCAACATCTTAAGGCTAATCACTATATTGAATCATGATATCCCATAAACTGACATTGTCTCTAGAATTTTAAATAACTTATTCAGCTTATTCACTGAAAGTATTTGAAATTCCTTCAGCAGTAAATTCCATGGAACCTTATCTGACCTCCTTTGGCTTTCCTTTTGCCGGGAGGCGGGGGTCAGACATGCCTCCATATTCCATATCTCTTTACCTTTTCTGACTCCACTTGTTCCACGCCACTCTACATCCGTGCTGGATTGGAAAAGCCAGTGCGGTCCCCTCACAGTACTCACAGACAATAATCACGATTAAGAGGGCTTATGAGGGGATTCAATAGGCTACCACAATCTATTATCACAAACAATCTATTATCCCAAAACACTAACGATCAAATCATTAGTCCACAGCAACCCCTCTCCTCAGTCAGTCTCTCTGGTCCTCAGCCTGTGAGCCATGTGGTCCCTTGGCCTCTTCCGCCAGGGACCCGGAAGGCCACCGGTTGTTCTACCTCTTAGTTTCATAGTCTTGGGGCTGCTCCTTGCTTCTGTCCGTGGTTTCCTTGTCTCACCCACTGGCCTTGGCTCGGCTCCTTACTCGGTCCCATAATCTCCATGCCAGTCTCTGGGGCCTCTGGTCTCAGTCTGCATCATTTCAGACAGAGTTCTCAAACGTGCTCATATTCCATTGGTCCCGCACTTTCTCTCTGAGATCCTGTTTTAAAAATGGATCAACTTTATACTTGGAGGTGGGGGGTGGGGGATGTTGTTAACTTTTA
>NW_022103898.1:56645212-56651006 GCF_000313985.2 Echinops telfairi
TGAATAGAAGAGCCTTATCTGGGATTTTTATTCTACCACATGTCTATTTCTCTATTTGGGGAATTTTATATTTATATACCTCTAAAATATTGTAGTTGCATACATTTGTATGAATAGTTCACAACCTCTAATCTATCTAATTGTATGGGATAGTTTAAGCAAGAAAACAAATAAAGTACTCCAAATAAGGCCAGTTTTCTCTTTCTGAAACTAATGAATACTGCAACTATATATAGAATGTTTTCTTTACACATGTCAATTCTCCACTATTTAATTCTTTGATAAGTTTAATTGTGTCAAAATATTATTCATCTATAGAAATGAGAAGGCATACCAAGTTACCGAAGAGAAAGGGAAAGGTAGCGGGAGGGAAAGAAGCAAGGGAGGAAGACAACGGGTTTAAGAAGTTGGTGCAGAAATGCTGCTTTAACTTTGAAAACCCTTCTCATGGGTTTCCCACTTAAACCAAAAGTTCCTTTTTGCCAGCCAAAAATTTACCTTAGAATTACATTTATTTTAAAAATAACTGTGTGCACTTAATCCTTGTCAACATAACTGTTATTACTCTATGGTAGTATTTGCTTCAGAGTAACTTAGAGCGTCTTACAGATACCAAGACGGAAACATCCTCCCCAAGGCAGTAGTTATCCTATGATGATGGAACTATGTGATCTTAAAAGGTAATTGACCCGTGAAGAATTATGGAACCAAGCAATGAGCTCTACTGTTCTCCAGGCATTTTGCTGCAATTTAGAGCATATGTGTTTTCCTTTGACACAAATGGATATTTTTGTAGCATTTCTACTTCTTTGAATGGGCACCATTCTGGCCACTTCTGAGGAAACTGTCTTATTGAGAAAACCTAAATCTCATAACAGTCTGCAAATTTTATTTATTTGGTAATTTTGACATACTGATGTCATAAAATCAGGTCAGACCAAGGCCATTTGAAGATCTTTAATTCAAAAGCCTCTACTGGAATGGCATTAAAGGTCTGATTTAAACTGACAAGAAAAAGAAAGTTGCAAGTTAAGGCTGTCATTTCAAAGCACATAGCAAATTCCAGAGACATTTTTGAGCTTTATAAGAGAGTTCCTGAAAAAGTAACTACAAAATGACCTTTTGTAAATGGTACATGATTTTCCACTGTCTTACGTTATTATATAGTCTAACATTTCTTATTTGGGTTCCCCAAACACTTTCTATTTTTAAGGTTTCAGGTCTTTAAAGAGATTAAACATTTCTAATCTTATTGTGTGCCATCACGTTGAATGTAACTCACAGTGACGTCATAGGACAGAATAGGACTGACCCACAGTATTTCTTAGACTGTAATCTCATGGTCGTAAATTGTGACACCTTTCTCCTGAAGGGTGACTGGTAGGTTGGAACTGCTGACCTTTCAGTTAACAAATTAGCCCTTAATCACTGTGCCACAGTCTTTTCAAATAGAACTTGAAGTATCTCAGACACGCTTCTTTTGAGCACTTGTCTGTACCAATGCACAGGCTCCGTTCTAGCCCAAAGTGAAAGGCAGCCTGGGGTCATGGTAATGGGGGGTGAGGAAGCCTCATGGAACCAGAGGAATATTGTTTGTTTTATTGGTGCTATACTGTGCCCTGATTGTCTAATCTCTTCCTTGTGACCCTTCTCCGAGGGGCTGTCCCATTGTCCAAAGATGGGTTTGGGATCTCTGCTCCAACCCCCCTCGTTCTCAGCAATATGTGTTTTGTTTGTTTTAGGTCTTCTGATGCCTGTTACCCAATCCCATTGACACCTCATAATCACACAAGCTGGTGTGCTTCTGTCATGTGGCCTTGTTGATTCTCAGCTAGATGGCTGCTTGTTTAAATTGAAGCCTTTAAGAGTTAAGATGCAAAAAAAAAAAAAAAAGAGTTAAGATGCTATATCTTTTGATAGCTGGGTACCATCAGCTTTCTTCACCACATTTGCTTATACGCCCATTTTGTCTTCAGCAATTGTGTCCGGAAGGTGAGCATCACAGAATGCCAGTTTGTTAGAATTAAGAGTTCTTGCATTGAGGGAGGGCTTGAGCAGAGGCCCAAAGTCCACCTACTACCTCAATGTATTGTCATATAAATATATGTACGTAAATCAATAGCTCTATCTTTATAAATTAATATATTTACATGTGTACACACCTATGTTTATACCTCTATCCATAGCTTTGCTTCCAAGATCTTTCCTCTGTTTCCTTTTACCTTCCTCCTGTCCCACCATCATGCTCGACCTTCTGCCTCGTGGTACTTCCTCTCAGCTAGATTGCTGTTGCTCCAACACCCCCAGCATCTCTATGTCCTCCTCGATGCTGATTTTAGTTTCCTCGTTGTTCCCCTGTCTGTGGTGTTGTTTGCTCTCTTTACCCTTCTTCCACCCACCTCCTCCTCTCCCCAAGTCCTTGCAGAACTCTCAGTCCCTGTGCTTTCTCCTCAGGCTTGCTTCTCATGCCCATCTTACATAGGTAGGCAAAACAACACCAATGGAGACAAAACCAAAAGAAAACAAAAGGTTGAATAAAAAGAGAAACACGAAACAAAAAAACTAGCAAAAATCAAAACAGCATACCTACTTTCGGATCTGTCTGCTGACCTTTATGACAGACTATTTCCCCACTAGTCCTGGGGGGTTCTGGGTGCTGCTCCTCCTCACAGACTTTGTGGCTTTGTTTTCTGTTCAGCTTTTTTATTCACCCTTTATTGCAGTTAGTCTGAAGAATTTTAGGAATTTTGAACTTTACATTTTTCTCCCATTCTCTCAGGGTCTTCTGCTTTTCCCCCGATCCAGGGTGTGGATAGTGTTGAATGGGCACAGTCTCATTCTTCGGCTCTCCACTTACAAGACACTAGGGTCTGTTTAGTCCTGTCAACCATTCTCTTCTTTTCCTCTTTGATTCACTTTTGTGCTTAGAGTTTCAGGTATTAATGAAGTCCGTTTTTTTGGTAATTAGATAAGAATAAATTCCTTTTCTTTAGCTATCCTGTCTTCTTATTTCTATAAGTATCAAGTATATTGGATGTATTTTTCAGTTATGAGCATGATTTTAAACCTTCTAAATTGAATCAATTAAATTACAGTTGTATTTCTAGATTTCTAAATTGTCAAGGTCATGTTAATTCTCTTTTTATTAACTAATGTAAAAGGTATGGGTCAGGTGCGGGTATGAACAGTTTTCACAGAAAGCCACACGGGAAGCTGGGGAAAGACACAGAGAGTCCTACATCATTTCACAACCAACTCCAGGACAAATCAATTTTATATGAGCAAGCTCACATGTATCAAATTCAGTTGATATGAAGGATACCTAGTTTTCAAATTTAGTGCTTAGAAAAACAAGAACATAAGAAAAATATAAATAATGATTTATATAAACAAAAATATATAAGCAAAATATAAACAGCTTATATAAACAAGAATTAGGATAACTCTAAGTAACTGAAAACCAAGATTATTAAACAAAAATATGTCATATTTCCTCCTAAATTGTTTATGCTTGTGTATGTATCCATAATTATATAAATTATGGACATCCATTCATGCACAAAACTGGTATGTCTAAGAAGGAGTTAAGCAACATAACCTAATGTTTTAGTTCCTCCTCATAAATGTGCAGAGTAAGCAGCTAGAAATGGCATCCTGTCTTGAAGTCTGACGGGAAATTTGAAGTCTAGTTCTAACTCAGTTCCTGAAGCCATGAGTCCTGGTAAGGCTTGAGTTATTATTATTATTTTTTAATTTGTCTTTGCAGTGACAACTTTTTTTAATGCCTAAAGCATGTCTTATATTTTAGAAGAAACCTTGACATTTTGAAATACTTTCTACATTTCAAAGATCAAAACAGTCATTTTAAAGATCAAATATTAACTATACAGTACAATTGATTATTCCTAAAGAGGGATACAAATAGCCTAAATAAATTCTCCAGAGTTACACAGAGAGTAAATGATGCAGGTAAAATTCAGTCCCAATCTTTGAAAATGTGATTAGATACTGGACAACAACATAGGAAGGCAGGAGGTCTTTGTATGATTTGATACATTTGAATTCCAGCAGCTGTGAAGAATATTGACGACCCTATGCGCACGCAAACCCCCCCTTGAGGAATTACCACCAGAATGCTCCTCACAAGCCAGGCTGGGGAGAATTTCTCTCATTTACTTGGTCAACTCATCATGGAGCAAAATATCATGTGTGGTAAACTATATGTCTTCCAAGACATATCTGTTTGTTCTTTTGCTAGTCTCTGGTAATGTCAATACTTTGGCCAGCGCCATAATTCAAATTCATCAGTGATTCTTGCCTTCCATTTTCAACGTCCTACTTTCACATACAGATGAGTCAATTAAAAATGCCATGGCATGGGCCCAGCACAACTTAGTCCTCAAGGCAGCACTCTTGCTTTTCCAAAAAAAATGAAAGAATGCAACATCAGGATTGGAGTAAGTTTTACTAACAACCTGCGTGTGATGTGCCTCAGATTTACACAATGTGATGTGTCCTTTGACTGCTCTTTTCTTCTTTGCTGCCTCCACGAGCATTGATTGTGGAACTTAGCAAGATGAGATCTTTAACACCATCAATCAATTTTGCATTTATCATGGTGCTACTTTTGTTCAGGAGGACCTTTATTTTCTTTACGTTGAGTTGTAATTTATATTGAAGGCTGCAATCCTTGATCTTCATCAGTCGTGCTCCAAGTCTCCCTCACTCTCAGCAAGCAGGCTGTGTCGTGCGCACCTCGCAGGTTGCTAACAAGAATCCCCCAGTCCTGATGCTGCGTTCTCTCTCACTTAGTCCAGCTTCTCTGATTAGCTGCTCAGCACTCAGACTGAATAAGAATGGTGAGAGGATAAAGCTCTGATACACACCTTTCCTGTTTCAAACCATACAGTATTTTCTTGATCATGTACTGGTTCCACGTGAGCACAATGTAACTCTAAAATTCCCACTCTCCTCAACATTATCCTTAGTGTGGTATGATTCACGCAGGCAAGCATTTTTGCATAATCAATAAAACACAAGTAAACATTTTTTTCTGGCATCTTCTGCTTTGAGCCAGATACATCTGATGCCAGCAATGATATCTTTTGTTCTACATCCTCTTTTGAATCCAGTTTGAATTTTCAGAAGCTTCCTATCAATGTATTGCTGCAACTATTGTTGAATAATCTTCAGTCAAACTTTACTTGCATGTGATTTTAATTGTGTTGTTTTAGAATTTCTGCATTCTGGGTGATCACCTTTTTTGAAATGGGTACAAATATGGATCTCTACCAGAAGGTTGACCAAGGAGCTGTCTTCCATCCAAATTTCTTAGCATAGAGTGAGTGAGTGCTTCAGGAACATGTTGAAACATTTCACTTGGTATTATGAGTTTTTTGAGCTTTCTTTTCCACCAATACCCTCATTGCATATTGGACATCTTCCTTCAGTACCACTGGTTCCTGATCATATGCTATCTCTTAAAACTGTTGAAGGGTGATTATTTCCTTTTTAAAAAGAATCATTTTATTGGGGGCTCATACAACTCTTATCACAATTCATACATCCATCCATTGTGTCAAGCACATTTGTACATTTGTCAAGCACATTCTCAAAACATTTGCTTTCTACTTGAGCCCTTGGTATCTCATTTTTTCCTCCTCCATCTCCACTACCCCCTCCCTCATAAACACTTGATAATTTATAAATTATTGTTATTTTGTCATGTCTTACACTGTCCAATCATTAAAAACTAGGAAAGAAAGAAAAAATTGAAGTGGATGTCAGAAGGGAT
>NW_022103898.1:56652452-56653377 GCF_000313985.2 Echinops telfairi
AACTACCAGAGATGTAGTTAATTTGATTTGTTTTTGTATTCCCTCTGAAGAAGTCTTGTTGACTTCTGTGTATAGTTGTTGAAAAAGGTTATTTGCTATGAAGAAGCCTTTGGCCTTACAAACTTCTCTCATGCATCTGCAGCTTTGTTTCTACCACCAAGGCCATATTTTCCAACTACAACTCCTTCTTTATTTGTTTCCAACTTTTACATTCCAGTCTCCATTCATTACCAATACAACTGATTGTATGTTTGATCAATTTCAGAATGACTATGTAAATAGAAGTTTTCAAGTCTTCATTACTTATTTCAGTGGTTGGTGCATAAATTACCCAGTAATGGTTGTTTTGAATGAATTTCCTTGTAGGTGCATAGATATTATCCTATCATAGATAGATAGATAACCACTGTGATATGCCTAGATAAAATCTTGCAAATACGATCTATGAAACTCTAATGGAAAAGATTGGTCAGTTTTGCCATTCAATTGGGTGTAATGTGAGCCATTTCTGAAGCAGCAACAGAGACTCTTACAACAACCAGAAAGGAAGAGCCCAATGCGAAGAGCACTTTTTAGATCACTACCTGAACAAATGGTAGCAGTAGAGATGGCAGAGAACGTAACACAGAGCAGGGGCTTCCTGAACCATGGAATAAATAAGGCTGAGTTGCTTTAGGGCAGAAGGGTGGCGTACAGAGTGAGACGCCTCCTCAGTGCTAAAGGGGCTTTGTAACATTGCTCTAACAGGGCCGGAGGCTGAGAGGCTCAGGATGGGAGAGAGACCTAATGGCTAGCATTGTTGAGCAGAGAAACTGTGGACAAAAGATCTATATCCTTAACATTTGGGTTTCTGACTTCTAGCCTTTTAATATCCAAAATGAACACTCTTGTATACCTTTAGGTGGTCAGACATGGCCGCCACACC
>NW_022103898.1:56654905-56656672 GCF_000313985.2 Echinops telfairi
CCCAACAGGATCGCCTATAAAAATTTTGTGTGTTTAGCAAAAATAAAGGTATTATTTTTAATAAAAATATCACTATAGTTGTAACAAAAATAATATTTTTTGTTAGCCCAGTTTACATCTATTAATAAGCCCACAAATCTAAAACTGAATGCTAATTAATTTTTTGAAGCTTCTCGTGTGCTCCTGTCAGATGTCCAGCTGCAATGAGACTTCAAACGATGTGGTTTTACTTACAGACACAAAAGCAGGCATTTGTATTCCTTGCTCCCAGTGTTTTTGTGGTGGCTGACCTTTGGCACATCTTTCAGGGTTTTAAAAGGGTTTGAGTTGAAAAATATTACTACTGAGGTTCCACTTCAAATATGCATTGATGTGGACCAAGCCAAACATGTTCAGCGCGGCTCTATGATCAGCCAATGTTTGCAGACAAGTTCTTTCAGTCATACACTTGCCTTAGTCATCTTATGATAGTTTAAAAATAAGGTTATTTTAGTGCCATAGGAAAGTCATTTTGCCAATTGTTTAACAAAACTCAAGTGGACATCTTCCCAGATCATTGAAGCTTTGCAGGAGTTTCTAGGAAAGATACCCCCACTGATCCAACAGATGTTAGATGTCAGGAAACCCTCAAATATAAACCCAGCATGGGTTTATATGGGATTGTCAGCACCATCGAATGAAATGTGTCTGAAAGTTTCGAATGCACACCTTGGGAGAAGATCCTGGATTAGGCAAACCCATTGAAGCTGGAGTATCACCTGGTTTAGCACTTTCAATTATAAACGAACCTTTTAGCCCCTGTGGATGCCAAAAATCAGCTTACTCGGAGAACTGCTCTTTCCATCAGCCTTTTAAGAAAGACTGATATTTTAAGAAAAATGAAGACAATTTTATGGAACAAAGCCTAACCAGAAATGAGTTTTGGATGTATCACTCTGATCTCGGTAATAAGGCCCAATCAAGTGGGTGGCTTCCCAGTGTGTCAGAGAACAGTTACATTTAGAGCAGAGAGGACAGCTCAGATTTTGCAACCATTTGTTAGAGTCCAGAGGGGCCACCTTGATAGATTTTCTCAGAGGACACAGGATGATCACAGGGGTTAATTACGGAGAAGTTTTAGGAATATGGAAATTACATTTGTGAGAAAAGGGCCACAGATTTTTTTGTGTGAATCTTGGATTGTTTCTTTTAATCGATCGTGGTATCATACCTGCTCGGGTCTCAGGGAGAGCAAGGGCTGTCGTATGAGAATTGCACTGGGAAGCCTTCACTTAGCCACCCTACAGCCCTGGTCTTGCAGCCTCAGATTTCTTCTTCTTACAAAACTCAAAGAACAATGAAAGGAAAGTCAATTTGTTCCCATCAGGAGGTCAAAATGTGTAAACTGAAGCTCATACAATTATTTGGTGGAAAGGTTAGAGATGGAAACATCATCTTCAGAAGTGTGTGGACATAGAGAGTAAATCAAGAAACAATAGCTTAATATGCTGATATTTTTACTTAAGAAGAATTTCTGAGATTCATAGCAATATTTGAATTTACTCTGTATTTATAATATTTAGTACTCTAGTAGCTGCAATACTGAGTAACGACCATCTGTGATCCTGTATCAACACGTTTGAGAATGCAGTAGTAATTTTAGGAAAAGGTAGATAAAATAAAAACTGGATTCCACTAAGTTATAAATATTGAATGACTAAGTCATAATAATGAATGATGTAATAAGGTTATAACCCAGTGTAGAAAAATTTCATACAACAATTTTTT
>NW_022103898.1:56658076-56659341 GCF_000313985.2 Echinops telfairi
CTCAGACTGGGTTGTCTAGAGAAACAAACCCAGTGACATCTATGTGTTTGAAAGAGCTGTATATCAAGAAGTAATTTGATATGAAGAAGACGTCCCACACGAGTCCAACTCAAATCCATGTGTCCTATGTTCATAGCTGATACCGAATCCAGGAAAGAAAGGTGAAGGGCCAAAAAAAGAAATAATTTCCCAGTGTCTTTTTATATAAAAGCCAACCCCCCAAGAAGGCATGACCAGGCTACCTGATTGACACAGTGGACTCTACCCCTACTGCCACATGGGTACCATGAAATTGACATAACATCTAACCACCACACGCAGTAACTATCACTTTTTATCTGAACTTCTTTCAGATACCAGTCTCTGCATTAAAAATCTCACAATATCAGAGTTTTAAAAATGTATCCCCTTGCTTGACTACCTCATTGCTCATCATTTCTTGCCACAGTGATCTTGAAATGTCCTTGAACAATGACCCTGCTCTCTGAAAAAGGTAGACGAGAGTGATTTTTAAATACTTTTCTAACTTACTTGAATATCTTCTCTCAGATTTGGGGGGAGTAATTCACCTCTTTTTGAATGTAAGCTGGACTTAGTGATATACTTCTAACAACCAGAAGGTGTCAAAGGCGAGCCTCACTTTCCCATTCTCTCTCTTGAGGATCACTCCCTCTGAGAGAGCAGCTGTCATGTGTGGTGCTGTGAGGATACTCAAGGAATTTTATAAAGAATCCTACATAGCAAGGAACTCAGCCCTTTTTCTAAGAGCCATCAAGAAATTGAGTTCTCCTGCCAATAGTGTTTAGAATGAGCTACTTGGAAAGTTGGCTCAACCTTCAGAAATCCATTTCAGGATAAAATTTTGACTGAATCTCCTGAGAAGTCTTGAGTCTGTCCCCAGAGACCCACTCTAACTGATATAAAAGTGGGATAATAAGTACTTGCATTAAATTGTCAAGTGGTAGCTATATTTTACACAACAATAGATGACTACTGTCATGTCCAAAAACCTGGCGGGGAGGAGGGTGCTAATTAGACTCTGACAATTGCCAAAAGAGATAATTGTTTTTTGAACTTACGTGGGTCAGATATTAAAGTGATTAATAAAAGAGAGGCATCGAGATATTCTTTTATTTTGAGCTTGAGTGTGTTCCGTTTACTAAGATAATAAGATAATGAAGATGGGTGGTAGGACAGGTTTAGCAGAATGAGAATCAAGGAGTTCATTTTGGTAAACTTGTTTCACATCACGGAGTCCCAAGGTG
>NW_022103898.1:56659750-56661315 GCF_000313985.2 Echinops telfairi
GAGAACAATGCAGCTGTCTGCTCCCATAAAGCCTCAGAAACTCTATAGGACTGTTTTGAGTCAGAAGGGAATTGAAGGCAGTGGGGGATATATGCAAGTCCAATTTCATCTTCACATTTGGTGATGAGGCGGAAGCAAGAACCCAGCAACAAAAACTGAGAATTACTGGGAAGAAAATCAAAAGAGAACAGTATCCTGCAGGCCCATCAGTGAAAGAGGTAACATTTACTGCTTGTCACCATGTCATGTAAAAGAACCCATCGATTTGTTAACCTGGCTGTAATTGGTAACCTTAACAAGAGCTCTTATTGGGGAAATAGGCAGAAAACTAGACTGAAATGGGTTGATGGGTAAATTTTAAAATGGATTTCATTTCTACCACATTCAATGAGCTTTGTTTTACCTTTGTTTGTAGTATTTACTTCTTTATATTCCCCTCAAATGAATGACATCCTTTTTCATATATAACCACTCATCTTGATTTCTCCAGAATCTTTAACTTAGTAGGTGATTAAGAAATACCTGTTGAATTGCATGATAAATTATGAGTTTAAAAGAAAATAACAGGAGACAAGACAAAAATAATATATTAAAAAATTGAGTGGAGGATTTTACTATTTGAGAAAAAAGGGTTCCTTCTCCAGGTATAATTCTTTCAAGAGTTATCTGCTTTTAGGAATTTTTACATTTCAAAAATAAAACCTAGTGACATACATTGAATGTGTAATAGCTAAACCATTCTTAAATATTGCTTTGCTTATTATTCCTAAAATTTGTTCCATTCTCAAACCAACAAAGAAAAAGAAAACAGCTCTAGATAAAGTTCTGGAAGTTTGCTTGCTTTGCTGAGACTTGGAAAGGGAGAAGTAAGATGATGAAAAAGAAAACAGGAATTAAAGTCTAAAGTGTAGTTTAGAGTTATTTCCTAATTAACCCAAAAAGAATTTTCATCATGCATTTATAACAAAAAGGTTTATCTTTAAGAATGAAAACCAACAAAAGAGGTTTATCTTTAAGAATGTAGCTAGCTTCTCAAGTTGTGATTTTTTTTTTATTGTGCATTTATAAGATTCTACGTGTGGAAAAGAGACATTTTGGATTCCCTTCTGAGTCAGCACTGTGCAAGCTCAAGAGAATATTAAATGTAGTATTTCCTAGCTCTATTAAATATTCAGCAGCTTTGCTTCTGTCGTATCTGTATCAAGGGCAAGTCCTATAAGCCTTTCTCGAAGGTTCTGAAATTAAAGCCACCACCGCTTTCTCTATTTAGAAAATAGAGATTAAAGAAAAACCTTCAAAATACAGGTGTGCATCACCTAAAGTCCATTCAGGCCATGTCTGACCACATCCTAGGTCAGAAATGTGGATGGCCGAAGAGGACATGAAAGACGTATTTGCTACGTCTGGAGATGTAGCTGTTTCTCAGGCCCCAGGTTCAGGGGTCCGCTGCCCAGCTCTGCTTGCCTTTCCCACTGTGTGCCATCCCCTCAAGCAAGGTTCACACAAAAGCCCCTGGAGCCACCAAGACTGAGGCCTGCTTTACCAATGCCACTGTCTTCCTCGGC
>NW_022103898.1:56662776-56664144 GCF_000313985.2 Echinops telfairi
ACTTTCATTTATTTTGTATTTGGTGTGTGTGTTGAGCAGAGTTGAAGGAGTGTGGCTCACCAAAGACACTGCTTCCCTTGCCATGGGCTTCGGTGTATGAGACACAGGCCTGGGGCCACATGTAGCTCCTTGCTATAAAAACGTAACCTTTAAAAAGAAATATCTGTTAGACAGTTTTGGACTTAGTCTTTCTAAACCTCAGTTTGCTTCAATGTATAATAAAATAATAAAATCAATGAAAGAAGTTGTAAGGTCTAAATTAATGTTCTCTATTGTATTTCTCTGGGTTCTAATATTCATTACAATGACTAGACAGACCTCACAGACAAAATTCATGATTAAAGGATTTATTAAGGAAGTTAATAAGTTGTAATGCCATTGAGAATTGCTCAGGGTTGAGTTGTTTTTCAGGATATGTGAAAAAATCTTTCCAGCCCACTAATAAATGCCCAAAGGAGTATATCACTCTCTGGTAAGCTTCAACCCAAAGGCATGCGGCTCAAGCTCCCATGGGTCAACACACTATTTCCTGGAATTAAGTGCCTGCAGAAAACCCACTTCAGTAAGCCTCAGCCTGGTGGCCCTCAGTTCTACTAGTGGGTTAGCAAGTGCAACTTCCCCAATTAAGTGCCCAGAGGTACCCCGCTTTGCAAATCAGCATCTGGCACAAAAGCACTCTTTACTTGCTCCATGGGTTGGGACTTCCATCACTCAATTCTATTCTCTGGCTCCATTTCTGCTACTGCTCCTCTGAGGTTAGAGTGGTCTTTTGGATACAGGAGGTTCACTTGGCAGGGGTCTCCGATGGAGAGAACCTGCTCCACTCCTGGATTTTACTGGGAATGAGATCCCTCCTCCTGCTTCTCAGAGGGCTGATTTTATAGACAGCCAGATGGCATTCCAGGGAATCCTGTTCACAATTACTCACAGGTGAATCCTATCCGTATCATCCCACACCTTCTCACCAGACACATGCAAGGAAAAGTCATTTGGTGCAAGCTAGAGAATTTGGTTAGAAAATCCATATAAAATAATCCATTGCCCCTGTAGAAATACAAACAAAATTCTCCTCAGAAGCAAATATGTCAAGGCTTCCTCTCATATACATTGGCATACTAGCAGGCACGGCCTTTGGGCATGGCCTTGGAAAAGGAACACAAACATTTTTAAAGTTAAGCATCAGTGAAAAAGAAGATCCTCGAAAAGGTGGATTGACACAGTGGCTGCAACATCGGGTTCAAACCTAAGAATACTTGTGAAAAGAGTGCTGGACTGAGAAACGATGTACAAATGCGCTTTACACAATTGATGTGTGTATGGATTGGGATAACAGTTGTATGAGCCCCTAATAAAATGTTAAAAAAAAAA
>NW_022103898.1:56665659-56667231 GCF_000313985.2 Echinops telfairi
AACTACTCTATAGAATAGCATAGAACTGTTTCATAGGATTTCCAAGTTTGTAATTCATTACCAAAGAAAATGAATTCATCTTTCTTTCACGGAATTATTGGTGAGCTTTATCCATAGATCTATTATTATCCCAACATGTAATTCACTAAGCAGAAAACTAAAATCTGAAATTGGAACTCACCAAATTTCAAGAAATCACTGACAATAAAAGTGCCTAATTTTGCCTCAGATTTCAGAGATTTTTTTTTCAATGACTGTGATAGTTGGGTTCAACGTCAACTTGGTTGGCCGGAATTTCCACAGTTTCAGCAATTAGGCTGATTAGGGCCTGTGGATTCTCCATGATGTGATAGAAGGGTGCCATCAATTCCATGATGGGACACAGCATTGTTGTTTTAGTCACAGCCCTGCAGTAATTCAAAGGAATTCTTCTCAGGGGTGGCATCTACTCCTATTTAAGCAGACTCCATAGGAAGCCTTCTCTCTTCTTGCTGGTCAGAATAATGCATATGTTTTATTGACTTCTTGTTCTTTGCACTTGAGGCAATGGCCTGCCATATTACCTGCCAACCTTGGTTTCATATACTGTTGCTTCTACAAGCCTATGGTCCTACAATTCCTGGTTTGTCTTCATGCTTCCTGATTAATCAGCCCCCAGTGCTAGCTACGGGAGTCATGGAAAAACCCCAGCTTAACTTCTGATTCACAGATCTGAACCAGACTGGATGAACCCACTTCTACAACAGTGTGAGTTACTTTCTTGATAAAAATGCATGTATGTATGTATGTATACACATACACATACATACTTATCGTTATATATGTGTGTGTGTGTATATGCAAGGTGCCTGACCCATAGTATTTTCAATCACCTCATATCCGTGTGGAAGTTGGACACTGAGTAAGGAAGACTGAGGAAAAATGGATGGATTTGAAATATATTGTCAGTGAAGAATAATGACAGTACCATAGAATAGAAACAGTGGATTTGGGTCAATATATTGAGAGAGCTTGGCTTGAGATTTCTGAGGTCTTCCATAGTAAAAGATGTAATAACCACAATGCAGGTAGCCTTCACACCCTTATTTGTTATTTGAGAATAAACCTTAGGGGCTTTAAGATCGATAAGTCTTAGATTGATGATTATGATTTTTAAATGGTGGCAGCTACGGAGACATTTATATTGTCATTTTACGCTGAGAAGTTAGAATCATGGAAATAGATAAGATAATCAGATTTTGAAAGATTTCAATATTTAAGCAGCTGGTTAATATAAATTTGATTGTAGTAGATCTCTTTGAATCCTAAGAATTCCTTCCATTACAGATGTTTATGAACACTGAGACTTCCCTAGGCTAGAACTCAATTTGATCAGGGCTATTTTTCAAATTGTGAGCACAGCAAATAAACGATAGAAGCTGACCTTAGTGACTGCCTTAGTTAGGTGCCGTTCAGTTGGTTCTGACTCATGGTGAGTCGATGTGCGACAGAACAAGGCATCACGCGCCCTGTGCCATTCTCAAGATGGTTCTTATGTTTGACCCATTGCTGAAGCCACTTTCTCAATCCATC
>NW_022103898.1:56668231-56669352 GCF_000313985.2 Echinops telfairi
GGGGGGGGGCGGGGAGGGTGTATAAGGGAAATGATGTCAAGGATTCCTAGAAGAAAAAGTGTATTTGGAAACTGATTATGGAAGTAATGGTCCAATTCTGCTTGACATGACTGAACTATGGAATGGCATGTTGTTTGTACTAATTGTCAAGGAATAATAATAAAGAAGGAGAAGAACAAAAAACAGAACCAGAAATGGGTTTGGGGCTTACACTAAATCCTAGTTCCAACTTCAAGAACAATTAATTCTTACATGATGGTCCTGTTCGACACTCACCCTCCAGAAGGGATCACAGAGAGAAAGTGCTACAGCAAAATGTGGTGAAGAAATTAGATGGTGCCCAGCTATCAGACAAAGTAACATTTGGGATCTTAAAGGCTTGTCTCCAAACCAGCATCTAAGTGAGATGTCAACTAAGTCCACGTAGAAGAAGTGCACCAGCACCAGTAATGGAAAGATTGTGAAGCATACAATTCAAAGTCAAAGAGGGATTAGTATCAGGGCCTAAAGTGTGAGAATCTGGTTTGCAAAAGGCTATAGATGACAGTGGGAGCCCAAAGGGGAAATAAGCCTCTGGTGAAATCCCTCTATCCACAACTGAGGGATAGGAGGGAAGTGTATACTAAACAGATTGCTTTAGACTAAGCAGAGGGCATTAGAGAGCTGAGGATAGAATATCAAAGGAATAAATCTGACTTGAACCATTAAACTTTGGTCAGCAGATTCCCGCCTACCCCCTAGAATGTATGCTGGACCTGACTTGGTATCTAAAATTTTCTGTATGTTTTTCCTCAGATGTCTTTGTTTGTTCATATTAGGGTGAATTTTGGAGGTACTATGACATTGGGGGTCACCCTCTTGAAGTTATGTTATATGTTTTTCCAGTTAACAACAAGCAGAATTAAGGTTTCTGGGGTATGAGGGTACAGTGGTGGTGGGGTGAAGGGAAGACAATGCCAATGAGTCCATATAGAAAATGAATGTTTGGAAATTGATTGTGGTAGCAATTGTATAATTCTGCTGGACATGATTGAACTATGGAATGATATGATATGTCTCAAATCCTAATTAATTAAAAAAAAGAAATTATTTTTATAAAAGGCCCAGCAATATGCTTCTGA
>NW_022103898.1:56670968-56673037 GCF_000313985.2 Echinops telfairi
GACTTTTAGACATTGAATAATGTCTTAAGTTTCTTCTCTAAGAATCAAGATGAGTGATGCTCATATACATATACATATAGAGATTTTAATAGAACAATAGCTTACAAAGTTGTAGAGGCAAGCAAGCCTAAGCCCATGGGTCAGAAATTAGGCTGGCGACTTCTCATGACTCATAGTTGTAGGGCCGGTGATCACGCTGGTGGATGCAGAGGAGAATGAATACAAGGTCAGAAAGTCAGCTTCAGACTGCAGAGGTGAACGCTTACATTCAAGGTGGTCAGGTCAAAAGACAGCCCACTGATAGCTCCTACTATCAGCAGGCATTATGGCAGGCTTCTGGCTCACATCTAAAGAACTGAAGGTTGATGAGCCAGCTGCAGGATCCAGAACAGTAAAAACAAGTTCCAGGAGTGTTCATTTATGTTGCAAGAAGATCACACCTTCCAGGCAATTACTTATATCAAGGCTGTGATATCAATAAGGTTATATGGTATTAATACAAACAGGTGGTTGAGAGGCCAAGGATCAGAGAAGCATTTCTACCAACATTGCTAAGAAGAGATACTGTGGATAAAAGAACGGTATCCTTACCATTCTTTAACATGTTAGCTTCCCTAATAAAACCCAAAGAGTATTATCTATGAGTTTTGTGTGGTTATTGCAATGAATTATTGAACCTATAAGAGATGTCTTGAGAGGGAAAATTGATATCAGAATTGTATGAAGAAGGATGGAAGGTATAAGCAAGTCTGATCTCATAGGAATCATCTTACAGCAGATATGGAATTGGCCCATGTCTCAGTCTGGACTATCTCGAGGAGGAAAACCAGTGAAATATATATAAATAGTCCTCATAGTCACCCTGTGCAAAAGAAACTACAACCCTGTGGAAGAATCAAGCAAATCCAAGTCCAAGCCCAGGCAGATTCCAAGTCCATGGTTCAATTGTGGTTCTGGAGGCTTCTTCTGACTCACGTAGTTGTAGTGGCAGCTGAACTCGATTGGCAAGAAGGCAACATGCAGGTGTCTGCAGAGGGGAAAGACCCAGGGTCAGTATTTCATGCTTGTGAATACAGAGGCAAATGTATCTAAAGTTGGCAAATCTAAGATGTCGGGTTATTGAAGGCTCCTAGAATTGGCAGGCAATATGGCAATCTACTGGACCAAGTCCAAAGAATCGATGATAATGAGCCAAATTCAGGATCCAGATCCAGCAAGAATGCTTTACCACTCTGTTCACTTAGATGGAAAGGAGGATACACTTCAAGGCAATTAATTGCATTAGGGCTTCACCTGAATAAATGCATTTCATTTCACACTAATTTTATCCCATTATGTAGGCTTACCTTTGGTTGACTGTGATTACCTTGTGTTGGGCCTGGTCATGAGGGACTACTAGGTGTTAATAACTGATAAACCATGAAGAATCCTTACCCAGCCACATTGACAAAAGACCTTAATTACCGTAAATGGTAAATAGATGGCCTTCCACCAGTTTTTAGACTTTAGCCAAAGGCTTTTCATTCTTCATGGTTGAATGTCTTCTGTTAGCTCATTTGGACATCTTTCCAACTTCCTTAAGACTCTTGATTTCTCCAAATACTAAGTTTGTTTTATGTGGGGCAGCATACGCATAAATTTGTTGCAAAATTTCATTGATTTGGGGAAAGACCACTTAAAATTTGTTAGAAATGAATATACAGTAAGGAGGTCAACAAAAATTGCAGAAGCAGAGGAAGATCTTGGGAGGGGTGTAACTTAAAGGCTACAGAGGTAAATACTATTGTATACACAATCCTGCAACAACAGTGACCTGTAGATGGATGCATGGATACACACTCAGGATGGATGGGTGTGGAAGTTGCAAGTAAGTTTTCAGAGAATTTTTGTATATGGGTTTTTGTCTTACTTCAACTACAGCCATTAATGTGATGGAGCATACATGGGACCATGTTCAGAATACTCATTAGAAATAAGCAAACACTTTTTGACTCTATGGGGTTCAGGACCATAGTGTCCATATGCATAATACCATCCACAAGGCAAAGTTTACAGCCTACGTTGATGAG
>NW_022103898.1:56674132-56684490 GCF_000313985.2 Echinops telfairi
CATCATATAATCTATACCTACATACAAGTCAGGCATGTCTACCTATATTTATAAACCCATTTTATTTGTATCTAGAGATATGGAGCAATATTTCATGTGTTATGACACACATGCATGATTATATGTAGTTATCTCTAGTTCAATATTCACTTTCACTGATTTATTGATTCAGCAATAATTGATCTCCTTTTTGAAGAAAGAGCAACTTGCTTCAATCTAATTTAAATGCAATAAGAATGCAATATATTTCGTGGATCTGGAATACATTTTATGTATTTCATACGGCCAAACTTGAATGAGGAAAAAAATTGATTTTGCCAACTTCAGAAAAAATTTGAAGTAATTCCTAACTCAACATGGAAGCAGCAGATACTGGTGTTAGTTATTCTTGCTTGGCGGGCCCTTGAGGACAGATGTACTAATGAGAGGAACATTTTCTTTCTCTGGAGACTACGGGTCTGTGACCAACACCACAGACTGCTTAATTATTGCAAAGCTATGTGTGTGACTTGAATGCATGTAATAATCAAGAGCATCTGCTAAGTTTCGGAGATTTCAGAAAAGAAGAAAAATGACAAACTGCAAGAATATCATTTTCATGAACCTAAAAAAGTAGTATTATTCATAAGGAGCCATATTTTGATACTCTCAGTCATCATATAATTTTAATTTTGTTTTAAAATTTAACATGCAATATGTGGTTAAAATTCATGTAAAATATTAATTTTGCAGGTATTCAGAGAATGAATGCATCCTTCTTTTTAATAATACTCTACTAAATGGCACTTTTACACATAGGCATAAGCACTACTGTGAATGTGATATTTCTATTATTAGTGTGCATTCCATATACAGAAAGAAA
The DNA here is from genome assembly GCF_000313985.2 of Echinops telfairi. Classification (NCBI taxonomy): domain Eukaryota; kingdom Metazoa; phylum Chordata; class Mammalia; order Afrosoricida; family Tenrecidae; genus Echinops; species Echinops telfairi. The sequence goes on from NW_022103898.1 coordinate 56,674,995, forward strand.
GAAATGGGATTAGGCTCTAAATCATGCTATGTCTCAACTCTTTTTTTCTTTTCATGTAATGTGATTCATTGGAGATCATACTCTGTAAATATTTATTAGGCTCTTTCTTGGAGAAAAAGTGGTTACTCGGACTTTTACCCAATATTTCAACAATATATTTCAGTTCAGAAACTGCCTGAAATAGTTTATCAGTTCTGTGAATATGGGCAACAAGGCACACCTTGTCTGATTGTTTCTAACATTTAAATTCTTTTCCATGCTTTTGATTTTTATTAAATACCTGTAGCTGATGATCATAGCTGTTGATCTCATTAAATATCTGTAGGTGATTATCGCAGTTGCAAAGGAAGAGAGATGAAAATGTGATCTTGGCTCCAGCTCTCTGCTAACACATAGACTTCATTAACAGACTGATGGAAACTGCTATTTGGAGTGTTTGGACCAATGGACCAGCTCAAGGTGTTCCTGCTGCAAATTTTGCTTTCGCGTTTTTCATTCTTTAATAGCCATACACGATTGTGTTGGTCTGTTATTTCTTTCCTTTCACGTATCTTATTTCCACTGATTTGGGGTTCATCTATTTCTTTATTTATTCGTTCATTATTTCTTTTATTAGTTCTCCCATATATTTCTTCATTCATTTGCTTGCTAAATATGAATTGCTCTACCAGGAGAAAAAGATACAACAATCAGGATGACTTCACGCCTGTTTTTAAAGAGCTTCCAGTTCAATGAGGGAGAAAGAGAGATAAAGAATTACTCTTTTTTTTCTCATTCTTCTCATGTTAAATTCGTTTACTTAATACTATTCCATCTAACCTCATAATCATGCATTTTAGCTCAGCTCAGTGAGTCAGAAATAAAAGAAAGCATTTTCTATGTCTAAGGCTCTTAAGAATAGCTGTATGAATTCATTGCTAATGTAATCTAGGTATTCAACTCCGGATAATCTTCAAGGATTTTGCAGTCAACCTTTTATTTGATACCTACATTTTCTAATAAACTGTGCTTCTTTTCTTCCTTCCAGGGGAAACTGTTTTCTCAGTATTACCAAAGACTTAAATTGGTACTAAGTTTTCCCTGCTTACCTTGTAGCCTTTATTTCTTCATTGTGTTTTAATGGAAATGTTTCTCCAGCTTACTCTTGACTTCTCTTTCTTGACCTCCTTCTGTCCAATATATTTGTTGATCAGACCACCAACAGCGAACTTTTCTGTGGCCGATGTTTGTTGAAAGCGCAATAGAACGAATACCGTCCTAAAACTGAATGCTCGCTGTTACTTTTTGCTGCCCCACAGTGAAGGACACAGTAATCATGTCCTTAACTATTACAACTAAACAGCTCCAGATTTTTTTCTAAGCAAAATAACCATCTAATTCTGATATGAGGTGCCAAAGTCTTTCTTTATTTTTATTTCCTTCTATACATTTTTGTATCTTCCTAGCATGATAATATCAAACTATTTTAGATTTATAAAATACTTACAAGTTAAACACGCACTAAGTTACAAAATTGTGAAAAATAAAAATTTAACTATAATATATCATGTGGCTTTTAAAATAATAGTACTAAAATATTGACAAAAATACCGAATGACTTGTGAAAACTAACAAACAAGTTTTGTATCTTAGAATTGCATCTGAAGACTGTGTTTGTACAGAATGTCTAGTTGCTCAGTTTCCTCAGTTATTTGTGTTGGAATCAGAATTATGTCAGTGTATGCACACACAGATTGTGAATCCATCTTTTTAGAGATTTAGAAAGATTCTTTAAGGACTCTAGAGATGTTTCTAATTTAACCTGATCCTCTGCAGTTCACCAGTATGTTTAAAACACGATGAAACAGTGATTTTCAAACTTCTGTGTGCACAACAATGACCTACCAAAGGTTGCATTATCTCACACCGAACACTCTCTGCCTGCTGGGTGGATTTGCGTTTGAGTAACCGCCTGGTGTATTTTCATCCATGTGATCTTTCGACCCTACTCCTCTTCTAGGAACACGGGTGGAGAACGGAAGTGTTTCCAAGTAGAAGATGATTCATGTTACTTAATTTCCACCCACCAGATGTGGTGCCTTTAGACTCTGGTGACCTTTTGCTGACAACTTGATAACTCTTCTAATGAACATAAACACTAGGTTCTCGTAGTTCTTATTGAGGTAGTAATTGTATTTAAAAGGGATACAATAGAGGGAATCGTGATCTCTAACATTGGCATTGTGCTTTACATTGATTAAGCGCTTAATCGTATATGAGGGGGATTCAAAATGTTCATGGAAAAATTGACTGAAAAGATAATGAAATTTTTCCCACAGGCTTTTTTTTGAATGCCGCTTATATGTTCTAATTTCATTTCATCTCTACAGTTGGGTTGCTAGAATAATTTAGACAAGTGAAATGTATTGGATTATTAAGATGTGCACAAATCCCTAAAAGTACTGCCATCAGTCATACTGTTCGATGTCACCCTACAGCCTTACTTGAAAAACAAGGGAGTATTTTTGGCTGATTACAATTTCTTTACAAATGGAAAATAACATTTAACAAGCTAGAGTTTCTCTGCTAGATGGGGATTTTAGGAGCCCTGGGGTCATAGTGGGTTACTCCTTGGACTGCTAGCTGCAAGGCCAGCAGTTCAATCCCACTATCCACTTCTTGGACGAGAGATGGGCCTTTTTACTCTTAGAAACTCATAGGCGCAGTGCGACCCTGCCCTAGAGAGTCGTTGAGTATGCATGACTTGATGGCAGTGAGTCTGGTTTTTCGGTTTCAGTGAGAAACTTGTTGTTCTTGAGGTGTTGCATTCCAAATGTTAGTTGAAAAAGTGAGATAAGAAAAATTCACTTTTTACTTTGTGATCTGCACCTGTCCCCTTTCCATCAAGTTGATCACTACTCATTCCTCAAATCTCAGCCAAGTGATATCTTGCCAGAGATTTCTATGACTTCTCTTGTTCCCAGTCAAAAATACATATAGAAATGCACATTTGTAAATATATATAAGTCTACATATGCATATATATTTATACACACATATGGGGTAGCTCCCCAAAACCTGAATTCTTTTTTCAAAGCTATGCATTTAAAATTTTCACAAAACAACCTTATCACCTTCAAAGTATTCTCCATTACACTTAATACATTCATCAAATCTGCGTTTCTGTTCTTGGAAACATTTTTCAAACTCATCTGTTTGGATGGCAGACAGCACCTGCATTGTTTATTCTTCACCTTTTCCATGTCAATAAATCACTGTCCTTTAATGTCCCTCTTCATTCACAGAAACAAAAAGAAGTCACACAGAGTGAAATCAGGTGAGTAAGGTATGTGGGGCAAGAGAAGCATGCTGTTTTTTTGGCCAAAAACTGGTCCGCTGAGATGGCTGCATGAGGAGGTGCATTGTTGTGGTGGCAAAACCAGTCCCCTGACTGCCACAAATCAGACCTTTTGGTCACACACTGTTAAGTAATCTTTTCAGAAACTCTATATAGAAATCTTGATTAACAGTCTGACCCAGTGGAACAAAATCCAAATGCACATTTTTGTCTGTCCAGGAAGTTGATGGATGTCCAGAGCAAATTTTGTCATCAATTGACATTTCACCCTTTTTGAAATGAGGAAACCACTCATACACATGAGTTTTTCCCAAAGCGCTGTTCTTGTAAGCTGTGTTCAACATCACAACAGTTTCTGTGGCATTTTACTCAAGCAGAAAACACATTTTCACAGCTTAATGCTGCTTTCTTAAATTGGCCAGCCCCCAAAAGAGGTTCAAACCAAATTGCTTTTATGAAAAAATTCACTGTGACCAGAGAGAAACTTCAGAGGCAACGCTACTGAGTGCACTAAGTCAGAGCGAGCTGCTAGATGCTCACCTAGTGGGAAGATTTGTACAATTAAAGCTCCTCCCAGTGGAGCTCCCCCCCACTCCACTCCCCGCCCCAACCACTTTTTTTGGTATATATGTATATATATACTGTTGCCTTACTCGCAATTATAATTATATAATTTGAGTTTTTTAGTCAATGTATTGTTTTACTAATATGATTCTATCCTACTCTGAGTTCCTCAAAGGTGAAACCACAGACTGACAGAAAGTGTTGGTTAATACATATGTGCTGAGTGAGTGGCTGGATGAACGGCAGGAAAATGTCGGTTGGAAAAGGTCACAGTGTTTTATATTGACAACCATCAAAGTATACTAGACTATCTTTGTTGCATAGATCTGAGCAGTCAAACTTTGACCGATTTTGAAAGATCAGTGTTGTAGAAGTGCCACTCAATTCACTACATGAATATCGATAGAGGGAGTTTTAGATTGCAAAGTGAGATAAGAGCATGCTGACTGAGGAAAAATAAAAACTCGCTGCCATCAAATCGATACTGACTCATAGTGACCCTGTAGGACAGACTCGAACTGCCTCGTAAGTTTTCAAGTCATTAGTTCTTTACAGGAACAGACAGCTGTCATTCTCCCTCATAGCAGCTGGTGGTTTTCAACGGCGGATCTTGCAAAGTGCTGTCCAGAATGTAACCACTGTGCCACCAGAGCCCTTAAAGAACAGTTTAACCATCCTGTTTACATGTGTTGCCTTCTATTACCCGAGTGCTCCCTATATAGGATTAGTGCACTGCAACTTCTAATATAACCTAAAATGTGTGGGTGAATCGTACATGGAGAGGTCAGTAGGCACAGCTATCATGGATTTTGATGAAACAAACATACCATTGTAATCTATAGATAGCATGCTGATTATATTAAAAGGCAATTTATAAATAAAGGATTATTGATTCTTCCTCTAAAAGGAAGTATAGTTAGTTATATGTAGGGTCTTAGTGATACTTAGTATTACAATAATTAATTAAAAGAAAATTATATATGTGCTTGCACAAAGGAAAAACAATGAAAACCAATATATGCTGATCTCTCTCAATATGTCTGAGCTAGTTTACTTTAAAATCATACTGTCAATCAACACTCATACAAGCAATAGAGAAGAAATAAAATAGCATGTTGCACTGGGAAAACCCACTGCACAATAGTTATTTAATGTGTTGAACCAAAAAGATATCACTTTGAGGACTAAGATACACCTGATCCATGCTATATTTTCAATCCCCTTATATACCTGTAAAAGTTGGACAACAAATAAGAAAGACAAGAAATCATGAACTGTAATTATGGTGGTATTGAAGAATAATGAAAATGCTATGGACAACCAGAAGAACAAACACATCTATCGTGGATTAAGTATAGCCAGGTACTCCTTAATAATAAGGATGGTGAGGCTTTATCTCATGTATTTTGGACATGTTATCAGGAAAGAACAGTCCCTAGAAAAGGACAGCATACTTGGTAAAGTGAAGGTCAGGGGAAAAGAGGAAGACCCTTGACCAAATGGACGGACAAAGTGACTGCAACATGGGGCTCAAACATGACAATCATTCTGATGATTGCACGAGCCAGGAAGTGTTTTATTCTGAGGCACAAAGAGGGTCTTTATGAGTTGGCACCTAGCAACAACAGTGACATTGTGAAAGCAATGGTCACTTGGATGATGTGCATGTGAAGTTCAGACAAAATTATATAAATGACATGTGTCATCATCTTATACATATGATGCACTATCTGAAACATTACATAGAAACATTTCCAGAATTCTGGGTACTTCTGTAAATCGGATCGTCATGTTGTTCTTGTTCTTGTTGATAGATGCCATTGAGTCAATTCTAACAAACAGTCACCTTATGTAAAACAGAAATGAACACTACCCGTTCCTGCACCATCCTCACAATTGTTCTTATGTTTAAACCCATTATTACAAGTCACGGTGTCAATCCTTGTTGTCAAAGGCCTTTATCTTTTTCACTGCCCCTCTGCTCTGTCCAGCAGGGAGCCTTTCTTCAGGTACTGGTCTCTCCTGGCATGTCCAAAGTACGTGAGACAAATTCTCCTTACCCTGGCTTTTAAGGAACATGCTGGCTGTAATTCTCCCAAGAAAGATATGTTTGGATGGTACTTTCAATATTCTTCACCAGCACCACAATGCAAATACAGCTATTCTTCTTTGGTCTTGCTTATTCAATGTCCAGCTTTCACATTCATATAATGCAATGGAAAATACCATGGCTTGGGGCAGGCCCCCCTAATCCTCAAAGTAGCACCTTGCTTTTCAACACTGTAAAGTCTTGCGCAGCATACTTACTAGATGTAATCTATTTTTGATCTCTTTGCTGCTTCCATGATCACTGATTGCGGATCCAAACACGATGAACTCTTTGACACTTTCAGTCTTTTCTCCATGGATCATGTTACTGACTGGTCCAGTTCTAAGGGTTTGGGTCTTCTTTCTGTTGAGTTGTAATCCACACTGAAGGCAGCAACCTTTGATCTTCATTAGCAAGTGCTTCAAGTCCTCCTCAGTTTCAACAAGGAAAGTTGTGCCACTTGCATACTGCAGGTTGTTAACAAGCCTTCCTCCAATCCTAAAGCCACATTTTTTTTCTTATAATACAACATCCATAGTTATATTAATAAATATGTTGAGAAGATACAATCCTGACACACACCTTTCCTGACTTCAAACCATGCAGCATTTCCTAACTCTTGATCCAGGCACACGTTCTTAGTGAGCACAATGAAGTGTTCTGGAATCCCCCTTCTCAAGGTCATCCATAGTTTGTTATGATCCGCACAATGGAATGCCATGCTACAGTTAATGAAACACAAGTAAACTTCTTTGTGGCATCCACTGAGCCATCTGATATCAGCAGTGATATCCCTTGGTCCACGTCCTCTTCTGAATCCAACCTGAACCTCGGGCAGGATCTTCAGCAAATTTTGACTTATGTATGATATTAATGATATTGTTCTATAATTTGCACATTATATTGGGGCACCTTTCTTGGGAATGGGTGAAAATACGGATCTCTTTCTGTCAGTTGTCCCAGTAGCTGTCTTCCAAATTTCTTGCCACAGACAAGTGAGTGCTTCCAGTGCTTTATCATCTTGCTGAAAGAATTCAATTGGTACTCCATCAATTCCTGTAAGCTTGTTTTGGGTTAATGCTTTCAATGCAGCTCAAGCTTCTTCCTTTAGTACCATTGGTTCTGGTTGCTGTGGGACCGTTGGAAGTGCTGGAATGCTAATTCATTCTTTTTGGTACAGCGAATTAGCATTTGCTGTATCTTCTTTAGATGCTTCTTCCTCATTCAAGATTTTGCACCCAGAATGTTTCAGCATTGCGACTCAAGGCTTGAAGTTTTTCTTGAATTCTCTCAATTTAAGATATGTTTAGAGTGTTCTTTCTTTTTGTTCTTTAATGCTAGACCCTTGCACAGTTCATTATAATATTTGGCTTTGTCTTCTTAAATTGCTCCTTGGATCTTTCTCTTGCTTTTTGACTTCATCAAGTTTCAGTCTCTTATGACATCCATTTTATCTTTTCTTTCTCTCATGTTTCATTAATGACCTTTTGCTTTCTTTAGGCATGATGTTTCTGAAGTCATTCCACAGCTAACCATGTCTTTTGCCATTGTTCCGTGCATCCTATCTCTTCTTAAAATGTTCTGAAAACCCAGGTGGGATACACCCAATGTCATATTTTGGCTCCCCTGGACTTGTTTTAATTTTCTTCAGCTTCAACCTGAACTTGGATATGAGCAATTGATGGTCTTTTCTCAGCTGGCCACAGGCCTAGTTGGAGCTATGGATATTGAGCTTCTCTATCTTCTCTTCTCACAAGTGAAGTCAATTTGATTTCTATGTATCTGTTCGGGAGAAGTCTGTGCGTTTATAGCCTTTTGTGTTGTTGAAAAGGTATTTGCAATGAAGAAACCATTGGTCTTGCAAATTTCTATCACCAAGACCATGTTTTCCAATTACTATTCCTTCCTCTTTGTTTCCACCTTTTGCATTCCAATAGTCATTAATTATCATTGCACTTGATTGCATATTTGATTAAATTCAGACTGAAAATGTTGATAGAATTATTCAATTTTACATCACTAACATTATTGGTTGGGCTATAAATTCGAGCAATAATTTTATTGATGGAATTTATTTATATTGGTATAGATACCGGATCACAGTAGTGCACTTCAAGGTCGGCCTTGAAACATTCTTTTTGACTACAAAGTAATGCAATGCCTCTTGACTCTGTCACTCCTGGCCTAGTAAAGCATATGATTTTCTTATTGAAAATAGTCAATAGCAGTCCATTTCAGCTCACTAATGCCTAGAATGTAAATTTTTATCCATTCAATTTCATTTTTGAAAATTTCCAATTTTCCTATGTTCATGTTTTGTACATTTCAAATTTCAATCATGAATTAATGTTAAAAGCGGAGTCTTCTCATTTTGTCATGCTCCGTGATTAAATGGAAGCTACGGCGGTTTGTCCCGCAGGTTTTACTCCACCCACTCTCTTTGCAGCGAGCAGCTCTCTTCAGCTGATGTACTTTAAGGGCCTTCTTACCTCAGGGCCTTTTCTTGTGACCTTCTCTTTGACCCGGTTCTGCTTCTATTCATGACGTTTGCAGTAGCTGGAAATGTTTCGGTGCTATCCATGAGGTTTTCTGTGGCTGATTCCTTAGATGTGGACAGCCTGTTCCTTCTTTGTCATCGGTTGTTAGTCTGGAAGCTCTGCTGAAAAGAAAAATTCATTTTGGGTGACGTTGCTGATATTTGAAATATCAGTGACATAGCTTGCAGCATCACAACAACACACAGGCCCCCACAGTGAGACAGACTGACAGGCTGAGCAGTGGTGAGCAGATATAAACTGTCACACACGACGCTAGATGAGTGTGCCACAGAAGTTAAGCATTTGACTGTACCTGAAAGAACTGTGCTTTAAACCCACCAGGTGCCCGCTGAGAGAAAATGCCTGGCATTCTGCTTCCATACAGATTCCAGCCTTGGCAATCCTATGGCCCAAGTCTTATTTGTCTCATAGGGAAACTAAATTGAGCAACAACAGCACCTACCAACAGCTATCTTAATGACTGAGGAGCTCTCGTCGTTTTCCTCCTCACTATTACTGCTGAGTGAGCTTGAAATACAAACAGACTAGCAGTCGATCACAACCGGTTTATGGTCGCAGAACCCCTGAATCTTCATCTTTTGTGAGTCCATTTGGCAGACTAAAATTGAAGAAGAGAGCAAAGAATGTGGTTTTAATCTGTTCTCCTTGAGATCTAGTTTGACTTGGTAGCAGGGTTAATAAATAGATGACGTAGGACAATTTAGGGCTGAGCTGTGTTAATTAGGTACAGATAGGAACTGAAAATCCAGGGAATCCAGGGTGGATGAGCCCTACAGGACCAGTGGTGTGAGTAGTGAAACAGGGAGGGTAGAGGGAGAGTGGGTAGAAAAGAGGGAACCGATTACAAGGAACTATATGTGATCTCCTCCCTGGGGGACGGACAACCGAAAAGTGGGTGAAGGGAGACGTCGGACAGGGCAAGATATGACAAAATAATAATTTATAAAT
>NW_022103898.1:56685453-56687530 GCF_000313985.2 Echinops telfairi
CACTTCACTTGACTTCCAATTCCTTGCTTCTGAATAATCCATTTGTTTACACAGTAAAGAGCAATCTCTCGCGGCTCATGCATCCTGCTCTCTCTGAATGCACTAACTAGATAAGGGAACTGCTGGCTTCTCTGGAAGCCTCAAACATTGACTGCCATGGGGCTACTCACTCAAACTACTTGAGCTTGAAGTTGATAGATATGTAATATTAAGAAGTTTGTGACCTCAATCTGAGCAAATTATTTTCCACGTGTTTGTATTTCACATCTGAGGGTTGGTAGCTAAAGATTCTGATACTGGAGCAAAATGTGTCTCTGCTTCTGTTGGCTACTTTGCATTCTATGACTTTGGAGAATTGGTATCTTTTTTTTTTTAACCTGGTATTCTATAAGTATAAAATGGAGGTGGTAGTCAGATTATAGACCCATAATGGTTACATACCAATTGGCAGTCTGGCAGTTGGACACCACAAACTGATCCACGGTCTGTTTCCATAAAGATTACAACCCGAGGAAACACTATGGAGAATTCTGTGTTCATGGGTAAGACGGCTGTGAGTTGCAATCAATCCCAAAGCGCACAACAACAACAGTAGTGTTGGAAGGAGCCCTGGTGGCCCAGGGTCTAGCTACTAACCAATAGGTTGTTGGTTTTAACCTATACGGGGTTTCCATGGGCACATAACGATTAAAACTTAAACAAACCTGTTGTCTTCAAGTTGATTCTACTCCTAGGGGTCGGATTAGAAACTCACAGGATTTCCCAGCTCAAACCTTTATTGGTGAAGTCTGCCATATCTTCTCCTCATGGAGCAGCTGCTAAATTCAAATCGCCTCTACATTGACAGCTAAGTGCTCAACTGCCATATTCCTAAGGCTTCTATGTAGTGATTACAGCCTATGAAGCCCTATCCTACAGTCCTAATTTTTCACGAGATCTCTGTGAATCAAAATGGAATAGCTAGCACATAATAACAACAACAATATTGCTATGAATATTAGCTTGAATTGATTATATATAAAATTCTTTCAAAAGTGTGTAGCACTAGTGAGAATTATGTATGTGGGGGTTCCGATTATTCTGTATGACTAGTTACGTGTGTATTCATATATTATTCACTGAACACATAGAAAAATAAATTTAAAAAATAAAACTTTCTAATACATTTCTCTAATTTTAAAAATTCTATTTTATTAAATACCAATGAACTAGTTATCTTTCTCGTACTAACTCCATCAATTGAAAACATTTCTATTGTCTTTTATTACTTTTCCATATATTTTCTTTTTTATCCCTTACCATTTAAAATACAAAAACAAAAACAAATCATGTTTGTATTTTTCTTCCAGATAGTAACCATGGGAACTTACTGACAACTTGGAATTATATTTCACCAGAGAAAGAAAAGTGTCTTTCAAATGATTCCTTGATTCCATCTTTCCTTCCAGTCTTGTGCTTATTCTCCTATTCTTTTGTTTTAAGTTTGCTTCTGTTCTTTTGACAGATCTTCATTTAAGTTGATATAATTTAGATTTCATTATATCTCTCAAAGGTTTTTTTTCTTTGCATATTATCACCTCATTGTGCCTGAAATAATTTAAAAATATAATTTTTACTATTTATAACTATAACTTTCATAGTTTAGAATATATTTTGATGGCTTCAAAATGACCATCACTCAGAAACGATTCTTATATCTATAGCTGTAAAAAACCTAGTAGCTGGAGACCTATAGGGTCATAAGTAACACCTAGAGCTGTTGTCTAATCTTCCCTTCTTTTTTATAGACTGTCTCCTTCAACATTCTCCCAAGGTTGTTTTATTTACTCTTCACAGGTGTCTTTTATTGAGCAAAGGACTACAGAAATTATTTTCTAACACAACAAACTTTGGAATCTATGTAAACTGTTAGGAAATCTTATTTTTGATGTATTACATTTACAACTCTAATTAAAGTTCTCCACAGAAATCTTTTATCTGAGTAACATTCCAAGTGAAATCTCCAAATGTGTTTGTCCCGCTTTTTTATCTACAGAGTCAGATTCTCAGATTCTGATCAATGTATATTATGGTCTAT
>NW_022103898.1:56687630-56711946 GCF_000313985.2 Echinops telfairi
TAACATTCCAAGTGAAATCTCCAAATGTGTTTGTCCCGCTTTTTTATCTACAGAGTCAGATTCTCAGATTCTGATCAATGTATATTATGGTCTATATCATTCTTTATTTCTTTTTCTCCTACAGTTTATTGCTTTTGCTTCCTTATTCTTCATCCTGGTTTCAATCACAACCTTTTGTCTGGAGACCCATGAAGCTTTCAATATTATTAGAAACAAGACAGAGCCCGTCATCAATGGCACAAGTGTTCTACAGTATGAAATCGAAACCGACCCTGCTTTGACGTACGTAGAAGGAGTATGTGTGGTGTGGTTTACTTTTGAATTTTTAGTCCGTATTGTTTTCTCCCCCAATAAACTTGAATTCATCAAAAATCTCTTGAATATCATTGACTTTGTGGCCATCCTACCGTTCTACTTAGAGGTGGGACTCAGTGGGCTCTCATCCAAAGCTGCTAAAGACGTGCTTGGCTTCCTCAGGGTGGTAAGGTTTGTGAGAATTCTGAGAATCTTCAAGCTCACTCGTCATTTTGTAGGCCTGAGGGTGCTTGGACACACGCTTCGAGCTAGCACTAATGAATTTTTGCTGCTGATAATCTTCCTGGCTCTTGGAGTTTTGATATTTGCTACTATGATCTACTATGCTGAGAGAGTAGGAGCTCAACCTAACGATCCTTCCGCTAGTGAGCACACCCAGTTCAAAAACATTCCCATTGGGTTCTGGTGGGCTGTAGTGACCATGACTACCCTGGGCTATGGGGATATGTACCCCAAAACATGGTCAGGGATGCTAGTAGGAGCCCTGTGTGCGCTAGCCGGAGTGTTGACAATAGCCATGCCAGTGCCTGTGATTGTGAACAATTTTGGAATGTACTACTCTTTGGCAATGGCGAAGCAGAAACTCCCAAGAAAAAGAAAGAAGCACATTCCTCCTGCCCCCCAGGCAGGTTCACCTTCCTTTGGCAAGACGGAGTTAAATACGGCCTGCAACAGCACACAAAGCAACATGTGTCTGGGCAAAGACAATCTACTTCTGGAACATAACAGATCAGGTAAGACACAATTCCAAATGCATGCTATTAAATGCTTTATAGACCAGTGTCTTAGGTCGAAGGCAGCCATTCTTATTTTTTGCAAGCGCTCCTGAGTTCTCTGCCCTCCCCCTTCACAAAACCTTTCTGCATGTGTCAGGCTTGTAGATGACTGGATGACACCATTTCGAAATGAATTTCGAGTCATAATTTGCATAGTTGGTCTATAGAATTTTCCTGCTTTAATGGGAATGCCCTTTGCTGATGGTGCCAATGTTTTCTTTTGCCCATTTGTTGCTCTTGTGCCAATGTTTTGTTTCCCTGCACGATGTGATGCTATGATATTGGCCATGTTCCACCCTTCATTTTCAAAATGTTGTTCTCCACACTGTTTTGGCTTAATGCGTTTGTCTCAGTTTTACCTCTACCTCACAGGGGTGTGCACCTCAAGATAATCCACAAGAAATGGTTATCCAAGAAAAGTAGATGTCTTCATTGCAAAGGCCTAAATATCAGAGAGGTGATATGGGAGATGCCCTTTTAATAACAAAACTCTTTCCTAGTAATATTCTGGAGGATTGCCTAAATTTTCATACTCTTAAATTAGGTAGACTATCTCAGTGTCACATAATTAACCAGCCATTAATAAAACAGGTGATGTATTTTAGATAATCAATATAACAGTTATCATTCAAGGAATTTCTTTCCCTTTTTTTGCACTATGCACTTCCGGAACTAAATTGTGTATGCTTTACTACTGCCTGAGATGGGAAAGATCACTTTCCCTTCTATTACCATAAGTCATCTAGAGCCCATCGATACTTAATTTGCCAAAGGTATAGTGAGATGACAGTTAGTATCATCTCTGGTCGCTTACCTGTAGTACAGATGAAGGGTTTTATAGACTAACCAATTGAATTAGCTTCTAATTAGCCTACCATTACATTTTAAATTCCATGAAACTTATAAATTATAAACATATGAATTCCTGAAACTTAGGTATACATATTCTTTTCTGTAGAAAAGTTATTTCTGACAATCTTTAGTGAATATTTTCAATTAGACATAACACCGATTAGACTGAATAATCAAACACAAAATATATAATTGACATTTAAAAAAAATCAATTTATTGGGGCTCATACAATTCATCACAATACATAGATCAATTGTTTTGATGTCTCTTGTTAGCATTAAGAAGTATTTATGAAATAAAAAAAGAAAAAAGACTTGGCTTAGAGTATTGTTTAATTTTTATTCACGGCCCTTAGGTTCCCTTATCTGATTGTTCTACAAAGTCATTCTAAACCACTAAGTGACAACTGTTGCCCCCATAGTATCTCTGAGAAGCTGGAGTTTGCTGGGTAGAGCTGCTCTCAGCAGAGGACCTGTGCAGAAAGCCCCGTTAAGGCCCTGGAAAAGAGCAGACGCGCTCTGACCAGAACATAATTCTCCCGACAGAGTGTTATCGAGGCTGTTATACGTACTTTAAAAATCTTTGCCTACCATATAGAAGTAAGTTGTTTCAAGGGCATTTAGAAAGGCTGATATTTTTTTCATTGTCAAGGTTAAAATATCTTTCGTTTCAAAACACAGTACCTGATATAAAAATTGTTTTAGGATTTTTTTAAAAGATTTTTTTGTGAGAAAAAATTTATTTTCAGAAAATAATACAAACATGTTGTAAAAGAACGATAAAGATTTACGAGTTTATTATTAAGATTAACCAATTAGTAATTAGTAAGATTAACACATTAAAAATCTTATTCGAGTTTGTATTAGTTTGATTAAGCACACTTATTTTAAGTTCATTAGTTTATTAAAAGCCAAAAGCAGGTAAACTCCAGAATGGAATTGAAATTTCAAAAAAGAAGAAAAAAAAGTAGCTCTCTTCTTCTACATATATTTCCATTTTGCTTCATTTAAATTTTTTATGCTGAGTGTTGAAAATTCTTTCTTTTCTTATCGTGATGTGATTATTGTGTTTTGTATCTGGAGTGACTGGAAAATGGGCATTCGGTGTAAACTCTTTGTACTGTCTCATTCCCTCATTCATCACTGTCTGTACGTGGGCATGGTGCTGTGACCAGTTGTATCAGGTGACGGCAGTACAGGAAGTGAACCGCCGTTATCACCCCCAGAACGGCTCCCCATCAGACGTTCTAGTACCAGAGACAAAAACAGAAGAGGGGAAACATGCTTCCTACTGACAACAGGGGATTACACGTGTGCTTCTGATGGAGGGATCAGGAAAGGTAGGCATTCCTAAACAGATCATCGCAGGTGACTTAGCAATTGGTTGTTGCTGACATATGGAGTGATTTAAATCAATCATTTTTAGAAAAGACTGCAAACAGTGCTGGTGTCCTCTATGCATGGCATCTTCCTACATGATAAGCATTCTTAAATATGTGTCATAACAGCCTACTTGATTATCATAATTAGAAGGCATTTCATCTTTCTATTTCACTGCTCTTTTACTTTGTTTTGTGTTTTTTGTTTTTGATATTCACTGTTCTATGAGCAAAATTGTCGTGAAATGTTTACAAATGTTTTAAAAGGCAGCCATTTATCCACTTATTTTAATATAATGTATTCAGAAATTTTAAAAATTATCTTTTCCCCTTACATATGTTAAAACTCTAATAATCATTATTTGGCTGTATGTAGATATTTCAAGAGAAATTGAAGATTATAAAACAATCGTAAGTCCCGCCCCCCAGCACATTAAACACATTCTAATTTCGTCTGTGATTCATTGCTTGACAACGTTTCTTGGGGTTTATCTGAGTCACAAGGTTTGCAACGGCCGAGTCGTTTGTCAAACAGCCCAATATATCGAACGACTTGAAAGACTACGTACGCATTTGTGAATCAGAATTTCTCTAATAATGAAAATTTTAGTTTTATTATTATTTATCCACATACTTGTCCAGTACCTTGCAAACAAAGAGACTTTATAAGTAGTTGTCACTTAAGGACATATTTATTGGGCTGACATCTTCACAGAAAATAATATGTGTGGAAACGTGGAAATGCCACTTCATCACCTGGTTCCTTTCCCAGGGAGCGGCCATTGCCGATCACTATTTCTTAAGCAGTTTTTGTTGTTGATAAGCAAAAGGTCTGAGAGGAGAGCTCAGACAACTTGTACTCCCTCTAAAATTCTTTTGGAAAACGGGTTTGTGGGACTTATAACCCACCTTTGTTTTTTTTAAAAAAAGGGCTGGCATTTGTATAGATTATCTCCTATTTTGATAATTCCAAATGCTTTGTTGTCAGGTTTTTTATTGTTTAGTACCAGAAGGAGAAATGAATTATAATTATTTACTATAGTAGTTGACTATATATGAATGAAAATCTCATCCCAAACTTTCATTTCAATGGGACTACATTTTTAAAATATCCTAATTTGCTATCATAGTTTCTTTTTAAATGTTTATATTTTAAACCTGAAATATTTATTTTGTTACCGTTTCCCTCTAAATTATCTCATATTTTATTTCTTCTTATCACTTTATATTATCCTTCTCTGCCTCCATGCCTCTGAGTTTCAAAAGAGGACACAAAGGACTCTGTTCTCTTTTTACTGTGTAATATTTTAAATTTCTGCATTTCAACTTTTCCATTCTCTACATCTATTATTTGAATCCAACTATATTTGCCAACTTCTGAATAGGCTTATTTTACTCTTTACTGGTTATTTTGAATACTGTATATTGAAAGAAAAATATTTTGTGAAGAAAGTAAATTCTACCTTAATACTTGAGTTAACTATGTATACAAATATTAATTGATGATGATGATATGTATGATAGATTACTTTTATATAGAACTTTACATATCTTAAATCACTCTATATGCCTGTACATATACATGTGCCTATATATGTAGTACCTGATTAAATTTATATAGAGTTTTAAACATTATCAACAGTGTATCACATACAATATTTATGACAAGTCTATGTGTTAAATACCTAATTTAATTCTTTCCTTTCATGTTAGACAATATTTTGAATTTTTTAATTGCCGAGTAAACTGTAGATGAGGAATGGCTATGCAAATTACAAAGCACAATGTGGATATATAATTGTACTCTAAGGGTCATGAGCAAAGCAATTAATGAGATATTTCGTTTGCCTGGGAAATTTATACATGCAATCTGATTTCAAAATTGAACATTTCCTTCATCAGTAATAATATCTTTGAAAATTCATGAGTAAGGATTTTAGTCTGTTGTTTCTTACTATGATCAATATCTTTCCCATCTCTACTTATTTCTTTTGCAGTTATGTGTCAAAGTTATGTGCAATTATGTTTATTTTCCAGGTCTGCTAATATGTCTAACTTCACTTCAACATTCTTGAGTGATGTTTTGTCATGTCTAATACAAATTCAGCCATTGCCCCATTTCCTTTTATGTAGGTAATTTCTCTATGATTATAACTTATACATTTATTTCCTATCTGAGCCCTTCTTTTACTTTTGAAGTTGATCTGTCTACTGATTTTATTTTACAGTTCTAAATGTTTTCACTTATGTGACTGGATATAATATCATTGAATTTCCATTGAATTATTTTACTATTATTAATCATGAATATACTTTGATATTCTTTTAAAAAGTTTCTTGAAAACTTTATTACTTTACCATTACTCAGAACACATTTCTCATGTATATAGCAATTAATATCATATATATTAAAATATAGTCTTAAATAGTACATGGATAAGTGGTTTTAATTTTATATATATTATTTAATCTCATGAATTATATTTTCAGCCATTCCAGTAAAACTGCTTAAGGAAAATTTTGTCAAATTTTCTAATCAGGAACAAACTTGTGAAATAAAGCAAATGTATATGGGAACTAATAATTTTACTAATTAAGTGCTTGTTACTAAATTAGGAGGGAAGTTTGTCAAATGTACACTGAAATGATAACTATTACAAATAAAAGGACTGATTAATGCACCATGATATTTGTGTTAAACACTATAATTCAG
This sequence comes from Echinops telfairi, assembly GCF_000313985.2. Taxonomy (NCBI): domain Eukaryota; kingdom Metazoa; phylum Chordata; class Mammalia; order Afrosoricida; family Tenrecidae; genus Echinops; species Echinops telfairi. Next base: position 56,693,666 of record NW_022103898.1, read on the forward strand.
AATTAAGAGTGGCAAGCAAGATTAACATAACACTTTCATAATTAAAAGAGGACTGTGAAATCTTGCTGGAGGTCTTGTAAGGGATCTTAGAGAATGTGGGAGTTATGTTTTCATGATGATAATTTATACATATTAACAACCCATTTGGCCATGCATAGCTGTCATGTACATTGAAATTTTCATAGCCTGGTTCATATTTTTACAATATATAATCATACAATTCTTAGCATGAATTACTCTTTATACAACTCCTCAAATTTTATATTAAGTTAAGAAAATTTAGAGAAGTACAATTTCCAATTAAAAGAAGTAAAATGTAGCCCACTAGGGACATGTAAAGGATCAGTAATTCTTTTATTAATTACTTAAGACATTCTCCCATTAACTTTTCTATTGTATTTTATAGTAGAATGGAATATAAGGGTAAGTTAAAAAACACTTTTACCACAGTTCCAATTTATATATTATATGTGCAAATTTATTTCAAACACAATATGCAGAGGGCTGTAGACTTCTTCTCCCAGTGAGACATTTAACTTAGACAAGTTCAAGTGCCTTAAAAAGAAAGTAAGGGGCAACCCAGTCCAATGAAATCCGTGGCTTTGGGGGAATCTCCTCGTGCAGTTACATGTAGATGATGGAGCCTGCATTGGGAGCTATCAAAGGAGTAATCTTTATAAATTTCCCAGAAGGACACAGGGTAGTCCTGCGGCCTTATTATAAGGAGACATGTATTTTTTTTAATTGAAGCTACAGTGGTGAAAACAAGTCGAGGGAAGTTATGCTGAATTTTTTTTTCCATCACAAAGATGACCCCGCACATTCTTTGAGCGTAGCTGGATCTTTCCAAGAGAATACCATTGTAAAGCCTTACCCTATTCACCCTCCAACCTTGATCTTGATCTTTCAGACATCTTTTCTGTCAGCCAAATTCAAGAACATTTAAAAGGAACACGATTTGAGTCCCTTGAAGATGTTCAAACTACTTTTTGACCTGGTGTAAATCAAAGAATACAGAATTCTGTAGGGAAGTGTTAGAAACACCATCTTCCCAGTGTATAGACATAGGAGGATAAGACAAGAATAATAGTGTCGCATTTTGATATTTCTGATTAATGAGTGTTTCTATGATGTTTTAGCATCACCTCAGGTGATGAAGGGGTTATGAGTTGAACTGTTCTATAATCCACATTTGTCATAGTACAGAAAAAACCTAGTAATAGAATAGTAGTTCAAAGCCATCAGCCACACAGAGGGAGAAAAATGAGGCTTTCTCTTTCTGTATAGGTTTACAGCCTCAGAAACCCACAGGGGCAGTTCTACTCTGTCCTACGAGGTGATTCTGAATTGTAATCAACTCAATGGCAGTGAGTTATTTTTTATAGCTAGAATACTGGAAAGACATGTTGGAGGGTTATTCTTTCATTAGTAAAGATGATGTCCCAGAGGCATGAGCATTGTTAATAGAGGGCATTCCTTGCTGTGTTAGTCTGGGTAGACTAGAGAAACAAATCTATAGAAATGTATATGCATATGAGAGAGTTTTATATAAAGGGCAATTGTACATTAAGAAAGCATCCCAACCCAGTCCAGTCTAAGCCCTTAAATCCGATCTCAGCCCCTATGTCCGATACCAATCTATAAAGTCCTGTTCAGACTCACGAAACACATGCAATGACGCCGAACTCAGGATGATCACAGGCTAATTGGTAGAAAGTTTTTGGATCCAATAGTGTTGTGAGCATCTCAGTGCTGGCAGGGGTCTCCATGTGACTTCGCTGGCTTCAGGGGTCTGGTTGCATCAGGGTTGGTCCACATTTCTCCAGCTCAGGGCATTAGGTAGTTCCATGTGTGTTGTCAGCTGCAATGTCTCCCAAGAAGTGAATCGCGAGAGAGTCTGTCCCACCTCCAAGGAGGAAATATTGGAATTCCCAGAATTCTCAGGAGAAGGCCATGCCCACACAGAAAGAAGCCTCCTTGGCTATCACCTGATGGACAAACTAGACTCCACCCCTTCACTCTTGATCCTCTCAAATTCCATATTGACACCAGATTATGTAATTACCACAGTTGCCATGTATACAATTTCAAAAAAAGATCACTAGCTTGCTGAGAGTTTATGTGTGTCTATATAGGAAGGGACATTCATCATATTGCGTCTATTTGTAAATCTTTTATATACTAAGAAAAATATGGATTATAATTATAATTATATTAGCATATAAAATTGAACTGGACAATGTGGTCCATAACCAAGACTAAAAAGAACTTTACACTCTTTTCTCCTGAATGCATCTAATAAATACTTAGTGGGAGAAAAACTGACTACAAAGAAAGAAAGAAAATATGTGACATTGTGCCTTCTTTGCAGGTAAAGAGATTGTAAGAAAGATCAGAGGTTAAAGGGCAGGAGAGAACATATATACGACGACTATTTCCCAGAATGAAATGAGAGATAAGGCTCTCGGCCCTCATAAATCAAATAATAGGGAGATCACTTCTCCTTTTCTAGGCAAAGGAGTAGACAAAACAATAACTCCTACTAAGAAGATCCAAGAATGATAGAACCATAGAAAAAAGTAATATTGAGAAGAAAGATTCTTTTTTATTTTTCCCTTACGCTATCATTGGTTACTCTAGCTAGTTAATCAGTTGCACGCAATATAACACGTGCATACAATTACAGAGGAAATGCCATTTTCTTATCTGTAATTTGTTTTCAGTACAGCTGTCACAAGGTGACCATGTATTTTCAAAGCTTTGTGTGCAATGTGACTATTTCCCCAGTCAATTGTTGCCCTCATTTTAAAATAATCTGGCTTCGAACTACAGACATGTGCTCTTAACTGCCTATCAAACTTTTCTAATTAAAAACAATGTACAATGCATGAATCTTTCAAAAAATAATCTTTCGGAATGTTGCTGAATAAGGAGAAATTCAATCTCAAAACTCACCACTTCTGAGTGGATTACAACTCACAGCTACCCTATAGGACAGAGTCGAAATTCCCCTACGTGTTTCCAAGACTAAATTTTTATAATAAAAAGCCTCTTTTTTTCTCCAGTAGCTAAAGAAACACATTGGATTAAAATTTGTGAGAGGATTTTATGTTCATAAACCTGTGGCTATCATAAATGAAGGATTAGAATGCAAGATAATAAAAATAGAATGTGAATTATTATCAAATTGATCTCAAATTCTGGGTGGCATGGCTAAGAAGTTTGTGAGGTAGCGCATGAGAGATGTGAGGTCAGTTTTCATTTGACTGAAATTATTACTCCATTTATAGCTTGCTCTTTTTTCTTTCTTCTTTGCTTTTTAACCCGTAAAATGAGAAATGAAGATATCATTTTACATAAACTGAATAAAACATCGCATGCCATTATTTAATTATCCTTTTGACAGTATAATGCTGGAGGAGAAAATATGGTGGAAAAATCATTGCCACTTTAAATGAGGCATTGTTTATTAACTTAGTAAATAATACTAAAATGATTTCAAAATAGCTTACTTTGTTTCTTTACATTTCTCAAGGACATATTTTGAAATTTAAAAACTGCAGCAAATTTATATCTTACTTAAATTGCTTTGCTTATTTTTGGAGGAGCTTTAGTATACTACCTGTCAAAATTGAATTGACACTAATTGTAATCTGAAGAAAAATCGATTTGGAAACATAGAAACTATAGTTTATGATAGCTGTTTTAGTCTTTTAGGAATGGCAACAGCAGTGAGCTCCATATTTTAGTTATAAATTGCCTTACTATGAATTCTTTGTAAAAAAAATAAACAACAACCCTTCTTTGATTTAAAAAATATAGAACCATTGATTACCCTGTAGGCATGTTTGTTTGTATCTATTTTCTGGTTGAATTCAACTGATGTCTGTGATTTTTTTCATCAAAGGATATGAAAAATCGCGAAGCTTAAACAACATAGCGGGCTTGGCAGGCAGTGCGCTGCGGCTGTCTCCAGTGACGTCACCGTACAACTCTCCTTGTCCTTTGAGGCGCTCGCGATCTCCCATCCCATCTATCTTGTAAAGCGAACCATCAGTTGGCTAAATTGTATTAAGTGAAGTACTGTTTCCCCTGTAATGGAATTAAGTAAAAGTAGCATTACTTCAGGCTCCAATAGTAAAGTATAACTCCTGCATGACATGACTATTTGAAAATCAGAAATCCCACATGGGTAGCTAAAGAATCGTATCCTGGCTTTAAAAATTCACCTAAGGTAGTGCTACTCCTTCTCCATATTATTTGACCTGATCTCCTTTTGCAATAACACGACAGGTAGTATCAATACTGGCCACTACACTAATCCATAAACATATCTTCAGGGAGATATATTTAAAACTGTGTGCTTCCAAATGCCAACCATTCACTGGATCTTCATTCCTTGTGACTTTTCAAACCATCCTGAAGATATCTGGGATCCTGTCTTATACTCAACATGGCTTTGGTCACTTCCATCTTGTCTCTGTCACCTGGGAGCAATGGCTCAGAGTTTGGGGACCATGGATAACTTGAGAGATGAACTAGCATGGAACCATTCTACAGATGAAAGCATTGGTCTACCATTCTGCATTTTGAATTGTAGGATGGGAAGGCCAAGTTTCTCCTTGATTTATTTTTCCTGATCAGCTGAAAGAAATGTTTGTTTTTAATAGATTAATTTCCCAATTGATTTACTTTTCTTTAAGAACAATTCTGTATTCAAGTCATAAATGTCTGCGGTGGTTTGCACACAGATAATTGCAAAGAGGCTGTTATTACTGATCACACGCAAAGTGGAGCCAGATCTGTAACTTCATGATGTAGGGAAGGCACAACATGTAAGGCAAAGGTAACTTTCAGCCAGCTTTTATTTTCACTGTTTAGCCAGAAATGACCATTTGATCAGTGGCATTTTCCCCCCTTAATGGCAGGATTTGTCACAATGTTTAATGACCGAATATGAACTATTCTGAAAAACCTCATATCTTTTTACTCCCCTGATTTATTTTAATTTTATGAATTTATATTCAAACATTAAAGAGCATTGGCTTTTGCAGAGGTTTTTCTGACCTGTCTTAGATTTCGAAATAACGGCATTAATCATATTTGCAGGAAGTGTTTGTTTAATCAGGTGCTTTGTTCTGTATGTTGTCTGTCTGTCTGTCTGAACTCTCTGTCTTAACTGTATCTGCCATATGTCTCCACAAAGCACAGAAATGCCTTGTTAAGGTGTTAATGATTTTAGTACTGGATATCTTTGCTTGTTTGCTTTGTGTATAAATCAATGATGCCCAGTGGACTACCTAAGCTAATTAGTGCTGTGAACCTTTTTGATAAGCAGGATTTAAGGAGCAATTTAAGCACCATTGCACTTGGTTGCCTGCTGCAGTGTCAATTTCTACTACCAGCAACGTGTCTTCATCATTACACTCTATGGACACCCCCAGGGAGTCTTTTTCTGTCTGAATGAAAGAAATTCTGTTTACACATCTCTATGAATGTGATAGCAATTGTGTGTCTGGGTGTATTGGGCAAGAGACCGAAGAAAAATGCCATAATATAATTAAGAATAAATGATATTCCTAAAGCATTCCAGATCCTAGAGCCTGTTGAGTAATTCCTGATTTTCATGTGCATTTTTTGTCACAAACACAATTGCCATTTTTGTCATTGGCCACGTAACATGTATGACTCTGTATCCCCAAATTCTAGAGCATGATCTGCATGTCAGAGATCTTGTACAGCAATGTGTTTACCCAGACATACATTTCTGATATTTAGAGATGCAGTGATCCTTTTGATAACACCACAAATAGGAAGTTATAATCACATACAACTATGGTAAAGGAATTCAGCTACTGTCTGGTGCTGCTGTTACTGACTGCAGTGTTGTACACAATTGTCGTGGAATTTTTTCCGCTGAAAAGGGGGCAGTGCATCCAGCCGTACTAAGAACTATACCGGAAACAGACTGCTGCCGCTGATGTGATCAGGTTGCACTCGGAAGAGGGCCTGTGGCTTCATAAGACATTAAAGCCGTGACTGGAGCTCATCCGGTACTCCCGTATACGTGGTACACCTGTGGACTGGCTAGTGCTCCTGAAACAACTGTAAATATCGCGATGTGTGCATGGGTCCTTCAATTTGGCTATCTTATACCAAAGGAAGCCAAATTCACGGTCAACATCTCTGAAGCTTCAAGTAAGACCTGCACCTCTGTCCATCACTCCTTTGGGCTTGCAGTAGGTTGTGCTGCGAATTACACAAGACAGTAATATTGATGTAGTATACGTCGGTCTTAACTTCTCTTATTTCCATTTTGTTAGTTGGATACATGAACATTGTATCATTTCCTTATAAACTACTTATGTTCTCATCTTGTCAGTCATGTAAAATTTTGGAGTCTACTTATCAAACTGACCTATTTTTATTCATATTCTTGTTTAGTTCTGGAATAAATTGTTATGACTGAAAACAGAGAAAAAAACACAAAAATTACCATTATTCATAGTTTTAAGTCTTTTTGTCATTGTTACCTCAATTATAAATACAAAAAATATAAAATTCTGGCAGTGAGAGTATTTTTTTATTAAATGAATAAAGAGAAAAGTCGGTATATAGTAGAATATTTAATTATATCCTAAAATGTATATTTTGCATAAAAAGATATATTCTTCCATCAATTACTTTCTTGTGGGTTTTGTGGCAAATGAAGCTGTACTTGTCTTTAAAACGGTTGTCGTTGAAACTGATATAAGAGTTCTTCACCACACTTAATATTTCCAGCTTCTGTCAGTTCTCTGGGATTCAGAATATAACAGATAACCTAAATATGAGCCCCTGCTGTTGTAGCCCTCTCGTGAAACTTTCAAGATGCATGCACAACCTTGGCGATAAACAATAAAAATGTAACTAATGAAAATGAATAAAAAACAAATGAACTGGGGATACACTTGAATTCTAGCTGATTAAATTACTCATACTCTTTGCTTGGCTCTTCTCTTTGATTTGCGATTTTCAACAGGTTTGAGAATTTCATGCTTCATGGTGCCAAAGCATGCATAAATAAATGACAGTGCATGGATTTTAAAGCACATGTCGGTTTTACTTTGTTCTAAGTTTACGCATGCTGCTAGTGATGTTTTACTTTGTTTTCTAATCCACATTCTTTCACGATCTAATTGATAATTCTAGAATTGCACATGTAGTGGCTAATTAAGATATTATATATCCATACCTATCCTTATAAGATTAATACGGCATTTTCACTTACACTTTTCAATTTTGTCTTCACAGTAATTGCAAGAGCCAATATTTTTGCTTTCATTTTGTAATGGTAAACTTGCGTATCGTTCTGCCACAGTTACTTTGGACTTCAATATCTAATGCTTCTTATTAGAAATATTTTGTGAGATAAATAAATTTGGGTTGGTGTTTTGTTTCTGAAATAAACCTCATAAATCCAGGGCAATCATCATAACACTTAAACCTATTGCAAATAAATTGGGCGTCCCTAACTCATCACCTGGTTACAGGTTTTGGAAGAAATCACCACCTGCTTCCGCAAGTGGTCAGGTCGGGGGGGAAAACTACACCACTCTCCATGGAGCTTGTCATGTAGGCTTTCAGATCTAAAATTGGCTAGAGGAAAAACCTTTGGGTTTCCTAGGCTATGGTGCCAGGTGAAAGTACTCAGAAGAGACGTTCTCCGCCCTTGTAAGGAATCCTACAGAATCCAGGGTGAGGGTCAGCTGATGGCAGGTCCTCTAGAGCCCTTGCCTACATTGCTGAGTGGAGGTAGGCTTAAAAGAGTTTCCTATCTCCTCTGAGACAGCTTCCAGAAATCAGTGGGACAGACTCCACGGGACACTTCTTTTTGAGTCATTCTATTGTGTACCCAGGGGCTTGGATAGAGAGTATACATCCTCTCTTTGACAGCCTTAAGTCACCATGGTCAGCTGTTACGTGCCATCTGCTTCTTTTGTAAATAATAAAAAGCACTTTCCATATGCTGACACTCTGGGACCGTCTTGGGTTTTCGGGTCTGATTAAAAGGATATGGTCTTCATGGAGGAATGGTTCTTATGATTGGAGCCCCTTTTCTCATGGTATTCTGGCTATTCTAATGCAACCATTTGTAAATATATCACCCTGTTTTATGAACATGACTTTTAGCCCTCTTTTGGGGCAGGGACCTCCGTTTAGCACCACACCATATAAGTGACATCCCACTTCTATTGTGAGGATACCCTGTACATTTTGTGGCAATAATTCAGGACTGTGGGAAGGGCACAGAGAAGGGGAAATAAGGCAACAAGAGCAGCACTTTCACACAAGGCGGAAGGGGAATCATTTCTGTCTAAAAACACCCTGTTGATTATGAGGCTATTAAGAAACTGAGCTCAGAAAAGAGGAACTGTCCAAATATAACTACTGATAAGCTATTTTAACAATCATGTTAGCATATTAAATATACGGTAAAAAGGAGAATTATATAGGAAGAGAAAAAACTGCATTTTAATAGGTTATAACTGCCATAAAATTGTCATTATAAATCTACATTAAGTAGTTATGAATGAAAATGGAAGGCATTCATTTTATCTTTGAAATAAATCATACAACAGGCTAATGGAATAGCAAAAAAAGACAATGAACATGTTAAAAAGCTATATTGCAAAGCACGAGCTGTGGAAGATTTACAACATGCTTAGAAGACATTTAGAGCTAAATGAATCTTATTAAAATATTGAAATCTGTAGTAGTTTGTAATTATTAAAATATCTGATTTAAAACTTTTCTTCATAAAAAAATACATTTTCCGTACAATCCCCAATGTTAAAATTAAATTAAGTTTAAATTCTTGAGCATTACTACACTATATCATTAGACTGTATTAAACACTAATTTCTCTAACATAAATTTATATTATTAATGGTGGTCTTAAGTTTAAAAATGGCTGTTCTCCTTTAAATGAATTTTGTTCATGAGATAACATTTTTTCTTATCTAAAATCAATTTAATTAAACTAGCTTCATATAATTTTTTTTTGCTGTTTATCACACTGTTATCCTAATGTGCCCACTGGATATGCATTTTGAAAACTTACTACTCCAAGGATATGGCATCTTCCATCAAGTATCCAAGGTGATAAGTGTGACATTGGCTTTTGTAGCTGATTCTCTTACAGAGTTAGTGGAACTATTCGTTTTACTAATTTGCTTTCCCAGGTGTTAAAATCATTCACCACATTTTTACATAAAAGATGTAACTTCCTTTGAAAATGTGAAATCAAAATGTAAATTCAATATCAGGAAATTGATAAAGAGAAAGACCAAAAAAAGACAGCTTGCCAAAGTGGCTCCAACACTGGACTCAATCACTGTAATGATTTCAAGGACAGTTCAGGTCCATGCAGTGTTTTGCTCCATTGGATTTGGGGCCCCAGTGAGTCAAAACTATTTGCTATGATATACTTTTACATTATATACATGCAAAATGACTCAAGACTTTTAAAAATTTGACCTTCATACACCATTTTAGTCTAAGTTCATCTTTTATGCATGTTCTGTGTCCTACTATGTGCAGGTTCATGTAAGCACAGCAGAGCAGTGCAGGCAACTAAGTCATCGTTGCCTACCAGTGAACTATTCCACTCAGTGTGTGATCACTGATGTTGGCTATGCATCAGAAACATTACGGATCCTTTTAAAAATACAGATGGCTGTGCACAACCCTAAGCCTACTGAAATTCTCTCTAGAGATGATACTAGATGCAAGTTCCATTGTTGTTAGATACTATCGAGTTGGCTCTGACCCATGGCGACTCTACGCACAGCAGAACAAAACCCGGCATGGCTCTGCACCATCATCACAATTGTTCCTATGCTTGAACTCACTGATGCAGCCCCTGTGCCAATTCCACTCAGAGAGGGCCTCCCTCTATTTCCCCACTTATCCACTTTACCAAATATGATGTCCTTCTCCAGGAACTGGTCTCTCCTGACAAAATATTCCAAGTATGTAAGACAAAGTCTTGTCATCCTTGCTTTTAATGAGCGCCCTCGCCTTACTTCTTCCAATACAGAATGGTTTGTCTTTCTGGCAGTGCGTGGTACTTTCAACTTTCTTCTCCAACACCACAATTCAAATGCATCTGTTCTTCTACTGTCTTGCTTATTCAGTGCCCAACTGCACATGCACATGATACAACGGGGAATACCATGGCTTGAATGAGGTGCATCTTAGTCCTCAAAGTAACATTCTTGCTTTTTAATGCTCCAAAGAGGTCTTGTACAGCAGATTTACCTAATATCATACACAGATCTTTTGATCTTTTGTCCGATGTGTCCATGACCATTGATTGTGGATCCAAGCACGACAAAGTCTTTGAGAACTTTATCCCTTTTCTCCACTTTTCCTTATGTTACTTATTGGTCCAGTTGTGAGGGTTTTGATCTTCTTGACATTGAGTTGTAAATCATACTGAAGGCTGCAATCCTTGATCTTTGTCAGTAAGAATTCTCCTTACTTTCAGCAGGCAAAATTGTCTTGCATGTGCTGTTGTTGATAAGCCTTTCTCTAACCCTGATATTACATTCTTCTTCATATAATTCAGCTTCTCTGATGATTTCCTCCACACATAGATCAAATAAACATGGAAAGCTCTGATCACACCTTTTCTGATTTGAAACCCTGCAGTATTCTTTGTTTTGTTACTACAACTGCCTTGATGTATGCACAAGTTCAGAATGAGCACAATGACTTGTTTTGAAAGTTCCATCCTTCTCAAGCTTATCCATCATTTGTTATGACCCACACAGTCAAATGCCTTGGCAGAGTCAATAAACACAAGTAAAAATCATTCTGATATTCTCTGCTGTGAGCCAAGATCCATCCAAAATCAACAATGAAACCCTTTGTTCCACTTTCTCGTCTGAATCCAGCCAGCACTTCTGACAGCTGTCAATGTACTGTTGAAACTGCTGTTAGATGATCTTCAGCAAACTATTAATTACATGTGACATCAGTGATCTTGTTCTACAGTTTGAACATTCTGTTGATTACTTACTTTGGAATGATTATCATTACGGATATTGCTCAGTCAGTTGGGCAGGTAGTTGTCTTCCATATTTCCTGGCATTGATAAGTGACGGCTTTCAATGCTTCATCAGCCTTTTGAAACATTTTGGTTGGTATTCCATCAATTCCTGGAGCCTTGGTAGCATAGTAGGTTGCATATTGTAGTGCTAACCACAAACTGACTTACAGGTGACAGTAATACATAGAGATTATAGCCTTGAAAATGTGATGGGCAGTTCTACTCTGCCCTGAATTGTATCCAGGACTTGGAAGTCACCAAATGAGAACAAATTTAGTCACTCAATTCTTTTTATGTAAAATGAGTATTCAGTACAGAGCAAAGCAGGTTTCTAATAGATTTTAAAATACTCCATAGAAATGAGCCCTATGCAAAAATAGTATGTATATAATTCAACTTTAAGTGACTCTAAAAGTGCTATAATTTCTCATCCTTTGAAGTGGAGTATTGATTCTCCAAATACCTGTAACTTTAGGTTGACTATTCCGACAACCCTAACCTGCTATGTGGGCAGTGTAGTCAGTGTTGCCTACGTATTGTGATTCATCTTCTGTCAAGCCTAATCCTTGCCACCTCCACACATTATGATTAAAAAATATGACTCCCACTGGTCCTGCCACAGGGCTGGGAATTATCATGCAATTCATTATCTTGATTTAAGGCACTTTGAGATGCTGATAATTATCTAAACATGATTTGAGAAGAGAATTAAATTAATCCATTATCTGTTTAAAAACCAACTCAAATGAAATGAGTTGTGCAGTCACCTACTGCAGGCACAGTGAATTATTTAGTGTGGCTCTTTTAGCCAAAGTCTCTCTAACCCTCATCAAATAACTCATCAAATGCATGGGTCGGTCTGCCTATGAAGGTAGGGGAAGACAGGGTTCATCTGTGAAGAATGGTGAACAGGACTCATTGGGTTGCCGTCTGGCTGGGTATAAAATGAGTCCTCTAAGATGCAGCGGGGGAGGGGGAGGGATTGCCCTACCAACAAGAGCCAGTAGTGGAACCTGTTCTGCTAGAATCTAAGAGTCCTGCATAGTGAACTTGGTGATACAGGTGACAGCTATGACCTCAAAGGAGCAGAAACAGAACCATGAGCCGGAGCATGAGACAGGAGGGTAGATTTTCTTGGCTAGGAAAATGGCTTCCGAACTAAGGTAACTCTGGGTACTTAATTTGGAGATCTGAGCTTGCTGACCCATACATAGACTTGAGTCGAATGCTTTTGAATTGAGGTTTACAGAGGAAGAGCATGCCCTTTGGGCATCTATTAATCGTCCTGAAAGAACTTTGTAGCAGGTCCTGACGGAATAACTATCCTGAGCCTTTATCAGCTGAATTCCAACCTGTCCTTGAGAACTTGTCATTCTCTACCTCAAGAATTGGTCACATTTGCCATTCCACAGACGTAGAAACAGAATCCCACTACCACCAAGAAGGACAACCCAAGAGTGCCACGTTCTAATATCCCCGGGTGGAGAGGTAGAACAGAAGAGTAGCCGTGACACAGAGCAGAGAGGCCACTGAGCTAGGCTATGGGTGGAGCAGCAGGTCTCCTGGCCCCTGAACAAGCAAAGCTGAGTGCCTGGGGATAAAAGTCTAGCTGGGGAAGTCGGCTGCCCTGTGAGCGTTTGCTTTCTCTAGAGGAGCTTTGTAAGACATGCCTGAGCAGGGAAGAGGCTAAGCGGTCATGTGGCTGAGAGACTGAAGACCCGAAGTAGACATGCCTGCTGGTATGCCTGAGAAGAGGCAATGCTGCAGACAAAAAGAGTGTATCCTTAATGTTTTAAAATCCTGATTTGTAACCTGTTAACTTCTCCAATAAAGCCCCTAATCATGAGTAAAAATCAAAACAAAAACTTGTCAGTAAAAAACTCTTTAATCATGAATATTGTCTATGAATTCTGTGTGCCCATTGCAATGAATTATGGAGCTTGGTGGCTGAGAAAATAGTGTTGTGTGAGAGAACACATCTACGAAGACATTGTAGGTAGGGGACACAGATGCAGTTACACAAGACCGCGGATGTTAAAAGTTTGTGAACATGGGATTCTCATGAAAGGTGTGCTCAGTGTCAGCTGGCAATCAGAAGGAGTGTAAAAGCAAAACTAGGCAACTTATTTTACTAATTACATTAGAGTTAGCCCCACTACAGGATGGCAGGCATGGCCTAGAAGAAAGTATTGATGTCCTGAAACAGAAAAATGGGTTATTGTGAGAGTTAGGAAGATTAGGGATAAAGGGGGATTGTCTCCACTGAATTCCTACACTAAACAAAAGTTGGCCAAGGCACAATAAATAAATAAAGGAGTTGGAAAGAAATCAGGCACACATAGACACCTATGGGAGCAATCCAAAACGGCATTGCAGCCCAAAACTGGGCATTGCAATCCAAAACTGGGCATTGACACAGGTGAATGTCAACCTGGGCACATACTCTAGGCTTTCCTAATGCAGCGACCCTTTAATACAGTTCCTCATGGTTGTGGTTACCCACAAACATAAAATTATTTTCGTTACTGCTTCAGCACTATAATTTTGCTACTGTTATGAGTCGGGCCACCCCTTGAAAGGATCATTTGAGCCCCAAGGGGGTCGCGACCCACAGGTTGAGAACCATTGCACTAGGCACTAGCAGCATTATGGCCTACATGTGCCTGAACTCAGCCACTACGAATGGCAATACCCTCAAACAACCCCCCCACCCCAAGTGTGGGTGGGGGAGGATAAGTGGAACAGAAGGAGAGTAGCCCTCTCTCTTTCAGGTCGGAGGAAAGATCTCTCCCATGTGCACACTCTCCTCTCAGTTCTGTGGAGTCCGCGTTTTGGCCATTCCCACTTGGTTTTCCATGCTCCTCCGAAGCAGCCATCTTTGGTAGTGAACTTTCCCACAGTCCCCGTCACGCGGCCTTGCACGCTTTCCAGAGACAGCATGCACTATCAGAGACTGTACTACTTGAAACTTCCCTCACCCTCATACAAGTTACTCGGATTACAGAAGTACTTCTGCTGCGTGAATTATGTTAGCGTTGAGAAGCAAGAAGTGGGGAAACCCATCCCAGGAACTGCCAATTGGGTAACTCCTTTGACCTTTTTTACTGAGACTAAAGAATCATCTAAGACAGTCTATGTGAAATGACTTTGCAAATTAATGAAGTGAGCATGAGTCAGCTCTTGTTCCACAACTCACTGACATTGAGGCAACTCATAGCAATCCTAAAGCACACAGAACAAAGTAGAACTGCCCCTGTAGGTTTCAGAGCCATAAATCTTACAGATACAGAAAGCCTCATCTTTCACCTATAGAGTGAGTGGCTGATGGTATCAAACTGCCAACCTTGTGCTTAGCAGCCTAGAAAAAGTCCTCTTGGTCCATAGTTGATAATTAATAAATGTGAAGAACTTTAGTATATAAAACTCATAATTGCGACATTTCAATTTAGCAAACATGATTTAGTTGGGGTAATGTCAAGATGTTTTAAAATGTGAATTATAAATGAGGAATAACCTTCCTCAGTTCATGATATTCATCAATATATGTAAATCCTAAGTTATCATGAAACCCACTGCCATCAAGTTGTGTACAGCTCATACAAAGGGTTTCAAAGGTGGTAAATTCACAGGAGAAGACTGCCTCATCTTTCTCCCACAGAGGGCTGTGAATGTGAACTGTGGACCATACAAGTAACATTACAATGTCGACCCAACATCCTGGTAATGCTAGCTTGCTAATTGGATTAAACAAGGTTGAGTTTCAAACCCACTAGCAGTTCTTGGGGAGTAAAATGAGGCTGTCTGACCCCATACAGATTGACAAAGCCTCAGAAATCCTATCTAGACAGGAAACCATGAGTCAGAATCAGTTAGATAAAACCCACTTTGTCGTGGTGGTATAGTAGGTTACATGTTGGGCTGCTAACTGCAGAGTCGGCAGTTTGATTCCACCAGCTCTCCTCATATATAGATGTAAAGTTTCTGAAACCCAGGGAGCAGTCTGATTTCCTATAGTGTTAGCATGAGTGAGAATTGATTCAGTGGCGGTTGAATTTTTAACAAAACAATGAATAACTGATCATTTTAAATATATTTATCATGTTCTGCCGATATTTATCTGAAATAATAAGTATTTCAAAATAGAATTTTAAGTCTATAAACATCCTCTACTCCTTCGAAGAACTGGTGAAAATGAGTTAGGAGGAAGTGAAACTCAGAGAAGGGAAGTACAGTTCTAGTTTCTGAAATTATGATGAAAAACAGTCTGTCTACACTTTCCTCAAACCCAACCCTAGAGATGCTTCAGAAGACAATAGGGACATTGATAGATCAAATAGAGAACTGGTGAGTATCACTGTAAGGATACTAGGAATAGGGTTCCTATGAGCCAAAATAGACAATGACAGTAGGGATGTATTGTGTTTTCATATTGAGAGTATACATGATTTGCAACTCCTATAGAGACTAAAGCTGTCTCCCGGGGCACATGATCCATCAAGCCATTTCAAACACATAGTTGCTTCATGGACTGCAGGGAAAAAGCCAACATATCCTGGTCCGGGGCCAACAACACAATGGTTGAGTTCATTGTTACATTAAGTATGTCAGTCTATCTCACTGACAGTTTCCCACTTTTCAGAGTGCCCTTCCTCGGGGCATGCTTCCTCCTGATAACATATTAATACATCACTGGGGATCTTGTCTTAATCCCCTTTAAGGAGCATTCTAACTGTCCTTCTGCCAAGGCTGATATTCATTTTTCTGGGAGCCCCTGATATATTCAATGTCCTTCACCAACACAAATTCAAAGGCATCAATTTTTCTTTGGCTGCCCTTATTCATTGTCCAGCTTTTACATGTTTATGAGGTGACTGACAGTACCATGGTTTGGGTCCAGTGCACCAGTAACATATTTGCTTTTCAGCACTCTAAAGAGATGTTTTGTAGCGAATTCTCTCAGTGGAAGACATCATTTGATTTCTTGACATCTTCTTCCATGGGCCTTGATTGCGGATCTATGTAAACTGAAATCCTTGACAATGTCAATCTCTTTTTCATTTATCATGGTGTTTCTCATTGGTCCAATTGTGGGGATATTTGTTTTCTTTATGTGGGGTTTAATCTTTAATTTACTTAAAGTAGTGCTTTCCTCTTCCTTCTCTTCAAGCAATGCTGTATCATCTGCACATCACAATTTGTTAGTTAGTCTTCCTTCAATCCTGATGCAGTGTTCTTTTTTATGCAGTGCTGTTTCTCAGGTTACTTGCTCTGCACACATATTGAATAAATATAGTGAAAGGAAACCGCCTTGAAATGCACCTCTCGATTTTAAACAACACACGAATTCCTTATTCTGTTCAAGTAACTGTCTCTTGGTCTCTCTACAGGTTTCCATGAGCACAACGAAATGTTCTAGGATGACTGAGATTGTCTTCAATGTTAATCATAATTTATTATTATCCACCCAGTTTACTGCTTTTGCACAGCCTATAGAAGATAGGTAAATGTCTTTTTGGTATTTTCTGTCTTTAGCCAAGATCCATCTGACATCAGAAATCATATCCTCATTCTAGATTCACTGAATCTGTTTGAGTTTCTAGCCGTTCTCTGCCCATACTTCTGCAAGTATTAATGTGTTCTCTTCAGCAAAAATTTTACTTGTTTATAATAGTAAAGATATTGTTTGAAGACTTCTGTTATCTGTTGGGTCCCTTCCTTTGGACTGGACACATACAGGGATTTCTTCTGTTGGCTGGGCCAGTTTGCTATTTCCAAATTTCTTGACATATAAAACAAGTAAGCATTTCCAGCGTTGCACCCATCTGTTAAAGCATCTCAATTAGCATTTAACCAATTCTTGGAGATATTTATTTTACTAATGCCTATCGGGCATCTAGGAATTCTGTCTTCAATACCAAGGGTTCTGGATCCTGTGCTACTCCTGATGTAGTTGAA
Organism: Echinops telfairi; assembly: GCF_000313985.2. Taxonomy (NCBI): domain Eukaryota; kingdom Metazoa; phylum Chordata; class Mammalia; order Afrosoricida; family Tenrecidae; genus Echinops; species Echinops telfairi. The sequence continues at coordinate 56,710,716 of NW_022103898.1, forward strand.
GGTTGACCAATTCATTTTGATATAGTGATTCCATTCTCCCCATCTCCTTTTGACACTTGCTGCATTATTTAATATTATGTCCAAAGAATTCTATAATGTTACAACTCGAGGTTTGAAATTTTCCTTCAGTTCTTTAAGCTTGATTGAAAAATGCTGAGCTGATTTTTCCCTTTGGATTTAAATTATGTCTTTGCACATTTATTTGTACAATGATCCTTTGGTTGTTGAAAGGCTTTAATATCGAACTGTCCACTACTTGAACAGCAAAGTTCTAAAAACAATCTGCTCAGTATTCATAACTTTGCTTGATAATCAAACTGAAAACATGGCTTGAAAAATACCTATATGTGCAAGAGAGCGTCATGGGTTGCATGTCACCTGGGACCCTAAGCGCTGCTCTCATTCAGACAACATATAGTGCTTGTGTTAGTACTTTAAAACATTTGTATTTGCGCTTTGGTTTGTGCTTTAGTTGCATAAAATTTCACAACCATGGCTCCAAAGAAAGTCATGATACCGTTAAAGAAAGAAATCATTGTGAAATTTGGATCGGGTTGCCACTTGCACGATTTGGCGACTGAATACAACATGACTAAGGTGACATCATCGACATTTTTGAGGGAAAAATGTCATTAAAGAGGCTAATGTTGAAAAAGGTGTGAAATCACTTCCCATGAAACAAAGAACCCAGGCCATAGAAAAGGTTGAAAAGTTGCCGTTCATTTGGATGCCTCAGAAACGACGTGATAGACCTAGCATATGGAAGGCAGTGATGTGCAAGAAGGCTAAATGCCTCCACAGTGATTTAACATTCTGGAAAACTGAATTTATAAGTGCAATGTTTGGGCCTCAGAACAAATTATTTGGTTTTGCATTATTCCTTATGGAAAAAATAAGATAAGTTATTTGGGAAAAAATCAGTTTGACAATCAAGATATCACTGTAATACACATAAGTTCCCTAACTGCTTTTCAAATTTTCCCCCAAACTGTCTCATGTCATCATTTCCACCTCTTGCATTTCCTCTCTGCTCAAGCGCAGGGTTAGGAGTCTCTTTTCACATCCACTTCCATCTTCTTTTATGTCTTCAAAAAATATTCATTGTGAATTAGTTCATGGTTTACTGGGCAGAGTATAGTTTTGCATTAACAGTTTATACATATTCTGATTCAATTCCTCCATTGCGATCCCAATCTACTAGGACTTATCTCCTTTCTTCCTGGTGTTTCCA
>NW_022103898.1:56713348-56750151 GCF_000313985.2 Echinops telfairi
GTTCCCCTTCCCCCACTGCCCTCACCTCCCAGGTCTCCCTGGGACCGTTGGTCCCGCTGCTCTCTCCTCAGGCATGACTCCTGTGCCTAGCCTATATAGGTAGGTACACCAACTGTGACACAGCCCAAACTGATTTTAAAAAATGAAAATAGTAAATAAGTAAGAAAAAAATTAAAAAAATTTAAAGAGAGAGAGAGAGAGAAGAAATATACAAAAAACCTGGGTCTGTTCGCTGGCCTTCAAGACTGTCCAGGAGCTACCCCTCCTGGCCTGGAGCACCCCTTGGATGCTCCTCGGGGGCTTCGTTGCTCTGCCTTCTCCAGCTGCTGATCTGGTGTGCTCCCTTCTTGGTTAGCTCCATTTTGGGGGGTTCAGACCTCACTGCCTCCCCACCATGTGACCCCCGAAATGTCCTATGTCGCAATCTGCTCCATTAAGGGGACAGCCTGACACATGCTGTTGTCGGTTGCCCAGTCCCCTCTGTGTCCCATTAGCTCCCCCAGGGATGCCATCCTCAGGGCTTGGTGTGCCAGCATGGGGTCCATGCTGCTCTCTTTCTCTGCCACCCTGTGGGTGTGGCATGCTGGCCCCTCTCCCCAACCTGTAAATGCAGTTCTGAACTCCACCACATGCACTTCCCAGGAGGGGGTCAGTGCCAGTGCATTGTTCCACGTGACCACGCTGTCCTCATGGCTTGGTGCATCATGGTAGGGTCTGCATGCCCACTTCTGATTCTGTGGAGACAAGACCAGTACTCCCTGCCCCTCCAGGTGGATTAGTGCCCTACTTCCTCCGTGATCATTTCACTTCCATCCTCCCCCAATTTCTCCCTCCCCCTCCCTCCTTTTCCCCTGCTAATCACAAAAGGAGAAGTATAGCATGAGTCCTGCGAGGTAAGTGCAAGCAGTATGGCAGGTATAGAAGAGAAGCCACCTATATCAAAACATTTGGGTTGAAATACAAGGAATTGGGAGGAGTTTGAACCAAACCCAAGCAGGTACTTGTTGGTCTGTTTGGTTTTTTAAAATGTCCTTTGCATTTGTAATGTATGATGTCCCTGACGTCACCCCACAACATATCTAGTGATTGGCCATTTGTGCCCAGTGCGACAAATATGTTCTCGAGATGGGCTCTAAAGTCAGGGAGATCTATTCAGAGTTGTACTTTGTCCTAGTAGGGTTGTTCTAGATATCTTCAGCTTCTGCTGGAGCTTGTGTTTGCTCAGGTGATGTTCTGTTCCATAGTTGATTCTTTGCCTTGTTCTGATTGATGGTATAGAGCTTTGCCTTCGTCTCTTTCTATTAATATAGTTAACATGATTCCTAAATATTTCACAAAATGAGGTTCACATGTAAAGTTCCCATTTATATTATTGAAAGAAGGTATTTGCAATAAATGTCTTACAACAAATCTTGAAACATTCTATCTTGTGATATCTGGTAGTTGGTCATATAACACTAAGGTCATATTTTCCAACTGCCAATCATTCTACATTGTTTCTAACATATATTTCAGTCACCCATACTTCTCAATGCATCTTCATCGAATGCTTCATTACCATATATACTCAAGTATAAGCCTACCTGAATATCTGCTGAGGCACCTAATTTTACCACAAACACTGCATTAAAAATGTGCTGAAAAACTCAGCTTATACATGAGTATATAGGATAAATTTCAGGGATTTTTTTGTTTGTTTAATTATCTCAAAATATTTCATACTGCAAAAACTGTTAGAAATCTTAAATTTATTCATTTTTGGATTGGTCTTGACACATGAGCTTGAATAACAGTGGTATTAAATGGTCTTTATTGTCTGGATATGAATATTATCCTATCACTCCTATCATTGAACATAAAGCTATATCTTGAAATGCTCTTTTTGATCATGAACATATGCACCATTCCTCCTCGATCTGCTATTCAAGGTGTAGTAGACAATACACTTTCCAATTCAAAATGTCAAACAAGCGGGGAATGAGAAGGGAGGAGAAAAAAATGAGGAGCTTGTACCAAAGGCTCAAGTATACAGCAAATGTTTTGAGAATGATGAGGGAAACAAATGTACAAAAGTGCTTGACACAATGGATGGATGTGTGAATAGTGATGAGAGTTGTACAAGCCCCCAATAAAATGATTTAATTATTTTTTAAAGTTGTCCAACAATAATCAAATCATCAATCTTCAAACATTAGGTTTTATTTTGATGACTCCTAATATTTCCTAGATTCATACTCTGTATGTTACATATTCTAATCAACAGATGTTTCCAGATATTTCTTCTCACTTGAGTCAATGCTACATTAACCAATTAATATCCTAAAATCTTTACTCCCTCAGCTCTATAAGGTTATTTCTCATTTGCAGAGACAGTACTTCAGATATACTTTGAGTACCTATGAAGCTGAAGGATTCATCTTCTGACACAGTATTAGTCAAAGTTCTGCTATTTAGAAAAATTTCCCTGGCAAATTGCTTCCGAAAAAAATAATTAGCTCCTCCTCCTACACTGCCTTAGTCTGAATTTCTGCTAAAAACTGTCTACCATGGGTGACTCTGCTAGTATTTGAAACACTGGCGTTAGAGCTTACAGTATCACAGCAACATGTAAGGCATGACAATAGAGTTGACTGCTAACTTACAGAAAGCAGTTTGAAGTCACAGCCCCTCTGTGGAAGATAAGTCTGTCTATTCCCATAAAGAGTTATGGTCTAAGAGTCAGAATCAACTCCTGGCTGTGAGTTTGGCTTTGGCTTATGTCATGAAAGAAATACTTGAGTTTTCATGGTAATACTTATTTTGTTGGCAGAGAACTGAAAGCAACCAAGATACGCATTTTAGGGGAGTGGACAAGCAAAATATGAATTACAATGCAGCAGTTCAAGCAGAAACATAATATAAAAAACATGAATGCATCATAAAATCATAATGCCAAGAGAATGATAACTACTATTGCTAGTTTCAACACACACACACCCAAAATATAATGACACATGTTTTTTAATGTATGCAATAATTTTCAGGTCATGAATGAAATATTTTATAGTGAGTATTTATATGGGGAACAGATTTGTATATAGACCTCTTATAAATCTGAAAAATAGAACAAAGTTAAAATAAAAGAGCTGTATTCTTTTGAAAATGGCTTACTAATGCTTTTTCACCTGAGACAAAAGGGGGAATATGAATTCAAGTGCAATAATTATTTTCTCAGTAATTGCCAATGATTGCATGTTAGTCTGGGTACATTAGAGAAACAAATCCACAGAAACTCGTGTTTAAGAGAGAATTTTATATAAAGGTTAAGCTCACATCAAGAAAAAAATCCCAACCCAGGGCTGCCCAAGCCCACCAGTCCAACATTAACCCATATGTCCAACACCAATCCTCAAAGTCCGCCTCTATCTCACAAAACACACACTATGATGCTGACTGCAGGAGGAAGGCTGAATCAGTGAACATGTAAGCATCTCAGCACTGCAGGGGTCTCCACACGGCTGCTCCAGCACCCAGGGCTGCATTGGGATAGGTCCATGTGGCTTCTCCTTGGGGATGTCTTGGAGGAAATGAGCCTTGCCAACTGAAGCAGGGAACTGGCTAAGGCAGCTGCACCCTGGTCTGACCATCACAAAGCAAGAGACCCAAGCACTAGAAAGGCGAGGCTCACTGAGCCATTTATCCCTCCGCCCTTCAATTAACCCCACATGTGTTTATCAGCCAGGTTGGCACAATAAACAAACTCAATCCACCCCTTGCCACCTTGGCACCTGTACATCATTCTTTAGCCTCACAAATGCAATTAAGTAACACCTACACATTAATCCTATAATCCTGGGAATATGTTCCCCAACCTATGAAAGTTTGTAAGCCAACCACTTCATGCATTTATCCCCCCGATTTTGGGTATCCAATTTACATAGTGCCCACTTACATCAACCCAGTGCTCTCAGGAGACAATTATTTTCCAACATGAAGAGTCTTCATTCCAGTTGGAACCTTGTGGAGTCTGCACTCATAAGCAAAGTCAAATCCGGATAAGCCATCTATAAAATCAGCAACAATATGCACCAGTTCACAGGCTCAAAAATCTCCATCTGGTCAAGTTCTGGTCAACTCAATGTGGGCTGCCTCACTCAGTCTCCACAGGGTGTCCATTGGTCACCTTTCCTTTAGACCCTGGGCTCTCACCAATACTCAACAAGCCTAGCTCCCTTGTGCTAGGTCATGAACTTTAGAGCAGTCAATGGACTCTCATCTTCTCTTTTTCCTGTAAACCAAGTCCACAGGTGTCCATGGTCAAACTCAACCCGTCTCTTTATTGCTGCATTTCGCCCACTTCCACTCAACAAGTAGATCCAGGTGGTCACCCAGCAAGCATTTCAGCCTGCTCAGAGGCTCCCTTTAACACTCAGTCCCAGAGAGGAGTTTTCTTCATGGTTCCAGATTTTTTTCCAGCTTCTGACAAAGACCACTGGTTCCTGAGTCAAAGCACTGAGTAGGGCATATCTTTTCAAAGCTTTCTTTGCAGGCATGTCCTAAACCCATCTAAAGATCAAATTTTAATGGCTGAAGGCAAATGGGCTTACAAACTTTCTATTTTCATACTTCCCATATTTTTCCCAGAAAACAACCGAGTAAAGTGTGGCTTTATCTGACCTCTGGCTAGACAAAGAAGAAAACTACCCTGAGGGAGAGGTCAAGCAAACATCTACTCTCCATCTTATGATTTGCTTCTCCAGTACACCACTCCCAAGGTACCATAACGTGTTAGTCTGGGTACATTAGAGAAACAAATCCACAGAAACTCATGTATAAGAGTGAGTTTTATATAAAGGTTAAGTGCACATCCCAACCCAGTGCTGCCCAAGACCACAAGTCCAATATTAACCCATATGTCCAACACCAATCCACAAAGTCCTCCTCCATCTCACAAAACACACACTATGATGCTGACTGCAGGAGGAAAGCTGAATCAGTGAACATGTAAGTATCTCAGCACTGGCAGGGGTCTCCACACAGCTGCTCCAGCACCCAGGGCTGCATCAGGGTAGGTCCATGTGGCTTCTCCTCAGGGATGTCTTACAGGAATTGAGCCTTGCCAGCTGAAGCAGGGAACTGACTAAGGCAGCTGCACCCTGGTCTGACCATCACAAAGCAAGAGTCCCAAGCACTAGAAAGACAAGGCTCACTGAGCCATTTATCTCTCCACCCTTCAATTAACCCCACATGTGTTTATCATCCAGGTTGGCACAATAAACTAACTAACTCAAATGTTTTTTAATGTATGCAATGATTTTCAGGTCATGAATAAAATATTTTTTAGTGTGTATTTATATGGGGAACAGATTTGTATATAGATCTCTTATAAATCTGAAAAATAGAACAAAGTTAAATAAAAGAGCAATATCCTTTTGGAAATGGCTTACTAATGCCTTTTCATCTGAAGACAAAAGGGGGAATATGAATTCAAGTGTAATAATTATTTTCTCAGTAATTGCCAATGATTGGTTTTTTTCAGGAACAATGAGCTCGCTAAATTTGGAGTTGTGGAATTAGTATATCAGCATTCATATGCCTGCAGATCTATAGTTATACTGATATTAACTTATAACTTCTTAACTGGATTAATTACATAAAAGTTTAAAAAAGTAATTTAACCATTTGAGAAAATTCCAGAGATTGGTGACAGGAATGGAGTAAGAGTTATGGATGAGTCAAGATCAGGGAAGCAAGAGGGGTTTTTGGGTTTGTTTAAATATCTCAAAATAATCGTATCACAATGGAATACTATCTATCACTGAAAAGAAACTGTGTTAGGCTGGGTTGTCTAGAGAAACAAACCAAGTGAAACTCATATATATGTAAGAATAAACTTCATATCAAGAGGCAACTGTATATCAAGAAGGTGTGCTATCCTGGTCCAACTAAGTCCGTGGATTCTGCGCTGGCCTCATCAGATTCAAGTAGCTGCAGGTTGGAGACACAGAAAGACAAAGCAGGAGACAAGGAGATCCAAGGCCTGTATGAGAAGGGTCAAGTGGACCCAATGCCTGCGGGTCATTGCAAAGGTGCCAGCAGCTCCCTGGGTTGGTGGCCTATTGGGTCTGGCCTTGGAGGCAGACACAATGCATGCAGCAGGGAAGGTGAAGAGACAGAGGGACAAGTTCTCACTCTCTCTTTTATAGAAAAGGCTTTACCTTCAAGGAGGCAGCATCAGGCTGATTGATAGGTCAGACTCCACCCTACACTTTCACACAGGTTCAAGTTGATATAAAATCTAAATGCCACAGCAATGATGACACCATCAAACACCTCACAGAATGGATTCCTGAAGGACATTATGCTCAATAAAATTAGCCCACTCCCAAAGAACAAATACAGTCTGAGACCACTGCTATACAATAAAAGTAACATGTACGCAAATGATATGCATAAAATATTATCTAGTTAAAATATATTATATAGCTGTTTGGGTTATATACATTTCACTTGACTACTATTTTATAGGCATTCTTATAAATGTTTAGTATTTATCAGTGAACAAAATAGATTAAAAACATTCCAAGAAGTTCTGTTATAAGTTACGTAAATATTTTAAAACAGAAATGAGAGCAAAATCTTAAATGATCTCACAATTGAAATGTCAATAATTACTTAATATTTTCCCACTACAGTGATTTCTTTTCCGTCTTAAATAAAACTTAGGTGACAAAACAATCAAAGTAACTGTTCTAGCAAGGAACACAGCGGAAATAATATGAAATATTGAAAGGATACATATCAGACCTCTTTCGTTTCAGTTATAGCAGATGCAGCTTTTGGCATAATGGCATTCCATATCTGCCCAAGGGACCAATGCCTATGAGACAGGTAGCACATACTGCCTCCAACTTCCTGTGCCCTACTCTGGTGCTAACTATTCTTCCCATGACACTGTTTTTCTACCAGGTTTGATCAGCCATTGTAATGACCACACAGGACTCCCAGAAAATACTCATGATTATAGGATTCATTAGGAAAGCTAACAGGTTACAATTCAAGCTAAAAGATGTTAAGAATACAGTTCTTTTGTACTCGGAACCTCTTTTTTACCATGCCCACTAACATGCCTCTCTCTGGTCCTCAATTTCTCAGCTAAATGATCTCATGGCTTCCAGCCTGTTCTGAGAAGTGTTCGAAAGCTTCTTTAGCATTGCTGATGAATTAGCAAATGTCAGCTCCTTGCTCAAGTGAGCTCCCTTCAAGAAGCCACTAACTTCCCTTGACCCATGGTCCAGAAAACCAAATGTTTCTCATACTCTGGCTTGTGGCACTGCTTCCATGGCTCCTCTGAAGCATCCTCATGGCTCTCACATCTGGGTTGAAGAGTTTTGGCTGTAGGGCCTCGGAGTCCAAATGGCACACCATGCTCCTACTCCTCTTTCTTGATGGTAGTGAGATCCCTCACTCTTCCAGCTTCTGATGTGGTTCACTTTAAACCCAGCAGAATGGGTTGAAAGTGAATAACCCCTTCATTAAAGTCCCATATACCCTATAAGCATGTTTCTGATCAGTAGTTTGGTGTCCACTACAAAGACTATGCTAGAACTCCGTAATCCAGTTTATCACACTCTCTGGCACGTTCAGAATGGTGACACCAAAATGACCCCACAGACCACGGTGGTGGTACGTCAACAGAATTGAGTAAGCTGATACTGCAGGATCCCATGGCATTACTAGAAATACTCTCACCACCACCCATTGTGGTAACTTGTCACTAAACAAACACACAAACACACACTATTACCTACCAGTCAGGATGTGGGCAAATGAACCCTGACTTCAACTACTGAGTAGAAAGGAAGTTCTCAGCCTTGACCAATGGACGGACAGAGGAGTTGTAGGGAACCATGGGAGCAGGATTAGGAGGGGAAGGGCTGCTCCACTCATAGGGATTGGAATGTTCACCAGTCAACCCCATTCTTGGGGTTTGGTAACCTCAGTAAACTACTGAGCTAGATGACAGTAACCAAACATGCATGCTGATAACCACTAACAAATCCGTCCAATTTTTACTTATGGATATGTAAACCAGAAGAGTATTTTTGTTTTGTTTAATTCGGTTTAATATTAGTACTCTTAAGACATTCCTCACTGACCCATATCACTAAGAGGGACAACACTAGAGGCACATTGCAGTAATTGTGCCTGATTGGACCCCACCACACTGAGGCCAAATGCTAAGGCTGTGCAACAGAGCAGCAAGAGGAACAAAGCATTGAAGTCCTTGGGTAATATGAATAATTGATTTGGGGTCCAGGGCATGACACCCCATCAGACTCGACTGGAAAAGCCTCCAAAAGGTCAACAAACATACCTGGAACTATTTATAGGCTTTTCTTTTTTAAGTTGATTTTTTTTATGTTGTTATTGGTTGTGGTTTTGCTCTGCCTTGTTTGTTTTTTGTTTTGCTCTGCCTTGTTTTTGTGCTTCTTATTGTCTCTGCATGTCTATCTAGATAAGATAGGCATGATAAACAAGCCAGAAGAGAAAACAATGGTACTGATGGTTCCAGGGGCGACATGGGAGAGGGGGAAGTGGGGGGGAGGAAGTGGGTGTTAACAAACCCAGGGTCAAGGGAACAACAAGTGATCTAAAATCTATGGTGAAGAGGCCAAAGGAGGCCTGGTAAAGCTTGATCAAGGGCAATGCAACCGAGAGGAATTACTGAAACCTGAATGAAGGCTGAACATGATAGTGGGACAGGAGGAAAGTAAAAGGAAATAACTAGGAGGCATAGGGCATTTATAGAGGTCTAAATACAGGCATATACATATGTAAATATATTTGTATATAATGATCGGGAAACAGATCTATGTACACATATTTCTATGTTAAGTATCAAGGTAGCAGATGGACATTGGGCCTCTACTCAAGTACTCCCTCAACACAAGAACACTTTAATAATCTGGCATTCCATGATGCTCAGCTTCCTGGCACGATTGCTGATGACAAAATGGATACATAACAAATGTGGTGAAGAAAGCTGATGGTGCCTGGCTATCAAAAGATATAGCATCTGGGATCTTAAAGGCTTGAAGATAAACAAATAACCATTTAGCTGAGAAGCAACAAAGCCCACATGGAAGAAGTACACCAGCCTGTGTGATCATGAGGTGTTGATAGGATCAGGTGTCAGGCATTAAAGACCCAGAACAAAAAATGTTATCAATGTGAATGAGGGGGAGACCCAAAGCCCATCGGTAGATAATTGAACATTCCTTTACAAAAGGGTAACAAAGAGATGAGCCAGTCAGGATGCAGTATAGCAACGATGAAACATACAACTTTTCTCTAGTTTTTTAATGTTTCCTCCCAACCCCCTAACCCCCATCATGACCCCAATTCTACCTTACAAATCCAGCTAGACCAGAGCATGTACATGGGCACAGATAAGAGCTAGAATCACAGGGAATTCAGGGTAAATAAACCTCTCATGACCAGTGGTGGGTGTGGTAATATAGGAGGGTAGGGGAAGGTGGGGGCACAAAGGGGGAACTGATCACAATGATCTACATACAGCCTCCTCCCAGGTGGGTGGATGGTGGAAAAGTGGGTGAAGGGAGACATCGGTTAGTGTGGGATGTGAAAAAATAATAATAATTAGTGGATTATCAAGGGCTTGTGAGGGAGGATGGGGGATGAAAGGGAAAAAATGAAGAGCTGATGCCATGGGCTCAGGTGGAGGGAGAAAGTTTTAAAAGTGATGATGGCAACAAATATACAAATGTGCTTGACACAATGAATAATATGTATAGATTGTGATAAGAGCTGTATGAGCCTCCAATTAAATGATTTAAAATAATATAAAAATTAAAATAAAGCAAGTAAAAAATAATATTAGTAGTCTTTTCTTCAATGATATGAATTTTCAGAGATGAAGTTAATATTCTTGACATGCAAATTTCAAAGCATTCGAGGGCCATACAAATCTGTGAAAATGATGTAAGAAGCTGCATTTATGTTTAATATGGATTTAAATAATTTTATTTCTATATAATATAAAATCCATTTAAGAAACTGGCTAATAATAATGCATCACTTGCATTAAATGGCATGTGACGTTTTGTGAAAAAAACAGTTTATTTCTTACTACTAAAATAATAGGGCATAAAGATAGATAAAATTCTTACTTTCCAAAAATTCTCTGTCTCAATTACTGAAGAACATTTAATGATGCAGAATGGCAAAAATGTGAGCTTTATGTGAGCTGCATTTCAGGAAAAGACTGTGAGTATTGTTTTTGGTTTTTTGTGTGTGGCAGTTCAAAAGAGGTAATTGGGCATAAAATATTCCTGCTAAAAAAGTTTAATTAGGCACAATAGATATTTCCAAATATAAGTTAAAAGGGTGAGGTTTTGGACATTATTATTCAAATTACAAGTCTTTGCTCTAATCAAATTTTATTGATTAGATGTAATATGCAGTATTTTCATGAGCATCTCTCTCATGAATATTTAGTCATATTGTTAAGACTGTTAGTAAGATAGTAAGTATTGGTTGAACCAATTCACTAAAATAATTGAAAACAAATTATATTTTTCACCAATATTTTTGAAGTCAAATGTAAGTGAATAATACTTTTTACACAAGTAGTACAATTGAGATTATTTTCTTGAACTTCCCAGATGACAGGGTAAGAGGTTTGTTATGGATTAAATTGCACTCCCTATCCTGAAGTGTATATTAAAGTCCTAATTCCTGCATCAGTGAATATGATCGTGTTGTTGTTGTTAGGTACCATCAAGTGAATTTTAGTTCATATCCTCCCTCTAGACAATGAAATAAATGCTGCCCGTCCCGCACCATTGTGACAAGTTAGCTGTGTTGAAGCCCGTCATTGCAGCCGCTGTGCCAATTCTAATTCATCTAGTTCAGGGTTTTCACCATTTTTGCTGATCCTCTGAGGTATTCTTTTCCAGGGATTGTTTCTTCCCGACAACATGCCCCACGGATGTCGTATGAAGCCTTGCCAACTTCCCCTCTGCGGACTATACTTCTTCCAAGACAAATCCACTTATTGTGGCACTCCGCGGTGTGTTCTATTTCTTTACCAGCACCATAATTCAAGTGCATCCATCTTTCTTTGGGTGTTTCTATTTTCCAGTTTTCACACGCATATAAGATGATTTAAAGTAGCTTGGGTCAGATGCATCTTATTCTCAAAGTAATATCACTGCTTTATAACACTTTCAAAGGGTCTTATGCAACAGATTTGCCTAAAGTAATCTCTTGTTATATTTCTTGACTACTACTTCCCTGGGTGTTGACCATGGATCCGAGACTTATGACATCCTTCTTAACTTAAATGTTATTGATTTATTTTAGTGTTCATGTATTGGTCCAATTGTGGGAGTTTTTGTTTACTTTACATTGAGGTGGAATTGACACTGAAGTCATTGATTATAATCAGTAAGTGCGTCACATCCTCCTCACTTTCAGTCAGCAGTTGTTTATGTCAGAGAATGACCTACAGGGAAACAATGGCATACAAGGGGACTGCAGATAACACATGAACATAAAAGCAGATGCATCTGTAAGCAGCAAGGAGCACCGAGGACTGCTGGCGGAGACCAGAACCTGAGAGAGGCCTGGACCAATCCCTTCAGCAAAGCCTTCAAAAGGGAAAAACACGGCTGATCCCCTGAATTCAGAGGTCTTGCCTGCATAACAGTGAGTACACTTCTTTCCTGCCAAACAACCCATATCTGATCTTTTGCTACAGTAGCCCGAGGACAGTAAGACAAAGGGACTCAGATTTTGTGTGTGTGTGTGTGTGTGCTAAGTTTCATTGTTCCTTAAAACTTTATCTGGTTTATTTAGCACTCGTTTGTCAGCCTGTTTGACTATTTCAAATGCTACCACCCCAAAAGGAGATATCCCTTAGCCCTATAATGCCTGAATTTTTAATTTCAAGAAAAATTTGTTTTTATTCTTTACTTTCATAGTTATCACTATATATTAATATATACATTTAATTAAATGTTATAAAATGCCATGCTTGGCGTTATTGGGTTAAATATTGTGGTACTTTGGAGCACCTTTTTGTTTTGTTTTTTTTTCTTTTCTAATTAAACTTCAACCTAAAGAATATATTTCGTGCTTGGTGGCAGGAAGTTATTTATTTGTTCATTTTGGTATTGATTTTTATCATTCCTCATCTGTCTTGTAAGCTATAGTATGATGTTTTTGCAACAGGAAAGCTCTTCAAAAAAATCCCATGTTCCAACTCAATACTTCAATTTTTCCAAATAAATTTTAAAATTGTTGTCTTAGTACGCAATCAACCTAGAGTTTTGTTATACTCCTTCAAAATAATATAGGACAATCACACTGATACTTTTGGATCACTGTCATTGTTAATTTTACAAGGATGACATCAACAAGCCATTCTCTGTGTTGAGTCAGTAAGAGATTCTGCCCTATAAAACCTTCAGTCTGGTATAAAAATGGTGGAGGTCAACAAATAAATGAAATATGAAGAAGTTTTATAAATTATGGCCTAAATAGTTTGACAACTTATTAATATATAACACATATTTGGGGGTAAAAATATAAATGTTATACACCATCAGAAGTAAAATGCCATGAAAAATGGTGTAATGAACATTATAGAGGAATCGTTGACTTGCTTAGTAGGACAAGCTATTTCCTCGGGTTCTAGAATCATTCCTGAGCATACAAGTATTAGTAGGTTATTCATAATCCTGACACTATTGTTAGAAAAAAATACATCTATACTTGACAACCATAAATTATACTTGGTTCAGTTATTTAAAATGAAAAATTTATCATTTTAGATATATTTCATATTTATTCTTCACAGCTTTATTTGTCATCCCGTTAACATACTTAGCACAAATTAAGAATGTTTTAGGATGTTATTCAGCTGATGATTAGAAATGAATTATATCTATTTGGAGGAGATTGTTATTCATTTAGACAAAGTAGAAGAGCAGCATTTTCTGACTGCTGTGACAGAAGAGGCAGTTCAGGAATTACTTTAGTGAACAATACAGTTCAAGGACTTTTCCTTAAAGTGGAGTCAGTGTTGCTATTAGCTGCCATCAGGATGCTCACTGGCTCATGATGGCTGTATGCACAATAAGAAGAAATGCTACTGGGCTAGTCAGGGTTGACTAGAGAAACAAATCCAGAGATACTCATATCAGTGCAAGAGAGAGCTTTGTATATTGAGAAAACATCGCAGCCCAGTCCATAAGTTTCATATTAGCCCATAAGTCCAATATTAGCCCATGATTTCCTCTTCAGACTCACGCAAAACATGTAAGGATGCCAAATGCAGGAAGATCACAAGCCAAGGTTGAAAAATCCTGTGGATCCCATGGCAATGGAGCCAGCTCCAGGGCTCTGGCTGTCATCAGCGTGGTTCCATGTGTTTTTTCAACAGGAATAAGAAGCAGAGAGAGAGGGTGTGGGCCTCCTCCCAGGAGAAAAAGAGGAAGTTCCCAGAATCCTCCTGGTGGGTGTTGCCTTGTTACCTGATTGACAGGATAGGTTCCACCCCAACAGTCTATTTAGAAAGTTGACATGAAGTTATGTAACTACCACAGCTACCTAGTGTGATGCCTGTACATGAAGTAAATTAACCAAGAATCAGACCCAAGTCTCCTACAGGGAAAGCAAGAATTCTCCACTGAAGTGCACTAATCCCCAAACCAAATCCACTGTAATCAACTCAGAAACTATAGCATTTCCAAGGCTGTAAATATTTATGGCATCAGACAGCTTAATCTTCCTACAAGGGAGCAGTCTGTGTTTGAACTGTCAACCTTGAGGTTTCTAGTCTAAAGCATAAGCTTACAGTGCCATGAGAGGTCCTGCAAACAAAAAACTCAAATTCACTGTCATTGAGTCATTCTGATTCCTAGCATCCCTATAAGCATCCCTAGAACTGCCGCTGTAGGTTTCCAAGACTGTAAATCTTTATGGGAACATAAGGACTGGTGGCTAGCAACAAACATGCCACCCACTAGGGCTCTCACTCTTTAACTTCAAAGAGATTCTTTGCAGCAGATTTTCCATTACACCACCAGGGATCCTGCAGGATCACTAATAAGAGGAATAACATGCTGAAGATATAATGCATTACAGTTACAATTCTGGAGATAAAAAAATTGTCAATGGGTCATACTACACCAAAATCAAAGTGTTAATACAGCAACATTCTTCCCCCACCCCCAAAATACCAAAAGTCTTCATTTATTTTATTTTTATTATATTTTCATTGGGATATACTTCATATATCATACAATTTAGTCATTCAGAAGGTTCTAGAGAAGCATTGATTTTCTGGCTTTTTCTTGATATCTGCATTCCCTATGACGCTTTCTGTCAAATATTCCTCTGACCTTTCTTCTGCCTCTTTCTTTGACTTTTAATGACTTTTGTAATTATATTGGGCCCATTCATAGAATTCAGTGTTCTCTTCCTATATTACAGTAATGTGATTAGCAACTTTAATTCCATCTTCCAGTTTAGTTCCCTCTTTCCATGTAACATAACATAGTACCTGGTTCTCCAGATTAGCATCTAGGTATTTTATTCTGCATAGTCCAGTATGGAAACTAATGGTTAAATAGGATGACCTATCATTTCTGACTTGCCTTTAGAGACAGAAAACATTTGCAAAATTCAGGAGGACTTTTATAGACAATTAAGAGGTAACGACTACGAAGATGCAATGTGGGGACCAGGAGAACGGTAGAGACAAAGCTGAGCATGCAAACAGCCAAGGACAAATGTGAACATTTTTACATGGTATTAGATAAAAATGACAGATTTGGGGCAAATGAATTCATTGAAATAACATCAAGGTCAATTGAAAGTTAATTATTGAAACTTTTCAAATTAGCTTTCAGTATAAAAACGTTTCACAATTAGTAGGAAATTATATTCAATATGCCAGTGATGGTTCAATCTATAATGATTGAGTTCTTAGAGATGTTTACCTATATCAAAATTTGTGTCTTACCAGCATTTTAATTTGAGACCAGAAAAAATGAGTGTTAAAATTTTCACAGAGAATATCTGAGACATCTTTTACAGTACTTTTAAACATTCCCTTTAATGAGTACCCTTCATTAAGGGGGGCTAGTCCACCATAATTATTAAAAGGTCAAGCCTTATTAAAAGTTCCAATTCTTTCCGATGAGTTTAAGGCTACAGAAAAGGCTTCATTTCCGTTTGAGAACTAGATCTCTGAAAATGATGGTGGTTCCAAGTTGCTATCATAAACCCTGAAAAAGATCACTGGCTAGAAAACGGTTCTGGAAATAGTGATAGCAGTAAAAGTAAATATATTCTGGAGAGTGTATACCATTAAATTAGTCAACATCTTAATTACTTTCTTTTTATTTTATAATACCCGTAAGGAAATATCTTATGCCTGTCTTCTGTGCTTCCTAATAATCAAAACTGCCCCCAAAATGAAATTTTTTTGCTTTATATTCTGATTTTTGTTGTGTGTGTGATAAAGGTAGACATGGGTATAAAGTCAGCTGGGAAGTGAACTATCCAAAAGCACTTAATTCTGATGTACAAATATTAGGAGCTTACATCAAAAGCTGAGAAAATCCAAGTTTATTGTGGTAATCTTTTAAAAGCTCCTGGAGTAGCATATGCTCTCTCTGATATCCCTAAACTATTAGCTCTCATGTGAACTGCTGTCTTTATAATTCAGCATCACTTTGATTTTATGCTTCAACAGCGGGTGGGGGACTGTTCAACATGTTGTTTTCTCAAGTCATTGACCTCAATAGAATATTTTTCCTGTAATTGTTTTATCTCTTCCATCTTTAAGATTAGTAATTCATGGACATAGTGTTCTGATCTCAAAATTCTCCAGCTTTTTTATCCCTGAATTTATTTCCCCCTAAGTCCACAGAATAACCTTGCTTCTTGCCTTCTTCCCTGCCACCAAGTATGTCTATATTTATTAGCACCTATGGTCCATATTTCATGGATCCCTGTTGGCATAGTGGTTACATGTTGGCCTGGGATCATTAGGTCAGGAGTTCAAAACCACCAACTGCTCTATGGGAGAAAGATGGCCTTTCTGCTCCCATAAATTGTTGCAATCTAGGACCCTATCGGGGCAGTTCTACCCTAGTCTACAAGCTTGTTATAAGTTGGCATCAACTCGATGACATTAAGAGGGTCTATATTTCAATAAACCCTTGATACTGTCTACAATTACTTTTCCTCCTTTGTCCCATATGTCCAGTCAAATCCCACCAGTGAATAAGCTCAACCACTTGTTCTCTCAGTGAATGCAGTAAAATGCTTAAGAAAGCCTTAAAACTAGCAACAGGATCCCAAAATTCACATATGTCTGAATGCTGTAAAAAATACCATTAATCACTTACAAATCACTTATAGATTTTTATTTACAGTATCAAAACTTCTAAATATCAACTTTGTATTTTCAATTAGCATCTTCATATATATGTATATGTATATACACATACATACATATATACATATTATATAGAGAGACATCTCAAGGATAACTACATTTAAACACCTCTAAAGTCATTATTATTCCCATAATTGGTTTTCTACTAGTAAAAATTTCACTTACTTTGTTGTGTTCAAAGGAAATGTAGGTCTCAGAATAATGTGAGAGAAGTCTATCTTGTATAGCTTTTATTTAAGCAAAACTATATGTAATTCCCCAAAGCAACTCTAAAAAATATTTAGACTTATATGCTGCACATAAGGAAATTTCAGGGGAACGGTTTGTTGGATAAACAAATGTGCACAAATAAAGTTCTGAATGCTATTCATGCTGGTTAAATTGCAACCCATTCTTAAAAGCAGCCTTAGAGTCAAATTTTGATAAAAAATAAAGTTTGTCCATATACTTTAATATCCACTTAGCTAAGGAACAGCAACTCTAATTCAGGTGTCTTGAGAGATAGATGAACATATCATGTTTGAGTAAATCAGGTTAATGTAAAAAGAATGGATTTAGTTAAGCATGTCACTAACTGGAGAATGTATTAAAAGGCCTTCAAATTAAAACTTTAAATAAGGGCAGGTATGCCCTCCAAAGTAGACTTTTTTTCAAAGCTGTGTATTTGATTTTTTTTACAAAACAACTTTTTCATCTTCCATTACACTTAATACATTTGTCAAATCTGCAATTCCATTCTTGGAAACATTTTTCAAACTCTTCTGTTTGGATGGCTGACAGCATCTCCCTCATTTGTTTCTTCACCTCTTTTACATCTTCAAATCACCTTCCTCATGTCCCTCTTTACTCACAGAAATAAAAAGAAGTGAGGAGTGAGGTCAGATGAGTAAGCTGCGTGGGGCAAGAGAGACATGCTGTCTTTTGCCCACAACTGGCACACTGAGATGGTTGCATAAGCAGGTGCATTGTTATGGTGGAAAAACCAGTCCCCTGTCTGCCATAAACCAGACCTTTTTGTTGCCCACTGTTATGCAATCTTTTCAGAACCTCTAAATAGAAAGCTTGATCGACAGTCTGACCTGATGGAATGAATTCCCAATGGACTACAGGTCGACATTTTTGTCTGTTCGGGAAGTTGACAGAAATCCGGGATCGACATTTCACCTTTTTTGAAATGAGAAAGCCCTTCCTACACTTGTTTTCCCCACAGTGCTGTCCCTGTAAGCTGTGTTCAACATCACAATGGTTTCTGCAACATTTTTCCCCCGAGCAGGAAACAAAATTTCCCAACCACACTTTCTTCTCTTAAATCAGCCATCCCCAAAACTGATTTTCCATCGAAACTGCTTTAATGAAAAAATTCACTGTGACTAGAGAAAACCTTCCCAGGTGACGCCACTGGGTGCACTAACTCAGAGGCAGTTGCCTAGTGGAAAATATGCATACTACAAAAGCTCTGCCCAGTGGAGATTTTCTTTTCCATTTCGAGTTTTTTTTTTTTGGGGGGGGATAACCCCTGTATCTTGTGCTATAAAATAAAATATACCTGTGAGCCACAATGTGCTGAATCTATGCCTTTCTAAGTTATATATATCTGAGAATTAGGAAATTCTAATTTATGAATATTAGTATACTCAACCCTAGTGTAATAACTAAAGCAAGCCAGTACAGGACAAACGAATGAATTAGCAAAGCTCTTCCAATTACTGGCTTCTTTGCTGTGCTTGACAGTAAATTGATTGACTTCTTAGCAAATATTTTTGGTTTCTAATCAGAAACATGTTTTCCCTCAGTAATAGATCCCCCCCCCCATTATTTTATTCATGTTTTATGTAACTCCATCGCATAATTTTTGGCACTATTTTCTTCATTTTACAGAAAAGAAAACAGAACACAAAAGCTAATTTAGCAGGCGTTAAATGAGATGGCCAAAGCCCCTTGGTTAAAAAAAAAAAAAGCATCAATGATGAAAATTACACTTTTTGTATAGTTTTATGTGTGCATTTTGTTCTGGCAGTAGGTCTATTATGATTTCTTATAAAACAACTGTGTTTTGTGTCTTATTTTGTAAGCAAGCAGATGATATACAATACCAGAATTTTCAGGAATTTATGAGATACTTTAATGGAATACTCACCATTGGCTCTTGGAGAAAACAGAATGGTTACAATTTTGAAGCTATGTTGTATTTCTGTGCGTCCTGTGATTTTTGATAGCTGTGCATATATTTCTTTAACAAACTCTATATTATTATTAAGGCTCAAGAAGGTTAAGTGATATGTTTATGTAAACAAGCTAGTACGAGGCAAGGCTTGTTTCCAAACCTAAATTCTCTTAAATCACATTCAGTTAATACTTCCTTGCCCAATTCCTTAAAAACACTGATATAAGAGGATAGTTAAGTCTGATGATTGCAGACAACCACCGAGATTGAAGGGAAAGAATGTGATAAGTAAAAGCAACTTCTTTTGAGCCTCATTTCTTTCAAAGAGCATTTCAATAATTTGTGTATAATTCATTTAAAATAAGACTTTGAATTTTTTCAGATTTATGATCTATGTCCTTAAGGAAATAAGATCAATATGACAACCAAGTGATTCATCTCCCTATGTCTTACTCACTTGTAACTATCAATTGGAGGAAAACATTAGCTCATTTTTTTATTCAATACAGTATCAGCTCTCCATGTCAAAAATACTGCAAACCATTATTCAAAATAGTTTAAAATGGAATAGTGTTAGCCTATGTAGGGCCAATCTATTAAAGTTTCCAAAAAACGATTTATAATAAAGAACCAATGTGAACAAAGCTAAAAAAGCTTGAGTTTTCCTGACAGTAATAATTGCCACACTCTTCAAAATAATTTTCATGAGAACATTCTTTTCAAAGTTTTTAGTGTTCTCTGTTTAATTGTCAAAGAGTTGGGGAAGAAGAAATAATCATAATAGAACCAAAGGAAGAACTTAAAAAAATTTAATTTTGTTGCATGGACTTGATCAGTAATAAATAAATACTAAATAAAAATGAAAATTAGTAAAAAGAGTGCTAGAGAAGTAGAACTGGGGAAAATATCCCCAATGAAGACTGATTGTATATTTAATTATCATTAAAAGCATTTGAAAATGCTTCTTGAGAAGTTGATAAGGGTAAAATACATTTATTATATTACATTTAGAGCAATTTGCATTAAATTATCACAGGAGAATTATTCTGAAGACATTCTTTTTTGTGATTACTTTTAATTTAAGTGATGAAAATTGTGGTTAAGAATGTCAAGGTTATTTCTCCTTCTAATTAAGCAGAGGTGCTACCGTATTAAAGGGCGTTTTCCTGCAAGCAGGGGTTAATCTAACTTCTCAGGCTCATATAATTAAATATACTTTTAACGTATTAATTTCAAGTGTATCTTTTTTGGATCATCCATGGTTTTAATCTCCTTTCCTTTAGGAATACTTCTCAGTTTGTAACATCAAGGAGTCTATTTTTAACAATCGATATGAAAGAGCCAAGACACTGAAAAATGCTGATGAATGAAGTAACATCACTTGAAATGTGCCATCAGAAACCATAAACTGTCTTCCTGTTTGTAGACAGGAAAATGTTTGGAGCCAATCAAGGAGCTGTGGTATTATGCACATTGATTGCAGCTGGGGAAGTTGCCAAATTGAACATCTGCTCCTGATAAAAATGTAAAGGGCAGTTGGTAAATGAAATGATACCAATAAATCTCAATGATAAAGCAATGATCAGGATGTCTCTGAGGAACCTCACAAAAAGTAGAAAGAGATTCACATTGCACTTAGATATTTAACATGTTAAATGCTGAAATCAGATACTTAGGATTGTTCCTGAATGTCCCTTGCTTTCAAAAGAAGATAAATAGCATGTTTAAAAAAGTTTTTAATAATAAGGCCTTTGTCTCACGTGTCATTGCTAAACATGTTTTCCCAGTGAGTAGACTCTCTTATTACTCTCTTGGTGAATCTTTTGATGCACACAGGTATCTTATCTTCAATATGTCCCACTTGTCTATTTGTGACTCCTCTGTGTTTGTATCCTTTCCTATTTCTGATAGCCTATGCATTCCCTGTGCCAAGGTTCTCAGGATTGTCCCAATTCCCTCATTAATGACCCTGATTGTTTGGGGTTTTATCTAAAGGCCTGTGATCCATCTTGAGTTTATTCTTGTGCATGGAGTGAGGTAAAGGTCTTGCTTCATTTTTCTGTAGGTAGATATCCATTCTTTCCAGCACCATTTATTGAAGATGGCATCTGCTTCCCATTTAATATTTTTTGGGCCCTTATCGAAGATCAGTTGCCTGTATGCTGATGTTTTTATTTCTGGGTCTTCAGCTCTTTTCCATTGGTCTGAATATCTGTCATTATGCCAGTACCACACTGTTTTGACTACTGCAGCCATATAGTACGTGCTAAAGTCAGGTAGAGCAAGCCCTTCCACTTTGTCCTTCTTCTTGAGGAGTTCTCTGCTAATTCTGGACTTCTTCCCCCTCCATATGAAGTTGGTAATCAGTTTTTCCAATTCTTTGAAGAAGGATGGTAGTATTTGTATAGGGATAGCTTATATAGTGCCTTGGGCAGAACTGGCATCTTTACTATATTGAGTCTGCCAATCTACGAGCATGGGATATTCTTCCATTTGTTGAGATCACTCTTGATTTCTTGAAGTAGTGTTTTATAATTTTCCTCATACAGATCTTTCATTTTTTTTTAGTCAGGTATATCCCTAGGTATTTCGATTTGTGCTTGGCTATTGTAAAGAGTACTACCTTTTTAGTCGTCTCTTCTGTGATCTTGTCTGATGTGTAGAGCAGTCCAATACACTTCTGTTTGTTGATTTTGTACCCTGTCACCCTGCCATATTCCTCTATTGCTTCCAACACTTTTTAAAAGGGAGTTTAAGGGATCTTTGATATATAGAATCATATCATATACTAATAATGATAATTTCGCCTCTTCCTTCCCCAGCTGAATACCTTTAATATCTTTCCTCTGTCTTATGTTGTTAGCTAGGACCTCTAGTATGATATTAAATAGGAGTGGGGACAGGGGGAATCCTTGTCTGGTCCCCTTTTTCAGTGGAATTGTTTTCATCTTTTCTCCGTTAGCTACCACTTTAGCTATTGGTTTTTCATATATGGCTTGTATAATATTGAGGAATTTTCCTTCTATTCCTATCTTCTTGAGTGTCTTGAACAGGAATGTGCATTGGATGTTGTCAAATGCTTTTTCCACATCTATCGATATTATCATGTGGTTCTTATCATTTTTCCTGCCAATGTGGCAAATAATGTTGATGGTCTTTCGTATGTTGAACCATCCCTGCATCCCTGGTATGAATCCCATTTGGTCATGATGAATTACCTTTTAAATATGCTTTTGTATTCTATTGACCAGTATTTTGTTAAGGAGTTTTGCATCAATGTTCATCACAGATATTGGTCTATAGTTCTCAATTCTTGTGGCATCTTTTTCCGCTTTAGGTATCAGAGAAAAATGTGAGCATAAGCAGATGTGGTGAAGAAAGCTGATGGTGCTTGGCAATCAAAAGATATAGCGTCTGGAGTCTTAAAGGCCTGAAGACAAAAACGCGGCCATCTAGCTCAGAAGTCACAAAGCCCACATGAAAGAAGCACACCAGCCTGTCTGGCCACAAGGTGTAGAAGGGACCATTTATTTGGCATCAAAGAACTAAAAATAATATTAGTGGGTGCCCACCTTCCTGATAAGATCACTGAAGACAAACGTGTGCATAAGCAAATGTGGTGAAGAAAACTGATGGTGCCCGGCTATCAAAAGATGTAGTGTCTGGGGTCTCAAAGGCTTGCAGATAAACAAGCAGCCATCTAGCTCAGAAGTGGCAAAGCTCGCATGGAAGAAGCACACCAGCCTGTGTGACCATAAGCTGCTGAAAGGATCAAGTATCAAGCACCAAAGAACAAAAAATCATTTCATTGTAAAGGTGGGTGATGCAGAGTGGAGACTCAAAGCCCATCGGTAGGCAACTGGAAACCCCCTTACTGAAGGGTTGTGGGGAGGGGATGAGCCAGTCAGGGTACAGGATAGCAACAATGAAACAGATAACTTTCCTCTAGTTCTTAAATGCTTCCTCCCCCCACTATCATGATCCCAATTCTACCTCACAAATCTGGCTAGACAAGAGGATGTACATTGGTATAGCATCTGGAAACACAGGGAATCCAGGACAAATGACTCCTTCAGGACCAGTGGTGAGAGTGGTGATGACTGGAGGGTGGAGGGAATGTGGGGTAGAAAGAGGGGACTGAATTCAAGAATCTACGTATAGCCTCCTCCCTGGGGGATAGACAGCAGAGCAGAAGGCTGGGGGAGATGTCGGACAGTGTAACATATGAAAAAATAATAATTTATGAATTAAGAAGGGGATCATGAGGGAGGGAGGGATGGGAAGGGAGGGGAGGGGGAAAATGAGCAGCCAATATTAATGACTAAAGTAGAAGGCAAATGTTTTGAGAATGATGAGGGCAACAAATGTACATATGTGCTTGACATAATGGATGTATGTATGGATTATGATAAGAATTGTATGAGCCCCCAATAAAATGATTTAAGAACATTTTTAATAATAGGGAGATATAAATCAACTAGTAGATAAAGCATCTGGGGCCTAGGGCAAAACTGGATTTATTGTTTTTAGACAAAGCTACAGTGAGTTACTAAGAGATCTTTTCGATTAAAAGACCACTTTATTGGGGGCTCTTACAGCTCTTATAACAACCCATACATCAATTTTATCAAGGATATTTGTACATATGTTGCCATCAATATGTTTTAAACATTTATTCCATCCTCCACCACTCTTGTGACCCCTTGATAAATTGTAAATTATAATATTTTCATATCTTACACCGACCACTGTCTCCCTTCCCCCATGGTTTCTGTTGTTCATCCAACTAGGGGTGGGGTGGGGGTGGGGTGTTATGTGTTGATCGTTGCAATCAGTTCCCTCTTCCTCCCCTCCCTTCCCACGTCCCCACTTCCCTCCTGGTATCACTACTCCAATTCCTGTTCCTGGATTTCCTGTGTCCTGAGCTCTTATCTCTTATCTGTACCTGTGCACATGCTCTGGTCTAGTCCACAGTGAAAGGCAGGACTGGGATCATAATAGTGGGTGGGTGGGGGGTATGGTGATGGGAGGAAGCCTCAAGGAACCAGAGGAAGATTGTGTGTTTCATCAGTGCTATACTGCACCCTGGTTGACTCATCCCTTCCTTGTGACCCTTTTGTGAAGTAATGTCCCAGATGGATTTGTGGTCTCTGCTCCGACCCATCATTCTCAACAATATGTTTTGTTTGTTTGCTTGTCTTCTTTTTTGAATCTTCTGATGTATGTTACCTGATCCCTTCAAAACCTCATGAACAAACAGGCTAGTGTGCTTATTCCATGTGGGCTTGTTGCTTCTCTGCTAGATGGCCATTTGTTTATATAAGATAGGCATGGGAAACAAGCTTGAGGAGAAAGAAATAGGACCAATGTTCCCGGAGGGACTTTGGGGAGAAGGAGGCATGGAAGGGAGTGGTGAGCAAACAACATCATAGACAAGGGAATAAGTGGGAAGTTAAAATCAACAATGAGGCGGATGTAGAGATCCTGAGGGTGTCGGAACAATAGCAATCTAGTTGAGAGGAATTGCTAAGAGGCAGAAGAAGGGCAAGCGCGATGGTGGGGCTGGAGGAAGGTAAAAGGAAATAGAGAAAATATCTAGGAAACAAAGCTATGGATAGAGGTATCAGCATAGGTGTGTACAAATGTAAGTACATTAAGTCATAAAAATAGAGGTATTGACTTATGCACATATATTTATAAGGCAATACACTGAGATAGTGGGTGGATTTTGGGCCTCTCCTCATTCCCTCTCTCAGCGCAAGAATTCTTTGTTCTAACAACCTGGCATTATGTGATGCTCACCCTCCTGGCACAATCACTGAAGACAAAAAGCAAATGTGGTGAAGAAAGTAGATGATGCATGGCCATTAGAAGACATAGCATCTGGGGTCTTAAAGAGCCTTGGAATCTTGAGAATCCATGTTGCTCCCCTTCGTTACTCCTCTCCTCCTCATTCATGCCTCAGCACTTACATTTCAGGAATGGAAAACATATTTCTGTTAGGAAGCAGCCTATCCTGAACTAAATTGATTTCAACTTATACAGATTCTATATGTTTGATCAGAATGGATCCATTGGTTTATCTGCTTGCTTGGACTCTGCATGAAGCTGTTGGCACCCTGCGGTATTTCCATAGACTTTGAATCCTGGGTTTCTACACTCACCAGCCTGTGATCTTCCTGCTTCACCTTTTTGTATCATGTACCAGCATCAATGTGAGTCTTAGAGGGCCTGGCTTCCATTGGACTTAGGGAATTGAGTTGGACTGGGATAGGATGGCTTCTTGATATAAGATTACTTCCCAATATAAAGCTCTTTATATAGATATATGTGTGTGTGTGTGTGTATATAAAACCATTGATATATAGATATATATAAAACCATTGATATATACATATATATAAAACCATTGATATATACATATATATAAAACCGTTGATATATAGATATATAACCATTGATATATATATATGACCACTGATATATAGATATATATAACCATTGATATAGATATATATATAAAATCATTTATATATATATAAAATCAATGTCACTGAATTTTTTTTCTGTAGACAACCTGACCTAATACAGTAATGTTTGTTCCCAGCCATTCTCTCTATCAACCAGTGTGGCCATCTTTGCTCCATGTGGCATTTCCCCATAGTTTAAACTGAATCCAGACAAGCTGGGCTTTTGGTTTCATATGACTCTCTGTTCACTGGTCACATTAGAAAGCTGACTCAGCTTTTCTCACTTCAGCATTGACTGCAAAGACTAAATTGAATTTAGACACATGGAGAATAGTATCTGCTCTATACCTCCAGGAGCCAAGGCAATTCGTCTATAACTAATCATAAGTAATGTTATTAAATTAAATAATCAAGAATAAGCTATATCTGAGCAAGAAAATTAATTCTGTGAAATGGGGTTTCTCCAAGGTCCTTCCTTGTGTTAAATGATTACTAGGCATCATCTGGTCTAACCAGGTCTGCAAGGCAGAATTGGGGGCATGGGAATTGGAAACGCAGGGAATTTAGGACAGATGAACCTCTCAGGACCAGGGGTGACAGTGGCGATACCAGGAGGGAAGGGGGGTGTAGAAAGTGGGAATTGATCACAGGGAGCTACATATAACCTCCTCTCTGGAGGATGGGCAGCAGAGGGGTGGGTGAAGGGAGACGCCGGGCAGTGTAATATAAGATACAATAATAATTTATAAATTATCAAGGGTGCATGGGGGAGAAGGGAAGAGGAAGGGGGGGTGGGGAAAAAAGGAAAATGAGCTGATTCTGGGAACCCAAGAGGCAAGCGAAATTTGGGAATAATGAGGGCAACAAATGTATAGATGTGCTTTACACAATTGATCTATGTATTGTGATGAATTGTATGAGCCCCAATAAATTGATTAAAAAAAAATGATTACTAGGCAACTCTCCCTGGTTTGTACTCTCATTGCTTCTCACATAAAAGCTAGAAAATTGAATTAAGTCCACTTTCTTTCCACTTTAAAAGTCAAATTACACTTCATCAAAGTATGTATGCATGTTAGCTAAAACCAATGTAATGATTGTAACAATCACATTTTATTAACTCCCTTTTCCTTGGAAATGGCATGAATTCATTCAAATATCCATTCGCTGATGCAATAAACATGGCTTGGGTCAGGCACACCTTGGTCTTCCATGTAATTTTCCTGTTTTTCAATATTCTAAAGAGGTCTTGTGCGGCAGTTTTATTCAATGGAATGCACTGTTTAATTTTTTGACTGCTGCTTCCATAGCATGGATTCAAACAAGAGAAACATCGACAACTTCAACCCTTTCTCCATTTTTCATGATAGTATCTATTGGTCCAGCTGTGAGAATTTTGGACTTCTTGACACTGAGTTGTAATCCATACTGAAGACTGTATTCCTTGATCTTCATCAGCAAGTTCTCCTTGCTGTCAGCAAGCAGAGTTGTTATCTGCTTTCTTAAGGCTGTTGATGACCCTTGCTCCAATCATGATACCACATTCTTCTTCATATAATCCAAGTTCTCTAATGATTTGCTGAGCACACAGATTGAATAAGTATGGTGAGAGGTTACAGCCCTGACACACACCTTTCTTGATTTTAAACCATGCAGTGTTCCCTTCTTCTGTTAGCACAATTGCCTTTTGATCCATGAGGAAGTTCTGCATGCGCACCATGAAGTGTTCTGGAATCTGCTTTCTTCGCCATGCTATCCCTAGTGTATTATGACTCACCCAGTCCAATGCTTTTGCATAGTCAAGCAACACAAGTAAACGTCTTTGAACAAGTGGTCAGGAGAACCAGTTCTTGTGCAGCTAAAATGGTCAAGTGGAGGGGCCGCAAAAAAGAGAAAGATCCTCAACAAGTTGGACTGACACGACGGTAACAATAAAAAGAACTGTGAGCAGGATGCAAGAGAACTGGGTGGTGCTTCTTTCTGCTGTGCATATGGGTTTGTACTGACAGATAGCATCTAACAACAACAATGATGCAACATACACACATTTATTGAGCGCCTAAAGGATGTCAGACTCTAGAATAGAAATATATATATATATATTTATAGTATATATACATTCACACACACATTTATTGTCACAAGTAAATGGAAGGGTGGAGAGTGGGCCATCTTTTTATGTTCACTTTCACACCTTAGTGTTACATGGTAGTCTTTGTAACAGCTCCAAAGGTAAGACATAAGATGCTGTTTATAACTTAGATGGTCAGCTACACAGGTCAAGCTACAGAAATTCCACACGTTTGTTCCAACCTGATCTATGGTTTTCAAATACTCTTGCATAATAGAATAATATTCTGCTAGCCTCTTCATGCTCCCATTCCCTTTTGTTTTTAAAGTCCTACCTTTTTCCTTCTAAGAGCTGAAACCGAGGTTTAGAACGCTGTTTTTCCTTTCCTTGCCCAGGCCCGAGTAAAGCTGTTAGTTGGTGTTGATGAGATGCGGACCAGTTGGTTCTCACTTAGAGCAGCCTTCTATGTAGCAGAAAGAAAGACAGCCTGGTTTGTGCCGCACTCACAACTGTGGTTGTGTTTGACTGGCCACTGCATCAGTCTATCCCATCAGAGGCCTTCCTTTTCACTGGCCCACTGCCTTACCAAACATGCTATCCTTGTCCAGGGATTGGTCTCACTCGATTACGTGTCCAGTGTACATGAGAAAAAGTCCCGATCCCTGAGCGTAAGGAGCATTCCGGCTGTACTTCTTTCAAGACAGATTTATTTGGATTTTTGGAAATTCATGACATTTTCAATATTTTTCACCAACATCATATTCAAATGCATCAATTATTTTGCAGTGTTGTTATTCACTGTCCAACTTACACATACATGCAAGGCAACTGAAAGTACCATAGCTTAGGGGAGAGGCAACTAAATCTTTAAAATATCACCCTTTGTCTCCTACATTTTAAGGAAGTCTAGTATTGCAGAATTGTCCATTGCAATCTGTTCTTTGATTTTTTGACAAGTACTTCTATGAGCATTATTGCAGGCCCAAGTAAAATGAAACTATTTATCATTTCATTCTTTCCTCCATTTATCGTGATGTTGGTTGTTCAGTTATGAGGATTTTGGATTTCTTTACATTGAGTTGTAATCCATTCTGAAGTTTGCAGTCTTTGACCTCCACCAGCAAATAAGGTAGAATTTCATTGTCACTGAATCTATTACAGCTCACAGTGGCTCAATAAGAAGTAAATCTTTATTGGAGTAGAAATCCTGATCTTTCTCCCATGATGGTTTTGAACTGTTGCCCTTTCAATTAAGTCCATTGTGCAACCCACCACACTGAGCGTTTAAAATATCCAATGCTGTCAGATACAGGCACTCTTTTTTCTGAGTCAAAATCTAGAACTCACATACCAACAATGAGGTAGAAAATTTGACATTTGTGCTGACCCAGAAAATTCAATAGCTACGCTAACCATGTCTGAATAGCAGTGGGAGGGAATATCAAATAGTTTAATGAATGAAGAATAAAAGTGTCTGTCTGAATGATGACAAGGCTCTATCTCCTTCCCACAAGACTGAGTCAGCCAGTGAAAATGAGTCATCCTTGGAATTTTGATAACAGGCTGTTTTTCCTGTTATTGGAGACCAGGCTCCGTTATTTGTTGTCTGTCTCTGCTTCGTCAAAGGCCGTTGAACTACTCACTCACTGTTGGTGAGGCTTTCTTTTGTTTCCATTTCTTTCTATTAACACCAAGAAGACGGTTTTTTCACTATTCATTTGTAGAGAGAGAAGTGGCAATTTTTAAAAAACAAGATATAATTAACAGATAACAACCTCAACAATCCAGGAATAGAAAACAAAAATTCACACTGCAGTCTATTCTAATATGTGTATTGTACAAAACTTGGTATTGTATGAAGATTTACAAAAAGAATACTCAAGGAATTTTATATACGTCTCAGAGAATATTTTAAAGATTCACTTGTTCATTCAGGCATGACCACTATAGTGAGTTAATAAATTTTACTCTTTCATTGAGCCATGATATATATATCTACCAGAACTTCACATTGTAATTAAAATTTCTGAAAAATTTTGAAATTTTAGAACTAAGTTCCAGCAAATTCCTTGTTTAAAAAGCCTGAGTGTTTGCACAGTATTTTGACATATTTAAACAAAATAGTAATATGATACCACATCAAAAAGTTGAATTTAAATTTTTCTCTCAACTCCTCTCCTTTCTCCATGTTCATCAATGTTATTAGCCCCCTTATCTTTAAAAGAGGAAGTGTCTCTACCTGCTTATCTTACTTTGAGTTTGCTATTCTTTTTCTTCCCAGACCATAACTCCATTTGTAAGACCTTATGTATATTCCTCTTCGATAAAACTTTTAATCCATTAGTCATCTCAATAAGTCATTGTCTATTCAACACACTCAAGCATCTAGCATCATTGATAACAACTCATCTCTTAAGAAACAGTTCGAATACATGTAAGGCTGAGGGTGCAAGGATGAAAACAACCCAGTTTTCCTGTAAGTACTCTGTGTGTTATAAAGGCAAGGGTTATCGGATAGAGAATGTGTTAATTCGTGCGATGACAAAAGTGAATTGCATCAGGCCCATGGCTTTCCACTGTCCTCTGCAACACAAATGCCTTTGAGGTATGGACAGCTTTGCTGCTTGGATTGCACTGTTGGTTCAGGGATTTTCATTTTGTGAGAAATACTCCCAATAGGGCTGTACCACAGACAAGAAAAAAAGAGAGGGTATAGAGACAGTGCGACTATAAACTGAATTCGTGTTTTCATTGTTTCTCTGGAGCCACAAAATTTTACTGCTTAGTGTACAATAAGACACCAAAAAGAACAATTCACCCATATGTTACGGTATCTAATTTCCTCTGGGGTACTTGTTATTCAACTGAAGGAAAGGGGAGGAAAGGAACTTTGTTACTTACCTTGTTAGCATTTGAAGGAGCTCAGGAGGCTTAGTAGTTAGCCCCTGGGCTGTGTGTGATCCAGTGATCTGCAGTTGGCCAGCAGCTCTCACCAGAGAAAGCCTGGGCTTTCTGTTCCTGTCCTCAGGTACAATCTTGGAAACCCACGAGGGGTTCCATGAAAGTCAGCACTGACTCAACCACAGTGAGTTTGGTTATTAGCAATTCAGTCATATTCTTTGCCCCTCTTCACTTTGGAAAATGACCTTCTAACATATTGACTCTATAAGAACAAAAAAGGTGAGAGAAAATGTTCATTACAGAATGTTCATTAAAAAAGAGTAAATACAGAAACTTCCATTGAAAAAGATAGTAATAGAGGAGATTATTAACCTTCTATTTCATCTGTTTAACAAATAATTTTTCAACATCTACCCTTTGCCAAGTACTGGGTTTGGGAATGCCATGATACAGGAAAAGTTTCGTTCTCAAAACTTACATATTAGATAGTACTTTTGAGATGATGAATCTGATCATTAGTGTTATTAATAATAATTAAACACTAAAACAGTTGAAAAATATCAGAGAGGTATACTTCTTGTCCATTTACCTGCCAGAGGTATACCCACAAATTTATAATAACGGGACCTTTTGTTGTTCTTTGGCATATTCTTCTTGGTTAGTTTAAAGGGTGTTCTTATTTATTTTGTTAATTTACTTCTTTGGTTTATAATTGATTTGAAACTCACAATATTAATTATCCAGGCTGCTATGAAGTGAGCCTGTCTAGTAGGGAAATTGTTCATTTATTACCATCATTATTCAGTCTTTATCATTTTGCCATTACTGCTAGACATTTTAGAGTTATTGTCCGCAGAGGATTACCATAAAAAATGTTTCCTGTTTTCAAAGATTAGGATTTTAAAAAAATTTCAATTATTATTAACTATTTCAGAATGTATGCTGAGGAGAAATACAAAGGAAATACTAACTATCTAGCTAACATTTGAAAAATACTAGCATTTTTCAAGTGATTCAATATCTGAAGATTACATATTGTCTCTCATGATAGAATTAAATAAATGAATTTAATTTAGGTTAGAATGAATTAAATTTTAATAAGAGACACATATCTTTTAGATATTAATTACACATGCTTAAATTTTATCACATCATTTCCATAGTAGACTAGTTATGATCACTTTGTGCACTTGTAACGTAAGACACTGAAGTGAAAACTACTAATCCCACTTCATATTGTAATGAAATGTGCAAAGACCTAGAGGTGAACATCAAAAAGAAAGGACATGCACAACATATCTTAAACTCAAGGAAAAAATTCAACCTTAATTTGTAATATTAGAAGATTCTCTGGGCAAAATATTAAATGATGCAGGACGCATCATAACAAGATGGAAAGTGTGCTAGACAGGGTTCTCCAGAGAAACAAAACCAGGACACTTATAATTTTATAGATAGACAGATAGATAGATACAACACAAAGGAATATGACAGCTAATTAGTCCACACAGCAGTACAGAGGGCTCAGTTCAGCTCACTTCTGTAGAACAGTTAATATACTGGAAGTCATTCAACTCACGGGGGCTGCTGGGTCCAAGTTTAAGGAAGCAGACAACTGAGTTTTCCTTTGGGCAATGCAGTCAGTCCGTCCACAGGCAGCAGCTCTGGAGCTTAGCAATGCAGTCCTGGATGGGATATTGAATTCAAGCAATGCAAGACAACAGGATTCGACAGTCTCAAGCTCAAGCAATGTATATGCCAGCAGTATGGTGAAGCAGGTCTTGAAGGAATCTCAGGGTCTAGCAACACAATCCATGGGTTGGCTGTCACATCGATAATGTAGCTCACAAGTTGAGGCAGAGAACTAGCTAAAGCAGCCACATACTGGTCCAATCATCAGAGAGCAAGAGAGAGAGGGGCAGAGCTTGCCAAGCCAATTTTCTCTTAGCCCTCCAATCAAACTGTGACCTTTATTATTCTACATGTTCCTATTGGCCAGGTTGACACAATAAACCTACCTGTCACAGAAAGAATACAGAATCACTATCCACTAGTTGACATTTCAGGAGGTAGCATATGAGCAAAAATCAATGGTATTGAAGGAAGAAGTTCAAGTTGTAATGAAAGCATTAGCCAAACATAAGACTCCAGGAATGGATGGAATACAAATTGAAATGTTTCAACAAGTTGATGAGGCATTGGAAACACTTACTCCTGTATGTCTGGAAATTTAGAAGACAGTTACTTCTCTAAATGACTCGAAGAGATCCACATTTGTACCCTATCCCAAAGAAAGGTGACCCAGCAGAATGCTCAAATGGAACAACGTCGTTGATATCACGGGAAAGTAAAATTTTGCTGAAGATAATCCAACAAAGGTTGTAGCAGTACATTGACAAGGAGCTGCCAGATGCTGAGGCCCTATTAAGAAGGAAATGTGGAACAAGGGATATCGTTGCTGATGTCAGATTTGTCTTGGCTCAAAGCAGAAAATACCAGAAAGATATTTATTTGGTTTTTATTGACTAATCTAAAGAATTTTACTATATGGATCATAACTCTGCATAGCCCTGAGAAAAATGGTAATCGCAGAACACTTCATTTTACTCATGAGTAACTCATACATGGATCAAGAGGCAGTTGTTGGAAGAGAATAAAACAATGCTACATGGTTTAAAATAAGAAAGCTATGCATCAGCAACCTTGCTTGCTAAAAGTGAGGAGAACTTGAAGAATTTGTTGATGTAGATAAAAAATTATAGCTTTTAGGATTAATTACAAGTCAATATAAAGAAGACCAAAATCCTCACAACTGGAGCAATAGATAATATCCTGGTAAATGGAAAAAGATGGAAGTTGTCAAGGATTTTGTCTTTCTTGGAAACATAATCAAAGCTCAGAAAAGCAGCAGTCGGGATATCAAAAGACATTTTTTAAAAATTGGAAAACTGCTGCATAAAACCTCTTTAGAGTATTAAAAAGCAAGGCTTTTACTTTGAGAACTAATGTACACCTGATCCAAGCCTTGGTATTTTCAATTGCCTCATATTCATGTGAAAGTTGGACATTGAATAATTATTGGAAGTTCAAAGAAGATTCGATGCATCTGAATTGTGGTGTTGGTGAAGAATATTGAAAACACCATGGACTTTTAAAAGGACAAACCAATCTGACTCAGAAACAAATATTGCCAGACTGTGTCTCAGAGGCAAGGATTGTGACAGTTAGTCTTCCATACTTGGACGTGCTGGCAGGAGAGACCAGTCCCTGGAGCAGGACATCACCCTTAGTATAGTGGAGGGGCAGCGAAGGGAGGAAGGCCCTATTCTCAACGAATTGACACCTTGCCTTCATAGGAACAATTGTGAGGATGGCACACAACACCAAGCGTTGCTTGGTTCTGTTATGCAAATGCCCATTATGAGTAGGAACTGCCTCGATGGCACCTAACAACTACAATATTTGCCCTTTCTACTTTTTGTATTAGTTTTAATAAATTAAACTATTTTGTTGCATATACCAGGAAAAATATATATGTATACATGTTGTTGCTGTTGTAAGTGCCGTGCAGTCAGCTCAGACCCATAGTGACTCTGCACAAGAGAAAGAAGCTGTGTCCTGTGACATTCTCACAATGATGGTTATGTGTAAATCTATTGTGTCAAACACTATGTCCATCTGTTTCGTTGAGGTCGTTCCTCTTTTTATTGACCATCTTAGAACTTTACCAGGCATGATGTACTTTTCCAGGGACTGGTCTCCCAATAACATGTAACACACCTTCAAAGTAGCTAAGACCTAGTTTCACCAACCTTGCTTACTGGACACCATGGCTTCCCGGGCTGTACATACTTCACAGCAGACTTATTTATTCTTTTGTAATTCTATTTTATATTCATTATTATTATAGAAAAAGCATATTTAAAGTATTGGAGACTTCCAGAAGAACAAACAAATATGTCTTGGAATAAGTACAGCCAACATGCTCCTTAGCAGTAAGAATGTGAGACTTACTCTCATACACTCAGGAGATATAAGTCTTTAGAAGTCATCATGCTTGGTTAAATAGTGGAAAAGATAGACTCAATCAATAGCTGCAACAATGGCCTCGAACATTGCAGTGATTGTGGGATTCGGCAGTGTCCCTTTCTACTGTGTGCAGGGTTACTATGAATTGAAAATTTACAGCATCTAACAACAGCAGCAGCAATTCCTCACCAATATTGTAATTCAAATTTATCCATTTTTCCATCTTTCTAATTAATTGTTCATATTTTGCATGTACATGAGATGAGAATACTATTAATCAGATGCACCTCAATCCTCAAAGTGACATCTTTGCTGTTTAACACATTAAAGAAATCTCTTGTAAAATATTTGCCAATGTAATATATATATCCTTTGACATATTGACTGTTGTTTCCATGAGCATTGACCATGGATCTAAATAAGAAGAAATCCTGGACAAGTTTAATCTTTTCTCCATTTATCATGATGATGTCTACTGATTCCATTATGAGGAACATTGTTTTATATCCAGTGAGTTGTAATCCATCCTAAAGGCTATATATATATATGAATTTTCATAAATAGATGCTTCAAAACCTCTTGAATGTCAGCAATTATGTGTCAACAGGCATATAGCAGTAAATCTGGTATCACTCTGTATGTAGTCTCTCTTCTTGGATTGTTTTCTCATCATACAGAGTGAATATAAGTGATGAAACGTACGAGTGTCTTGCACGCATTTTTTCTGATTGTAAAGCATGCAGAATCTCCTTATTCTGTTCAAACCATTAGCTCTTGGCTGATGAACAGGTTCTACATGAACGAGATCAACAACAAAAACCCAATACCAAACCCATCCACCTGCACACAATTAGCTAGCATAAAAGTCTAGAGATAATTCTCTGCATTTTTATATTGCTCTGTCATGAGTCTTAGAGATGTTGGTATTTATAAATATCCTGTATCTGAATACCTAAGGCTAAGTCAAAAAAGTATCGCTACCCTGGTTCTAATTCATATAAGCACAGGTTTACTCCAAAATAAATGTTTACATATAAGTATTTCTTTGATTAATGATAGGATGCAGTCAAAATCTCTCAAAGAAATGTTAATCTTATTTGAGCTCCTTAAAAAAACACAACAGGG
Organism: Echinops telfairi; assembly: GCF_000313985.2. Lineage (NCBI taxonomy): Eukaryota > Metazoa > Chordata > Mammalia > Afrosoricida > Tenrecidae > Echinops > Echinops telfairi. The sequence goes on from NW_022103898.1 coordinate 56,748,586, forward strand.
TTCATGAGGGAGGGGAATGGGGAGGGAAGGGGGAAAATGAGGAGCTGACACCAAGGGCTTAAGTGGAGAGCACATGTTTTGAGAATGATGAGGGCAATGAATGTACAAATGTGCTTGACACAATTGATGTATGTATGGATTGTGATAAGAGTTGTATGAGCCCCCAATAAAATAATTTTTTTAAAAACCCAAAAACACACAAATGATGAATGCTAAAGTATTACATACAATCATTTGACTCAAAGAACTAAATTTTCAGCAGTCTTTGAAGCAAGATCAAAGCTAATAAAGACAACTGTATGGAACAAATTGTGGGTGGGGATTAGTTGTGAATTTACCCATACAATTCAGAGACCAAGGTCCAGTCACAATAGTGGCTTCCAAAGGGATCTGTTAGACAATGACATTCAAGGCACGTAGTCCAGCAACGAAGCATATAGCTACTGTATGGGGGAAGGGATTCCCAAAATCACCTGGACAAATTTTCTGGAGGGCATGGAATGATTGCAGGGGCTTACGATAAATATTTTTTAATTGAAAATTGCAATTGGGAAATAAAAGAAAGGAAAATTGCACATATATATATATATTTTTTTCACAATCAGACAATGGATCTGCTCATTCTTTGAAGGTAGCAAGGGATGTCCTGAAAGAATTTTATTGGAAATCTTATCCACTGTACTGATTTTACCCCTTCAGATATTTTTGTTTCTAAAATTCAAAGAACATTGCAAAGGGGGAACTTCTTGAGCATTCTATTTTGGCATGGTGTAAATCGAGGAGTGAAGAATTTTGGGGAGGAATGTGAAAGTGATTGAAATATTGCCTTCATAGGTATACAAATGTAGGTGGAAGATATGTCAGAAATATTACTTCTCTCATGTTGCATGAGAAAGAGAATACAGTGAGCAATGAGTACTCTTTGAATAGAGTCAACCATGAAGATGAGCTCCGTACTCAAAAAATTCACTGCCAGCCAATAAATTCTGGTACATAGCAATCCTCTAAGGGCAGGATAGAAATACCCCTGTGAGTTTCCAAGCCTGGAACTCTGAATAGTAGTAGAAAGCCTTGTCTTTCTCTCTTAGAGAGGCTGGTGGTTTTGAACTGCTGACCTTGCAGTTTCAGTTCAATGCTTTACAGTTAGCAACCACTGTGCCACTGGGGATCTACTATGCTACCAGGGCTCCTGTACCAAATTTAAGCACATAAGTAATATAACTACAGATTGCTGTGTTATATGACTAACAATGTCTGGTGAGGGATTAAAATTCTAAATGACCTATTTCTAATTTCTACTTAGAGATATACATTTGTAACGAATGTGCAAAATGGCAAATGCTTTATTAACATTTATATAAATTATAAAGAGCTAATTTTCCACATGGAATGATGTGGAAAATTTGTTTTGTATTAGCCAGAACTTTCTTCACCACATCTTGCTGTTCAAGTTTGTTAATAATGAATTCTATCAGTATTTTTAATGTTCTGAAAATTCATTTCACCTTCATTTGTTGACTATTTTGGCTGGATATGAAATTCTGATTAGTCTTTAATTTTTTTATT
>NW_022103898.1:56751014-56754623 GCF_000313985.2 Echinops telfairi
TTTTTCAACTTGGTTATTAGTCATGTCTAGTGTCTGGATTTAGTGTTTTTAGTTAAATATTTTGGGTGTTTTTAAAAAATAATAATTCAAGTTACTTTGGGAAAAGTGACCTTTTTAAAAAAGAATTTAGTAGGTTTTACATATAACAGCTTTTACTCAACAACACTGTGCTAGACCAGTTTGTCTCTAGAACCAAATCCAGTCACACACACACACACACACACACACACGCACGCACACACACACGCACGCGCGCGCGTGCGCGTGTGTGTGTATAAGAAAGAGCTTTATATCAAGACACGATTATATAACAAGAATGCATCCCAGCCAAGTCTAACTCAAGTCTATAAGTCCAACATGAGTCTGTAAGTCCCTCTTCCAACTCACGCAACCACGTGCAGGAAGATCACAGAGTCCTATAGATCCAAGGTCAGTGGAAGAAGGCAGGGCTCGGTTAGCTGTCACAGTCAGTAGCAGAGAGAAACAGGGAGGGTCCAGGATCCTCCTTATGAGTAGACCACAGCTCCAAAGACACAGCATCAAGCTGGGGCCTGATTGACAGGTTTGACTCCATCCATAACCACGAGTGTTTCGTTGACATAAGACTTCCTGAAGCCTCTAATTAAGGGTTGAATATTTAATATGGTCTCTGCACTCAGGTATGTTTTAATTTCAATATTTTCCAGTCCTGTGAGAGCTTTGTGAATTGTTTAGTTTATAGCCTCATAGCAACTCTCTGTTGTACTTCAAAGAGATTTACCGTAGGCATTTATGTTATATATTTATATTTTAGTCCAATACTTAAGTAAGTTCTATTAAAATGTCTGGAGCTTTTGCTCTGTACATTCCTCTTGTCCCTTTCTATTTTTTTATATATTAAAGGATTGAAGTCCTCTTACTCCATTTTATCTCTTAAGTTCAGGGATACAATCACACTCTGCTTGGCTTCTTTTTGTCTGCATTTTCATCTGGAATGTGCTATTGGATGTACGGGTCGTCTGTTTTTTTCTCACAAGGATTACCGTCTTAAACTACATTTTGTTTTCCAAATGTCTAGAAAAGAAAAAGTTGTTGCATATAGTTTGCTCAGCTGGGTTTACTAATAAAAAGGGCATAATTTTCCAATGATGGTGAGAAACACAGGCCCTTGCTTTTATTTTTTTACATTTGTCCACATCTTTGTCTTTATACAAGACATATTTATTGAAATAAAAATATTTATTTTCATTCTTTGATGGGAAATCTCTTAAAAAGATTCAACATATTTTAACACTGTTATGAAGATGCAATTTGCTATTGGGATTTAAAAAATTGAACTGTACACAGGTGTTATTAAGTACCATCAGGTTAGCATCAACCTTAAGCGAACCTTTACACAACGGAACCAACACTGAACATTCCTCAGTCATCCTCACAATGGTCCCTGTGCCAGAGCCCATTGACACAGCCACTCTGTCAGCGCATCTCCCTGAGGGCTTTCCTCTTTCTCACTGCCCCGCCCCTTATCAAACACGGTGTCCTTATCAGAGACTGGTCTCTCATGAAAGTATGTCAAAGTATGTGAAATGAAGCCTCTCTGTCCTTGTCTTTAAGGAGCATTATGACTTTATTTCTTCCAAAACAGATGCGTTTGTCCTTTTAACAACTTATGGTGCTTTCAATATTCTTCTCCAGCACCACAATTCAAAGGCATCTGTTCTACTACAGTCTTCCCTTTTCAATGTCCAGCTTTCATATGCATGTAATGCAATGGTGGCTAATGCCATGGTTTGGGTAGGCACACCTTAGTCCTCAAAGCAACATCCTTGCTTTTCAACTTTAGATCTAAAGATGTACTTGGCAGATTTACAGAATGCAATACATCTTTTGATTTCTTGACTGCTGCATCCATGAGCATTGATTGTGGATTCAAATAAGACAAAATCCTTGCCGTCAATCTTTTCTCCATTTTGTGTGATGTGTCTGTTGGTCCAGTTGTAAGGATGTTGGTCTTCCTTACATTGTAATCCATACTGAAGGCTGCAGTCCTAGGTCTTCAAGTGCTTCAATTCCTCTTCATTTTCAACAAGCAAGGTTGTGTCACCTGCATACTGCAAGTTGTACATAGGCCTTCCTCCAATCCTGATGCCGCACTCTTCTCATATAATCCTGCTTCTCTGATGATTTTCTCAGCATACAGGTTGAGCAAGTGTGGTGAGAAGATACAACCCTGATAAACACCTTTCCTGGTTTAAAAGCCTGCAGTGTCCCTTGTTCTTTTCACACAGCTGCCCCTTGATCCATGTAAAAGTTCTGAAAGAGCACAATGAAGGATCCAGAATTCCTATTCGTCTTAAGGTTATCCATTGTTTATTAAGGTCTACACAGTCAAATGCCTGGGCATAGTCAATGAGACACAAGTAAACATCATTCTGGTATTCTCTGCTTTCAGACAAAATCCATCTGACATCAGCAATGATATCCCTTTTGCCACATCCTCTTCTGAATCCAGCCTGAACTGGCAGTCAATGTGCTGTTGCAACTTTTGTTGGATGATCTTAAATAAAATTTTACTTCTGTGTGATATCGATGTATAGTTTGAGCATTCTGTTGAGTCTCTCTCAACCAGGCAGCTGTCTTCCAAATTTTCTGGCAAAGACCAGTGAGTGCTTCTAATGTTTCTTCATCTTTCTGAAAAATTGAAATGGGTATTCCTTCAATTCCTGGAGTCTTGTTTTGGACTAATGCGTTTAAAGCAGCTTGAACTTCTTTCAGGAAAATTGGTTCTTACTCATATACTACCTCCTGAAAAGGTGGACGGTCCAATAGTTAGCTATTTTTGATACCATGACTCTATGCTTTTTGTACATTTCATTATAACATTTGACGTTGTCTTCTCAAGCTGTCCTTTGAAATTTTCTGTATAGCTTCTTGACTTCATCCCTTCTACCATTTATGTTAGCTACTGGATAACTAATAGCAAGTTTCATGCTGATCTTTTCTGCCTTTCACTCTTTTTAACGACTGTTTGCTTTTTTCATGAGCCATGGTCTTGATGTCCTCCACAGCTCATCAGGTTTTCTGCCATTCATGTTCAATAAGTCAAATCTGTCCTTGAGATATTCATGTAGCATAGACTCAAAGCCATATTGTTTTAATTTTCTTCATTTTTATACTGAACTTAGATATAAACAATCGGTAATCTGTTCAACAGTAGCCCCCGTGTGTGCAACAGTAGCCCCCGTGTGTGCTTTCAGCTGCCAATATTGAGTTTCTCCATCATGTCTTCCCACAATGTAGTCAGTTAGATTTCTGAGTATTCCATCTGAGGAAACCCTTGTGTATAGTTGCATTTGTATTTGCTATGAAAATAAAAAGTTATTTGCTATTAAAAGTCCTTGGTTTTGCAAAATTCTGTCATTGATCTCCAATTTAATTTCTGTCACCAAGTCCACATTTTCTGACTACTATTGCCTCCACTTTGTTTCCAACTTTTGTGTTCCAATCTCTGGTAACTATCAATGCATCTGGATTGCATGTATGACCAATTTCAGATGGAATTTGTTGGTAGAAATCTTCAATTTCTTCATCACTAACTTTTGTGGTTGGTGCATAAAGTTACATAAAGTT
>NW_022103898.1:56755829-56760360 GCF_000313985.2 Echinops telfairi
CAAGGACTCAACTCGAAAGCAAATGTTTTGAGAATGATGATGGCAACAAATGTACAAATGTGCTTGACACAATGGATGTATGTATGGATTATGATAAAAGTTGTACGAGACCCCAATAAAATGATTTTTTTTAAAAAAATGATTTTTAAAAGATACATAATTGTATTGATTGCATTTTCTTGAAGGTGGCTAGCTATAAACTGATCACAGATAATATTGTACTTCATGATGGATCTAGCAAGACCCTTTCTGACCCTTTCACGGCTTTCCTCTTGATGGTTATCCCAGCATACTAAGTCACATGACGGTCTGATTCAAAACGACCAATATCAGCACATTGCAGCTCACGAGCGCCTCGGATACTCATCTTCCTGGGTTCCATTTCAGTGTCGACCACTTCCAATTTTCCTAAATTCTAACTTCACACATTCCAAGTTCCAATTTTTGGAAGATTTTTGCAGCTATTTCTCTTTACCTTGAGTTGTCCCCTCAGCAAATGATCCCAAAGCTCCACTCCCACTGGCTTTACTGGACTCATATAACAGCAGTCGAGTCCTTCTAAGAAATTAGCTCCACCTTAGTCGCATTTCCATTGCCCGCTGACCCGAAGGGCCCATCTGCTGGCAGTATCCCAGACAAGGTTCTACTTCCTCTGTTTAGGGCATTAGTATTTGAAAATATTTCCAAGCTATGCACAAGGATTTCGGTTGTTTTTCCCTCTGCAGTGGAGAGCCAAGTCCTTCTTGATCGGTTCTTAGTTTGGAAACTCTGCTGAACCATCTGTGAAACTGCATTCTGAGCACCTTCAGGAATGTCCATACTGTCCACAAGTCTAAAAAATTAGATGGAACTATTCTTGCAATATACATTTCATAAAACTCATTACACTTTTGATGAACTAAAACATTTTTGCTCTCTTGCACTGGCGACTGCAGTAAACAAACATATGCCAGAAAGAAAAAGTGCCAAACAACTGTCCTTGGTTTCAGCTGTGTGTTACACCCCAAATTCCTACAAAATATTATAAGTGAATTATGTAATTCCTGAAAGTGTTCAAAGACCTGAAGATATTGTCAGAACCATTGCTGATAATGGAGCAGAAGCAGAAAGGGATTTTTCAAGGATGAACATAATATATTTGGAGACGAGAAGTTGCCTGGTTCTAACATATCAAATGCAATTTCTTGATAATTGGCCTACCTCTGAAGGAACGGGACCCTACTTCTACAATGAAGAGATCATTAAGGATAAATCACCCAGTCAATGAAACAAGGATAAAAGAAAATAATAATGCAAAAGAGGATGCTAATTAAGAAGTAATATGGAATATCTGAGGTAATAGTTTTATTGGTTTTCATCAGGTATTATTTAATATTTTTTATTAATATTTAAAAAATCATATAGCATCTAGTTTGTCAACTTCTTTTATTGTTATTATTTAACTACTAAATATGAAATAGCTACCTTTCAGTATACAATATCTTTTTTTGTACTTAAAAGTCAGGAAGGCAGCAAACCGATTGTTAAATTATTTGAATACCAACACTAACTATATATTTTTTCTTTGTTTTCTGTTGTTAATTAGGTGGCAATGATTTATTTTTGTAAGAATTAATACCAAACTAGTCCCAAGAAATTGGAGATTGAAGAAACCCCAAATGTCCAACTCTTCCAAGATGCTAGTTTGTTGCATTTCTCTCCCACTCCTCCCTAGTCACAGTCCCTTACATTTCTGGGTTCTGTAAATTGCTTCAGTCCCACCGAAACTTATGAGCCTTTCACATAGTTCAGTCCAAAATCCGAAGGTGAGGCAGGGAGGGACGAGCCCCATGCTGGCCCCAGAGGACGCACTCTCCCCTCCTCAGTCTTGCCAGTGATGGGACCACACGCCCCGCACCTCAGAGGGCTCACGTTACATGAAGCAGGATGGCATTGCAGATAATCCTGTTCCTAATTACTCACAGGTGAATCCTATCAGTATCTCCCCCAACCTCTTTTTTTTCACATCATTGTATTGGGGGATTGTACAAGTCTTATCACAATTCATCCATCCATCCATTGTGTCAAGCACGTTTGTTGCCATCATCATTCTTCTCAAAACATTTACTTTCTACTTGCACCCTTAATATCAGGTCCTCATTTTTTCCCTCCCTCCCCTCTCCCCCCCCTCATGAACCCTTACTAATTCATAAATGATTATTATTTTGTCATATCTTACACTGTCCGATGTCTCCCTTCACCCACTTTTCTGTTGTCCATCCCCCACAGAGAAGGTTATATGTAGATCCTTGTAATCGGTTCCCCCTTTCTATCCCACCTTACCTCCACCCTCCAGGTATCGCCACTCTCACCACTGGTCCTGAAGTGGTCATCTATCCTGGATTCCCTGTGTTTCCAGTTGCTATCTGTACCAGTGTACATCCCCTGGTCTAGCCAGATTTGTAAGGTAGAAGTGGGATCATGATAGTGGGGGGAGGAAGCATTTAAGAACCAGAGGAAAGTTGTATGACCTATGCAGGGAAAGGTCTTTGTGGGAGGACAATAGTAAAATCAAATTAACATATAACCCTTTATCTTCTTAATGATATTTAAATATAATAATCTCGTATCCACTCATAGACTGTATCGTATCTATGCACATATGACCTGGAGCCTCTGTTAAGTAGACATAGGTCTCCTACTAATCTTCATCATCCAGGCTTTTTTTCCAGGCCAATACAGAAATAGCTTTTCTCCTCTCAACTGTAGCACATCATCCCTAACATCCATTACAAGTAACAATAACCAAGATAACCATTCAACAAGACTCTGGCCTGATTCACACCCTCTACTAAATTTAGATCTTAAGCTCATCTTATTCATTTATTAGCAGATAATGCATTCCAAAATAGGACTAAAGCAAGAGGCATATGAAATCCAGAATTATGTCACATAAGGGATTATGGCTGGATGAGACATACTAATTTAGCATAACTCAATTTCCTTCTATTTTGAAGCAGACCAGACCAAAAATCAGACCATTTTTTTGGTACATGTGAAATAATAATTTCCTTATCTGCAATATTCATAAGAAAATCATTATTCCCACTGAGCTGTAGTCAATCAATATGACCCAACAGATACAATTCCTTATGTGCTGAGTTACAATTACAGACACTATGTGGCTATAATCTCCTTTTGGAGAGAGTTTTCTATTATGCTAATGGACAGGATTAAGGTGGGAGTAAGACTCCAATTTCATAGAAGGTATGAACAGAGACACCACCCTTTGTTTCCTTTGTTAGGATTTACTATAAGACAAAAAACGACACCTCCATCAAAGCGATCCTTTGTGTACAAGAGCCATCTCAGAGACAGGGAGAAACCATAGGGCCATCAAAATAGAGGCATCCGAGACCTCGGAGTGGGGGAAACCAAGACCAGAGACCAAAAGCTGTGGGATGGAGGCCATGGGACAGAGCAAAGGACCAAGCTGAGACCAGAGAAAGAAGCAAGGAGACCATGAGCCAGAACAGAGTAGGAACAATTAGATTATCAAGTTATGGGAATGTGAGGCTGAACAGTGGGCTGCTTGGCTGGCCCACAAGGACTCAGAAACCAAGGGCCACATGACTGAGAGGCTGAAGACCAGAAAGGCTGGGCTGCTGGAAGAGGAGAGGCATTAATGTGGGATCAGTGATTGTATCCTTACTGTTACTGATCTTGGCTTATGGTAACAGTTTAACGTCCTTAATAAACACCAAAACTATGACTTCCATCTGAGTTGTGTGCACCCATTGCAACAATGTATTGAATGCATCAGAAAAGTCAAGTGTCCCAGGGGGAAGGTTGGTGTCAGAATAGGGTAAAGAAGGATGGAGGAGGCTGGCATGCCCGACCTCTGTCTCATAGGCATAGGGAAGCCAAAAGAGGTCAGATATGACCCTGTGAGCCACTTTTTGTACCCATTGAGCTTGAAATCCTATCATCGGTGTGTTGAACTTTCCCCTTTAATTTAGGATACCAGTAATGTACTAATCTTAGTCTCCTAACTAATACAGAAGAATATGATCTATGTGATAAACTTATTCCATCAGTGTGAAAATTATTGTCTTCAAAGCGAGAGTGGAAGGATGGGATATGGTAGGTTGATTCTGCTAAAAATTTGAAATACTTCCCTTTATTTCAAAGTATCTATGTGTTAAACACTAAAAAAGTTGTAGCTGGGTGGCACAGTTGGTGAAGCATAAAAGTGCTAAGCATAAGTTTGGCAGTTCAAAGCCACCAGCTTTTCTGTGGTAAAAGATCAGACTGTTCTAGTCAAGGTTGACAGTCTCAGAAACTCTAAGGGACAGTTGTACTCTGATCTATAGAGTTTCTATGAGTCTAGTCAGAATAGAATCAATGGCAGTGGGCTTGATTTGATTTGATGTAATTTATGATTTTTGAAATTGCTTATTTAATTGAAACATGCCTTTGCGTTTAGAATAAAATTAAAATAGTTATCACTTGTTCTTACAGAAACCATTCTGAAAAATTAGGGGAGAAAAAA
>NW_022103898.1:56762081-56782008 GCF_000313985.2 Echinops telfairi
GCCCAGCCAACTTAGCACAGAACTTTAACCAGCAGAAGCTTTATTCTTGCCCACTTCCTCAGAATGTGTTAGAGATGTATTTTAATCTGAAAAACAGATTCTAGATATCTTACTATGGCATAAACGTGAAACGTTGGGTAACATGATAATCATTAAGTGAGTAGGTGTGTTGACGTTACTGTTGTTAGGTGCGAGCTAGTCAGTTCCAGCCCATATCAACCCTCTGTGTAAAACAGAGGGAAACATTACCCAGTCCTGTGCCATTCTCACAATTGCTCCTATGCTTAAACCAGTTGCTGCAGCCTCTATGTTAATCCCTCTTATTGAAGGTCTTCCTCTTTTTTCATTGCCCCCCGACTTTACATGGCGTGACATTCTTCTTCAGGGAATTGTATCTCTTGATAACATGTCCTATGTTTGTGAGACAAAGTCTTGCCATCCTTCTGTCTAAGGAGAATTCTGGCTGTATTTCTTCCAAGATAGTTTTGCTTACTCTTTTGGAAACCATTGGTACTTTCAATAGTCTTCCCCAGCACCACAATCAAATACATGGATTCTTCATTGGTCTTCCTTATTCAATGTCCAACTTTCGCAGGCAAGTGAAGTGACTGAAAATCCCATGGCTTGTTAGGCACACCTTAGTCCTCAATGTGACATCTTTGCTTTTTAACAACTTAGAGGTCTTGTACAGCAGATTTACCTGATGCAATGCCTCCTTTCATCCGTTGGCTGCTGCTTCCATGAGCATTGATTGTGAATTTAAACAAGAGGGATAGGTATATAGTGCATTAGCCTCTACATTCTATAACCAGTCTGTAATTCAGTGTAGAGTTCTATATGACTTAACAAACATCATTTTAGTAAGGGGTCTTTAAAACATTAAAAATGTTCACCTTGGTTTTAGAATAAAATGATTAATATTTCATACATTTGTAGATAATTAGTTTGTAGTTAACCTAAATAGAAAATTTTAAACTGATGGTTGCCTTACTTTGCTTACCAGTGAGCCTTATGTGGAAAGGAATAACATCGCGTTTATTTGGCAAAAACAGCTGTGTCTGCCATGTTTCCAGATTGTTAAAAATTATAAAGAAAGAAAGCCTTAATCCTGTTGTTTCTAAGGTGTGTAGAAATGAAATGAATGAATGAATTCACCCTAAATGAATATCTTGGAAGTAAATATAACTTTTATATTTTATTTAAAGATACCATAACTCTCCTGTTTGGAATCTTGACCAAGGATAATAGAATTTGTGAAGCATAGACTCATTCCTTTCCACCCCTTGCAACTTCCTTCTTTACACTCACCTATCTCAGAGTTTCTTAAAGTGCTACAGGAAATTGGTTCCCTTAATTACTTGGTTTCATCACAGAACATCTTTGTCTTGCTATAAATAATATTTTCCCATAATACATAACTCCTATGTCCTGGTGGTATGGTGGTTACACATTGGACTGTGATCTACTTGGTCAAAACCACTGACAGATCCAGAGGAGAAGACTGGGCTTTCTAATCCCATAAGCAGTTACAATCTCAGAAATCCACAGGGGATCACTATGAGTCAGCAGAGCCTTGATGGCAATGAGTTTGATTTTAGAGTTACGGTTCTATTGAGTTGGGGCTGCTCATTCAAATAGCATCCACTCAATCTTCATTTCCATATTTCCAGTTGACAATGCTTCTAAATCCACTATCATGGAACGAAAACTTATTCTAACCAACCAAGTATAGCATAATCCATCACCTGTTTAGTTTATTATCTATTGTTAACACATCACCTTCATTGGGATTTTTCACCTGCATTTTGTCTTTCATCTCCTCATAAGTCTGATGGTATCTCTTAAGTGTCTTTATGGAAAATCCATCAAAATTCCTCGACCTTTTCAAGTACAACTAACTCAGATAACTTCAAGTAACCACACCCTGGACCCACTGAAAACACATGTCCTGGCAGATCCTTTTGAGAAATATTCTCTCTCTCTCTTTTTTTTGGTTTTAAATTTTACTTTATTTTAGTTATTCTTCTTTGTTTTTTGTATCTTTTATCTATTTTAATAGTTAATATATATATTCTTTTTTTTCTTATTTCTCTCCTACTTCCTCTTTTTTAAAATCATTTTATTGGGGCCCATACAACTCTTATCACAAGCCATACATTCTCTTTAGCTTTGTACATTCATTGTGTCCATCAGATTTGCTACTTCCTCAAGGCTTCTGATCACACTACTCTATTTTCTGACACTGACAATAATAATTCTACTTAGAACTCTACAATGATTTCCTATTACATTAAAATAAAAGTTTAATTTCTTAATTTGACCCTTAAGGTCCTACATGATCTGTTTGCTTCTTAACCTTGAGACTTCATCCCCCACACTCCCACCAGGGCTCTTCACATGCGGGCCAGGCTCATTGTTCTTTGAATCCTCTGCCAAGTTCACTTCTGTTTTAGCAACTTTTAAATTTGATTTTCCATTTTCTTACCATCTACTTAGGTCTTCATGTGACTGTTTTCATTTTCTCATTGAGTTCTCAACTTTAATGCTACCTTCTCAGACAATTCCAAATAACGTAGCTTAAAGCCTCACTTTCTACCATCTTACTTACCTTTGTTTCCTCATAGAATCAATATATTATGTATTAACTTACACAATCTATATCACTGTATTTTCTCTTTGGGCAGAATACATCTCTTGTTTATTACTGCATACTTAGTGCCTTGAAGACTTTTAGGAAATATTTTTAAATGTGACTCACAGATAAACACATAGGAGATTCACTTTCTTGAGGAAAGGAAGGTTTAAGTCCAAGGATGTTTAATGTCTCTGGCTTTAATAGACACTGATAATTATTGAATAAATGGATATACATTTAAAGGAAAGGATAGAAATGCCCAATAAATATGTAACTATTAAACAATTAGTCAAATAAATGCAAGAGAGAACAACAATTAAATGCTGTTATTGTATATCAAAATGCAAGATTAGACAAAAATATCCCATTCTGATTAAAATTTATAAAACCATCAAAATATCCATCCCCATGTATTTTGACATAAGCAATTATCCTAAGCATTCTGAAAAATTAATATCCAGATATTCATAATTAAAAATATTTAAAATAAACAATTGGAAGCAACATTTGTGTTAACAGAAAGTGTTCTTGATGGAATAGTTAGTCATTCCTAACTATTAGAAGGCTACACCTTATGAGATTCTCTTTAGTGCAGAAGTCATAGAATGACTCTTTTTATAGTCTTCAGTACTTTCTATTCAATGTAATATTATTTTTAGTTCAGACAAAAATCCCACTTCAGTAACCTCTAACCTGTGTTTCTGTGTAAAAAGGCAAAGAAGGGGATATTACAGATACCCATTATAAAGAATTTAATATAAAGGAATTTCAGAGATTTCTTTCTGACAGAATAGAATATTTAAATAAAATAACCAAATCAAAATGAAAAAATATATACCTCTACCATCATGGGAGTTTGATAAAGAATCAATAATATACTCAATATTCACCATTATAAGATGAGTATGTCATGTGAAGATAGGAGAAAATATAATTAATTTAAGAAATATCTCTTGTCCTCCCAGAAAATTATGGGCAGTTCCATTACTTGCAAGTCCACAGTATCCTAAGAAGCTGTGTGTATCTTCCTCAAATTTTCTAATTGTGAGAATCAAATTGTAAAGGGATTTCTACAAGCATCATTAAGGACTTACTACTTCTTAAAAAGGAGTCTTGCCTTTGACAGATATATCTCTGGGACCTTGGTGCATATGAACCTGAAAGAAATAGCTTCTCTCCTGTATTAAACCTCAGCGATGTTGTTGGAAGTATAATTTGCATAGGCAAATATTTTCATATATTTCTACATCTAAGGTAGAGTTCAGTTGATGAAAGTTTATGGGTCACCATCTGTTTTTGTAAATAAAGTTGTCTTATAACACAGCCACATCCATTTGTTGATACGTGTTTTGTGTTCTACCATTGTCTGTGACTGAGTCAATATTTGCAATCGAGGCCACCTAAACCTTCACAGAAAAAATTTTATACCCTGACATAGAGCCTTATTTTCATATGTATATTTCAAAATCACTTGTCAAAAGGATTGCTTATGATATTTTACATAGTTTGTGATTGTTATTAAATCAAAGTTTTATTTTAACTTTGTAGTAAACAAAGCTTTATTTTAAAGACTTCTCTATTTTGTAAATGAAGCATAAATGACAAATCAAGACATTGTTTCTCTTAACAGTAATTTATTCTACTTATATCAGCATTCTAACATTATGTTGAACTGCATCTGTATTAAAGCCCATTGCCAATGCTGCCTTGACTGTCATGGAGTTCTAGACATTGGTCTTGCAAAATTCAATCATGTGACCTCTAGATTGGTTTCTATCATCAACTACATATTTTCAGCTACAGTTCCTTCCTCTTTGTTTCCATGTTTTGCATTCCATCACCAATAATTATCATTGCATCTTGATGGCACTTTTGGTCAATTTCTTACTGAAGTATTTGGTATAATTTTTCAGTTGCTTTATTATTAACTTTTGTGGCTGGTGCATAAATTTGAATAATAGTTGTATTGATGGAATTTTCTTAAAGGTGAATAGATAGAATCCCATCAGAGATAGCATTGTACTTCAAGATGGATTTTGAAATGTTCTTTTTGACAATGAATGCAATGCCATTTTCTCGATTGTGTTGTTTTCAGCATGGTAAATCATATACTTATTTCATTTAAATTGGCCAATACCAATCTATTTCAGTTCACTAATGATTGGTATATCGATCTTTATGCATTCCATTTTATTTTTGACCACTTCCAATTTTCTTAGATTCATGCTTTTCACATTCCAATTTTCAATCATTAGCAGATATTTTCAGCTGTTTTGCTTTATTTTAAGTCTTGTCTCATAGGCAAATGAAGCTCCCTAATAGTCCCTTCCCAGAGGCTTTAGCCCACTCATCACCATAGTAGACTCCACTCTGAGAAAGTAATCACATTTTGAATGCCCTTCGACCTAAGAGGTTCATCTTCTGACACGATTTCTGACCATGTTCTGCTTCCATTCATTAGGCCTGTAGTATCTGACAGTGCTTCAAAGTTATGCATAAGATTTTCAGAGACTACTCTCTTAGAAATGGGCATCAAAATCCTTCCTTGTTATCTGTTCTTAGTCTGGAAGCTTGGCTGAAACCTGTTCATTTGGGGTGGCCCTGCTGCCATTTGAAATAACAATACAGCAAGACATAAGCCATAACTTGTGATAAATTGATAGGCAAGCTGTGGACGACTCAATGTAAAGAAATCAAAATTCTCATAATTTTCCCAGTGGATATCATCATGATAAATGGACAAAAGATTGAAGTTTTTTTGGCCACACACTTCCTTTTGCTTGGATCCACAATCAATGCTCATGGAAGCAACAGTCAAGAGACCAAAGAACTCAAAGCCATGGGTCAACCTGCTATGAGAATGCTAGTTTGAGAATTAAAGCAGGTCTGACAATGCCATGGTATTTTCAATGGCCTTTAATGAATATGGAAGTTGGACATAAGGATAACTGAAGAAAAATCTATTCATTTTAATTATGATTCTGGTGAAGAATAATTCAACATACCAAATGACTTCAAAATGACAAGAAAATCTGGCTTTTAAGAAGTACAGCCAAAATGTTCCTTGGAGGCAAGGATGGAGAGACTTTGTCTCATGTACTTTGGACATGTTTGCAACAGAGACACGTTTTTGGAGAAGGACATCATGCTAGGTAGAGGGGCAGCAAAAACGAGGAAGCTTTTCAACAAGATGGATTGACCCAGTGGCTCTATCATGGGCTTAAATAAAAGAGCAATTGTGTAGATGGCACAGCACAGGGGAATGGTTCATTCTGTTGTACATAGGGTCGCTATCAGTCAGAACAGACTAAATGACATATAAAGATAGTACAACATATGTGAAGAAAAAACTCAACGACTCCTAACTCTATCAACTTCTTCACTCTGAAATAAATCAAATTTCATCAAGATGCAGACTACATTTGTGGAATCTAGTCTCTCTTTCTCTCTGTTTCCATCTGGAGAGATAAAAAGAAGTTCTCATCAAGAAAGTGACACCTGCTGTGGAAGTAGGTAAGGTAAGTCCATGGAGGTTTCAAGTCCCTGGGTCAAATATTGAGCTCTCATGAAGAGTGTAGATTTGAGAGCTGATGCACACAGCATCAGGAGGAACACCACTCACTCAGAGGTAGTTTAATCCAAGGTCTGCGAGTCAAGCTTCTGAGTGTAGATGTAAATTAATCCATGAACCAAGGTCAGAGAAAAGGCTGTCTGCTCAAATTCAAAGAAACAGAGACCAGTGAGCCAATGAAAAACCTAACTACTGTAGGAATTCTGTGAGAAAATATAGAATTATACAGGAACTATCAAAAGAAAATGGAAGGAACACACAGTCGCTATATCACAAACGACGGATCAACATTCAACCATTTCAAGAGTTAGCATATGATCAAGGACCAATGGTATAGAAGGAAGAAATCCAAGCTTCTTTGAAGGAATTAGTGAAAATTAAGCTCTAGGAATTGCCCCCCAAATTGACTGAAATGCCTCACAAAAACTAGCAGCACTAGTAGCATTTACTCATCTGAGAAATTCTGAAGCTAGCCAGCAGACTAACTGACTGGGGTAGATCCATTTTGAAAGTCAACAGATTATGAAAGTTATCAAATAAAAATTATTAATGTTACATACAAATGTTACTGAAGATAATTCAAAAAAGATTGCAGCAGTACATTATTAGTTGACTGCCATAATTTCAAGCCAGAATCAAAAGAATACTGAAGGATAGATATAATTGTTTACATCGGGTGAATCTCAGCTGAAATTAGAGAAAAAGTAGAAATATGTTTCCTTGTGCTTTATTTCTTATCCAAAAGCACTCAAATGAGTGGAGCTTCCTAAACTATGAATCATATTGTGAACAATGGAGTTTCAGAATACTGTTATGCTGCTGTAGAACCTGAACCTAGGCCAGTGACTTGGACAGAACGACGAGAAACTGCATGTTTCAATCAAAAAAGACGTGCATCGGAGGTAGACACTTTCACCATAATTACTCAATGTTTTGACTGAACAAATAATCAGACAAAGTCTATAACATGAAGAAATGCAAGACATCAGGTTTGGAGGAAGGCTCATTTTCAAAATGCAATATCAGATTAAGCAAGCTTTCTTTTTTTAAGAAAAAAGGACTTAAAACACTGATGATAAAACAATATAGTCTTTCGTATGGGTTACATACAACTCAATGTAAAGAACACCACAATCCTCATAATTGGATCCACAACGAATGCTCGTGGAAGCAGTTGTGACAACATCAAGTGAATTCTGGAAAGTGTGTAAACACGAAGGTGTTACTTTCAGGATTACGGTCTGCTTGACTCGAGCCATTTTCAGTCACCCCATATGCATGTCAGAATTGAGGAAGGTAGGTAGCAGAGGAATTTGTGCACTTGAATTATAGTGTTGGCAAAGAATATTGAAATGCCATGGACTGCTAGAACGAACAAATCTATACTAGGCAAAGTACAGCCAGCGTGCTTCTTCAAAGTGAGGTTGGCGAGTCTTAGTCTTCTATGTACTTTGGACATTTTGTCAGGACAGACGTGTCCCTGCAAAAGGACATCATTCTTGACAAAGTAGAGGGTACATGATAAAGAAGATGTTTTGAGATGGAGTGGCACAGCAACAGCAACCGTGAGCTCAACTGTAACAATTGTGAGCCTGGGAAGGGCTAGGCAGTATTTTCTTCTGTTGTACATAGGATTACTAGGAAACAGACTGATGTGAAGAACTCTAACAGCACCAGCACCTTAAATTCTCATAATAATTTTATACTATTGTCAGCATTTCATGATAGGAAAACTCAAAGCATTGTCCTTAATTAATAAATTATTTCCCTTTTCTCCATTATAATCATTTCATTCAGAACATATATAAAAACAGCTCTTTAATCACTCCTAACTTATTGATATCAATTGATTCCATGTCCACACTTAAGAGAAGAAAGCAGCCTCATCTTTCTCTAGTAGAGCAGCTGGTGGGTTTGATCCCCTAACCTGCAGTTATCGGTTTAATGCTCATCCCACAACACCAAGATGGCTTTTCCTATACTCTTTCAGTCTTTCTAAATTGCAGTCATCCTTTAAGGGTTGGGTCCACACATTTGAATCCTTGCTAAATCATATTAAGCAAACCTTGTATTTAGCGGTCTAGAGCATTACCCCCTACAGCACCACGGTTCCGAAGGCCTAGAGACCAATATTTTGTTTCAAGAGTTCTAGTACTTTATCACCAACATGCATAAAACTTTTACATCTATTTGTAATATGTGATCGAGCTTCTTCAACAAATCACATTTTCCTGCTGTAGCTGCTTAGTTACACTGACTATAGCTATTACTTGGAGAATCAATGGCAGTTTGAACACTAACCTTTAGTTCAGCACCTATGTTTATACATACTTAGTTTTGGGGTTTTTGTTCTCAAATATTGGGTCTACTTCTTGCTTTTCAGGAAATCAATGACAGGGTTATATAATTTTTCCTCTCAATGTCTAGAAAGATGTATAATGGTTGAAAGTTTTATTTCATAGGCAAGGAAAACATGCATTGTGTGCTATGTGAAAAATAAAACTGTTGTACTATTATATAAGTGGAGTTTTCATTTAATAATGATAATTATTAAATTGTTATTTGTACTATTATGTGGAGTTGGTGTTTAATAATATAATCAATAAATAGTTGCATAATTAATGAGAATTATTAAAGACCGACTACATTTAATAGTACAAATAATAATTCAATAATAATTTAATACTTTAACTGAATTTCTGCTTCCATACTCACATGAAAAATTATCCCAAAGTTTTTATATATTATCTATATTATTCAAGGAGTTCCATAATGTTTGTTGTTATTCAAAAGTATGACTAAATTGTTAACATTAAAGATATCCTTACATTCTCAATCTTATTGGCCCCAGCTATTTACCTAAATGGGCATGATCAGGACTGAGGAAATGATTTCAGGCAAAATTTTCACTTATGAAACTACCAACTGATTCAACTGAAAGCAATCTCTTTGGATTCAACTGAAAAGCTACTAGATACAGTTACCCTGGTTTCTAAAATTCACATTCAAATATATAATGCTGCCATAATATCATTTGATTTTACACAACACTATCTGTATTTTAGATTCACAATAATATTTCTGTAATGAGACAGAATTATTTTAAGTCCCTGAGCAAATTCTTAGACATCGGCCATTTCCTGATATACCAAGCAAAATTTAGTGAAATGAAAGTATGAGCTTCCGCATAATTAATTTACATATTTACTAGGCAGGTACTATGCTAAAGTTTATATTATCTTAGTGAATTATGAATAGTTCATAGAATTAAAGGAACCACATGCTCAACCATGGAAGAGATTCCATCTTTAATATGCCTAGCAGATAATCATCTGTCTTTTGTTTAAATAAATCCAATTTTTATCTTTTAAAACATATTTTATTATACAACCCAAGCTTTTAAAATGTAAATTTAAATGATTACATCATTATTACTAATTATAGATAGGATCAACCATCCAGATTGACAAATACGACAAATATATAACTTTTATATTATTAGTCTAGTATCTTATTTAGACTAATTTGTAGCCTAGAAAGCCTCTCTATCACAATATCACAGTGATCATTCTATTTTTATATATTATTATCGTTGAGGGACGTCCTCTTTTTCAGTGTGCCCCCTCCCCCGCCATCTGACACTATCTTGAAGCCATGTAGCAGCTCTTGCCTCTGAAGTGGAGAGCCCAGTCCATCTTCACTGTCTGTTCTGAGTCTGGAAGCTCCGCTGAAACTTGTTCACTTTGGGTGACCCTGCTGGCTTTTGAAATACCAGTGACATATGTTCTAGTATCATAGCAACAAACAAGCCACCACCACACTGCAACAAACTGGGACAGTTGGTGGCCCTCAACAAGATGAATTGGCAGAGTGAGCCTGAAACAGTGGGCTCAGGCATAGGGACAGTTGCACACACACAGATCACTGGTTTTGCTTCTTTAGAAAACTTAGCTGAACATATTTGGTACCAGGCAGAAGTGCTTCCAGATAAACAAATTTGTAAGTTTTCCAACTTAGTGCTCAAATCTGATTAGTAAGGGTATGGGATTATGCTTCAAGGGACACAAAACTGGATCAATCTGATTTTGTTTACATGTGCCCACTAAGCAGATATTCTTTATGCAGAGTTTCAGTTCAAGAGGTTGAGAGGGGAGTATCATTGTGTGACAATCTACAAGAAGTCAACTTGGGATGGTGGTTCCCACCACTTTCCAATTTAACACATTGATTTATTGGCTGTTGTTTCCCGGCAGGTTCATTGTGGCTCCAAATGAAATGAAATCACTTTCCAGCTTCTCTCCATTCGGCATGATGTTGTCTATTGGTCCAGTTATAAGAATTCTTCTTTTCGTTAATTTGAGTTGTAATCCATATAAAAGGCTGTATTCCTTCATCTTCAACAGGTATTTCCAATTCTCTTTGCTCTCAGCAAACAACTGTGTCATCTGTATCTGATAGACTATTATCAGCCTTTCTTCAGGCCTGATGCTGCCTTCATCATGCACTCCAGTTTCCTAGATTATTTGCTCAGTTTACACAAGGAATATATATATATCTGGTAAAAAGATCTAACTCTGATGCACACCTTTCCTGAATTTAAACCATGAAGTAGCTCCTGGTTCTATGTAAAGTTTGATCTATGTAAAGTTCCTTGGTCTATGGAAAGTTTCTTCATGAACAGAGCACACAGAAGAGAAGTGAAGCACAGCCAAACAACCACAAAAACCGACCCCCTGTCATGGTGTTCATTCTGACTCATAGTGACCCTCTATATCATGTCCAAGTCTGTAAACATTGATAAGTAGGCAACCCGTTTCTCTGGCAGCAGGCTGGTGCTTTTGAATTCACGGATCTTGAATTCACGGGCTTTTGAATTCACGGATCTTGAAGTTTGCAACCCATTGCAAATTGCTCTGTGATTTTCATTATTTTACAATGCTTTAATCCCCACAGTTGAATACCTTTGTATAATCAATAAAACAAAAGAAAATCTATTTCTGGTATTCTCTGCTTTCAGCCACGATCCATTCGCAGTCAGCAATGATAGCCCTCCCCTCATTATATTCTGAATCTATCTTGAATTTCTGAAAGTCACCTGATGATATACTCCTGCAATCCTTGTTAAATTATGTTCAACAACTATTACATAATACTCATTAATTACTGAGTTCAGTGATGGATCATACAATATACATGATATGTTCTGTGAAATAGGACAGTATGTGATTTGGATGTTTTTACCATATTATATGCAGGGAGTCTTGAATTACAAACAAGTTATATTCCAAAATATGTCTGTAACTCAAATATTTGCATAAATTAGAATATCTATTGATAGCCTATGTATATCAGTCAAATATTCGCATTAGTATATAGCATAATGACACTAGAACATCTTTAGCATAATACCATAGTAATAATAACAATGTCTTATGTGCATCCCAAAGCAGTGCCTAATTGTTATTTAAAAACATTATATGCACGTCAACATTTTAATATTATAGAACTGGGACCAATGGCATACTTGTAGACATGGTAGATAGACATTATGTGACTCATGAGTGTCATTATCTTTTCTAAAGTCTTATGATAAATGCTCTAAGATATAAAATAAAAGTGAATTTAATGGGATCCCTGTTCTTTAGCTGATGATAATATATAGTCCAAATTTTACTCGTTTTTAACCAAACATAACCCTACATAATGGCAACGACAAGAAAAGGGAAGAGAACTATCCATAAGCCAGTATATAGAGAATTAAGTTCATTAGTGCATGATGTCCAAATAATTTTATCAGTATTTGAGTGTTTTCCTAAGTTCCCACTTTCTTATCTGTATTAAATTATGGAAGACAAACTAGGTTCTCAAAGTCCCCAAATATACCCATCCGTCACTACTGCAAACTGCCTAGAAATGGAGCATGAAGCATTCTATTTCTGTTTTGCTTCTGGCATTAACAGAGCAGAGACTTACTTTTTCATTTTTTCCATCCCCAGAACCATACATATGCAAGCCCAAACTATATACAGTAATCACATATCTAATATAAGCCAAAACCAAATCTAATATAGAGAGAGGAAATTCCATTGTTCACTATCTAGTGTATTTCAGATACTATGCTAGGCAATTTACCTGTCTTATCTCATTTAATTGTCAAACATCCTAGTCAGGTACATTTATTAAAAATAAGAAAAATAGAGAAGGAGAAATGAATTGCTTAGTAAATTTATCAGGGGGTAGAAACTGCATTATGAATGTTATTTTAATTCCCTACCACATTAGAAAATAAGTGACACATAGATTTTTAATATTAAAAATAAGTTAAATATTCATTAAATCAGGAATCAAAACTAATAATGTAACGGGCAGAATGGATGTGAGGTTGCAGGATATAAGTTAGGGTCAATTAAAAATAGATGCAGTGTTGCTCTATGCCTCCCACTGAGTAATGTGGTATATGTCACTTCTCCTGTGTCTGAGTGGGTTATTGACTGCTTTGATTACCAGGATACAACAGACTTGACATTTCACTACTGTCTGGATGCTGGACCTTATGAATATATTAGACCTTACCTTTAGTTTCTTGAAATACATCCTGGCTACAATGGAACTTCCACGCTATGAGGAAATCCAAAATAACTGGGTTTTGAGGATTTGTAATGTAAAATGATACCGGTTAATTGCTATTGTTCTGCCACCCAAATCCAGACAGCAGCTAGTGGGTGAAGGAAGCATCTTGGACATTCCAGACCCAGCGGGTGACTGTGGAAAATGACTGAGGACAAAACACATGACTGAGTCAGACATGTCCAGATTTTTAACCATCTAGCTAAATTCCAGACATTATAAATTAGTCATGCACATTGCTCCTTGAATTCCTGACTCACATAATTGTGATCATAATAATAAGGTTGATGTTTAATGCCACCAAGTTTGGTGGGGTTTTTTGTTTTGTCTTAACATAGAAATGCATAGGGTGTTAAAAGTGAGCTTGGGGCAAGATTGTGTTTTCTCTCCACCTTTGGATAATGAGAGATGAACAAGAGGGACAGGGTCGATATAGAATAGTAAAAGTGATAAAGTAAAGCTACTGTATTCTCTTTCCATTTGCCTTAGTGATAGAAAGGATGAACTATATTTTAAGCAAGTAAGATATGCATTTTAAAATTGTAACTGAGAATTATTCAATTTGTTTAACCTCTGTTAAATTATGTAAGACTTAAATCCTTAGGTAATATTTATTTGATAAAATTTTGAATTATGTTTATATTCATTAAAATATGTACATTTATAAAAATATAAATTAATAATCTGAGAGGAGTCAATACTAGTGTCATGTGATAAGCAGGTTTATTAGGAGGTTTATTGTGCCATCCTGGCCAATGAACACATGTGGGATTAATTGAAGGATGGAGAGATAAATGGCTGAGTGAGCCTTGCCTTTCTGGTTTCTTGCTCTTTGATCATTTGATTGGTGTGTGGCTACATTAGCTGATTCTCTGCCTCAACTTGTGAGCTACACTACATGTGGGACACCCGACCCATGGCCTGTGTCATTGTAGTTTGAGGTTCCTTCAAGACCTGCTTCATCACGCTACTGGAGTATACATCGCTTGAGCTGGGGGCTGTCAAACCCTATCATCTGACTGATTGTTGGTGATCTGCCTGGCTGTTTGCTGCCTGTGTCCGGATGGCTGAATTGCTCTACAGAGGACTCAGCTATCTGCTTCCTTGACTTGCACCTGGCAGTCCTTGTGACTTGAAGGACTGCCAGTGTATTAGCTGTTTCACAGAAGTGAGTTGAACTGAGCCATTTGTACTGCTCTATAGACTAATTAGCTGTTTATTTCTTATTTTGTATATATCTATCTATATAAATATGTATAAAATCATAAGTGTCCTGGTTTTGTTTCCCTAGAGAACCCTGTCTAACATATGTAACAACCCTTCTTTAGTTTTTATCAAACTATTTTTTCTTCATTATGATGTCTATGTGACCTATGGCATCATCTGGAGTAATAGCTAAATAAATTAATTTTGAAAGGTAAAGTGAAGAGATTATCTTTTATCACTCATGGGGATGGAAACCATGAGATAGCTGATTTGGAATCAAACAGACTTGAGTTCAAATCCTTCCTTACTGGACAAGTCTTGGATATCATTATGTTTTCTCTTCTTTAAAGAATGGATAGCCTTTGTCACTATCTTATTGTTAAGAGTAAATGGAATGAATATGTCATTCATATGCAATATTATTCAATATCCATCCATCCCTTTCTGTTATCCTTACAAGCTAAATTAAAAGCAGAGTGGAACTGGCTCTGTTTACTTAAGCGAAGAAGTCAATGAGGACTTTAAATGTCTGAAGAAATGATCTGCAGTAAGAGTCACTCAACTGTAATAATTGATAATGTTATGCAGACTGGTCAAATGGACTACAAAACCATTTTCACTGAGATGATGTAGAACCGTTTTGATGAGTGAGCAGAAAGGCATTGCAGACAAGTGGCTTTTCCATATCCATTAAATGTCAGTGTGCGCAGCAGCATATTAGCAAGAGATATGCTTCCTTTTCTTTCTTTTTATAACAAATATGAGACATATTTCATTTCATTTAATGTTAGTTATGTGATCTTGTTCCAAATCTGTATTATTTCAAGATGTTTTTCTTTCCTTTTTTTGCGTTTTTCCTTAGAAAGTATTCTTATAAAAAAAATTCGAATGATTTAGGGAGCTTAGAAAGTATCTCTGCAGATGATAATTGAGAATGTCAATTACTTTAATTAGGCTCATTTGGCTCCAAAGGATAGATACTTATATTACCTTAAATAATGGAAATTTATTTCAATAATCAACAAGGAAGGCAGAGAATCTAAAGCTGGATTGAAGGGAGAGGGTCATGTAGAAACTGGAACCAGACTACAACGGCTCTAGAGGCCTCAAGATCTCTCTTTTCCTGTTTCTTTCTCCAGTGCTGTTTCTGCTTGTATATGTCATCATTTCTCTTAGTGCTACTGAGTGCATCACCCCAACTTGATCGCTACTCAGTCTCCTGACTTGTACTGCCTTTCTCCATATAACGTTAGCTTACTAAACATTCTGTATTTTCCCCTGTGGTGTTCTCTTTTGATTGTTAGCGGCCAGAGTGTCAGTCTGTCGCCCGTTCTACATACAGTAGAACCAAATAGAGCGACTCAACTGCTCCCTGTGATCCCTCACTATCGCACAGTTTGCACTTATGATAACTTTCGAAAACTCTCAGGTGGTCCTCCTATGGTCCAGTGCACACGTAGAGCCACAGCTGGACCTAAAGTGTCCTCTATGAGCCTCCTAAATGATATGTCAGAGGCTTTTTAACAGCCAGGCCACATCAGGGATAGTGCCAACCAACCACAGGCTGCCTTTTCCCTCTTGTCTGTGACAGCTCGTCTAACCATGAAGAGAGAAAGGTAGTAGACTGTCAGTGGGAAGCTGGTGAGGGCCCAAGGTTGCCAGCAGATTGATGGCAGGGTTTGGGGGAAAGAGGAAAGAGGGAAAGAAACCATGGCTGGTGGCAGGTCAAAAGTGGACGGAGGATGAGTGTATAGCATCGGTATTAGGAGGCAGCTGGCAGAGGGGAATACTGGTAATTGCCATCAATACTCCAAACTCCATGTGCTCTGAAGCGGTAGTGAAAGCGTGGTGAGCAGGCAGAGTCTACTACACCTAGGGTTCCCAACTGGTGGGACCAGCCCCCATAGCCAAAGGGATTCTCGTGGGCCGTTGTGTAATTGAGGGGTAAATTAAAGAAACATCAGATCAGGCTTGTAGTGCTCACCTCTTCCACGGAGGCTGGAACCAGAGAGTCAGCAAATGTATTCTCTCACAGATTTATTAATCTCAGGCATGCGAGCCACTTTATAAACACATGTAAGAAGAAGAGGTTGTATCAGAGGTATACACTCAACAGGCAGGTGATGCGCTAGTCTGTTGGAGTCGTCTAATCATTTTGCATAAAAAATGGTCAGTTAGGATAGAGTCGAGTGTCTCTCTGGAAACAGCAGCAATGGTAGAGATGATTACAGGTACCAGGAAGGCGACAGTCGCCATTTTCAGGAATCAGCGAGGTCTTCTTGATGTTTTGGGTAACTCCAGGAACAGGTAGGTACCAAGGCCTCTGGGCTGTTTTTCCATCCTCCATGTCACTTTGCCAGCTTTTGCTTCCTTCCTTCCTGGACTTGGACCTGGGCCAAACATGCCACCAAGGAGGAATTCGTTTACTCGCTCCACCGGAAAAACACAAAGCAAATAGAGGCCCCCAAGAGCCGTTAGCAAATCCATATCCTTCCACAGCGCCTTCTTGGGTCTGCTTTCTCTGTAAGGATAGGAACCTGTTAGTAGGGAGAGAAATGGTGAGGTAGTAAAGCTAAATGGAGTTTGTAATACACAGGATTGCCTTTCTCCTCCTCGTTCTATTTTAATAATTAAGATTTTTAAAGTGCCTCCAGAGATCTCAGCTAGTCCGGCTGCCTGGTTATGCTCTAGGAGAATTGAAAGAGAGTCACGCCTGTGGAGGACATTCAAAAAGACGGACACAAAATGACACCGTCGAGCTTTCTAGATGTGCACAGACGAAATCAGGCTGAAAGTTGCCTGAACATGGCTTTCTTTGAGGTGGGTTACATCGTTGAAGAATCAAATGCGAGCGGACATTTCTGTTTTCTGAGCAGAGGCATGAAACGATTTGTAAGGACTGGAAGAGGGCTGGAGCCGGCTGTAAAGCGGGGGTCCTGCAGGCAGCTTGTGGGAGGAGACTTTAATGATCCAGGGAGTTCGTTTTAGGAACTCCCAGAGCTTTACTGCAGGCTAATGACAATCTAGTTTGCCACAAAATTCAGCTGACGCTATCTGAAAATCTGTAGAAAATTTCAAAAGGCAAAATTATGATTGATGGATCATACCCACTCAGCTGTTGGGAGCAATGCCCGCCTTTGGCAATCAGCTGGGCTATTTGTTACCAATGAAGCCAAATAATTTTGGGGCCTGTGTTGCCAAATACAACCACTCTGGAGGCTTATCCTCCTGTGATGGCGTGGCATGGAGGGTGATAGGTGTGTGAAAAATGACGGGGTGAATGTTTTCATTGGGATCAGCACGGTAAATCTTTCTCAGGCGGTTCCGTTCTTCTACAAACGGCAACTCGCTGTGAGCTTCAGGGGGGAGCTCTCTAGCACTATTTAGCTGTGGGTCCCCTTTGAATGTGTCAAAAAAATGTTTGAGCTCTTCCATGGGGAGCCCCAGCAAAGCTCTTCTCCATTTTATACATCCTAGTAGGTTCTAAAAAACCATTTATTGTTTTTAGATAGTCTTTTGTAATTTTAAGTTTCTGGGTCTAACTGTGGTCCAGGCCACTATTGTGCCTAGGTGTGTATAAGAACTAGTTGTCTTAATTTATCAGCAGTAATTACTAACCTGTCCGAAAGATGGCTTCTCTGGTGTGAATATGAGCTTTGTGCAGCATTTCATTATTAGGCGCTGCTATTAAGATATCATCCATAGAGAGGATGATGTACACCTCGGAAGAAGACTGCCTGACTTGGTCTGGAACTTCGCCTATGAAAAACACATCGTGGTGCTATTCACCAGGTCCTGAGCTAAGATTTTTACTTGAAACCTTTTAGTTGGGGCCCTATTGTTTGACTCGGGGACTGTGAAAGCGACTTTATCACAAGCAGCAAGATCTAAGTAGATAGTGCACAAACCATCTTTCAAATCTATGACGATTAAAGACCACTACTTTGGGATCATACTCGGTGAGGGGAGGCCTAGTTGGAAGGTCCCCATGACTGTATAATAGAATTAATGGCTCTGGGGTCTATGAGCATACACCAGTTATCAGATTTATTCTTAATTACAAATACAGGGAAATTCCAAGAGCTTAGCGTTTCTTCAATATGACCTTCTCTTAGCAGCTATTGAACTAACTCATGCAAAGCCTGCACTTTCTCTTTAATAAGGGAACACTGCTCTGCCCATATTGGGCCATTGGACTTCCAAGACAGTTTAATGGGTGCAGGCCTCATAGGAGCAGTTCTGATTAAATGAAGTAGATTTTGTAATCCATAACTGTTATATTTAGGAGTGGCCTCAATTAGAAAAGGATCTTCCTGTTGTTTTTTTCTGAGGCCTCCCCCTCTATATTCTATTTTTCTTATCATGTTAAAATCAGAGGTAGTGAGTGTCAATACAGGCTTAATTGAACCTTACTGCCCTTCAGGCCCTGTGCACTGTGTGGTCTTTTGCTATACTTTCCCCTTGATAACTTCTCCTATCCCCCCATGTTGAGGAAGGCCATGTTGAAATAATTACTGGCCATGCCCTAGGCCTAGGCCATTGTTGATGGCTCATGACAGTGACACTAGCCCTTGGGTCTAAAAATCCTGACAATTCCTTTCCTTCAATGACTAATTCCATGTGGGGACGCTTGTGCTTTACCATAACAGCATCCCAAATACTCGATGACCTATGGGGTCACATTCCTCTGCAGCAGCTCCTTCCCAAATGCTGCTTGTTTTACTGAAAGCAATATAAGGAAGCAAACCTAATTGGCCTAAGTGATCTCTCTTTCCTATAGCCCAGCGTATATCTGTTTTAATTATTTTTTACAATTCTGCTTCATAATCTTGAACAATAATTTCAGTAACAATTTGACTACCTTAAGTATTTAGGCTAAATTTCCCTAATAAAGATTCTACTGTTCTTTCTGGCAGAGGCTCCAGCACCTCCATTTTAACAAACTGCTGGGGCTCTCTTGAACCCTTTCTAGGCTAGTTAAGTTTATAACAACACAGACCACACTCTCGAATCTGGTTCTGTGCAGCCCCATTCCCACAGGGGACTCTTTGAAAATGTCTGATTTCTCCCAAACAAAATACCGCGTATACTCGTGTATAAGCCGGGTTTTTTCAGCACATTTCATATGCCGTGTCCGTGGTAAAATTAGGTGCCTCGGCTGATATTTGGGTTGGCTTGTACTCGAGTATGTATGGTACTCTCCCTTTGGTATGATTTCAAGATCTCTGTCTTCTGTTATCCCTGCCTCTACTTTTGAAAGAAAACATATTTTCCAGCTTCATTCAGCATCTTTGATTTTATTTTTAAACAATCTTCCTCTAAGGCCATATCACCTTAAGCCTCGGTGGCTGCAGTCCCCCGGGGTACAGAGTCTTGACCCTGAGATTTTGGTCATAAGCAGAGGACTTAGATAATAAATTAGTTCCCGCTTCTTCAGTTTCTTTTCAAAGCTGCTTCACCTAACTCATGCTCATTCAAAGAGACTCCAGTTTACTTTTGTAAATTTGCTTAGCTCACACAAGTCTCCTCACTAAATGACGATCCTCCTTCGTCTGCAGAGGTTCTAAAGCCCTCTTAACTTCAGCCCACAGAGACCAGGTCTCCAAAGGGGCATTCTTCCTGTGCTGTGTGCTGTCTTTGTGTGCATTGACTTCTTCCTGAGGCTCGGGGTCCAAAGTTCCTTCCGCTGGGAACCATGGATTATACTTTTGCACTACTTGGAGAAAATCCTTGCATCTTTTTTTTTTTGGTTACTGCTACAGCCTGTTGTTTCAATAAGTTGGTGAACATAATAAAGTAAGTTTTAGATTTATTTTCACCTTTCCTCATTATCATGTTTATATATGTGTGTATATATATATACATGTATAATTTACTACATATTTAAT
>NW_022103898.1:56782456-56813612 GCF_000313985.2 Echinops telfairi
GTGTGTGTGTGTGTGTGATATGTGATATATAGGGTTTTCACTGGCTGATTTTTTTAGGGAATAGAGTAGGTACCCTTTTATCCTGACTTTTAAAGAGAACAAGTTTGATTCATTTCATGTATAGCTGCCCCACTAGAGGTCAAGGCAGATGCCACAGGAATTGGTGCCACTACAACAGCTATTCCTGAGATCTGATATCTTAGTTTATCTTAGTTTAGGTCCTTGTGAAAGGAAAATCAGTGAGGTGTGTGTGTGTGTGTGTGTGTGTGTGTAGAGACAGAGAGAGATTTACTAAAATATCTCAGTCAATGAAGAGACTATTGTGGTTATGATTTTAGTTGCCAGGCAGTAGGTACCAATTCACAGTGACCCTACGCACAATAGAAAAAAATATTGCCCAGTTCTGCACAATACTCACAATTATTGTTATTTTTGACCCCACTGCTGCAGCCATTGTGTCAATCTGTCCTAATGTTGAGGGTCTTTATCTTTCTCACTAATCCTCTACCTTACCCTGCATGATGCTGTTTAATGAGGACTGATCGCTCCTGGAAGCAGTTCCAAAATATGTAAGACCAAGTTTCACCATCCTCACTTTTATCCAGCCTTCTGGTTGTAATTTATTTAAACAGATTTTATTATCCTCTGTCAGTCCAAAGTACTTTCAATATTCTTTTCCAACTTCAAAATTCAAGTGAATCAATTCTTTTTCAATCATCTTTGTTTACTGTCTAACTTTCGTGTGCATATGTGTTAAATGAAAACACCATAGCTTGTATCAGCGGCATCTTATTCCTGTTACATCTGCTCTTTAACACCTTAAATGTGTACAGCAGATTTTCCCAGTGCAATAAGGCATCAAAGTTTTTTGGACTGTTGCTTCTGTTAGCTTTCATTGTGGCTTTGAGGAAAGTGAAATCCTTGACAGCTTCAATTTTTTCCCTATTTATCGAGATTTTAAAAATTTGCATAGGTGTGAAGATTTGGGTTTTCTTTACACTGAGTTGTAATCCATAATGAAGGCTGAAGTCTTTGATGTTCACTAGCAAGTGCTCCAACTCTGGCTTGCTTCCTGAAAGAAAGATCGCATCATCTAAATACCACAGGTGGAGCATGGGTTTTCCTGCAGTCCTGATGAAGCATTCTTTTTCCTGTAGTTCAAATTCTAGGATTATTTGTTGAGTGTGGAGATTAATAAGTATGTTGAAAAGATACAACCCTGCCACCATTTCCTAATTTTAAATTTAACAGTATCCCCTTGATCTACTTGAATGACTGCCTTTTGATCCATGTATGACTTCCAGAGGATTACATATTTGCATATTCTGAAATTCCCAGTTTTTACAAAGTTAGCCACATTTTTTATGATTCGCATAGTGCAATACCTTTTAAGTAGTTAAAACACACAAGAAACATCTTTCTGGTATGCTCTTCTTTCACACAAGATCCATCAAGCATCAGGAATGACTTCTCTCTTCCAAGTTCTCTTCTGAATTCAGCTTGATTATCTGGAAGCTTCCTTTGGGTGTACAGCAGCTACCAGTTTGGAATTATCGTCAGCATAACTTACTTGCATGTGATATTAATGATATCATTTGACACATTCTTTGAGTCACCTTCTTTGGAAAGGGTACACACATGACATCTGTCGTCCACATTTCTTGGCACAGACTAGCTAGTGCTTCCAGTGCCATCGGCATCTCCCGTCAATGTGTTGTTGGAACTGTTGCTGAATGAGCTTCCAATACATTCTACTTGTATGTGATAGCAGTGATGTTGCTCTATAATTTGTACATGCTGTACATATGCTTTCTTTGGAATGGGTACAAATATGGATCTCTTCTGACACCGAATGTTCTTGTCATAGACAACTGGTTTCTTCCCGTATTTCTTCAACTTGTTGAAACATTTCATTTAGTATTCCGTCAATGATGGAACCTTGGTTTTGGCTAATGCCTTCAGTGCAGCTTGGACTTGCATCAGTAACCTCTTGATATGGTTAAATTTCGACCAATTCTTTTTGGTACAGTGACCCTGTGGATTTTTTCCATCTTCTTTTGATGCTTCCTGTATCGTTCAATATTTTGCCCATAGAACCTTTCTATATTGCAACTTGAAGCTTGGCTTTATTCTCAAGTTCTTTATGTTTAAGATATGTTGAGAGTATTTTTCCTTTCGGGTTTTCTAACTCTAGGTTTTGCACATTTTATTATAATATTTTACTTTATTTTCTGTAGTAACCCTTTGAAATGTTCTAGTCAACTCCTACTTCATTATTTTTTCAATTGCTTATTTCACATTGAAGTGGAATTTTCAGGGTCTCTTCTGACTTGCATTTTTGTCTTTTCTTTATTTTCTGTCTTTTTAATGACCTTATGCTTTCTTCATATAGGATGTGCTTGATATCTTCCACAACTTGTCGGGTCTTTTGACATGAATGTTTAATGAGCCACCTTTGTTCTTGAGATGTTCTCTAACCTCAGGAGGGATGCATTCAAAGTCATGTTTGGCTCTTGTGGACTTGTTTTCGTTTTCTTTAAGCTAAACTTGTATATAAGCAGTTGATAGTCTGTTCCACCACTGGATCCTGGCCTTATTTTTGCTGATGATATTAATCTCGTTCCTTGTATTTTCCCACAGATATCATGAATTTTGATTCGTTTGTATGCTTTGTTGTTGAGAAAAGGTATTTCCAATGACTTCAACATTGACCTGGCAATAATTTATCACGTCAACCACAGCTTCCTTTCTAGCTCCAAGACCACAATTTCCTAGCCCTGTTCAGGTAGTGGTTACATTTTGGGCTGCCAACCAATAGGCAGGTAGTCCAGGGGAAAAGACAAGGCTGTTTTCTCCTGTAAAGAGTTACAGACTCTGAAACCCACAGGTGCAGTTCTACCCTGTCCAGAGGGCCACCATATGTCAGAGTTGGCTCCATGGCAGTGAGCTAGAAAGACCCCTCCTCCAGTTATTATAATGTATCTTGTTAGAAAGGTATACAATTTTAGACTAAAGCGCATGGTAGACTTCTTCATTTATTTCATCACAGACTTCAGTGTTTGGTATGAAAATTAGAATTATCTGGATTTCCTTGTAAACTCCCTGCCACTGAGTCAATTCTGGCTCATAGGGACTCTCTAAGAGAGAATATAACTGTCCCTTTGGGTTTTGGAGAGTTCAAATCTCTATGGAAGTAGAAAGCCTCATCTTTGACCCTTGGAGTTTCTGATGGCTCGAATTGCTCATTTTGTGTCCACAGTATGTAACTCATATGGTAGCAGAGATCCTTGAAATGCCATGTCTCCCTCCCAAGGAGCCCGTGCTAACTCACAGGCATGTCGATTTTACCCTATCGCAGACAGCATTGCTCTTCAGGACAGACGCCGATATGTTCTCTTGGTCCCTTAGTGTGATGCCATTCTTCTGGACTCCTGGCACAGTAAACGACAAGATCATCACACTGAAAATGCCAACACCAATGATTTCAGTTCCTTACCGCCGAGGGCGTCAATCGTTATGCATTCTTGTTCCTTTTTGACACTTTCCAATATGGCTAGATCCATACTTCATACATTCCATGATCCTATAGCTAATGCGCGTTTGCACTTGTTGTTTCTCTTTTTGAGTCAGCAAATGCAGGTCCTGAAAGGAGTCCACCATCCACATCGTTATAGTTATAGTCCATTCTGCTTTGAGAGGGCAGCCCATCCCCATTGGTATTGTGATCACCTTTCAGCTGAGGGTTCATCTTATGACTCTATATCTGACAATAGTCATAATGTTGTAAGTGGCTAATCCCTCAGAAGAGGTCAGGTGTCCCTCCTTCCTGGTCAGTTCTTAGTGTGAAAAACAGGTTTATCAATGATGACCCTACTGGTATTTTAAATACTGTGGCTGCACTCCAAGGGTCACAGCAATATGCAATCCACCACAATATGACAAACAGACAGATTGGACTAAATGTGGACATTGGCAAATCCCTAATTCTTAGATCAGATGGCTGGCTGAAAGACTCTTCTGACTCCCAGAATTATGGACGCCTGAGATCCACAATCTGCAGGTCAGGAAACAGGCCACAAACATCTACAGGGTTACATTACAGGATCTAGAAATCAGAAATGCTGAAGAGTGCAGGGGGCAAGAATGTGCTTTTATACAATGGAGGCTTGCCAAATTCCCAAGGACACTTACATTTTCACTAACCGGCTTATCATATCAAATCACACCGTAGAAAAGTTATTACATTATACTACAAATTAAAAGATAGAACAGTCCAATGTCTGCTAACCCAGGTAATCATAGGCTAACCAAGATAACATGTAACATTAACTAAAGCATCTGAAAAATTGGGAAGGAGGCCGGACACAGCTTTTAGAAGGACTTGTCTTAGAAAGTACACAATAAACAATTTTAACACAGCTTTAAAACCTTAATGATAGTTTTATATACTTGCTAAGAAGACTTATAATGAATTTGTCATTTATTATAACTTTTCAAATCATTATAAATACCAAAACATGTTCTTTATACTCTTATTTTAAGACTATGTTTTCTAAGGTGCAATCACAGTAATTAGTAGTGAGCTTTATGATTGTCTGAATGTTTTATTCTTTGGACTCTAAATTATTTCAGGACAAAGATTTTTTTATATTTATCATTAAATCTCCAATTGAGGTCTATGACATAATAATTATTGTGTGCATTTCTTTGAACCTTGAAAGAGTATAGATAATAAAACATTTAATTTACTGATGCTCATGAAATAATCATCTAGAAGTTAAGAACAATCCTTTGAAATCCCATACATTTAAAATCTCAATTCAAAATCTGCTCTAAAGGATAAAAATAGCATCAAACATTCCAACTAGGGAATATATCCTTTATGATCTATCAGATAGAGACTGGGACAGCCACTGGGATTATGGCCCTACTCACATTTCAGATCAGGAAATGGCTCAATTTCCGTTAAGGAATAGATGAATCTGTATGGGGATTCGTATGTATGACAGCAATCGCGAAGTATACACACCTTAGAATTATCATTTGAGATCTAAAGGGCAGCATTTACCCAAAGAAAAAGTTCAGAAGGGTTAGGAAAGTTGGAGGGAAGGGAACATCAGGAGAAAGTAGATTAAGTGATGGTCCCTAGAGAAAAGCAGTGAATGAGATGAAACAAAATGTATCAACTATGTAAGTGTAAATCTAATGATCTACTCTGTAAACTTTCATTCAACTCACAATACAGATTTTAAAGTCGTTTTAAAAATTAAGTACTTGAAATACAAGAAGTAACTAATTGGTTGTACGGAAGTGTGTCCTCTACAGTGTTATATATTCATAACAAGTATTTTTAAAATGTGGAGCATTTTATTACTGACTACTCCGCCGTCACTCCGATCCTAATCTTTGGCTGGGTGTTGGGGTGGGGGGAGGAGGGATGTTCATGTTGTCATATAGTTTCTAGTTCAAAGCTGTCCGAGTGATATTTTAAGCATTTTTTTTAACCAGACCAAAAAATGCCTATTTTACTTAACAAGTTTTATTGCCATAGAAGAATAACTAGGAGTGTCATGAATAAGAAAACATGTCAGACATTTTCAAACCTTTCTGTCAATGGGTCTTTCATTTATTGAGTCAGTCATTCACAAAGTTAGTTCATTCTTTTAAAAGCAGTAGGATCCTATTTTATATTTTTCATATATTTAAATTAATTAATTACTGAAAGAACAGCCAGAGAATATAAAACACAGTCTGGTGTGATACCAAATGTGGAAGCAAAATGTGACAGTTCTTCTTTCTTGCAAGCTATCTAGCTTTCTTGATTTAAATACCAGGATGCACTGGAGCTATTTGTGAAATTTATCTAGCTGCCAAAAAGCACCCATTTCTTTTTGTACACTACTTGGGTCCTATCAATTGTGGGAAGTCTTTGTAATCAAACTTCAAACTGATTAGAATATTCAGAAAATTAAACTCTGCTATTCAAAGTGCAGAAAATAAAGAAATAAGATCTGCTACAATATAAATAGCATATTTTTTTTCTGCTCCAAATCTTAAGGATGATGTGTTTTCCTGCTTGAGCTCTTAAAAAAGGGGTATACTATTACTTTGCACAACGCCCTCTTGTCATGCTGGCTGTCAGTCATGTCATTTATCCATGGACGGTCTGGTGTCCACACAGAGAGGGTCTTGCACTTTAATTTCCCAGCAAGCCATAGCCAACCTCTGACATCATTGAACCAGACCTGCCTGGAGGGAAAGAGAAGTGGTTGGTGCAAAGAAGAGTCGGAAAACTTTGAAAATCTTCATTTAAGGTGCCCTTTTTTTACACTCCTACTCTTTCCCCTCATGTCTTTACATCATGGTATTAATAATTGCTGTATTAACATATACTTTAGTAATGGTGGAGAGAACATCTGTTTGAAGACTTTTTTTTCAATAGGAGAGCTTTAACCTTTGCTGTGGCACTGTCAGGTAAGCATTGACAGTAAGGTCTGAGGTTCAAACCCACCAGTTACTTTGCAGGAGAATGACGAGACTGCTTGCTCCTGTAAAGACTTAGAACATTTTGGAGACCCTATGTAGGGTGGGTGTGAGCTTAAATCGACTCAATAGTAGTGGGTCTTTCCTCATCCTGTCCTGCTTCGCCCATTAAATTTCATGATCTACGACCAGGGTCCTTCAGAAAAACACGGTATCCTACAATCTGCCTTTCATTTGTGGAATCACCGAACCAGGCTAAGAACAGGTTATCTCTCTCAATCAACCTTATTTTAGTTGCTGTTTAGAATCTACACATCAGAACATGCAACCTTCAGAGAACACAGTGCTCGTGACAGACACACTTTAACAGTAAAGCTAA
The DNA here is from genome assembly GCF_000313985.2 of Echinops telfairi. Taxonomy (NCBI): domain Eukaryota; kingdom Metazoa; phylum Chordata; class Mammalia; order Afrosoricida; family Tenrecidae; genus Echinops; species Echinops telfairi. The sequence continues at coordinate 56,789,319 of NW_022103898.1, forward strand.
ACTGTCGCTGATTCCTAAGAACATTCAGAAAACATTTTTGGTTTAAGGTTAAAGGATTAAAGGCAAATATTTCTACAGCATATAATTAGACTGTTACTAATTTTTGCTCTAAGGTCAGTTTTCAGTTTGTTAGCATAATTTGAACTTGTATTAACTTTTAAGCATTCCCTGGCTGAGCATAAAGCAACATTATTGTGAATGTTTTATTTTGCATTATTTTGACCTGATATTTATATTCAGGTTTCAGCTATCATTTAATGTCATTCAGAATTGCTAATGTGCATGTTGTTACAGTCAATAGAGCATCAAAGGTGCTGACTCCACTCAAAGAAAAATCTACTTCCATTTAAATCAGTTGAAAATGACATTTTCATTTTGCCTATATCAACATCAAATAATATTACCTTCACATCATTCTCTCTGAATCTTAGAAAAGTTTATCATCTATTTTTAATTAAAATTTTTGTTGTTCCATAAAGGGTTTGTGAAAAGAACTGTTGTTTGAGAGTGACAAATATCATTCATTGAAGTTGTACGTAGCCCACTTCAATGTTGTCAATTTATACATAACTTTTCTGTAACTGTTATTGTTATTGTATTAGATAATTGAATATGCATTGCTTACTTTAGATGGGCCAGTCTTTCCTTAGCTTGTACCTTTTCTACATTTACATGAATTTACTTCATTTTCTGGAAAGATTTCAGGGTATTTTCAGCCCTTTGAATATATTTTGTTCATTTCCACCTTCTCTGATACTCTGAAAGAGATGAGAACTTACCAAAATAGGCATATAACCCAATACTGCATAATCCGATGACCTGTTTTAGGTACTTTTTCCCTTTGTCAGAACATTCCCTGCACTAATGTGTGAATATGTTTCCACACAGAGATGTTTATATCTAATATTTAGTCATTCTTAGCTCTGATTTTACAAAAGGCTCACACCTTTGAATGTTACTTAGTTGGTCCATTTTTCAATGTGTTCTGGTCTGTGCCTCCTTTAAACTGTTGTTGATCTGAATGTGCTCCTTGATTCTTCCACACATTTGTGATTCTATGTTCTCCAGTTTATTTCTTCCAAATTGGATATTTATTCTTGCATGCCTCTTCCCATGTGCTTTAATATATCCAGGTCTATTGTTTCATTGCTAGGCTCAAAGGACCCCATAATGGAGCCATTAGACTAGTTCTTGTTTTTGTTTTGTTTTGGACTGCCTGGAGCTTTGTTGGCATTCATCACCTCCTACAGTATATCCACATACTTTCTTTGTTCTGGGTACAGTATATCATTTCACCCAAGGAAACATAGCATGCCCTCAATATCCCCTTTAGTATGTAATACAGATTTTACTTCATGATGAAGATGACCAAATAAATTGATAATCATTAGGTAAAAAGAGAAGTGCTATAGTCAGAGTGTCAGTCTTTTATTCAAGGTTCTTTAAGAAGCAGAAGCAATTGTATATGTATAGATAAATGATAGATAGATAGATAGATGATAGATAGATAGATAGATAGATAGATAGATAGATAGATAGATAAATGATAGATAGCCCTGAAGGTGCTGTTGGTTAAATATTTAACTGCTAACCCCAAGATCATGGTTCAAGCCCACCCATTTGCTCTCTGGGGGAAAGATGAGGCTATCATGCACCACCCTCACAATTGTTATATTTGAGTCTATTGTTGCAGCCATTGTGTTAATCCATCTCATAGAGGATCTTCATTTACTTTACCATGCACTGGTTTCTCTTGATAACATGCCTAAAGTCTTGCCATCTTGCTTCTAAGGAGCATTTTGACTATACTTCTTTCAAGGGCTATCTCTTTGTTCTTCTAGCAGTCTGAGATACTGTCAATATTCTTGACCAACACCATAATTCTAATTCATGGATTCTTCTTTCTTTTTATCCAGTGTTCAACTTTCACATGCATATGAGGTGATTGAAAGTGAAAGGAAACTGGATGGTGGGCTTCTGGTCCACAAAGATAGAATCGGGCGCTTTCCAGCCCAGACATACTGCTAGAGTGGGGTGCTTCTATTGGCAAAGCTAAGATAACTTTGTAACAAGCCAATTCACAGTGAGCCTACTGGACAGAGTAATGTTTCTGTACTTTATTCCAAGTGCATATCGATATTTTATGTTATGAAGCATGGGTTTATTAACATTTAAGAAAGTATTTTGAGAATCATCCTGTGAACATTGAATGGCCTACCGGTTATTCAACTCAAGTGGCTCTGATTAATTCATTTATTCAGCTCTGTGTCAGGCACTACTCTAGGCACAGAGACTATAACTGTGAATAGAGTTTGAAGATTTCCACATATTCTCACCTCCTTTACTTTAATGAATCGCTAATGAGTTTTGCATTTGTGGTCCATTGATATTCTTGGGAGCCACACATTGCAATTCAATTCAAGAGTAATTGCATAATTCTGCAAGACAATGGAATATGAAATATGTCTGAGAAAGTTTAAAGGGGTTTCATTTTCAAAATAATAATATTGCACTCAAGAAATTTTTTAGGAACCACAAAATATTTTGGACAAGTAAAATTGGGTTGTGATTATACGTTTTCTTTTGTAATTTTTTTCAGTTAGTCCCTTAAGGCATGGAATCTTTTTATGCACAAATACCCAGTAATAGCTCATTAACTGTAACCATGTTTGTTCCTTTTCATTGCAGTTCTATTTTAAGCATTATAGGTCCAAATGTAATATTACCAAAAAGCCAAAATTAATGAAGGTAAGACTTCTAGAATAGTAGGAAATGATACTTTACACCATAAAGATACTACTAGACATGGAGATATGTAGAGGTAGATGCAGGGAGGAATTTACTTTTCTCCCCTGATGCAATCTTCTATTGGTTGCCTTGAATTCCTATAAGAAACTGAGGTGAATCAGAAAGGGCTCTTCACCAGAGGGAAAGAATGCTTCTTTAGGTGATTAAGTTGATTTAAGTCCACATACACACAAAGATGCACGATAACCCAGCCCTCAATCTTTGTCAGTTGTTTGGAACCAAATAAAACACTAATGGAAAACTGCCTACAGCAAACAAGACTTGCAAGTAAGTCGTGTAAACACTTGTCGTGATTTCAGCATCTTCAAATGCCTGCAGTGAGGCCTCCGCATGAGGTAGTTAGAGTTAGTCCCAGATGAGGAAATCTAGAAACTAAATGAGACCTCACACAGCCAGGCAGGCTCTCTCTAGATGTATACATATTCTCTGGAAAAAGTGAATAATGGGATAGGGGAAAGGCACTGAAATTTCATGAAACAATACATCAATGATAATACGCTACCAGCAAAAAGCAAACCTCCAGGAGATTTGCTCCCTAACAAGGGGACCATTGATTGTTCTCTCCCTCTGGGACTTGCTAATGGCAACTACTTCGTATTCTAGTCCCATTTGTTGGCACACTTAGCAAACCACGCTGGCTCCCGTAGGTGCAAATTCATGTTGCTGATCAATTAATAACTAAGGAAAAGGGGATTAAAAACAGAAAGCAGAAGAGTTTTGCTATTGATCTAGAATATTAAATGATGTGAAGTTGAGACATTATGTATGCAATAAATAAAAGAAAAACGTTGGCTCTTCAATGTTCTCAGGACAAGATTTTCAAAACATTTTCTAAAATGTTAATAAACCCATGCTTCAGTGTGTAAAACATCCATATTCACTTGGAATCAAATACAAAACATTGGATAAATAAATGGCACAGTGATTTCACTTTCTAAGAAGTCCTAGTGGCAAAGTGGCTTAACCTTGGCTGATAACCTAAAGGTTGGTGGTTCACACCCATAATCTAATCTGCAAGGCGGGAGAAAGACGTGGCAGTTTGCTTCATAGAGATGTACAGTCTTGGAAATCCTATGGTGAATTGTCCTCTATCCAATAGGGTCACTGTGAGTGGCCTCGAAGGCAGTGGTTCTGATGATCTACTTAATCTAGTATTATACACCACAATGTGACAGCTATTTTTCAGACCAACAGTTTTATAAGATCGTTCGGCTTACACTGTAATTACTTTCTAGCTAACCTGATCTAGATTTTAAATGTATAAATTTATATAAGCCTTGCATCTGCTTTAAAATAACATAGCTATTCAGCATAAAAATGATAAATGTTAAATTATTTTGGATATATCATCAACATTTTAATCTGAAACATGGACAGAGGCAGGGATGGCAAGACTTCATTTTACATACTTTGGACATATTATCAGGAGAGACCAGTCTCTGGAGAAAGATATCATGCTCGGTTGAGGGGCAGTAAAAAAGAGGAAGACCCTTGACAAGATGGAGTGACACTGTGGCTGCAACAATGGGATGAGACATAGGAACAATTGTGAGGCTGGCGCACGACCGTGCAGTCCTGTTCTGTTGTGCATGGATTCACTATGGGCCAACCGCAACTCAATGGCAACTAACAATAACAACAGCACTTATTTGGAAGAAGACTTTTCATTAAGCCTTTTCTATATTTTAACATTTTATTTCATTACAATATGCAGTACACTCCGCTCTGACTGAGAGTGACCGTGCATACAACTGAAGGAAACAGTGCTCATTCCGGTGCCACCATTAGAACGTTTCATCCATCAATGAAGTCACTGTGTCATCCATCTCATTAAGTATAGTCCTCTCTTTCCCTGACTCCCTATCAGGCCTGATGTCCTTCCTCAGGGACTGGTCTCTCCTAATCCCTCTTTGCTTCTAATGAGCATTCTGGTGGTGTTCCTTCCAAAACAGATGTGTTTGTTCTTCTGGCAGCCCATGAATTACTCAATAGTCTTTGCTCACATCGTTATTCAAATTCATCAAATTTCCTCTGTTGTTCTTAGGTGCCACCAATTCAGTTCTGACCCATAGCAACTCTATGTACAGCAGAATGAAACATGCCTGTCCTGGGCCATTCTCACAATTGTTCCTATGTCTGCGACGATTGTCAATTCGTCTAATTAAGGACCTTCCTTTTTTTCAATGCCCCTCCCCTTTACCAAGCATGATGTCCTTCTCCAGGGACTGGTCTCCCCTGACAATATGTCCAAAGTATGTAAGACGAAGTCTTGCCATCCATGCCTCTAAAGAGCACTCTGGCCTTACTTTCTCCAAGACAAATGGGTTTGTCCTTTGAGCAGTCTATGGTATTTTCGAAATTCTTTGCCAACACCATAACTCAAATGCATCAGTTCCTTGGTCTTCTTTATTCAGTGTCCAACTTCCACATATATTGGAGGCAGTGAACAACAGCATGGCTAAGGTGCACTCTTGTCCTCAGAAGGATATTTTGCTCTCTAAGACTTCAAAGGTTTTTGGGGTTTTTTTGCAGCAGATTTGCCCGATGCATTAGTTCATTATGGGGCTTGATTACAGATGCAAGCAAAATGAAATTCTTGACTTCACTATATTCTCTTTCTATCATAATAGTGCCTTTTGGTCCAGTTGAGGATATTTTCCCTATCTTTATTATTCCCTATCTAGACTGCAGGTTTTGATCTTCATCAGTGGGGTTTCAAGTCCTCTTTGCTCTTAACAAGCAAGGATGCATCATATGTATATTGCATGTTGTTAATCAGTTAATATGAATTATGTTAGACATGTTCTCAGAAAACACATGAGATATTTTTATTTCCATTTTGCAAAGGAGAATATTAAGGTGTGTGAAGTTGGTCATATAATGTGGCTCATAATTACTACGAGCTTGAACTAGGATTGGAATAAAAGTCACCTGATGGCCTGCCCAGTGTACGTCAGATGACGTCATGGCTTTGACATTTTATATAAAATATTCTGAAATGAATTTTCAATTCTTTTATTATTTGAATAGTTTTAATTAGTTAACATAAAATATAAATGTATTATGATCATTTTTAAAAGACAGGATAAAAAGATAGTAAAAATATCCAGTTATAACATACCACCCAGCAATAACATTTGAAAACTTAGGTACATTTTACCTTATACTATGTAACACCTTTATATATGGATTAGAAAATAGGGTCACAAGACACATACCAATTTATAATCTGCTTACATTTAATCATATATATTATGCCCTCCTTTACATATTGCTACTAATTTTATGGAACTACTTATATACCCTGTACCCTACTTTGTCCTCATGTGTTTAATAATGCTATATAAACAAAGGAATCTTCTATACCCTCTCATAAGGAATTAATCCATGAAAATTGTCTCCGTTGTACAAATCAAACCTGGAAAAATAGAAAAAGGGATTCTTTCAGGAACCGCTACAATGAATGTATAATGGATTGGGATCTCAAAGCTGGTCCCGGCATCGAGTCAACGCTCCTTCAAGCAACTCTATAGGACAGGAGAGAACTGTTCTTGTGGGTTTCCAAGAAGATAACTCTTCACAGGTATAGGAAGTCCTGCCTTTCTCCTGCTGAGCACTTGGTTATTTCAAACTGCTGACCTTGAGATTAGCAGCCCAACACAGAACCGCTACACCACCAAAGCTCCTAAAGCTCGTAGGTAGAAGTGATTCAGATGAAAAGTTTCAGACAACAAAGTAAGTATGGCTTAAGGAATCTCATTTCCCATTTACATGTGAACAATAGCAGATATGTTTGTCTGAATATTATCTATTTTACAGATGAATTACATACATATTTCAAGGGAAATATCCCCATCCTTTATTTTAAATCATTAGTCTTTGCCGTTTTTGACTGATTTCACACTTCACCATTAGACTACTCTTCCATCCACTAGGACAGAAGCAATATACTCTGCTGTACTATTAAATACAACACGCGTAACTAATTTAAATGAAATATAATAAAGTATTTTATCTTTATTATTAAAAGAATCATATCTTACTTTATTACTCTCTTTACTTATATATTAGTGTTATATATATATATATATATATATATATATATATATATATATAATTTTATTGGAGACTGTATTAGTCTGGGTACTTTAGAGAAACAAATTCACAGAAACTCATGTATATGAGAGAGTTTTATATAAAGGTTAAGTGCACATCAAGAAAATATCCCAACCTAGTGCTGCCCAAGCCCACAAGTCCAACATTAACCCATATGTCCAACACCGATCCAGAAAGTCCTCCTCCATCTCACAAAACAGACACAATGATGCCAACTGCAGGAGGAAAACCGAGTCAGTGAATGTTTAAGCATCTCAGCGCTGGCAGGGGTCTCCACACAGCTGCTCCAGCACCCAGGGCTGCATCAGGGTAGGTCCATGTGACTTCTCCTTGGGGATGTCTTGCAGAAGAGAGCCTTGCAAGCTAAAGCAGGGAACTGACTAAAGCAGCTGCACCCTAGTCCAACCATCACAAAGCAAGAGACCCAAGCACTACAAAGGTGAAGCTCACGGAGCCATTTATCCCTCCACCCTTCAATTAACCCCACATGTGTTTATCAGCCAGGTTGGCACAATAAACTAACTACCTCAGAGACTCTTACAGCTCTTATAACAATCCGTACATCAATTGTATCAAGCACATTTGTACATATGTTGCCATCAACATTTTCAAAACATTTTCTTTCTACTTGAGGCCTTGGTATCAGCTCCTCTTTTGCTCTTCCCTCTCCCACTCTTGTGAACCCTTGATAAATTATAAATTATTATTTCAGATCTTACACCATCTGCTGTCTCACTTCACCCTTCTGTTGTTCGAGCCAGTGAGTGGAGGGGGGGATGTTAGGCATTGATCATTGTGATCAGCTCGCTTTCTTTCTCTCCTTCTCCCCACCCCCTGCCTCACCCCCTCATGGTATCACTACTCCCATTATTGTTCCTGAGAGGTCTAATTGTCCTGGATTCTCTGTGTTGAGAACTCTTATCTGTACCAGTGTACATGGTCCGGTCTAGCTGGATTTGTAAGGTAGAACTGGGGTCATGATAATGGGTGGGAGGCATTAAATAACTAGAGGAATGTTGTGTGTTTCATCGGTGCTATATTGCAGTCTAGCTGGCTTGCCCCTTCCCCATGACCTTTTTGTGATGGGATGTCCAATTGTCTATACAGATGGGCGTTGAGTCTCAACTCTGACCCCCTAGCTCACATGAAAATGACTATTTGTTTTGGGTCTTCTGATGCCTGATCCCGCCGACACCTCATGCTCATACAGGCTGGTGTGCTTCTTCTATCTGGGCTTTGTTGCTTCCCTGCTAGATGGCAGCTTGTTTAACTTCAAGCCTTTAAGACTCCAGACTCTATCTCATTTGAATGCTGAGCATCATCAGCTTTCTTCTCCACAGTTGCTTATGTACCCATTTTAACTTCAGAGATTGTTTTGGGAAGATGAGCATCACAGAATGCCAGATTATTAGAACAAAGTGTTCTTGTATGAGGGAGGACTTGCTTAGAGGCCCAATGTCCATTTGCTACCTTGATTCTTAACATATAAATATATGTACATAGAGCTACATCCCTATTGCTATATATTAATATATTTATATATATACATGCCTATATTTTTACCTCTGTACATGTCTTTTATCTCCTAGTTCTTTCCTCTATTTCCTTTTACTTCCTCCTGTCCCACTATCAAGTTCGATGTTCATTCAGCTATCAGTAATTCCTCTTGACTACATTGCACTTAATCAAACTCTACCAGGCATTATACACCCTCCTCACCATCAGTTTTGGATCTCTTGCTGTTCCCTTGTCTCTGGGTTTGTTGGCTCTCCCCCACCTTTCCCCAACCTCCCCCTCTCTCCTGCCTCCCCGGACCCAGAAAATCCCATTGTTTGCGCCATAGGATTGTTTATCTTGCCTATCTTATATCGATAGACTTGAAAAAAAGGAAGGCTGAGAAGTCAATTGCCAGTATAACTTCTGTTTTTTTAAAATATATTTTAAATTTCTCTTGATATTTAACTATTTACATAATCTACATTTATTTATATTTACCCATCTATGTGTCCTTTTCTAAGTTCTTGGTACATCTGATTTCTAAGTTCTTGATACATCTGCTTTATCTTGATACATCTGATTTATCTGGTAGGGCCATTTTTCTTTTGCAGGAGCTATGTTCTTTACAGCAGATAGTGAGTACATACAGATGATCAATTCAGGGTTTGTTGCCAAAAAATTCCCTTCATTTGTCTTTACTTTTAAATAATATGTTGATTGCAGAATTCTACCTTGGTGCTAGGTTTTTCTTAGTGCCTTAAAAATACCATTCCCATTCCTTCTGCCTTCCGTTAGACTGTTGAGGAGTCAATTGCCAGTCTAACTACTATTCCTTAAAATTATTTTGTTTACTTTCCTCAGGTATTTTAAAGCTTTTTTCTTTGAATTTTATTATTCTTCAGGTTAATTTTCACATGTATAGACATAGATTGTTTATAATTTTCTTACTTGATATTTGTTGATCTTTCAAATCTGTGCATTAATAACACTTCATCCCAGCTAGTTCAGAGGTTGGCACACTGTGGTTGGCGAGGCATCTGAAATTCTTTCCCTATGTACATGTGGCTCTGAAGTAAAATTGAAAAAAACTAAAGGATAATATTTAGGTAATGTTGATTTCATTTGTATTTATAAAATACTATATTTCTGGCTCTCTAATCATATTTCAATTATTTTTAGAGACAGTATTGGCTGTTCCATTTCAAAAGTTTGCTGCCCCCCGCCCCCCTGAGACAGATTACTGATCCTTCTATTATGGGAAGTTGTTATTTTTAGAGTCCGATCATGTGTATGTTGTCTTACTTATCTTCTTTATGTCACAAAGTTTAACCTGTGTCTTCCATCATATACTCTTTGTATGATACATTTATTTTGCTTAATCTTAACTTTCCTCTGTTTGTCCACCACAGGCTTTCTCTGTGCCATCTATCTTCTGTTCCATCTCACGATTAAGTACTGTTCTCATTTGCTATAACTTACATGACTCCTTATGTAACTGGCATTTGCTTGATTATAGCAACTGAAGTTTACTTTTCTTGAACTTTTCTTAGGTCTACTTACCAAGATGCTATATCTTTAAGAAATTCACATGCTGGGTCAAGAGTGAACTTCTGCAGTTACACGAGAAGAAGAATCTAACTTCACAACAGACTATGGCCGATTGCTTCTACTCTCCATCCTTTGCTATCCTCGACTGACAACAACTATCCCACCTATGATATGCTACTATCTACCAGGTTCACCCACACTGCACAACCTCCTGAAATTACCTTCATTTGAGTATATGTCAATTTTACCCTCCTAGAGAATATGCTATTCATAAGCTTTTCACAGGCTAATTCCTGAGAAACAGATAGCACAGTTCTCCCTGTAGTCTTTTCTTATCTTTCCTTGTAATTTATTTTTAATCTGGAAGTGATGCTGCAACCTGTTCATCTTGGTTAACCCTGTTGGTATTTAAAATACAGGTGACATCCAGTGACACTCATATAAGAAAGAGCTTTATATCAAGGAGTAATTGTATATAAATGCAGTGCCCAAATCAAGTCCATAACTTTGATACTAGTCCACAAGTCTCTCATCAGACTCACACAGCCACATGCAATGATACAGTATGCAGGAAGATCACCGCCCCTGGGTGCAGACTCATGTGGATCCAATGTTGGTGAAACATGGCAGGACTCTGTTAGCTCTCGGGGACAGTAAGCAGGAACAGAAAATCAGAGAGGAGGGGAGGTTTTCAGGATACACCTTATGAGAAGGTCAGACCCACAAGGAGCCACCATCAGGCTATGACCTGATTGGCAGGTTGGATACTATCCCTACACTTTCATATATCAAATTGACATTCATTTTATCTAAGGATAACACATAGGTTCCAATTACACATCAACATGCAAGCTATCAGAGTATGACAAACTGACAGAATTCTCACAACAAGACCAATAGAAAACATCATGATAAATGGAGACAATATCAAAGTTATCATTTAATTTGGATCCACAGCCAATGTTCACGGAAGCAGCAGTCAAGAAATTAAGCGACGTATTGCATTGGGCAAATATGCGGCACAAGACCTCCTTAAAGTGTGGAAGAGCACAGATGTCACTTTGAATATAAAATGCACCTGACCCAAACCAATGTTATTTTCAATGACCTCCTATACATGTTGGACAACGAACAAGGAAACTGGAGAATTCAGAATAACTAAAATGTCATGGACTACTAGAAGAACAAACAAATTAGTCTTGGAAGAAGTACAACCAAAACATTCCTTAGAAGAAAAGGTGGTGATACTTTTTTCACATACTGTGAACATGTTATCAGGAGAAGTCAGTCTATGGAGAAGGACACCATGCTTGCTAACGTGGAGGGGCAGTTAAAAAGAAGAAGACTCTTGAAATGGACCGAAGTAGTGGCTGAAACAAGGGGTTCAAACAAAGCAATGATTGTGAGGATGGTCCCAGATCTGGCATTGTTTGGTCTGTTCTGCTGTGAGAGCCAACTCAATGATACCTAAGAGAAATGAAGAATATCCGTCAGGAGGCCTAGTGCTACGGTGTGGGAAGATCATTATAAATTCAGTGGTTTAAATCCACCAGCATCTCTTCCAGAGAAAGGTAATATTAAAGAGTTGTAAAGAGTTACAGTCTTAGAACTTCTATATAGGGTCACTGTGAGTTGGCGTGAGGAGCCCTGATGTTGTAATGATCATGTGTTAGGCTGCTAACTGCAAGGTAAGTGGTTTGAAACCACCAGCCACTCTGCAGGAGAAAGGGCTTTCTAGACCTGTAAAGAGTTAAAGTCTCAGAAACTCCCAGGGACAGTTCTATTCTGTCCCATATGGTTGCTGTGAATCAGCATCTACTCAGTGGCTATGAATCTGGTTTGGGTTCGGTGTGTTGAAATAGACTTGATGGCAGTGGGTTGTAGAAAAATGAACAACTGCCAAGGTACTTCCCAATAGAATATATATATACTTTCCAAAGGCAATGTTTTGTCCCCTCTGTGGGTTTCCACTTGTTGTGAGCTGCCATCTAGTTGATTCAGACACAGAGTGACCCTATGTACAACAGAATGAAATACTGCCAGGTTCTGAGTCATCCATCTCATTGTTAATATCTTCCAGCTTTCTTAGATTCATACATCTCACATTCCAAGTTCTGATCATTAGTAGATTTTTGCAGCTTTTTATTCTCACCTTGAGTTGTGCGCCATCAGCAAATGAGGGTCCTGGACACTTTATTTGCTCAGCCTTTATTCCATTCCCTTATGCATGGCCTGCTCTAGTCTGCGTAAGGCCCTCCTCCTCAGTCACATTTGGAGTGGCTTCCCACCAGAGGGCTCATCCTCTGGCAGTATCTCTGGCACTGTTATGTGTAGTAGTTACATCACTTTAAGTCAACTTGTTAAATAAGTGTAGAGGTGGAGTCTAGCCTGTCAGTCAGGTCACAGCCTAGTGATGCCTTCTTGTGGGCATGACTTGTCACGAGGATTCTGGGAACTTCCTCTCTGTCTTCCTGTTGGCAAGCCATGTGAGCAGTCTCTCTCTGCTTCCCCTTCCTGTTGAGGAGACACACTCAGGGACCTGGAGGAACCACGTGAAGATCTGCATCAGAGCTAAGATGCTTTCACGCCACTGGATCTACAAGACTTTGCAACCACTGGCCTGTGATCTTCCTGCATTTTTACATTATTGTATGTGCTGTGTCAGTTTGAAGGGGAATTTATGTACTAATATTGAACTATGGGCTAATATTAGACTTATGGATTTGATCTAGACTGGGCTGACATGTTTTCTCAATATACAATTGCTCTTTGATATGAAGCTCTCTTTTACACATATATGAATGTCCCTGGATTTGTTTCTCTAGTCAACCGGGCTTACAAAATTGTGCTTCCATTCATTAGGCCTTCAGCATCTGACTTCGTTTCCATGATATGCACAAGGTTTATAGAGACTACTTCCTCCAAAGTGGGCAGCCTATTCCTTCTTTGTAGTCTGTTATTAGTTTGGAAGCTACACTGAAACTTATTCACTTTGGGTGACTGCTCACATTTGAATTACTAATGACGTACCTTCCAGCATTTCAGTAACACATAAGCCACCACAGTACAACAAATTGACAGACATGTGGTAGAGGTTTCCCATTATGCTTAGCTAATTACCTTCAATAAAATAAACTTACTGCTATGGAGTCTCTTCTGACTCATGGAGACCTTTTATAGGTTTTCCTGAGGCTGTATGTTAGCAGCTAACCTCATCTTTCTCCCAGGGAATGGCTGGTGGGTTTGAAGTACAGACCATGTAGTTTTCAGCTCACCACTTAGCCAACAGCATGACAAGGTTTCCTTATTCAAGATAATAAGTGCATAAAATATAGAAGAATATTGAATGAATGAATGAACTAGTTGGCATAGACTGCTGTCATATTATTGTTGACTGACTGCAAATTATAGCCCATTCAGTGAACACTAAATTACCTTCCTACAAAGTAGCATGCATCTCACAGCAGATAGTGGCTGACACTATGAAACCAGAACAGCACCTGTTTCTCTGTCTCTCTCTTTTTAAAAATTTCAGTGTGCATCAAGCATGTTTGATAGTACAAGCTTTAATTGTTCTAAATTGGTTTGAGTCTATTGAAATAATAAATGAGGCATATTTTTCCTCCAAAGACAATGGACTTTAATGGGAATATTTCTGAATCTGGCAATTTGCAGTCATTCTTTATTGATAGTAGGGTATATGATTCATCGTAATTCCTTTCAAATTTTGTTTAAAACAATTATCTCTGTAAGCATCTTATTCTGGCAACTATTCTTCACTAGCTGATATTTTTTGCAAGATATAACTTAAAATGGTCAGTTTTCAGGTGAATTTTACTTTGTTTACATTTGGTACATTTCCACCACATAGAATCAATGGCATCATAAGAATTCCAGGAAGAAATGATGCAGCTGTAGCATGGCTGTCAGGAAACTCTATGTACTCCTTTGCCAGGTGGGTATGTTGGTGACAGAAAGCATCCCTTCTTTAATGTCAGAATCTATTAAAAATTAGATCAAGTCTTTTTTTCTTTTCTCTTCCTTTTCTTAAAGGCTCATTGTGTCTGAGTAGTTTTTCTCAATTCATCTACAGTTTGAAGATCATTCACTTCCTAAAGGTTCTAAAGAATGACGTTTATTTTTTCTTTATTTTCAAGGAACGGTAGTCTCTAGTTTCAGGTAAGGATGGGTTGACAGTATACAATAAATATAGTAATATTTGTTTGTTTCAATGTTTGTTTATATTCACTTTCTCTGTGTTCACTTTGTGTTAGATCCATCATGCATCTGTAAACAATTGAGAAGCTGGGAAATACTGAGGTAATGGCTGAATAAGTTGATGCCTTGGAATTGCATATCAAATCATGAAAAGATTTTTACAGAAAAGAAGTGGGAGAAAACAATGACTGCCCAACATGCCCACACCTGCAAAAAGGATTTGGTGAAGCTGTTGTTTTGGCAATTCAGATAATATAAATTCCTATATCAGTTTTGTTTGAATATAAATTACTTACATAGGGGCTGTGTACATACTTGTTTATCCTATTTGTATGAAACTTAATTTCAAATAATGCTTAAAAAAAAGTTTTAGACTTTCAGTAGGAGATGAGTCGATTAGTTTCAGCAACACTGATGAAAGCAGAACCAATGCTGAGAAATAAAATTTTATCATTCCAAACCAAGAAATTTAGATTTAATTTCAGATTAAAGCAAACCAACAAGAAATAGGCATCCAATCAGGAGGTATGAAGTAGTTCTATTCATTATTGTCATAAAGTCAATGAGAGGATTTATTTTAATATATAAAATTTCATATAGAATGCATTCAATAACCTTGCTCCAATTTTGCTTTTTCCATGTACTATTGTTTAATCTTCTATTAGAACACATAAACTCGGTTGCATTAAGATATGTTTACTTATGGGACGGTTTGATTTCTCAAACTAGCCTTAATTGAACTAATAAGTTTTGCACTTCATAACCATTGTGCTATAGTCCTATTATACAAGAACCATTCTGAGCTGTTTCTTGAATAAATCCTTTGTTTAAATGATTCACTGTCCCTGGATAACTGGTCCCATTATTTACTTTCATCTTCTTGGCTGTGTTTTCTGTTTAGTTTTACTTTTATTCTAAATTTTAATATGATTTCAGTACTCTTTCTTTCTGGCTGTTGGTGGAGACACATTTTATTAGTCTGTCCTTACTCGTTGCCCTTCAGGATATCAGAATTCTTCAATTCCTCATGGTTAAGATCCTAATGATAAGTAATAAATGATTGTTACTAGACTTCAGACTCCTTTTCAAACAGATTAATGCATCTGTTTGTTTTAAATAAGTTGTTTTTAGACATGTCTGTGCAATCATTGAATTGCTGCAGACAAATTCTCCCAATATCCACTTCCCTTAGTCTCTTTAGGGTGCTTTCAAAATAAAGGTTCAAACAAACAATGACTTTTAAGGAAGGAACTCTGCTTAGAACAAGTAAACTCAAAGCAGACAAATCAGCTAAGAAGGTTATAGGGACTATTTTTAAGAATCCCAAAGAAAAGATTTTGAATTTTTTCTTGATCTTAATATTTTGTTGAAGAACACAGGTGAATCATGGGAGTGGGTAGAGATTATGAAGAAATGCTAAGAAAATTGAAAACCCTATGGATTTTAAAAAGGCCAGGAAAGGTATAAGACCCACCCCACTCCCTCCCTCCTCCCCGTCCTGTCACACACAAGTCAGTTACAACAATGCATCCACTCATCCTTTGAGAGTAGCAGAGGGTTTCCTACAAGAATTTCATTGGGAGGAGTCAAGATGGCTTCTGTAGAATCACCTGCCTGGGGCTCCTATTGCTAGATCAGAAAATTAAGAGGTAAAGGAAGCCAATATTGGGAGGCTGGTGCTAAAAATAGATTTAGTGTACTAGGGTCTAGTTCACACATACCTCTGAGATTTTTGCCCTCAGAGGTATTTGGGAACTCGCTGAAACCTCAAAGTTCATTGCATCTGCTCATGGGCTTCATTAATCCATCACCAGATTAAGTGGCATGGTGTCAGCCACCCCTTCCCATGGCCAAGATATGAGACTCGCAGCATGCAGTAATTTCCCCAAGCTGCTCTCTAAAGGCTATTAGAGAGCCTCTGAAAACTGGCCACAAGATCTGACACTGGAGTTCACCTCTCTGCTATCTCTCCCACTCTTGCATTCTCCCTCCCCAGCCAGAAACAAAGTGACTACTTCAGCAATCCCCTCTCCCCAGCTCCACGACTGCCAGCAGGGGTAATGATAGATAATTAATCACTAATTTGAAGCAATTGAAGAGTCCCTGGGATATTTACCCATGACATAGCTGTGCAAGAGAGCAAGGAGTGACACAGGAGTGCAGTGAGGAGAGAATTCAGATCCAGTTAGCCCTAAAGCCACTCAGCTAGTCTTGTCCCCCTTCCCCAGGGGGCAACAAAGCACAGTCTGGATACCAGGGCACACCACAAGCCCATTATATATATACATATATAATTTTTTACCTTTTACAAGTAAGCCCCAGAAACCAGGCACTGTTTTATTTGTATTATATTAGCATAACAAGGCAGGCAGAACTCTGATCCACAGAGCATAGTGTAGATTTTAACATAACAAAAACAGGAAAACCGGGGTCTGAAAGCCCAAACCTAACCCAGAAAGTGGCTCTACCACTTTGGGGCTCCCCAGAGAGGCCTTAAAAGAATGAAAATTATGGAAAAACAGTCAAGACCATACCTTGTCCTCACATCATTTCAGTACTGTACTTGAGGTCCTAGCCAACAACATAAGTCAGTGGAAGGACTTTAAATGCATCTGTCTGGAGAAGAGGAGGTGAAACTATCACTGTAGATGACATGATTCTATACATTGAAAACCCCCAAATCTCCATAGCCGGAGTACTGGCAGTGATAGAAGAATATGGAAGAGTGGCAGGATTCAAGATTAACAAGCAGAAGTCTACTGTTTTGCTATATACATTGGACAAGATCACAGAAGAGAAGATCAAGAAGGCAGCACCCTTCACAATAGTCAAGAACAAAGTGAAATATCTAGAGATATATCTAACCAAAAAAAGAAAAAGAAAACCAAAAGACTTATATAAGGAAAACTCTACAACCCTACTACAGGAAACCAAGAGACTTCCACAAATGAGGAATATCCCATGCTCATGGATTGGAAGACAGTAAAGATGTCAATCTTACCCAAGGTACTATAGAAGTTTAATGTTATCCTGAATCAAAAACTAACAACCTTCTTCAAAGGATTGGAAAAACTGACCTCCAATTTCATATGGAGAGGGAAGAAACCCAGAATTAGCAGAGAACTCAAGGAGGACAGACAAAGTGGGAGGGCTCACCTTACTGACTTTAACACCTACTATACAGTCACAGTGGTCAAAACAGTGTGGTACTAGAATAATGACAGGTACTCAGACCAATGGAAAAGAATAAAAAACCCAGAAATAAAAAACCATCAGCATATAAACAACTGATCTTTGACATGGGCCCCCAAAGCATCAAATGGGAGGTGAATGCCCTCTTTAACAAGTGGTGCTGGAAAAATTGGATATCCACCTGTAGATAAATGAAACAAGATCCTTACCTTACCCTAGGTACAAGAACAAACTCAAGGTGGATCACAGACCTAGAAGTAAAACCCCAAACTATCAGGACCAACAAGGAAGGAATTGGGACAAACCTAAGAACCTTGGCCCACGGAATACATAGGCTAACTGAAATAGGGAAGGACACACACACAGATGAAGCTGAAATGGACAAGTGGGATATACTGAGCATAAAACACTTGGGTGCATCGAAAGACTTCACCAAGAGAGTAACAAGAGAAACCAGAGTGGGAGAGTTTATTAGAATGGCAAAACAAAGGGCTTATTAACAAAATCTACAAAATCCTCCTAGCCTGCAAAAAAAGGAAAATAGTTAACCCCCTGGGGAAGTGAGTAAAAGATCTGAACAGAACTTTCATTAGGGATGACACCTGAATGGCCAATACACATACGAGAAAATTCTCCTGATCATTAGCCATCAGATGAGTGCAAATTAAAACAGTTATGGCACACCACCTAACACCCTTGAGGAGAGCCCAAATCAGAAAGTCAGAGAGCGACAAATATTGGAGGGGATGTGACCAGATAGGAACTCTCCTCGACTTCTGGTGCTCATGTAGATATGTACAGTAACTGTGGAAAGCTATCTGGCAATATTTAAAGCAAATTAAATTTGAGTTACCTTATTCCCCAGAAAATACCCAGAAGAGGTGATAAATCGACCACAACCAGCCATCTGCTCTCCAAGGTTTATTGCAGCACAATTCACAATCACAAAGAATTGGAAACACCTAAATTTCCACCAAGAGATGAGTGGATTAGAAAATCCTGGCACATACACACAATGAAGTACTACACATCACTGAAAAGCACTGATGGTCGCATAAAGAACATTGTCTCATGGGAAAAGTTGGAGGAAATTATGCTAAGTGAAGTTAGCTAATCACAAAAGGACAAGTACAACCTGAGTCCCCTGAGGTAAGTATAATCAGCACAGTAGGTATAGAAGAAAAGCCATTTATCTCACACTATATGGGTTGAGGTACAGGAAATTGAGCGGGGGACAAACCAGACCCAAGGATGTACATGTCATTCTAACACAAAAAAGGGTAAATGTGAGGGGGTGATCGTTGAGGGAAAAAAAGAAAATAGGCAGGTTATGGCACTAGAGTAGTAGGGCACTAATCCACCCAGGGGGGGGGGGTATCCTTTATGTCTCCACAGAAATGGGAGTGTGAGTGCAGACCAAGGCAAGCCAACCCTTGAGGGCAACATAATCACATGGAGCAACTAATGAAGAAAGAGGCCTGCAGGGCCGGCCCACAATCAGAGCCAAACTGACACCACCACCACCACTCTGTGGAAATATGTGCTACAGAGGACAACAGTAAACCTGCAGGCTGGGGAGAGGGTCTGCCTGCCACGTTCATACAGAAGCAAACCAACAAGGAAAATGAGCGCGCGAGGGACTAGTCGCCATACTGGCACACCAGGCCTGAGGATGGTGTCCCTGCTCAGAGGTGCAAAGACACAGAAAGGACTGTTGGTGTGACAACAACTTGAGGCATGATGTCCCCTCACTGGAGCACACCATGTCAGAGGACAATATTGGGGACACACTTTGGAGCATGAGTTCAGTCTGACCCACAGTGGGGTGAACCAAGAAGGGAACATAACAGACCAGCAACGAGAGCAAAGCTAATCCCCACAACTCCTGAGGAGCCCCCAAAATTGACTTCAGGCTAGGAGGGGCAATTCCTGGACCCCCACTCCCCCAGGAATGGTGGGGAAGATGTCATAAAAGTCAGTGGATAGACCTGGAATTATGTATGCCATTTCAGTCCCCCCACCCCTTTTTTTTTCTCTTTTTGTTCAATCTTTTATTTTCTTTTTGTTTTGTCTCTGTTATTAGTGTTTTGCCTACCAATATAAGATACACATGAGAAGCAAGCCCGAGGAGAAAGAAATAGGACTGATGGGTCCCGAGGGACCTGGAGGGTGGAGGCCGGGAAAAAGAGCAGTGAGCAAACAGCACCATACACAGGAGAACAAGTAGGGAATTAAAAGCAACAATGAAGAGGACATAGAGATTCCAGTAGTTTGGGTGTAACAGCAATCTAGCTGAGAGGAATTATTAAGAGGCAGAAGAGTGAACATGATGGAGGGGAAGGAGGAAGGTAAAAAGAAACAGGAAAGATCTAGGAAGCAAACTATGGATACAGGTATAAACACAGGTGTGCAATATGTAAAGATATTAATATAAAAATAGAGGTATTAGCCTAGGTAGATATATTTATATGACAATAGATTGAGGAAGTGGATGAACTTCCTTCCCTCAACACAAGAACTCTTTGTTCTAACAAGCTGGCATTCTTTGATGCTCACCCCTTCGACACAATCATTGAAGATATAATGGGTGTGTAAGCAAATGTTTTTGAAGAAAGCTGGTTGTGCCTGGCTATCAAAAGATAGAGTGTCTGCAGTCTTAAAGGCTTGAAGTTAAACAAGCTGCCATGTAGAAGAGAAGCAATAAGGCCACATGGAAGAAGTACACCAGCCTGTGCAATCATGAGATATTGAGGGAATCAGGCAACAGGCATCAGAAGATCCAAAACAAACAAACAAACAAATAAACAAACAAACATATTGTTGAGAATGAGGGGGAGTAGAGCAGAGCCCCATCTGTAGACAATAGGACATCCCCTCACAGAAGGTCACAAGGGAGGGATGAGTCAACCAGGGCACAGTGCAGCACCAAGCAAACACACAATACTCCTCTGGTTTTTTTAAGGTTTCCTCAGTCCTGCAGTTCAGTTCTGGCTAAACCAGAGCATGTGCACTGGTACAGATGAGAGTTCGCAGCATATGGAATCCAGGATAAACACCTCAGGAACAGAAATGGGAATAGTGATACCAGGGGGGCAGGGAGGGGGGACCAATTGCAATAATCAATGTATAGCACACACATCCTCCATCCACGGAATCATGGAAGAAAGGAGACAGTGGTCAGCGTAAGACATGAAACCAATAACAATTTATAAGTTTTCAAGGGGTCACGACAGTGGGAGGGGGTGGTGGAAGAGGAGCTGATACCAAGGACTCAAACAGAAAGTAAATGTTTAGAACATGAGGATGGCAATATATGAACAACTATGCTTGAAAAAATTGATGTGTGGAATATTATAAGAGCTGTAAGGATCCCCAATAAAATGATCTTTTAATAATAAAAAAAGAAAAAATACTAAAAACAATTATCAGAGAACAAACAAACAAAAAACATCTTTTATCGGGGAACTATGCCCTCACCAAACTGTAGTCCTGATCAAAACTCAACACTAAAAAATAACATGGTCTTGAAAATTGTCTCCAGGAAGCAAAAACTGTCCATTTAACATGGCGTAAATTGAAGCCCAAAGAATCCTTTGAAGAAGGGCTAGAGACAGAAACAGCATCTTCAGAAGTGTATAGATCTAGATGGCAACAAACAGCTTTGCATTTTGATATTTTGTTTAATAAATGTTTCCATACTTTTGTAGCAATACTTTTACAATTACTCTTGCATTGATGAAATCAGAAATGGCACATTTTAAGTATACTGCATTACAGTGGCCTCCAATATAACTTAACGATAATCATTTTAACACAATTTAACTAAGCATAATTGTTTCATATTTTCCATGCCACTGGAACTCCTAGAGACCCCCTGGATAACAGAATAAGGCAATGCCCAGTGCAGTGCCACCCTCTCAATCATCGCTGTGCTTGAACACCTTGTTGCAGCCACTTTGTTGTCATCTAGTTAAAGGACTTTCTCTTTGTTACTGGCCTTCTACTTCACCAAACATGAGGTCCTCCTCCAAGAACAGATCTCTCCTGATAACAGGTCCAAAGTATTGTTCCTGCCATCCTTACTTCTAAGAAAAATTCCTCCTT
Source organism: Echinops telfairi (assembly GCF_000313985.2). Classification (NCBI taxonomy): domain Eukaryota; kingdom Metazoa; phylum Chordata; class Mammalia; order Afrosoricida; family Tenrecidae; genus Echinops; species Echinops telfairi. The sequence goes on from NW_022103898.1 coordinate 56,810,802, forward strand.
AACTTCTCCTAAGACAGATTTGTTCATTCTGATGGTAGCCTGTGGTATATTCAATATGCTTTTCCAACAGCATAATTAAAATACATCAATTCTACTCTTTTCTTTTAAATTCAGAATTGTATGGAACCAAATTAAATATCAAATTTGAAAATTTAAACTTGAAATCAATAAATGTATACATATTTGGGGAATATGGAGTAAGTCATGAAATTAATACTGCATTTAATCTGGTAGAACTTTCATAGAATTTTTATGTTTTTTGTTTGTTTTATATATCCATACATATTTCACTTTGAACGAATTAACAACACTGCATTTTCTTGGAAAATGTCTCAAACATTGTTAGTGATTGTTAAATAATTAAATATATTTTATCCTATTTCAGACTTCTTCCTAGCCTATTACTTTGGAAACTCCACTAAAAGGTGGTCACCATGGGTCACTCTATTGATATTTGAAATACTGCCAGAATAACTTCCAGTAACATGCCCTGGACGACTCACCTAGGTAGAATATAAAGTCTTGGCAATTTGGGGCTAATATGGGTCACTGTGACACATTATTTCATACTGCTCCAGAGCAGCCAGTCATCTATCATCAGCCAGTTGTGTCCTTTGCCCCATCCTGCAACTTTACAGTTCTTGTCGCAGTTGTGGATCCCCAAATGCCTTCTAATATTTGGATGACAATATTCAAACCTCAGAGTTGGGTAACTGGGAACTCAAACAGTGCCAGGGACGTTCTTCCTCTCTCAGAGGGGTCTAATCAGGCCATCTAATCCTGTGACCAGTGTGATTTTTCATCCAACACTAATTTTTCAGGTAATTTGAATAAAACCATAGGACTTTCCAACCAAAAAGCAGAAGAGCAAGTCACTGTTCTTGTCATTGGGGACCAATTATATTTTGTACTTGAATATATGTACTACTAGTAAATAGAATAAATAGCAAGATATTATTGGCCAAAATATCTAGAGAAAGGAATGTATTAAAATTACACTTCAGTTAATACAAGTATTATGTTTTCTAAAATATGCTTTTTGAACACTTGAACTGCCTTATCTCTACACCGCTAAGTCTTTTTGAATCATAATGCAGAAAATTATATGAATTAACCCATGGTCCTTCAGAGCATAAAATCAGTTTATAGTTCCAAACATAAAGAAAAACAAATATTTAGCAAAACTAAATATTTGCACATACATACATATACAGAGATTTGTATACACACATACAGTATATCTTATATTTTTCTTTAACTGTCACATATTTTCAGAAAGGCAACTAAGACAATCTCCATAAAAATTATTATTAGCTAGATGGCCCCAAATAATGTATCCCTGGTCTGTATCTTTAGTTCTTGTTTCTGTTAGGTGGCATCTAGCCAGTTCCTGATAATAGTGACTCAGTAGCTTTCTGCATTAAATATGTAATACAGTTCGAGCATTCAGAATGAAAAATTTCTGTTATATAAAACCTTTCTTGGCCTCACTTCTCATAGTTTAGCCAAGTAAAATTAGTTTTTAAATATGTAGAAGACAGCTTTTCAGGGAATTGAATCAGATGACTATCTCTGTATAATCTGAAGAAAAATGTTTGATCTTCCAATAAAATAGGTACATTAAATTGTCTGTGTGACAATGCGAAATTATTCCATGCTAGAGACATAGCCGTTTCAGAGGTAACTTTTAGAATACGCACACGAATGTCACTGCTATCTAACAATATGTTAATGTTACCCCTTGTTAAAATAGATTAGGATTCAGATTTAGTATCAGTGACACACATTAAATACCATCATTGCTTTAGACCAGTGGTTCTCAACCTTCCTAATGCCGGGACCCTTTGAGTTCCTCATGTTGTAGTGACCCCCAACCATAAAATTATATTTGTTGCTACTTCATAAATGTGATTTTGCTACTGTTTTGAATTATAATGTAAATATCTGATATGCAGGATGTATTTTCATTGTTAAAAATTGAACATAATTAAAGCGTAGTGATTTATCACAAAAACAATATGTAATTATATATTGTGAAATATGTATTTCCAATTACAAATAAATGAGATTTTGTCTTGAAGCATGGTGTAGCATGGATAACAGTCTTAATATAACATCAGTAAACTACATTGCAACATTTTGCAACTGTATGGGTAAAAAGCCAATGTCAGTGGGAAGGTTGAGATAGCTTCTTTCTCACCAGATCAGAAATTCTCAGGGCAGTCTTTGCAAGAGCACAGCGAAGATCATCTTCAACAAGTCTACTTCTGTATTAGACTTGGTAACCAACAAGCTGGAAAACCCTGTTTCACAAAGATACGTTGTTGGAAATGGAAGAAGGGGCAACACAGTCTCAGACAGAACAGGATATGACTGCAAACACTTGATACATAATTTTGTAACTGGCATGGTAGAGAAATCAGTTCTCCCTGCATCGCTGTTAATAGGTTCAATGAACTCTTCTTGTGCTGTCTCAGGAGCATCTTCAACTTTGACTGTGAATGGGCTTCTGGTAAGTGGAAATGCGGTGTCAGGTAGATTTGGAGAGTACAATGACATTTCGTCTGCAAGCATGTACAAGTGTTCTTTCACAGAAATGATCATCATAATCCTTTTGTCTGGTTCAATGCCATGTTCCTCAAAGAAAGCAGATAAGGTAGGCAACTGGTAAATTTTATTTTCATCCAATTGTTTTGTCCCACAGCTGAAGTTTCATTTGAAATGCTCAGATCTTTTCAGACAAATCAAGGCATGTTGCATTTGGTCCTTGCAGTGATAAATTTAATTCATTCAAGACGGCAAAGATGGCAA
>NW_022103898.1:56814207-56822746 GCF_000313985.2 Echinops telfairi
ATATTGGAAGTGGAGCAGATTTAATTTCCTGGATTACCTGATCAAGAATATCAGCAGACATGTTACCTCTTCTTTGGTGGACAATGTCATTAGATTAGGAAATTGCACTCAATCTTGTAACAAATTTGTCTGATCATAACTCGAACAATGTCTTTGACCACTGGCAACAGTAAATCCTCAGCAATGGTGTGAGGTTTCATAGCTCTGGTGATTCTGAGTGCCACTAAATATGAAGCTTCCATGGCTGCTATGTTTTGTTTGTGGTTCTTGTAATCAGTGTCAAATCTGGCTTTCTTGAGTCCACCAGCTTTGCTTCTAAAATAGCTGATATCCTTGCTGGAAAAGTTCAGATGCTTGCTATCAAAATGGTGTTTTAGTTTGTTTGGCTTCATAGATTCGGCTGATACAACTTCACAACAAATTACACATTGTGGTTTCTCAATTCCTGCTATAATTATTGAGGTAAAACATACTGTAAAACATCTTCACTATATTTCATTTTCTTAATGTTCTATACACGATCCATTATCATGGGATGGTTTGCTAATGAAAAAATATATAACAATAGCTATAATAATACAAAAGATGATACATGGCATAGTTCAGTCAATACAGTTCATTAAAGTTTCCTATGATTTACCCTTCTCTGGGTTGTTTTTCTTATATACCTGTTAATATCACAAGAGGGCAGTATTCACATCAACCACAGCTGAATATAAAAAAATGGATCAGCATCCAGATTAAGTTCCCATGGTATGGATTTTTTGTGCGCAGTAGTTGATGCTTTTATAGTACCTGATTTTACATTTACCCAGTAATTGTAATTCATGACGTGTCATTTTACCTCCAATACTGCTGCCTTCAACACAGTAGCTGCTTTTAACCGGTTGAGAACCGCTGCTTTAGACACTCCTTTAACTCTTTCAACAAATACGGGGTGTGAAGGGTACAGAATTAAATATTTAGAGGCACATGATTGGACAACAGTCCTGGTCGAAAGTTTTGCTTTTTCCCTTTATGTTTTGCAAGACATGTCTTATCATTTGCTCTGTGTTGTCTTCTAAGGGTAGCATATCATGATCTTGGGACTGCTGCACATAAGGAGCAAGAGATATCAACAGTACGGAAAGTATAAACAGGACAGTTTAACAAGTTCCTTCTTCATTGTGATATAAATAATCCTTATTTTGTTTGTTTATTTTTTAAATGGTGTAGCTTTCAGAAGCCTTTCTCACCAATGGGCTAAAGCACGGAGGGAATGATCATGATGTGGTCAACAAATTAGGATACGAGACACTGAGGCTACTCTTTGAACTTCTCATTTCATCCCTGAGCTAGAGGATCAAAAGACACCCTCAATGCCCTTATGCAGTCAGGTTAAACTTTAGAGGCTAGGCAAACACATAGCTTTTTAAGGCAAAACCTCTACATAGTCATACAAAATAAATATTCTGACACAGTTCTCCACAGACTCGTCATAAGAACAGACTGATGTTTTAAGATTTGGAATTATCTTTATTTGAAAGCATAGGAAATATCCGTGGATTTAGTTAACAAAGAGAGCTAGGGAGCTGGGAGCTAGAGAGCTCCTAGAGAGCTGGAGGCTAAACATATATATTTTGATGGATGGATGGATTCCTTCTTTAACTCGAAACATGGTGCAAAAATAACAGAATTACACATACACAAAACGAAATCAGACTGGCCTCAAGGTTTCAACAGTAGGGAAATATCTGTAGAAAGTACCAATTTGCCTGAGGTCTAGCACAAAGTGATGAGTTTATTCAAGAGCCATTCTTGAAAATGCATTAGCCAGTCCCAAGATGCTGAAGTTGGTTTAGTGCTATCACTTTGGTTACGTTTACACAGTGTTATTGCTGTTAGGTGCCATCAAGTCAATTGCAACTCATAGTGACCCTAAGCACAACAGAAGGAAACACTTCCAGGTGATATTGTGATATTCTCACATTGTTCTTGTGTTTGAGCTCAGCAATGCAGCTACTGTGTCAATCCATCTTGTTGAAAGTCTTCCTCTATTTTGCTTCCCCACGACAACAAAAGATGATATCTATGGTAGTTACACTATCTGTTGTCAATTTGAGACTTTTATTAGTGACGGGGTGGAGTTTAGCCAGTCAATCAGGTCACAGCTTGATGACCTCATTTGGAGGTGCTAAGGAGATAAAGAGCTCACTGGAGGTGAGGCACATGCACACTCCCTGTGAGACATTCCTGTGGACAAGACACATGAAGCTATGCTAGAGCCCTGGAGATGGAGTAGCTATGTGGAGATCCCTGCCAGTGCTGAGATGCTTCCACTGCCACTGTATCCATAAGACTTTACATCCACTGGCCTGTGATCTTTCTGCATTCAGTGTCCTTGCATGTGTTATGTGAGTATGAAGAGGAATTTATAGATTAGTATCAGACATATGGACTAATACTGGACTTATGGACTTGATCTGGACTGGGCTGGGATGTTTTCTCAATATATAATTACTCTTTTATATAAAACTCTCTTACACACATATGAGTGTCCATGATTTTGTTTCTCTAGTCTACCCAGACAAAGACAATATCCTTCTCCAGTTACTAGTTATTCTTGAAAACATGTAACATCCATGAGTTGAAGTCTTGCCATCCTTGCCTCTAAGGAGCAAGCTGCTGTGCTTTATCTAAGACAGATTTATTTGTTATTATTGCAGTCCATGATAATTTCAATATTTTTTGCCAACACCATAATTCAAATTATTTGTTTCTTCTTTGGTCTTCCTTATTCAATGTCCAACATTCACATGCACATAGGAAATTGAAAATACCATAGTTCAGGTCACGCAAACATTAGTTCTCAGAATACCATCCTTGCTTTTCAACACTTTAAAGAGGTCTCCCTTAACAGATTTACCCAACACAATGCGTCCTTTTATCTCTTAACTGCTACTTCCATGAGCATCAACTGTGGATCCAACCAAGGTAAAATCCTTGACAACTTTAACTTTTCTCAATTTATCATGATGGTACTACTGGTCCAGTTGTGAAGATTTTAGTTTCTTTACATTGTGATGTAATCCTTACTGAAGCCACAATCCTTAATCTTCATCAGCAAATGCTTTAAGTCCTCCTCACTTTCTGTAAGCAAGGTTGGTTACATCTTCTGCAAATCAAAGGTTGTGAATAAGCCTTCCTCCAATCATGATGCCAAATTGTTCTTCATATAATCCAGTTTCTTTCATTGTTTGATCAGAATGCGGATTGAATAAGAATGATGAGAAGATGTAAACTGAAAAACACCTTTCCTGGCAAAACCATGCAGAATGCTCTGTTCTATTCGCACAACTGTTTCGTGATCCATGTACTGGTTCCACAGGAGCACAATATAGTGTTCTGGGATTCCAGTTATTCCCCAGGCTACGCATAAGTTTTCATGGTCCATGCAATTGAATGCCTTGGCATTGTTAAACCTAAGTAAATATGTTTTTGGTATTCTCTGCTTTCAGGCAAGAACCGTCTATCAGCAATGATATCCCTTGTTTCATGTCTTCTTCTGAATCTAGCCTAGACCTCTGGGAGTTTCCCATTCAATGTTCTCCCAAAACCACTGTTAGATGATCTTGAGCAAAATTTTACTGGCATATAAGAATAATGATATTTTGTTATAATTTGAACTTTTGGAGGTCACTTTTATCTGAAATGTACAATATATCAAATCTGTTGTTGAGATGTTCTTCAAATTCAAGTGGGATAGACTCAAGGCTGTATTTTGGCTCTTGTAAACTTGTTTCTTCAGCTTCAACCTGAACTTACATATGAGAAATGTATGGTCTGTTCCAGAGTTAATCCTGGCCTGGCTTTAGCTGCAAATACAGAGCTTCTCTATCATCTCTTCCCACAGATGTAGTCAACTTGACTTCTGTGCCTTCAATTTGGAGAAGTCCATGTCTAGATTCACTTTTTGTGTGGTTGAAAAATGGTATTTGAAATGAAGAAGTCATTCATCTTGCAAATTTTTATCATGTGACCTCTGAATGTCGTTCCCCAATACTATTCCTCCTCTTTATTTCCACTTTTTGCATTCCAATCACTAATACTTATAAATGCATCTTGATTGCATAGTCAATCAATTTCAGACTGAAAACTTTGGCAATTGATGACTTCAACTTCTTCATCACAACTTTGGTTCTTGCCACATGAATTTGAATAATAGTTGTTTGGTTGGATTCCCTTGAATTTGGATAGATCTGATCCTCTCACCAACAGCATTGCACTACAAGATAGAACTTGAGATGTTTTGTTTTTAGAGGATGAATACAATGCCATTTCTTTTGAATTTTTTTTATTCCTAGCATAATAAACCATATGATTTTCTCATTCAAAATGGTCAATAGCTATCCATTTCAGCTCACTAATGCCTAGAATGTTGATTTTTATGTGTTACATTTCATTTTTTACAACTTCCAATTTTCCTAGATTCATACATTCCAAGTTACAATTATTAATTGATGTCTGCAGCTGCTTCTTCTCACTTTTGAGTCATGCCCCATCAGCAAATGAAGGCCTGAAGGCTTCATGCCACACAAGCTTTATCCATCATTACGGTTGATTCTACTTTGAGAAGGCAGCTCTTCCTCAGTTACATTTTAAGTGCCTTCTGATCTGAGGGACTCATATTTCAGCACTATGTCTGACAATGTCCTCTTTCTTTTCATGAAGTTTTCAGTATCTGACAATGTTTCAATTCTGTCCATACGGATTACATTGACTAACTCTTCAAAAAAAGACAGCTTATTCTTTCTTCCCAGTCTGCTGTTAGCCTGGAAGCTCCACTGACACCTCTTTACTTTGGGTGATCAGCTGACATTTGTGTTAATGGTAACATAGCTTCTTCTTCCAGCATGACAGACACAAACAATCTAACACAGTAAGACAAATTGACAAGTAGTGGATTTTACATAATAGTATTTGAGTAAACTTGCCTCCTTCCATCTTGCCCTTTGTTTTCAAAAAGCACAGTAAAGATTCATATAAAATCATCCACTGCTCACAAAATAGAGAAAATTATTTGAGTATTAAATAGAAACACGGAAAACATCTAGGTATGAAGTGGACATAGATTTTTTAGGAAGGTATGCACTTCACCATTCCTCCATTTGTTACTCTGTGATGGCTGGTATATTTCCACGGTAGCCAGATTTCAGGGTAGCTTGTGGACAAAAAAATAAAATAGGAAGAAAGTGTTGGAAGTCTACTTATGAAAAAAATGACTAGTGAAAGCTTTATGAGTAGCTACAGAACATTATTTAAGTGCTGTAGGATGTGCCTCTCAGGTTTGAAAGCTTTCAAATAAAGATGGGAGAAGAGCTATCTCCTCAAAGTAGAGTCACCTTAATAATATCAGCGGAGTAAAGCCTGTCATTTACTGGTGTGGCATGAGTCAAAAGGAGAAGAAATAAATGCAAACATTCACGATCATCAAAATCTATAGAATTGAAATGCATGACATGAATTTAGAAATACTGGAAGTTGTATAAAATGAAATTGAGCACATTGATATTGATATTATAGCATTAGTGTGCTGAAATGAACTGGTATTGGCCCTTCTAAGTTGGACAATCAATTGCCCTACTATGCTGGAAATAATAAATTGAAGAGAAAAGCTGTCTCATTCATAACATTGTCAACTATTGGATGATATTCATATGACTAAAAGAAAACTAATTAAGATGAGTGTTGTTGAATTTTACACACCATTCACTAATGTAAAAGATGAAGAACTTGAAGACTTTACCAACTTCCGAAGCTTAAAATTGATTAAGCCTCCAATCAAGATGCATTGATTATTGGAGGAGACAGGATTAGCTTTCTAATGACACTCTGTCTAATGTTATTCTAACAAAGAACAGAAAAACCTGCATGGAACATATCCAAATAATAATCCTGAAATTCTGAACTCCAACTTGAAAGATAAGAAACCCTGTTGAACAATGATTGGGAAATAGCGATTGAGAAAAGAAAGCAGCGATAGAGGAGAGACACCATGCAATGACCCACATCCCCTAGGGCCATTTTGGGAACCAGAAGACGACACACCTAGTGCAAAGAGAAGCAACTTCCTAGAGACCCACTGAGAGAGTCTCAGTGTGGTCAGAGCCCAAGTAAAAGAAGGTAGCAGAATGCAGGCTGGATCTGGGGGAAGAAGGTGAAAATTCTAGTGGCACAGGGCCTGCAATCCACAGACCAGGCCACTAATACAGAGCCCAAGGCCTGACAGTTGTGGGCCTATGCTGGAGGGAAGGTCTATGGAGTGGCTGTTGGAGAGTCTGTCTTCTTGGCACCACTATTGAGTCTGGGCAGGACCTGGATAATTGTCTGTGTCTGCCCCAAACTGTACTGGGCTCACTCACACCAGAAAATTGTTCCCCTTTCTATTGCCTTCCTTATCATGCATGAGGAACCATGTTATTACTGGCACGTCTTAGACCACCAACCATACAGTTGGAGGCTAAAACCAACCAGGTATTCTGCTGGAGAAAGTTGAGGCTATTTGCTCTTTTACAGGTGCACAGCTTCTAAAGCCCTGTATCAGGCATCCTCAAACTATGGCCCACCGAGGACATTTATCCGGCCCACCGGGTGTTTTTGCCCCATTTGTTTTTTGACTTCAAAATAAGAATGTGAAGTGTGCATAGGAATTTGTTCATAGTTTTGTTTTTAAAACTATAGTCTGGCCCTCCAACCGTTTCTTAGGGACAGTGAACTGGGCCCCTGTTTAAAAAGTTTGAGGACCGCTGCCCTATATAGTGTTGCAACCTGTCTGAATCCACTGGATGACAGTGGGAATTTTTTTGTTTTGTTTCCTACTATGCATTCTCAGTGACCAAAGGTGAAACTCTCCCACCCCTTGACCTACCAGGTGGCTAGCTATAACCCTCTACTCCTGCCATACCTGACTTAGATGGTAGCAGTTGACTCCCAATGTCACACAGAACAAACTCTAGCAGCAGATGTGAACGACATGATGTGCTGTGAAAGCCCTTAGTCCTTGCACCAGGTGCTGCGATCAGAGACCCATCTCCACACAGACTGTGCACCAGGTTCCTGCAGGAGCAAGCCAACACAAACTGTTCAAAAGACTGTTCTCAGCAGTGCCTTTCTGATTTTCTTTTCCTATTTTGGTTTCTTTGTTTCGGTCTTTTTTGTTTTCTATTTTACTCTCTGTCTTCCTTCTTACTAGTATATATTTTTTTCTCTTCTTCCTCTTTTTCTTGTTTTATTTTTACCTACTTTCCATGTCTCTCTTCACTCCTGCTTTTTTAATTTTTGGTCTTTACTTATGTTTTAAAATAATTTCCCCTATGATGAGAGAAAGACAATTCCACCTGACTTGAAATACATACCAAACCTGCCACCTACTACATACACAACCAACAAAGGTGACCACTCAACTCGTAAAATTGGATCAATAACACACCACAAACAAAACCTGCTCATCACCCCTGCAGTCACTCTTTAAAACCAGCAAGCAGAGGCATGTGTCTACCCTTCCATCAGTTAGTACTGCCAAACCAGCATCTAAAGTAGCAAGTCCACCCTGCCTGTCTAGATATATTGAAACAAAGCAAATCATGTATTTAAAAAATACAATATATCGAACCAGCACATACTCAACTAATAAATAATTTCCAAAATGTTTGAGAGACAACAGGGGTCACAATACTTCCTGATAAAACCAGGAATCAAATTTTTTAAAAACCAGCTAAGGAAAGGTGTTATGAATTACTACAATATCATTCCAACACAAAGGTATAATCACAATAAATATCTACCCATCCAATGAAAGAGGCCCAAAATACATTAAAGCAATGTTAATGTTAAAGCAAACATTAACAAAATCGATGAGAGAAATAGGTAGACATCTTCATAATAGGAGATTTTGTAACATCACTTTTATTGAAGGGCAGAGCAACTAGAAAATAATTACCAAGATACAGAATGACTCAACAACACAATCAACCAATATAACTCATAGGCTTATGCTTACAAAATACTTCACTCAACAACAATGACAAACACCTTTTTTCCCAATGCATATGGATCATTCTCTAGAACACACCACATGCGAGGCCGTATAGCAACCCTTAATACATATCAAAAGATCAAAAGACCCGAAGTCTTTTCGTGGATCACTATATGACTAGAAACCAGTGTTAGGAAGATCAGCAAGAAACACAAGCCAGCGCAGAGGAACCGATTTGCCCCTGCTGTCACGGCAGTCCCTGCAGCCTTTCTGTCAGCAAGGCCGTATTTTATGACTGTTGAAACTTTTTTGCAACTTTGCATTCAAATGAACACTAATTATATGAATGTGTCGTTAAATAATTTCCCTGTAGACAATTTATTTACCGATTATATTAATGTGATAAGATGAAGCAGATGGGACACTAAGATAGCTTAATTAAACAGTGGAAAATATCCTATGTTTATATTTGTTCATTTTGGAAAAGCCCGTTTTTCCTGAATCATTTTATAGCATCTCTTTTCA
>NW_022103898.1:56822846-56825064 GCF_000313985.2 Echinops telfairi
AGAGTGTCATGTTATCTGGAAACAGGTACATGATGTTGACTCGAGAGCTTTGGTGTTGGACAGGAAACACACAGGTGCTTTGCAGCAAAGCTTCGAGAGTCTTGGGAACTCCTGACAGGGAAATAGAAAACTGAGTGCTGCAACCTGGACGACTGGATTCAGGATGGGAAGCGCACCAGTCAATTTTAGACAAGGGTACTCTTTCTTCTTTAAGACAATTCACTAATGCTTCTCTTTATTAACTTTTTATTGTGAATGTTGAGGTTTTACAGAGCATGACAGTTTGCCTTTCAGCAATTCATACACATCTTGTTTCATGCCACTGACTGCAACCCCCACTGTGCCGTATCCCGTATCCCACTTCCTCTCTGTATTTCTATTTCTACTTCCTTCCTACCCTTTCCTGCTTTCCAAACTGTGTCTAGGACAAACGCTGCCCCTTCATCTCAAATGACTGATTGTTCTAAGGACTGCTAGCTCTCTCGTGTGATTGTGCACCCTGTACACTTCTTTGTTAATTGGCTGAAACTCGAGCCACTGGAATGGGTTCATTTCCAGACATAAAGTGCAAGTAAGGACAATTGTATCGGGAGTTCCCCCACTCACTATCCAACCAGTACTCCTGGTCATTTGGATCACTTGAGTTTTGCTCCACATTTTTCTTGTACTCTACCCAGGACCTTCTATCCTGCTCCCCCTCAGAGTTGTCCGCAGTGGTGGGCCAGTCCTCATCTAATTCTTCTCGTCTTGACAGGTTGCTAGATTCAGGACAAGGGGGAATTGTCTTCCTGAATTCCTGTGCTAAACAAAAATTAACTGTCCATGGCCCAATACAGGGGTTGGAAAGAAATCAGGCCCTACGGGAAAATCCAACCTGGGTTCACACAGAGAACTAGGGACCAGACACATGACATCACACAGGTGTGCTTAAACTCAGCCAATAAGATTGACCAATAGCCTAATGCACACCTTCCCAGCCAGTGGGGATGGGGCAGCGGAAGACCTCCACAGGGCCTTTTCTTGTTTCTCTTGTCCAGGTACACTCTTGGAGGTTGGAGGGTGGGGGAACACACATGCTGCCTGGGCCCTGGGTCTGAGCTCCCTCTCAGGCCTCTCTCTTGGTGTCTGGGGATTTCCCTGCTCTTGGTTCCCCACGAGTGTGGGTTCACACTCCTGTTCTGGTGTTTTCTTTCCACGTGTTCTTTTGCGTTCAGTTGTTAACTCCCACTCAGCTTCCAGATGGTTTTCCAGAAATAGTGTGGACTTTTTAAGACTCTTATACCTGAAACTTCACTTTCCCTCAAAAAAGTAGATCACAGGACCTCCGAAATTACATTATTATAACCCAAATTAAGTATATAAATGTCCTTTAAATCTATAACACACTTTACAAATAGATATTTTATAAATATTTAAAGCACATGAGTATACTACATAACATATATGTAAATATAACCCAACTCTCTGCTCAGTCTACATGCTGCTTGTGACATAGATATACTGAAGCCTCATTCCATATTTTCTTGAAAGCCGCTTTCTTGAAAGCCAAAGTTCCTCTTTCCCAATATTCCTATAAATCTCCACATTCTATACCATTCTCTTCCAATTCTCATCAAGCCGTCTCTGCCTAGAGGTTATTACTTCCGTTCTCCATGTCTTTATTCCTGCTCTATCAATCTGATCATGGATTGTGGGACTTCCCACGTCTCCAAATCAAACAAGCACACAATAAAACAACTTATTCATGAAATGTCTTCATGTCAGCAGATTTGTACCAATACTTAAATATTTAGCATTTATATATGAAGGGAATCTCATCAATACCTAACATTAGGATATAAAACGTTACCTATGATGTGCTTTTGCTTAAAATAAAATCCGCCCTACAAACCTATCTTACACAAACTTTATTTACATTTCTCTTGATCCACAAGATGTCTCTGGCTTAGCTTTTCTCCTTTTTCCTTTTCTACACATTTTCCCCCAAATGTATTAACAGACACAGGATTAAAAATCTCTAAATTTCAACTACTCTCTGAAGTGAATAAAAAATATCCTGGCAAACTACGACACTTTCCTACTGGATACGTACTCTGCCATCAGGTGCTTGGATAGGAATACATGATCTCTGTACATTGATAAATTAAACAAAATTCTTAGAAGTGAAAATAATTACTGCAGCCATTTAAAATCAGCCATTTAAAATTAATCCCATGCA
>NW_022103898.1:56825887-56831891 GCF_000313985.2 Echinops telfairi
GAAAGGCAAGGCTCACCAAGCCATCCATCTCTCCGCCCCTCAGTCAATCCCACCTGTGTTTATCAGCCAGGCTGGCACAGTAAACTATCTCAGGCCTCAAGGAGATGGACTGACACAGTGCCTGCGTCTTGGGCTCAGGCGCAGGACACTGTGAGGAGGCACAGGTCTAGGCAGTGGTTCATTCTGTTGTCCATGGGTCACTGTGGGTTGGAAGTGACTCACTCGTACCTAACAACAACCACATGAACGTCCTCATCTTTTCCCTGCAGAGCAGCGGATGGGCTCAAACAGCTCTTATTGGTTTTGTAGGTGGGATATTATTTAACCATAAAAACTCCTTCACTATAAAGATTACAGAGTAGAAAATCCTATGACACAGTTTTATTCTGTCACATGGGGTCACTGTGGATCAGAGGCCACTCAGCAACACTGACAACAACACCAACCTGTGGAGGTATTTCTTCCTTTTAGTCCTATTCATTGGTTTTGCAAAATTAAATTTAAAAAATAGTTCATTCTATTCATCTGTTTTGTATATATTTCTGTAAGTTGGTAGGTAGTTACTTTAAATCACACAAAACTATTTGTTTGGAATTAATCCCCCCCCCACCCCACACACACACACACATACATACATACATATATGCATACAAACACTTTACAAGGAAAATACTGAGAAAAGAGTATGGTTAAGAAATAGGATCCCAACTCAGCAGTGAGTCCTTAGTCCTTAATGATTACCTGCCTCTACAGGGTCCAGCTGAGCAGTGATACTCTGATTGCAAGCATCTCTATCCTTTAACTCCGTAACACCTGGGTCTTCCCACAGGTCCTGTGCCTGCTGCACTTCAAACGCATTTAAACTTGCTAATCATGAGAATGCACCGTGAGTTTACAGACTTAGTGACTGATTACTGTCCTGAGGATATAGTAGCACATGGCGTTCTTTGTCTCTCTCTGCAATCATGCTCTGCTCTCTGCGTCTTGCCCTCTGTCCTTTGCTCCCTGCTCAGCTCCTCAGACTCCCAGCTTCCCCTGCCTTGCCTCTCTGATCTCTGTTTGCCATCCCCTCCCCCATATGTCTTTTCCATGTCCCTTCCACCCTGGGAAGTCTCCTTGGAGTTTCTCAATAAAGCCTGCTAACTGATACTCACATTCCATTCCAGTCTCTAAAGTTCTTTCATATTGGGGCCCAACATGGGGCAGGGAATTTAGGCCAGGGCTTGGACATCACTCTCTTCTGAGGACAAGCTTCCCTGGCCGCCCTGCCCAGCCTGACAAAGAGAGATCTTACAGGAAAATGTACCTCTGCAGTTGCAAACCCTGCAACCACGCATTGGCTAAAGCCTGGGTGAGTGCATTTTCAAGCTCTCTGTCTTCTCTGTCTGTTCCATTTCGATGACCTTTAAAGGTCCACTTCTCAAAAACCCTTAGCGCTAGGTTGGAAAGCTCTCTCGCCCTTGGAACTCGGGTGGCTTTCAGTGGAGGACATTTTCCTGTTTTGCTACCTCAGTTCTCCCTTTTGGGATTCAAAATTTACAAGCTTTTAGAGGACGCTCCATAAGTCTGTTAAATTTCTCAGGAGCTCAAATTTCACTCAATCCCCTGCCAAGGGATATATTCAGTCTGAAACACCCCAAGATTCACTTCTGCATTGTCTAATCGCAAACCTTAAGCTGCTGGGTCTTAAATGAGTTATTGAAGAATGCCTGATACGTTTTGCAACAAAAATCTGGCCCCAGTACAAATTGGACAATAACTAAAAGTGGCCACAATGTGGCAATCTTGATTTAAAAATCCTCTGATGCCTTGTTAATTTCTGTAAACACAATTGCAGATTTTTAGAAATTCCATGTTTACAAACTTTCTTCTCCTTTGTTTGCCTCCCCACCTACCCTGTTTCCCCAAAAGACAGCCCCTGAAAATAAGACCTACTTACAGTTTTGCCTCTCACTGAAATATAAGGCACGCCCTGAAAATAAGACCTCCCCGATAATAAGCCCCCCCGAAGCTACCTTAACTCTTGACTCTGGACCATAGCGGCTGGCCCCACCACACAGCTCACTGTTGGCCGCAGTGCAGTTGGAGCAGACAAGAAGTGTGAGGTCTCTTTTAATAAAGCAATAAAACAATAATAAATGTGTACCATATTCTTCTTCATGGCAAAACAAGACATCCCATGAAAATAAGACCTAGCGCATCTTTGGGAGTAAAATTTAATATAAGACACTGTCTTATTTTCAGGGAAACAGGGTATGTAAGGATTATCCTACCAGGAAACTCCTGCTGGTTCAAGAGAAAAATTCCCCTGCTAGAAAATGAACCCGCCTTTGATCCTTCTGACCATGTGCCATCCATCACCTTCATCAGCACCTGTAGTCACTGCCCCTCCTCCATCTGTGCCAGACGTCTCTCCTCCTGCTTACAAACCCCTCGGGCTTCCCCCACAGCCTCTGAGCCCACATTCTGTGATCCGGTATCTCCTACTCTGCTGACTTCTTCCTCTTCGGGTTTGCAGTTCTTTCTATATGAAGATTCCACCTTCAGACCCGCCCCCTCCTTCCTCTCTGTGGCTCTGTGTGAGCTGAAGGGCTTGTTAAAATGCATAATCATTTCTGTCTTTCTGAATCATCTTCTTCAGAGAAATGACTGGGCTGTTTATTCCATTGATCCAGTCACATATATTAAAGAGTTTAAATATCTCACTCAGTCAGACTATCCTACCAGACATGATATCTATATAATTCTCACAACCACTTTACCCCCTGAGGACAGGGAGCGAGTCTAGATAGCGGCACAACAGAGAGGCGATGAGCTACATGCACAGAACTGGGATAAGCCGGTGGGCTCCAATGCAGTGCCCCAAGGGGACCCTAATTGGAATTATCAGCTTGGTCATGGGGACTGCACTCAATGAGATGATATGGTTATTCATCTCATTGAAAGGTAACCCCCCACCCACCCGAAGACTAATTAACCCTGCGGTTATGACAAAATTAGAGAAATAATTCAGGACCTAGAAGAAAATCCTGCCCAATTTCCGTCATGCCTTTCAGAGACTTTACTCAACTCCACCAGAGGTGAACCTTCAGCCCCATCTGGAACTACTTTACATCATTCACTCTGCATCCATAGTCAGCTCCTGACATTAAGCGAAAGCATTAAAAAAAAAAATGTAGTGTGGCCCTCAGACTCCACAGCAAAATCTTCTCAATGCAGCATTCAAAGTTATCGAAAACAAAGAATAGGAAATATTAGTCCAGCAGTTCTCAACCTATGGGTCGTGACCCCTTTGGTGGTTGAACGGCCCTTTCACAGGGGTTGCCTGATTCATAACAGTAGCAAAATGACAGTTATGAAGTAGCAACAAAAATAATGCTATGGTTGGGGGTCACCACAACATGAGGAACTGTATGAAAGGGTCGCGGCATTAGGAAGGTTGAGAACCACTGCATTAGACAAATTAGAAAGAAACAAAGCTAAGTATCAAATGCTAGCTTACACTCTTCAGGACAAAATGGATGTATTCAGAGCTACATATAATGGGCCACAGCCAGGTACACCACCCAGACCCATTTTAAATGTTTCCAGATGGGACATTGGATTCAGAAATGCCCTAATCCTTGTCCTCTGCCAAACCATGCCGGCATTTCAATCAAGGGAGGTCACTGGGGAACAGACTGAGCCATCTGAAAAAGCACAGGTAGGAGAATCTATCCCATAAGGCCTACGGAGCCTCTGGCTCAAGATTCCTCCATGCCAGGGTTTCTGGACTTTACCACAGAGGACTGATGGTGCCCAGGGATGACGGCCTGCAAGGAGCTCACCCATCTTGAGCCCAGGGTAAAAATCATCGTCTAAGGGAGGATTCTTTCTTTCCTTTTAGACACGGAGGCTACTTATTCACTACTACCTGAACATTCCGGACAAATGTCTTTAGCATCCACTACTGCTGTAGGTGTCTCACACACGATTTCACAGCCCCTCACTACACGACCACTTTTATGTAGTCATTTTACATATAATGTACAATTCTCACATCAGCTTCTAGTCATCCCCAAATGTCCCATTCGTTTATTGAGCAGATATATTCTTACTAAATTCAGAGCAGTGGTGACTTTGCATTTTCCAGGGGCCTCCCAGGCTCCAAACTTATTGCTTCTCTTGCAAGCCATGCCAGACACTATACCTGTCTCCATATCACTCCAGGATAAATCCAGTGTACCAACATCTCCCACCAATTCTTTCCCTTTACTTCCCGCTCTAGTTAACCCATGTTTTGGGGATATCACCTGATCCTGAGTTACTTCATATTACCAACCTGTTTACATCAGATTAAAAGACACTGCTAGATTTCCTAATATTCCCCTATAGTTCTCCAGCGCTCAAAAGGTCTTAAACCCATAATACAGGTCAAACTGATGAAGCACAGAGTACAGACAATGATAGCAAGTACTGGAGCACCAATGACCCCTAAGAGTATGTTTCTAGCATTAATTACAGTTATATCTGGCACCACTGAGGTATGTGCTAACAATACTTATTGGACTTATGTTCTCCATCTGCCCTTACTAGAAACTGTAGAATGGACTCAAATGGACCAGGTCATATTTGTAAATGATTCTGTGTGAACCCCAGGCCCTTGGCAAAATGGAGTAGCCATGCATCCTCAGGAAGAAGGCAGGAAATTTAATTTCACCCTAGGCTTTGCGGTGCTACTTTTATGCATAGGTGCCAGTCCTAGCTGTTTAACTATTAAACCACAAGCTTGGTGTGACAGTTACATAATCTTCTGTTAACTTGTGAAGGGGTGGAATCTAACCTGTCAATCGGGTCATAGGCAATGAGGCCTCTATGTAAGTATGGCCTTCTCCGGAGGATTCTGGGAACTCCTATCTTTTTCCCTGGAGGTGGGACACACACTCTCTCTGCTTTGTCTTCCTGTTGACAAGCCACATGGAGCTACACTGATGGAGCCATGGGGAGACCCACACCAGTGCTGAGATGCTTCCACTGCCAATGCATCCACAGGACTTTCCACCCACTGGCCTGTAATCTTCCTGCATTTGTCATCATTGCATATGTTGTGTGAGTCTGAAGAGGAATTTATAGACTGGTATCAGAAATATAGACTAATATTGGATTTATGAACTTGATCTGGACTGGGTTGGGATGTTTTCTTAATATACAATTGCTCTTTTATATAAAGCTCTTTCTTATACACATATGAGTGTCTATGCATTTCTCTAGTCAACCTAGACTAACACACTTGGAATAACTGGCTAATGTTTGACAACACTGATCATGGCTTCTGTATGATAGTAGGAGATGCACTGACAGAATCTGAGAACTCCACTACCATGGAGTGGGGAGAAGATGTGGAAACCTGCAAACTCATGAGTTATTGGTATTTTTGAAGCCACTACACTCAAATGGCAGAAGCCACCTGGAAAAGTATTAAGATATGCACTTTCATGATCATTGATTGGGGGCCTTATGGAGAATTTCTTAGAAATTGTTCTGGAGAATCTGATTTTATCTCATGTGACTATGTCAGCAATTGCAAATGGCATGAATTTCCTGATGGGATTGTCGCCACTGTGTCACAATTAATGGTGTGGCACGAGGGAGGCCTCGCATCTCTTCATCCTTGTTTGTTAAACCCCCCAAAAAAGGACCTGAGCAGTGGGACCTATGAAAAATACCTCTCACCACCAAACCTTTACTAGGTTACGTAGGAAGCTCTAGTAACACTGATCAGTCTGGTTCTATATACAGTGAACCCTCGCCACTTCGCGCTTCAACTTCCGCGGCTTCACTCTATCGCGGTTTTTGCATAATAGCGCATGCTCTGTCATTACTGCCACTGATTGGCTCATACTGTACACACTTCTGTCTGCATCGCTACGTATCGGAGCTACGTATCAGATGCATTTTTGCTTTTGTACAGTGTACTGTAATTGTTTGCGATTTTTAAGAAATTTTATCTAAGCCCTATGATGGC
>NW_022103898.1:56833029-56834484 GCF_000313985.2 Echinops telfairi
TAAATGATAATTGTAACGTCCAAAATGTTTTACTGTATTTTCCCTTTTTCGTTTAATAAATTGGGTAATACGAGTGTAATGGTGAATAAAGGGTGTTTTTTCATGTCCTCTATGCTCTAACTACGAAAATATTTGATTTACAAATAAGGAATCCTACTTTGCGCAATTTCATTTATCACGGCAGGGTCTAGAACCGATTAACCGCGATAAACGAGGGTTCACTGTACACCTACCATATTAAAAAAAAGTGACATGGTACATAACTTCCTGTATAATTCCACCCTATGTATTCACTGCTGGAAAAATCATTATAGGTGAGACTGCACTCAATGCCACATTCCCTAATTGTAGACTGTATACTTGCCTTAACCCTACTCTGCTTCTAACCCTTTCCAGGGACAGCATCTTCATCGTAGAGAGCGGACTGGGAGTGAGTCTTTGGTGCAGATGAACTGCAGGTGGGAACGCCGTCTGGAGACATCCTTAGTGTTACAGGTAATGTCGGAGATGTTAAAGAGACCTTGTCAATACTTGGATATGATCATTTCAGTCATTATTGGAGATATAGTGATTGCCACCACTGCTGCTGTTGTGGGAACAGCACTGCAGCGATCTATTAAAACGGAATATTTTGTACAAAAGTGGCAAAAGGACTCATACCAACTATGAGCTACACAGGCCAAGATATGCAATGAGCTAGAAGGAAAGGTGGCTGAGTTGCAACAAACTGATCAGTGGATGGGAGATCAAACCACGGACTTGCAGCATCAATTGATGCTAAAACTTGACAGGAATCACTGATCATTGTGTAACTCCTTAAGCATATAATGCAACCTTGAATGAGTAGACTTTAATTAGGAAACACTTGCAGGGATTTAATGGAAATTTTTCCTTGGGTGTTATTCAGCTAAAAGAGGAATTTTTCAGTATATTTAAGGATAGGTTAGAGGCATCCCGTAACTCTGATGTGATTAAACAATCAGTAGATGGTTTTGAGGAACTTGATCCACTAGCATGGGTTCAACGCATTTACACAGTGTGGGGTCTAGCCTGGCTATACTCCCTTTAGCCGTGATTCATGTCCTTATGATCACTTATTGTTTCTATAGAAAGCTAGGACGCATACCTCTACGGCTCTTTATTTGGCTGGATTCCACCCCCAAAGCCCTCATTGGGCCACGCTGAGACAGGGAAATTAGAGAGTTCTCATCCCCTTTGTCCAGCAGGAAGCAACTACAGAGGTTGAGACCTCCGGCCCTATTCCCTGTTTTCAAAATGCAGTGATAAAGGGTTACAGCTGAGCAAAGAGCGATACTCAGCCATTACAAGCTTCTCTATCCCATAACCCCCATCTTCCCAGAGTTCCTGCGGCAGTCAAAGTTTATGCCCCTGCCCCATTTAAATTTTCCAATCAGGAGAAGGCACATTGCTTTTTTTTTTTTCACCCTAATTATT
>NW_022103898.1:56835134-56842476 GCF_000313985.2 Echinops telfairi
TCTCTCTCGCTCTCGCTCTCCTGCTCCGCTCTTCCTCTCTGGCTATTCATCCCTGTTACTCCTTCTGCCCTCGGCCTCGGCCTCTTGCTCCCTTCCAGCCTCTCTGAAGCATCCAGCTTCTTCCTGGCCTTGCCTCTCTGCTCTGTGCGCCACTCCCCGGTCCGGATCTGTCTTTTCCCATTGTTCCCTTCCTTCCCCTCTGGGGACATTCCAGGGCTTGTGTTTCTCAAAACGGATCCTCATTCCCTTCCAGTCCCCCTCTAAAGTTCTTTCAACCGCAAATCCAAGCTAAGTTGCCATTGTTGCTTTGTTGTTGTGTTTATGGAAAGCATTAACTTTGGAAAGTTTAATGGCATAAATTTTGTGACAGTCATATTTTTGTGTTAAGGCAGATGAAATAACAGCGAGACTTCTCAAACTGGTTAAATTGTGTTACTCTGCCTTATCATTCTAGTGATTACACTTTCAGTATAATCACAGGAAATATGGCTCTCTTTCCATGAAAATTAAAGACACAAGATATTTTATTGATATTTTTATACTTGCTTATAACCTAAGTAGCTCTATAGCTTTCAATTCATGCAAAGGCAGGGAGAGAATTTATAGCATGGAAGTGTAAAACTATGTATACATAAGAACTAGGAGGTCTAATTTTTTTAATTTCCAGAAGAAGTATATTTGCATAAAATAACAAGTTTTGTTTATAAGGAAGCCCCTAATCTTTGTTAAACTGGGAGGCTTCCCTCTCTTTTAGAATGAGACAGATATAAACGGCATTAATTTACAAAATCTAGGATTAACCAAATGTGAGGTTCATGGCTTATTTTAAGATCTCTATTAATCTATAAGTAATGGGAAGTATAAGCACAAATGTCCGCAGAGCTAAAGAATGCGAATCAACAGAGGACTGTGTAGTGTTAGTGTAGTCCAGGGGAAGAGAAGGTTTAAAGGAGTAGATGATCCTTAAAGATAAACTAAAGAAGACATCATTACCATACAGGACTATGGTAAATTTTTGATTCTTTAAATTTTTCTTGCTTTAAAAGGTTTTATGGGATATGACTAGATTTTATAATGGGAACAAATGCAACAATTCCTGTTTCCAGGGACTGCACCCAACACTGTAACGTCTTAATTCGAACATGAGCTTATGAGAAGGACAAGAGCATCAAGACTGCAAATGGCCCTCAGCCTCTAACACTTGGCGTTCGTGTTGGAAAGCAACTTGTGATTATTTCCACTTCCCAGGCAGCCAGAGCGTGGATATTTCCAGTTTTCAATAATGTGTTCCACAATAGAAACCTCTAGGGAAGCCTCCCAAAAGAACGGGAGAATTCACCACGATCCAAGAGCGCGAGCAGAGACCGTGGGAGTGCGTGGACTGTGTGCTGCTGAAGAACAGAGAAAGCGCCGTGACTGCTACAAGGACAAACAAACCTGTCCTGAAAGAACGACAGCCAGAGTGCTCCTTAGAGGGAAGGATGGTGAGATTTCTGTTTCATAGCAATCTGTGGTCAGGAGAGACTAGTTCCTGGAGAAGGGCATCTTGCGTGAGTAAAGGGGCAGAGAACGAGAGGAAGGCCCTTAATAAGATGACTTGCCATGGGGGCTGTGCCAGTGGGTTTGTGGATTGAGACAATTGTTAGAGTGCCACAGGAGTGGGTAGTATGTCCTTCTGTACTTGACAACACCCGAAAGCCATAAATACCATTTTAGTGGAGAAGCTCTAGCACGTACTCTGGAAGAAATATGCTGCACAGCAACATCTTTTTCACCCCTATAAACTATTTTATGGGGAGTTCAGACAGATATCCTACATTTCCACAGGTTAATCACATCAAGAAGTATTGTACAATTGCTACTCCAGTCAGTTTCAAAACCCTCCTTCCTTCCTGAACTCCTTGACATCAGCTCCCTTTTACTTCCCCCTCCTCCACCACCATGGTACCTCTCAGAAACCTTCATGCTACTTGATGTCCCTATAGGTTCCTCAGTCCTGGGTTTCATATACTGAAAACCAGAAAAAACATCTAACAAAAGTCTAAGAGGGTAACCCTCAATGACATAACACATCTGAAATAAACCCCAAATGAACAAACAAGCAAATGCAGACAATGTTGAAAACCAGAATCGGTCTAACATGCATCAGAGGGGAATCAACTTACAAAGTTGTAACTGTTCAAGTCTGGTTTATCCCTCTGTCCTTCTATCATCATCTCCTCACTGCACTCTGTTTAGTGGCCACTTTCCCCCATCCGTCTAGTAGGGACTGAGGGAAATCACCAGAGGTCTCTTTTCTGGGTAGATCTCACAAATGTACCTTGGGCTGTCACTGTCATCCATAGCTTTCTGCAAACCAGATCCTCACAATCTGGGCTCTGATACTATTCCCTCCGTCAACTTCAGATCATCTGATTTACAATCTGTCTGTGACTGACGTTGGTGTGCTTCTTACATGTGGACTTCGTTGGTGTCTCAGATGGCTGCTATTCTGGAGACAAGCCTTTACGACCACAGACTCTGTTTTATCTCATAGCCGAGTGCCATCTAATTTATTCGCCATACTTTGCTATAGCACCCACATCTTCTGGGTTCCCTTTCTAAGGGGGAGTTTTTTGGGGGGCATTGTGGGAAACCGAGAACCTGGGTAAAAGTGGAAGCAGCCTAATCTCCGCACTTGCGATCACAGGGCTGGGAAGAGCAGTCTGGTGTTGGAGGGAGACCTCCACAGTGAAGAGATTATCGATAAAGCTGATCATACACCCTCTGCAGACAGACTCTCTGTCTGAGAGAGAGATTTCTCCACAATAGCCCTTCAGTAAAATGCTCAAATAAAGCTGTTTTCTACAGATGTCTGCCTCCTCCCCATGCAGTACAGATGCCTGTCTTAAAGAGCAGTCAAATTCCTTTCATTCTTCCAGCTCAAGGAAGGAGCCTTTTGTGTCTTAAATGGTGATGCTTACCATGAAGTGTTCCCTAAAGAGACCAGGATATCCCAAATTCACACTTTGCCCATTTTATTGCTTATGTGCCTACTGGAAGCTTGCAGGCCTGACTACTATATAAACTCACTGTTAAATAAACTCTCTCTTCTCTGGAGCTTGGAGACAAGACCCTTGTCTGTCTTTTCTTCCGTCTTTGTTTTCTATAATTGCACAAGTCACTCCCAAGAGCCCGTTCAGCAGTGAGGCTAGATCTCACAGGCCATGATGTACAAACTAATTGTTCTTAACTTGGAGTTAGGATTTATTGTCAGCCCCAAACCCATTCCTGGACATACATTTTTTGTTTGTTTGAAATCTTCCTTTGGCTCTCATTCAAAACTTCCTTGTTAATTTATGATATCATCCCCTTGGGACATAACACTCTTCGTTACTGTTATCTTTGATTGGCCTCTGGTACTAATTTTTTTTTTAAGTCCTGTTGAGAGAGGGATATTGGGCCAATTTAGGCTAACTCCATAGTGCATTACCTGAATAATTCACTTATACTGGATCAATCCTTTTGTGGCTCGGCATTATTTATACAAGCAATGGGGATTAATTGTAAGGGGAAATTTAGAATAATAATCATTGAGAATGTCAGTCACAGGATTTCCAGAATAATACATATCATAATACATCATAGAGGGCATTGATGTTGCAAGACCATGCTTGTCCGCCTGACGACAGTTCAACAATACTGGTTCAGTTGTCTTTCACTGCTTTAGACACCATGAACTTCTGCTTTATGTCCTCAGATTACAGGTGTGTCTATGGTAGAGTTCAGTTCACCCAGTGGAGTTTATGCATTAGATCTCACTGATGCAGCCTCTGGAGTAGGCTGTGCACCTTGCAGATCCAGGATTCAGTGTCCCAGCATTCCATCTTACCTGGCCTGGGTCCCCAGAATGCACTCAGAAGCCTCGTTCAATGTGGCCCATTTGGTGCAGACCACTAGGGTCACTCCCTCCTAAGGTTCATAAGAGTATTTTCAGTCATTCTTCCCCCCAACTGGAGGTCAGTCCTCCCACTTTTCCTACCAACAGTCATGCATTTGTGTTCCCCGGATGTGTTTGCTTCCTTTCTCTCTCTTGTGACTTGATTTTCCCATCATCCCTCATCCCTCATCCCTCTGATAGGGCTGTCTATCTCTCCTTGGGGATCTCATTATAGCTTTGCATGACACCTGCACAGTAGACAATATCACCTTCCCCTCCTTTAACCATTGGATCCAGCTGACACGTGGGGCCCTCTGGCAAAGTGGCCTTCAAAATACATACTAGAGAGGATGGGGTGTGGTTCATTGGCACCCGGCAGGCTCTCTACTCGGCTACCTGATCACCTGGCCAACAGGCTGGATGCCCTCTAAGCTTGGGCTTGGGTTCATCCTGTTTCTTGTCCCTACAGCAGTGGACTCAGACAGTATTTGTCCTTTTGTGATTGACTAACTGCACTCAGCATAATGCCTTCCAGAACCCTCCATGTCATGAAGTGTCACATGGTGTCATTGCTGGTTTCTAAGGATGCATAATATTCCATTACAGTGAACCCTCGTTTATCGCGGTTAATCGGTTCTAGACCCTACCATGATAAATGAAATTCCGCGAAGTAGGATTCCTTATTTGTAAATCAAATATTTTCGTAGTTAGAGCATAGAGGACATGAAAAAACACCCTTTAGTCACCATTACACTCGTATTACCCAATTTATTAAATGAAAAAGGGAAAATTCAGTAAAACATTTTGGACGTTACAATTATCATTTATTATTTATTATATTATGAAGTACAATGGATGGAGCGAACGGAAGACTCATTCAAGTCGAAATGGCATGCAACCTCCGCGATTTTCTTGCCATCTTTGATCATATCCAAAAGTTTTACCTTTTCCTGGATGGTGAG
Source organism: Echinops telfairi (assembly GCF_000313985.2). Lineage (NCBI taxonomy): Eukaryota > Metazoa > Chordata > Mammalia > Afrosoricida > Tenrecidae > Echinops > Echinops telfairi. The sequence goes on from NW_022103898.1 coordinate 56,840,016, forward strand.
CATCTTCCTCTGGCGCTTATTTTTATTGTCAGAAGGCTTAGAAGAAGCAGCTTGTTTAGGAGCCATCATAGGGCTTAGATAAAATTTCTTAAAAATCGCAAACAATTACAGTACACTGTACAAAAGCAAAAATGCATCTGATACGTAGCTCCCATACATAGCGATGCAGACAGAAGCGTGTACAGTATGAGCCAATCAGTGGCATTAATGACAGAGCATGCGCTGTTACGCAAAAACTGCGATAGAGTGAAGCTGCGGAAGTCGAAGCGAGAAGTGGCGAGGGTTCACTATGTATTTACCAGAAGATTCACAAAGGGTGTGAATGGCTCGAGGGAATGCACCAGCCATCTGGGAAGAGCAAGTCAAAACAACCATGAGATACCATCTAACACCCACAACTGAAGCCCAACTGAAAAAAAGAAACTGAGCACAGCAAATGCTGGAGAGGGTGTGGTAAGATGGGAACTCTTATTCACTGCTGGGGGGATTGTAAATATGTATAGCCACTGTGGAAAGCAATATAGTGATTAATAAAACAGAGGGAAATGGAAATACCATATGACCTAGGAAAACCGTTCCTGCGAATGTACCCCAAATCAATAGGAAACAAATCACAATCAGATGATTGCTCTCCCCTGTTCATTGCAGCACAGTTCAGAATAGAAGGAGTTGGAAACAGCCTAAATTCCCATCGGAAGAAATAACATCTTTTAAAGGGCTCAACACAGATATTGTGAGGAAAGCAGTTCCCCAGATGAATAGTGAATACAAAATGGGGTCACCATGGCCAATAAGAAAACGGAGAAGAAGGCAACCAAGAATAAAGACGCAAACAACCAGATGGCTGACAAGAAGAACATCCGAACTGGCCAGAATGCAAGGCTAGCAGACCAAACACTTAAGGTTGTGCCCCTTATCGGACTGAACACCCGCAACCACAGCCACAGCGAGGGCCACAACCCACCCACCAAGATTGTATACAATTCCAGCTAAGAACCCAGAGGAGTAGAGCTTCTGACTGCTGCAATGGAACAAGGCTCTCACTCCCTTTCTAGCGTTTGCTGGTAAGTCTTGCCTGTTTTTCTTGAATTGCTATTAATAACGTGTGAATGTCCATTAGAAAAAAATGGTTAAAAGACTGGTCGTAGAGTGGGTTATACCAGAAAGACCTGGCCTAGGCACTGGGTGAAGCTTAGAGTCTGAAAGGCTGTTACGCTGGTGCATAAGCCGACTGATTGCTGGTTCCAACGCCACCTGCTAGGGAGGACAGCTTAGAGACTCCGAGGCGCTGCTCCAGTATGGAAGCTGACCGCTTTCTAAGTTCCCCTCTGGAACTGCCCTTAGGCGCTCAAGACCCCAGACCCTTCTAGCAGGGGGTTACTAAGCAGGCATGAGCCTCTAAGCTTTATGGTGCAGTTGGTTGCAAACATGTTGAGACACCCAAGTTCTGTAATCTGCTCATAACCAGCATTTTCTATCATATGTGTATCTGATACAACATAAAGATCAAGCTAGAAATCAAACCGAACATTTCAAAACCCTTTGAAGAAGCTTACATTAACTATTAAAAGCAATTGAATACAAACTACTAATATTCAACCACTGTTAAATAGCACATGCAGCCTAAGAATTGGCCAGGAACCCAGAAATAATTATTTTGTGTGTGTGTAAGTATTTGAAAGTAAAAACAGAGTTCACTTGTGTATTTCCCAATATTGTACTTCTGAAATGAAAGATTTGCTCCCTTTTCGGGAAGTCTATGGTATACTCAACCATCCTTTCTTCGCTCTGCCTTATTTGTGGCCAAGCTTTCCTGCATGCAGGAGGGGATTGGCATTTTTCATACAAATGAGGTGGTTTGGGTAAGGCACACACACTTAGTCCTCCAAGTGATCTATGTGCTTTTTGCCACTTTAAGTCATTTGCAGCAGATGTCTTATGTAACCTTGTAGCAAAATATACATAGTCTTTCCTTGGCTAAGAACATTTCGCTTTATTTTCCAGTCAGCTAAAATAAAGATAAATAAATTTCTATAGCTTGATATTTAGCACCATATAAATTGTGCATAATGTATTATGCTTCAAAAAAAATCAACCATCTCACTCCAGGCAATTCTAATGTGTTTTTTGCAATCACTAATGGAGTCAAGAAAGGAGTATCAACATATACAGGGCTTCATGTCTCTAACCACCATTTAACACCCTTAGCACACTAGTCTTAAAAATAACACAAAACATTGAAATGTTTTATTATAATAATAAAGTAATTACAGCACAGAGCGGTTAGGTAGTTATAGGACAAAAAGGTGAACAACCCCAGAAATGTAATATATTCTGTTTGATGCTCAGCTTGGGCCCTTCTCTCTGTGCTGCTCGGTCCCCATGAATTATTCGTCCCGCAAAAGAACAAAGTCAGATATTTATAGCCTCAATCTAGTATAAGTAGTACAACTAGCATTCC
>NW_022103898.1:56844314-56850117 GCF_000313985.2 Echinops telfairi
CTACCTCTTCCTCCTGTGGAGCAATTGGGGGCCTTTGAACCACTAACCTTTCAGTCAGCAGCCCAGCACTTTCCACACGTTGTCACCAGGACTCCTGGGGAAACCGATAACCTTCAGACATTAGAAGAGAATGTCCATGAAAAGGCCCTGCCGATGCGGATTTTGGCCATGGAGTTCGAATTGATTTAAGAGATCAAGATCAAAGGATGAAAGCAAAGAACAACTGTCTTCCCCTCATCAAATTCCCGATTCCTTATTATTGGTCATATTAAAGCACATACTTCATATTATATTCTTCTTATTATATTATGCTCCTCTTCTACCAGTGGACTTCACATCATCGACCCTTCCAACTAAAAATATTTTCAATTTTCAACATCATTACTTTCAAATTCCACTACTCTACAGTTTTATGTTGTTTGTTTTTAACTGTGGTAAATGTATATGTAACAAAACATTTCCCATATCAGCATTAGTCACATGTACAATTCTGTGACATTAATTTATGCTCATTATATCACTCACTTATCACTCCTAGCTGTTTTACATATATTTTATACGTTTTTCAGTACTAAATCCATTTTTAAATGTTCTTCCTGTGGAGGAGCTAATTGAAGATAAATTTAGTAAGGTGGACAAAGAGAAAGAAAAGTCAATTCTCATCTTTAAAGTATTTTCCTTCTCAGTTTTTAAAGGTTCTCTAGCTGCATACTTTTCTGAAGCTTCTCTCCCATGAACTACACTTAGCAACTGCCTCTGCAAGGGGAGGGAAACGAAGCCCAGACCATTAATTTATGCATAACTTCTGCTCAGCCTATTTATGCTGCTGCACGTAGGACCATGTTTTATGCAAAACTTAAAGCAACAATAAAGGCCAGGGAGACAATTATTTACAATACACTCATAAAACATTTTGAACTATATGATCAGGTACTATAAAATATTAGGAGGAAAGTAAAAAAAAATAATTCAAAGCAACAAAACTATGACTAATGTCAGGGGGTTTTGGACAAAAATCACCAAGTGATTTTTTTTTTTTCTTCTCTTCCTGAAGAGAAGCTGGAGATGATACCACTGAATTTTTCTGTTGAGTTTATTTTCTACTTCTACTTGTGAGTATATATTAAAATAATAAGAAGAAAAAGGCTTTCAAGTACGTGAGACAATTCCATATCCATCAGTTTCATTTGTATCTCTATATTATAAATAGCAAGTTAAAGAAAATCCTTGTGCAAATATTGCTCTTTCCCAAACCAGAAAACCAAGTTTCCTGCCATCAGTAATTTTATTGGCACAAAATTCACATATCAAACGCTTTAATAGTTCAATTCCAACTCATATTATTCACAATACAATGAAATATTATATGACTGTTTACATATGTTTACTTTTAGCAAACATCTCATCTAAAAAGGGACCAAACATAAAAAATGTGACAAAATATGTGCTAATTATTTTTCAATAAATTAGTATAAAACATAAATATTAAGGAACATAATTTATGTTTGTCTGGACTAATTGGCCCTTAACCCTCCAGAACTGAACATATATCTAATTTTAATATATCTTAGATATAAAGAAGAAAATCTGTTACAAAATAGCATTTGATAGTTCAAATACAAAACATTTTGTGGGGAATATAGAGGTAGGACAAAAAATATTGCCACAAACTAGTTTTTGTTGTTAGGTAAAATGAAGGTAGTTTCACAGCAATCTATGTACCACACGGAAAAAATGCCCAATCCTGCAACATCCTCACAATCTATTTTGTACTTGAACCTATTGGCATCAAACAACCACTATATCAATCCATCTTTTTACAATCATCCTTTTGTTCACTGACCTTTTTTTTTACCAGGGAACTCTGGTGGAGTAGTGGTTACATGTTGGGCTGCTAACCACAAGGTCGGTGGTTCAAAACCACCACCTGTTCCACATGATAAAGACAAACTTTCTACTCTCATAAAGGCAGACTTTCACAGAAACCCACAGGGCCAATAATAGCCTGGTATGTAGAGTTGCTAAGAGTCCGAATTGACCCCGGGGGCAGTAAGTGAATGAAGTGAGTGAATGAGGGAGTTACTTTACCAACATTTCAGTATTCTTCATCGGCACCATAATTCAAATGTATCTTTCCTTCTATGTTCCTTATTCATGATACAATTTTCACACACCTATAAACCAGTTGAAAATACCATGGATGGGCTAGGTGTACCTTAGTCTTCAAAGTGATATCATTGATCTTCAATGCCTTTTTTTCCCCTTATAATTTAGATGTTCTTTTATAGGTTTTTTTAAAAAGAGTTTTATTGACATATAATTCATGTATCCTAAAAGGGTTGTGCAATCCTTACTACAATCACAGCACTGAAGAGCCTTGTGCGGCAGATGTGCACAGTACAATAAACCATGAGTGGAAACCTTCCACCGGGGGCCATATAAAGCCCTTGAAAGCATCGGTACCAACTAACAACTACACATAGCTCAACAAAGAGAAGCCGTTCCAGCCTCCACCTTAGGAGTGGTTTAAGTAAATATATGACCAAATAGAGCAGGCAATTTTAATAGCTCAATTGACATATAATTCAAAAATAGTACAGTATATTAATTCAATTATATTAAGAAAAATTGTGTAATCATTAGCACAATCAATTTCAGAACACTTTCTTCTCTCTTGAACTCCTTGTTGTTAGTGCTCCATTTCCCCCCAGCCTCCCTGGCTGTGCCCCTCTGTAATTCTTAATCCAGTTACTGTCTCTAGATTTACCTATCTGGGTTTCATATATAGAAAATCATATACACTAATAACAAGAAACAACCAAACACAAAAGCCAACATGATAAAAAAGAAAATTCTCTAATTTTGTATGACTCAAAATGTTACAAATATGGAAATAGATTTGGCAGGAAATAAGTGGCCCACCCTGCAGTAAGTAATTTGATTCCTTGCCTGCTGCTTCCATGAGCATAGGCCGTAGATCCAAGCAAAATAAACTGTTGGCATCTTCAATTGCATCAGGATGCCGTCTACTGGTGACGTTGTCAGGATTTTTATTTATGTTGAGTTGTGATCCACACTCAAGCGACAGTCCTGGAGCCTCATCAGCAAGTCGCTCAAGTCTTCCAGTAAGCGAGATTGTGATGCCTACATATCGAAAATGGTTAGTAGAACTTCACCTAATTCTGAGGCAGCTTTCTTCTTCATATTGTTCCGTGTCTGAGACTATCTGCTCAGCATGCAGATTGAATACGTATGGTGAAAAGATAGAATCCCGACACACATATTTCTGATTTAGAACCAAATGATTTCCTCTTTATCTACATACAGGTTCTAGGTCAGCGCATTGAAGCATTCTGGAATCCCCATTGTTTCCATAGTTTGATATGATCCACGTAGCCTAAGGCCTTTTCATAGTCAATAAACACAAGGAAACATCTTTCTGGTATTCTTTACTGTCAGCCAAGATATGTCTCCTGCCATGTCCTTTTCTGAATTCCCAAATCCATGGTTGAATTATCTTCAGCAAAAATTTATTTGCATGGCATATTAATGATATTGTTTATTAATTTCCATATTTAACTGACCATGTAACTATCTTCTAAATTTTCCTAGGAGTAGGAAATAGACCTATGAGTGCTCTCAGTGCCTCATCAGCATGTTGAAATATTTCAACTGGTAGTCTATCAATTCCTGGAACCTTTTGGCTACTGCTTTCAGTGCAGTTCAGGCCTCTTTTTTCATTACCATTGGTTCTTGATCGTATGTTACCCCTTGAAGTGGATCAATATTACTGGTTCTTTTGTCCAGTGACTGTGCATTCCACTTCTTGCCTTTGATGCTTTCTGCATCAGTCATTTTCCCCCCCGCAGTATTCTTGAATACCACAACTGCAAGCTTGAGTTATTTCCTTCAGTGCTTTCTGGCTTTCTAAATTTAGGTCTTTCTGTACTTATTCATTCGTTCATTTATAATACATTGCTTTGTCTTCTCAAGCTGTCCTTTGAAACATCTGTTCAGCTCTTTCACTTCGTAATGTCTACTGTTTTCTATAACTACTTTATAACCAAGCACAAGTTTCAGAATCTTTTTTCACATACACCTTGATATTTTCTTTCTTTCTTGTCTTTTTAATTAACTTTTACTTGTTTCATGCATGACATAAACCCACGACTCATGACTTTTTCATTAGTGTTCAATAGTTCAGATCTGTGTTTGAGATGGTCTCTGAATTCAGATTAGATATACTCAAGTTTGTAGTTTGTCTCTTGTGGACTTCTTTTAATTTTCTTCAAAACTTTCAACTTCAACCTGAACTTCCTTCCATATGAGCAGTTGATCGTTTGTTCCACAGTTAGGCCATGACCTCATTTTTGCTGCTAATACTGAGCTTCTCCAAGGTCTCTTCCCATGGATGTAGTCATTCTGTGTCCGATGTTTTCCTTTTGGAAAGGTTCCCATGCATAGTCACCATTTACATGGTTGATAAAAAAGTATTCGCAATGAAGAAGTCTCTACTCATTCCCACTGTCACTGAATCAAAGCTGAGTCATAGCAACCTATTGGACAGGCCAGAACTGCCCTTGTGAGTTTCTGGGACTGTAACCCTTTATAGGAGGAGAAAACCTCATCTTTAGCAAACACACACACAACCACTACATCACCAGGGCCCCTTGGGAAGGAGTCAGTAGTCTTGAAAAATTATAGCATGGAATCTCCAGCTTTATTTCTGTCACCAAAGCACATTTTTCAATTACTGCTCCTTTCTTTCTGTTTCTAACTTTTGGTTTACATTTGCCATCATCAATACATCTTTATTGCATGCTTGAATAATTTTAGATTGGAAAAATGGGCAACATTCTTCAATTACTCCATCACTAACCTTCTTTAGGAGCTGCTACAAAAATATATATAAGTAGATGAAAATATTTAGTATACATTTCCACAAATATTCTTAGAAATCTCTTTGTTGCTGCTGCGGGCTTCTGGAATTCTTATTGGCTAACCAAACCTTCTCTATTTTGTAATTTTTATTTGCAGGTCACATGGTTTCACTACGTATATGGTTTAATCGTTGTGCAAATTTCTACTTTCCTTGGAATTTTTCTACTTGGAATTTTGTAATGGTTGTTTTTTCCTAGGTTGACCTAGTATTAAGATAAATAGTGTTCTTTGAGGAAAGTCATATTATAGTTAGAATAAAATGAAAGAAATGTGGCTAAAGGAAATGGATGATATGGAATACTTTTGCTGACCACATAATTGATGTCTTCAAGTTTGCTAAAAATATTTCTAAATTTGGCACAGTTTTGGAGGTAGATTAGATAATAAGTGTAGTCATGATAATGGAATCCAAATGATGATGGGTGAACTGAATCTTGATTTCTAATGATTAATCTGGATGAGGTAAAGATATAGTTAATTATAACTTCTAATGAATCTCTGTGATGATGCTATAAGTATTGGAGTACATTATTGGGAAATAGTTATGAGATTTGCCAAAACCATACAATATTTAAGAATTAATGAATAATTATTATAGGAAGCTGCTAAAACTGTACTTAATATTATAATATTTCATTGCTATATATACAAGTATATTTGAAAAGATATTAAAAGCTGTATATATCCAAGTGCTTTTTGAATGATCAAAGAAAAGCATTGTGCATAAGAGTAGTATATTTTATTGTATGTGTAGGAAAGAGTTTAAAATCTCATAAGATAAAATCCTAGAAAAGATTAATACAGCTCTAATGCAATGGTTTGTTTCTAGACCATTTATTGATCAATGTTGGCCATATTTTTA
>NW_022103898.1:56850472-56851918 GCF_000313985.2 Echinops telfairi
AAAACGTTCAGGTCTTTCTTGGAGAAGGAGGAAGAGATTTTCAGCTGCAAGAACATGTGCAAAACTGGGTTTACCACAAAGCCATTGTTTAGAGGAAGGAAAGACGAACTGGAGATAAGACAAGAAAATCAAAATGGATGTTACATACCTGGACCTTTAGATTTCATCTGTTGTAAATTAGAAGTCAGCAAAATAATTTAAATAATCCACATATGTAGTATATTTTAGAGAATCTGGGAACTCTGAGGTCTGGAATAGGTGAATTAATTTGTGACCATCAGTGTAGGGAATACTTAGAGTTGTGTGTGTGTGTGAGATATGGGGTTGATTAGTTCAAAGATAGCATTTCCAGTGAAGGAAGGAAAGAGGGAGTGTCTTTTCAGCATATTACCTAGTACGTGTTATGGATCAACCATTTTAAGATGTCGCATATAGCCAAGAACCCATGATATTAAAGGAAGATGTCCAGCTGCATTGAAAGCATGAGCCCCAAACAAACCTCCAATAGTTTGTGAAACACCAATGGAAATGTTTCAAGAAGTTGTTGAAACACTGGAAGCACTCACTCGTCTCAGCCAAGAAATTTCAAAGACAGCAGTCTAGAACAGATTTGTATTTGTGCCTATTCAAAAGAAAGATGATCCAAGAGAATGTGGGAATTATTTAATATCATCCTGGGTAATTAAATTTTTGCAAAAGATAATTTAAAAGTACAATAAAACATGGACAAGGAAGTGTCAGTAATGCAAGGACGATTCAGAAGAGGGCATGAGATAAGAGGTGTCTCTGGATGGATGTCTGATGGATCTTGGCTGAAAGCAGAGAATACTTGATGAATGTTTATCTGTATTCTGTTGCATTTGCAAGCATTCTATGGTGTGAATCATAGCAAAAGATAGATATATATGATATATAAAGATATATGAAGATAGACGAAGAATGAGAAATTCAGGACCTTAATTGTGCTCATTGGCAACTTGTACACAGACCGGGAGGCAAGCCTTTCAAAGGAACAAGAGGGGACTGCATGTTTCAAAATTAGGAACTATATGTGTAAGTTGTATGTATCCTGTCTATATATATATATATATATATATATATATATATATATATATGCTGAGTAAATAATCTGAGAACTTGGACTGTATGTGGAGGGATCTGACAGCAGGTTGGAAGATGACTCCGAAGCCATGCTTGATGTATTTACTATACAACATGATAGCTGGAAGTGAAGAGGACCTGAGGCACTTCCTGCAGCACTTCCAAGACTACAACCTTCATGCAGATTACATTTCAATGTAAGGAAAATAAAAATATTTAAAGTGAACCAATTAACACATAAGGTAAACAGGAGTTCTTGAGGTTGTCAAAGGTTTTATTTTACTTGAATTGTAAAAAAAGTCAACTATATAAGCAGAACTCAAGAAGCCAAATGATGCAAAAGTT
>NW_022103898.1:56852802-56864188 GCF_000313985.2 Echinops telfairi
AACATAACCAGCAGGACTTTTCAAACATTTCCTGAAATGGCACATTGGTAACCTTTGTTTTTTGGTTGTTTGTTTGGGCAAATGGAACTCTACTGGAGTAGAAAGCCTCACCTTTCTCCTGAAGAATTGCCAGTGGTTTCAAACTTCTGACTCTGTGGTTAGCTGCCCAACGTCTAACCCATTAGGCCACCATGGCAACTCCAGACTAAACTCCAGCCTGGTGTGTCTGTGTATGAGTGCTTGCAAAAGTGCATACAAAACACAAATTCCAAATGGAAAATAAAGAGTGAAGGTTATGAAAATGAGAAAAATTATGTTATCTGGCTCTAAATAATAATTCTCAAATATGACTAAAAATTCTCAACAAAGTATTCTTATCAAAAACAGAATAAAGACACAGACCATACACTGTGTCTTTAAGAGCTGATAAAAAATATCAAAACAAGGTACTATTATTTAGTAAGCAACCTGTCTGATAGTTTGATGCACAAAAAATAGTAATTTTTATTACTCTTATTTTTCAGTTTCATAAACCTCTCTCCTACACTACAGAGGATCATTTCATGAGCACATCATGCAAATGTTTCCAAATCTGTAGAGAGGCTTTTCCAAAGGTCATTTCTTTTTTTCCCTCCAGACGATGGAGCAGCCTTATAGGAATATAATTGGGATAGGTCACGGTGATTCAATTCCCAGGACGCTATGTGACTAAGCAATAGAGAAGTGTGTTAAAAGGCAATTGATGATAAGCAGTGCACATAAACCGTTTGATTTTTCTTATGTTTACAGGTAGTGATCATCCAGGTCGAGCTAGGATGATCCTTCAGTGACAGAGTATGAGGTACACTTAAACTTTCAGAATCCTTATTGTGTGTGTTTGTATTTGAGACAAGACCCTCAAAAACTGGGGAAAATTTGTTTTATAAATGAAAAACCAAATTTACATTATTTTGAACCAAGTAGTGATCAATTTTCCCAATTGCTTTCTATAATATCTCCCCCCTTCCCAATTTGTACTTCAAAAGTTACTTCAAAGTAAAATTGTCATTGCAGTTTTCAAGTGCGGGAAGAAGCCACAGGCAGAGGCTTACATAACTAATAAAACTTATAAATACTGCATCAAAGACAAGCCTGGCTTACTATGTTCATGTAGGTTAAGACCGCAAAAAAAGTCTAACGATGCTGGAGGAGCTCCACTGCGGTTGCTGTGGAAACGGAGCTTAACTTTAAGGGTTTACTCTGTGGTGCATTGAAAATTTCAAGCCGACCTGCAGCAATGTCAGCTTTTCTGTGGATGTACAGTGTCATTTCCAGGAAATAGCAAGAATAGAAGATCATGAGTTCCTAGGACAGATCTAAATATGTATAGATAATGCACACATGCTACTTTACATTTTAAAGGTATCATTGGATATTATGCATGTTTAATATTCCACTCCGCCCCTCTTACCTTCTTTTTTCTAAATCATTTTGATGGCACATTCTCACTTTCCAGTGCACTGTAATGCGATTTATAAGATTTAAGATTTCTTTTCTTTAGAAGAAAATTTCGGTCAGCAAGAGCTGTAGATAAATCTTAATGTCTTTCTTATCATTGAGTCTCCCTGTACTTGTTTGTGGATTTTAACTCATAGCTGTCATGTAGAACAGAGCAGAAGGGCCCAGAGGGCTCCCCGTCTGTAATCTTATGGAAGCAGATTGCCCCGTCTTTTAGCCAAGGAGCAGCTGCTCCTTCAAACGTCCAGTCTTTCTGTTAGCAGTCAAGTGGCGAGTCCCCGTACCAACAAGACTCTGCAAGCAAATCACAAATTCCTAACTCAGGAGTATTTTGAAATGATGTTTCCATGGATAGCTTTGAACAAATATACATCTAGAGAAAGACGTTTAGCTCAAGAAAAAGCACTGCCTCTTAATATTTTCTGTTTTATTTCAACTTTATTATGATAAAGTATACTCGAGAAAGAGCTAGGCATTTCAAGCATTTTTGAATGTTTGATTTTGTAATGTTAATTTCAAGTGCAGTTTGTCCTACCACCATCACTATCCATGTAAAATAAAATCTACACCAAGTAGATTTTTCAGTAATCTTTCAATGGTTTCCGTTCCCTCCCTGCATCCCTGCAACATCATGATAATCACTAATAAACTCTTGTCTCTATGCATGTGTTTACTTTTGATATGTCACATAAATCAAATCATATACCATTTGACATGCTATGTCTGATTTATTTCATTGAGCCTAATGTTTCAAGGTCATCAATTTGGCAGCATGTGTCAGAACGTCATTTCTATTTAACAACTGAAACATAGAACTTAGCACATTTTATTTATCCGTTCATCTTCTGATGGACATGTCAGTGGTACCTACATTTTGACTATTGTGGATAATGCGCCAATGAATATTGGTGTATACGTACTTCTTTGAATTTCTGCTATCAATTATATTTATTATAGATCTGGGAGTAGAAATGCTGGATCATATAATAATTATCTTTTAAAAATTTTCAGACAGTGCCAAATTGTTTTCTACAGTATTTAAACTGTTTACATTTCTACTAGCAAAGAAACAGTTTCTAATTCCTTCACATCCTTACCAACTCAATTTGTTGTTTAATTTTTTGGTTGACTTTGCTTTCTTCTACATTGTCCTTATATTTTGGTTGTTGTTGAAATTATATACATCAATTCATACCCCAAGTCAATAGTTTCCACTTGTATACTTTAGCGACATTAATTATAGTCCTTAAACTGCAAACATTCTCATCATTTCTTTCTGAGTTGTTTCATCCTAGTTAACGTAAAATTTTACCCCTTAACTTTCGTATTTAGTCTTTCAGTTTCTGCTGTCAATTTGATAGTATATAGATAGTTTCTTAAAGCCACTTTGAGCAGACCTTTCCTACTAATTGAAATAAATATTTTCAGCTCAGTTTTTCTTCTGTTATAATGTTTTGCGCTATCATTTCTAAGGATCCGCTGCAAAAACAAGGTCAGGAAGCTTTATCCCTTTGCTTTCTTCTGAGAGGTTTATGGCTTTGTTCTTATATTTACGTCAATATATCCACTTCGAGTAATTTTTGTGTATGGAGTAAAGTACGAGTCCACCTTGCCTTAAAGTTTTTCATGGTCAGTAGTTCGTATGTTGCTGTAATGCTGGAAGACGTCACCAGCATGTCAAACACCAGTCGGGTCACCCAGGTGAACAGGCGTCAGCAGAGCTAGTAGACTAAAAACCGAACTGCAAAGAATGAATAGACTGCTCATTTCTGGGAGAATTGCTACCAAAAGCTTTATTAACAGAAGTCAGATCAATTGCTGAAAAATGAACCTCTCAGATTGGAAGGCACTTCTATTATCCAGGTTCTCTGATGATTTTGCTCAGCGTACAGATTGGATAAGTATGGTGAGGGGATGCAGCCATCACGTACCTTTTCTGAATTTCAGTCATCCAGTATCCTCTTATTCTGTTCATACAACTGCCTCTTGATCAAGGTAGAAGTTCCTCATGAGCACAACCAAGTGTTCTGGACTTCTCCTTCTTCTCAAGATCCCCCATAGCTTGTTATGATCCACACAGTTAAATATCTTGAAATAGTCAATAAAACAAAAGTAAACATCTTTTTGGTATTCTCTGCTTTCAGCTAAGATCCAGCTGACATCAGCAATGCTATCCCACGCCCTCTTCTGAATCTGTTCTGAACCTCTGGCAGCTCCCTGTCAATGTACTGCTGCAATTGCTGCTGGATAATTTCAAGAAAATATTACTTGCATATGATATCACTAATATTGATTTCTAGTTTAAACATCCTATTGGGCCACTTTTCTTTGGAATGGTTATAGATATGAACCTCTTCCAGTCAGTTGACCAACTAGTCTTCCAGGTTTCCTGGCATGTATGTGTGAGTGCTTCCAATGTTTCATAAGCTTGTTGAAACATTTCACTTGATATTCTATCCATTCCTTGAATCTTATTTTTAGACAATGCTTTCAATGCAGTTTTAATTTCATCCTTCAGCACCATTGGTTCATGCTCATAAACAACCTCCTGAATTGGTGGAATTTTGACTACTTTGATGCAGTGATCCTGTACATTTTCCATCTTTTGATAATTCCTCTATTATTCAACACTTTGCCCATAGGATCTGTCAAGACTGAAACTCCAGGCTTGAATTTTACTTTAGATATTCTGTGTGTGATCTTTCTTTTTGGTAGTCTAACTCTAGTCTTCACACATTTCATTACAGTATTTGACTTCATCTCCTCCAGCTGCCCTTTGAAGTGATGTGTTCCGGTCTCGAACTTCTTCCTTTCTTCCATTTGCGTTATCCAATTTAAGAGTCTCTTCTAAAATCCACCTTATTTTTTCTTTCTTTCCTGTCTTTTGAAAAATATTTTGCTTTCTTCATGAATGATATTCTTGATGTCCTCCTACAGAACATCAGGTCTTCTGTATTTTGTGTTCACTGCATCAAATCTGTTCTTCAGATGTTTTTCAACTTCAGGTGGGATAGACTCAAGGTTAGGTTTTGGCTCTCATGGAGCCCTTTCAGCTTTCTTCAGCGTCAGCTTGGACTTACATAGGAGTAATCGGTGGTCTGCTTCACAGTCAGCCCCTGGCCTGGTGTTAGCTGCTGCTTTTCTAGCTCTTCCCAGTCACTTTTCCCTGGGAATTCCATCTTGAGAATTCCATGTGCATAGCCATATTTTTTGTTGTTGTAGAAAAGAGGTATTTGTTACGAATAAGTCATTGGTCTTACCAAATTCTATCATGTGATAACCAACTTTGTTTCTATAACCAAGTCAATATTTTCCAAAAAGCATTCGTTCTTCTATGTTTTCAACTTTTGCATTCCAATCACCAATACTTATCAATACATCTTGATTTCATGTTTGATCAATTTCTGACTGAAGTCGTTGCTGGAATTCTTCAATTTCTTCACCACTAGCCTTTGTGGTTGGTGCATAAATTTGAATATAAATTGTACTGATTATGTTCCTTGAAAGCAAAGAGATATAATACTATCACTGCCAGCATTACACTTCAAGATTGATTTTGAAATATCCTTTATGACAGTGAATGCCACTCCATTCCTCTTGACTGTGTTACTCCCAGCATATTAAATCATATGATTTTATGATTCAAAATAGCCAATACCAGTCTATTTCAGATAACTGCCTTGGATATTGATTTTTGTGTCCCAATTAATTTTTATCGACTTTAACTTTTCCTAGATTCATACTCATCACATCCCATGCTCTGATCTTTACATTCTTGCAGGGATTTCTTCTTATCTTGGGTCGTGCCCTATTTGAAACAGAAGAGCCCAACGGCTCTACTTTCACAGGCTTTACCCCACTGAAGTCACCAGGATTGACTCCAGTCCAAGCAAGAGCACCTGCTCAGTCACCTGCTCAGTGCCCTCCTAGCTGAGGGGTCCATACTCAGGTACTAAATCTGACAGTGTTCTGTTTCAGTTCATTAGGGCTTCAGGATCTGGCAATTTTTCTATGCTATGTATAAGATTTTCATCAGCTAGAAATCCTTCATCATTGTTTGTTCTTAGGCTGGGAGCTCTGCTGAAACTTGGCCACTTTGGGGAATCCTGTTGGCAGGTGAAATACCAGCAACATAGATTTCAGCATCAAAACAAGACACAAGCCACCACAGCATGACAAACAGACAAGTGGTGGTGGGGAAAAGATGGAGAAGCTCATCGGCAGCAGACGAAAACAAGGCGGGGTAGTGATGATGGAATAGGACATCAATTGGTCTTATATAAATTCAGATTAAAGTTGAAGAAAGTGAAAAGAAGTCCACAAGGGTCAAACTAGAACCTCAGGTATGGACAGACACACATCAAAAGCTAGCTTATTGAAACAAATAGTACTAAAGGAAAGTACTTCGAGTTCTCATTTTCAACCTTTTGTGTCACCGGTATATCGCAGGTTATTAATAAACCTTCTCCCATTCATGATGTTATGCTTTTCTCCATCTCCTTCCTTTTCTTCTTAAGAAGTCCAACCGTTCAAATTATTTGCTCAGCATACAGACTGAATATGTATGGCATGTAAACCAAATATGTAAACCAAATCCACTGGTTATATTAGCAAGAAAATAGGCCTGGGGAATTGATAGAATCCCAACGGAAATGTTTCAACATGCTGGTGAAGCACCGGAAGCATTCATTTATCTATGCCAAAAAATTTGGAAGACACCTACCAGGTCAACTGACTTGAAGAGATGCATATTTGTCCCCATTCCAAAGCAAAATGACCCGGTAGAGTGAGGATAACTATTGAACAGAATCATTTGTGATCCTGTTATCGTATGTGAGTAAAATTTTCTGAAAGATTACTTAACAATGATTGTATCAGTGCATGGTCAAAAGGGGAGAGAAAATCAAGCTGGATTTAGAAGACAACGTGGAACCAGAGATATCTTTGCTGACACCAGATGCTCTTGACTGAAAGCAGAGACAACTAGAAAGAGGCTTGCTTATGTTATATTGACTATGCAAAGGCATTCTACTGTGTGGATCATAAGAAACTGTGGATAACATTGAGAAAAATGAGAACCCGAGAGCACTTCCTTATGTTATGTGTAACCTGCACATGAGCCGAGAGCAGTTATTCAAACAGAAGAAGAGAATTCTCCCAATTTAAATTCAGCAAACTATTTGTCAGTGTTGTATCATTTCATCATACATATTCAGTCTGTATGCTGAGCAAATAATTTGAAAGGTTGGACTTCTTAAGAAGAAGAAAAGGAAGGAGAAGGAGAAAAGCATAACATCATGAATGGGAGAAGGTTTATTAATAACCTGCGATGTACCGGTGACACAAAAGGTTGAAAATGAGAACTCGAAGTACTTGCCGATGACCATCAAGGAATACAGCATTCAATATGGATTGCAACTCAATATAAATGAAACCGCAATCCTCACAACTGGACCAAAATATAACATCATGACAAATGGAGAAAAGATTGACTTCCATGGTTTCATTTTGATTAGCTCCACAATCGATACTCATGGAAGCAGCCATCCAGAGGTCGGATGTATTGCATTGGGAAAATATGCCTCACAAGGCCGTTTCAAAGTGTTGTAGCACGTGACTGCCACTTTGCAGAGTACTGTTCACCGGGCCCACCCAGCCATGATATTTTCATCGCCTCATGATGTGAGTGTTGGTTCGCGTCATGTGAGTTCCTTACGATTGAAGATCAATTTGACTTAGAGTGTTGGAGAAGTGTGGTGAAAGTCCCAGGGATTATCTGAAGAACCAAAAATCAGTTTGATAAGTAATACAAACAGATTGCTCCTTAGATTCAAGCATGGCAATACTTAGTCGCATGTACTTTGGACATAATATCAGGAGACTGCAATCCCTGTAAAGGACATAATTCTGGGCAGAGTAGGAGTCGGTGAAACAAAGAAGACACTTGACCAGCTGGAATGTCACACGGGCTGAAACCATGGACTCCAACGCAATAGCAATTGGAGGGGAGCACAGGAACGGGCAGTGTTTCCATCTGTGGTACTTAGGGTTGTTATGGGGTGAAACTGTTTCAAAGTCACCTGACCATACTTAAAAACATAAGTACAACATTAATCTTTTTGTGTGGGTGTAGGTCCAATTGTCCCTGCACCATGTATTGAAGGCTATTCTTTCCTCATTCAATTAAAAATTAATTGGCCATAGTTGTATGGGTTTATTTCTGATCTCTCAATTCTACTCCTTTGTTCTACATGTCTACTCGATATCACCACATTGTTTAGATTACTATAACTTTATAGTATCTTTTGACTGGAGGAAATTTGAATTCTTCAACTTGTTCATTTCTTTCAAAATATTTTTGCTTATTCTAGGGCTCTTTTAATTCCACATGTATTTGAAGGTGACCTTTTTCCATTTCTGTAAAGGACGTTGTTAGAGTTTGTGTAGAGATTATGTTAAACCTAGGAACCCTGGTGATGAATGTAGTAGTTATACATTGTTGGGTTGCTAACTGCCAGATTAGCAGTTCAAATCACTAGCCATTTTGTGGGAGAAAGAAGGGGCTTTTCAATTCTGTAAAGAGTTAGAGTCTCAAATTCCCAAAGGCAGGTTTATCTTGTCCTGTAGGGCCGCCATAAGTTGCAACCAACTTGATGGTAGTGAATGAGTGATGTCAAACCTGTAGACTGATTGAAGTAGTGTTGACATCTTAACAATATTCTTTTAATCCATAAATATGTGATGTCTTTACAGTTATTTATATCTTCTTTCAGAAATGTTTCATACCTTTTAGGGGAAAAATCTTTTGCCACCAAGGTTAAAGTATTCCAAGGTATTTTTTTTCTTTTTAATGCTATTATAAATGGAATTATTTTCTTGATTTTTTTTAGAGTGATGATTGTATGTGTATAACAACATAATGGATAATTATGCATTTATCTTGTACCCTGTAATACTGCTGAATGAATTTATTAGCTGGATTCTGTAAAAATTTCAATGGTATGAAACAATTTATTCTGTATATCAGACCAAGGAGGCCTGCTAGTGCTTTCAGCTAAATGTTGGCGTTCTGACTCCAGTGGTGATGGTTCCAATCCACCAAGAGCACTGCGGGAGAAAGAGGCAGCCATCTGCTCCGGTAAAAATGTGCAGCCCCTCAAAAACCCTGTATAGGCTCGCTATGAGTTGGAATTCGCTTAATCGCAGTGGATTTTATATATAAAATAATGTCATCTAAGAACATAGTTTAACTTTATCCTTTTCAATTTGTATGATTTGAGTTTACCTTCCCCCTACTTTATTTTAGGTGTCCAATTTCTGGCTAGATCTTCCAATAGAAATGTTGAAAGTGGTCTCCTTGTATTGTTCCTAGTCTTATTAAGAAAGTTCTTTTTTTCCTCCATTGTTTGTGATATTATCTGTATTTTCATTTTCAGTACTTTTTATCATATTGAGAAATTTCCCTCCTATTACTAGTTTTTTTGGATGTTAGATTATGAAAGGGTCCTTTTCATAACCTTGCCAAGTGCTTTCCTATATAAAATGAGAGAATTTCATGGTTGTTTTTCTTTGTTAATATTGACTATTTCATTGATTGATTTTCTAGTGTTGGATATCCCTTGAATGCTTGATATCAATCCTAGATGAAATAGTGGACAATTCAATTATATTTAGGGAAATTGCTCTGAGATGTACTTTCCTCGTGGTATCTTTAGCTGGTTTTGGCTGCAGCATGCCCTTAGCCTCATAGAATGAACTACAATACATTGCTTTCACTTCTATTATTTGAAATAAATAGTATGTTATTTTTGGTGCATTCTGTAAGTATTTTATAAGTGGTTTCAAGTTCATTTGCCTGTATATATATTCTAATTTTCTT
Organism: Echinops telfairi; assembly: GCF_000313985.2. Classification (NCBI taxonomy): domain Eukaryota; kingdom Metazoa; phylum Chordata; class Mammalia; order Afrosoricida; family Tenrecidae; genus Echinops; species Echinops telfairi. The sequence continues at coordinate 56,862,179 of NW_022103898.1, forward strand.
GTGATTTCTTGTGATTTCTTGTTTGACTCTGGTGATACATGTTTGTGAAATTCTCACTTTTTCCTACCGTTATTCATTTCTACTTTCATTCCACTGTGCTTGAAGAAATCATTTCATATTCTTTATTTTAAAAAACAACAACTGTGAGACTTATTTCTTGACATAACACATAGTGCACTCTGAAAAATGACGGATGATTACTGGAGAAAATTGTGTGTTCTGATAATGTTGGGTGGAGTGTTCTATATGTATTTGTTAGAACCAGGTGACTCCTAATGTTGATCAATTTCCACATTCCCTTATGGCTTTTCTGTCTGGATGTCCTATCCCTTATTGAAAGTGGCATATTCTAATTATTATGGTAGAATTCTCTATTTCTCCCTTTAATTATGGCAATGTTTCTCTATATATTTGGGGGTTCATTTGTTAAGTGAACTTATTGTTGTTATTGTTATTTATTTATTGTTATTATATTTTCTTGATTAACAATTTCATCATTATATAAGGGGACTTTTCAAGTTTGTGAAAAATGGAATTAAAAGATAATGTAAATTTTAAGCCTTCTCATGTTATATTGATGAAGCGCTTGGCTCCTAATTGGAATGTCAGTGATTTGAACCCATGAGCCACTCCCACTGGGAGAATGACATTTCTGTACCGTCAGTTTCTAGAAAGATCACAGTCCTGAAAACCTATGGGACCATCCTATTCTGTTCTGTAGGTTTGCTGGGAGTTGATTTCTATTTGACAGTGATAGAGTTGGTTGCTTTTCTTTGTATCTAGTACCAGATTCTAACTTACCATCTAGTTTGTGTGATGTTACTATTGACAATCCTGCTCTTATTTGACTGCTATTGGCAGGGAATATTTTTCACATTATTTTACCTTCAACCTAGAAGTGTCTTTAAGTTTATTCCAAATTTCATATAGACTACATATAGTGTTATCATATTTCATTTTCCATTCTGCATTCCTTATCTTTTAATTGTGGAATTTAATCCATTGTGCCTAGAGAAATTATTGATAAAGAAAGGCTTAACCTGAGGCAAAAGGAAACAGAGGCAAGCTCTAGGAAGCAAAGGCATAGATAGGGAGATTAACAGATGTGTGCACTTATGTAAATACATTAATCCATAATAATAGTGGATTGACCTATGTACATATATTTATAAGGCAATACACTGAAGCTGCAGACAGGCGTTGGGCCTTGGTTCATTCCTTCCCTCAATACAAGAACACTTTGTTCTAACAAATTGGCATTCTGTGACGCTCACTCCCACCCATGCCCCCAACCCTACAGGATCGCTGAAGACAAAATCAGTGCATAATCAGATGTGGTGAAGGCACAGGATGGTGCCTGGCTATTAAAAGATATAGCGTCTGGGGTCTTAAAGTCTTGAAGTTAAACAAGCTGCCATCCAACAGTGAAGCAACAAGCCCACATAGAAAAAGCACACCAGCCAGCGCAATCATAAGGTGTCATTGAGAATGGGCAATGGGCATCAGAAGAGTCACAACAAACAGTAAACAAATGAACAAAAGTGCATTGGTGAGACTGGAGGGAGGTTGGAGTGGAGACCCAAAGCCCAGCTATGGCGAATGGAACATCCCCCACAGAGGGGTCGCAGTGAGGGGGGTCAGTCAATCAGGGTGCAGTAGAGCACTAATGGGTCACACAATATACTTCTGTTCTCTGGAGGCCTCCTCAGCCCCCACTATCATGACCCCAGTACTGCCTCCCACTCTGGACTAGATGGGAGCATGTACACAGGAATAGGCAAGAGGTAAAACTCACAACACATGGATCCCAGGAACAAGAATGGGAATAGAGATACCAAAAGTGTAGGGGGAAGGGGGGAGAGGCGGGAACGGAGGGGGGCACCGTTCGCAACGAATGGCACATAGCCACACACCCCCATCCAGGAGGAAGAACAACAGAAATCAGAGGGGAAGGGAGACAGTGGTCGGTGTGAGATTTGAAAATAATTAACAATCTACAATCTATCTGGG
>NW_022103898.1:56865200-56867417 GCF_000313985.2 Echinops telfairi
CACTTTTCTTCTTTGTTTTTTCCTTATAAAAATATTTCCATTAAATATTTCTTTATAAGGTTGACTAACGTTTCTTAGAATAATTTGCTCTAGCCTTGCCATATCTTACAGTGTTTAAGAGAGCTGTCACTATCTTTTATTGACGCATAATAGTTCATTGTATGAATGTGTCAATTTGTCTACCCATTCCTCTATAACTGGAGTTTTTGGTTGCTTCCATAATTTTGCTATTATGGAAATTGCTGCACTATACTTAGGTGTGCATAAGCGTCTTCGTGTTGTAATCTTTATTTCTTTAGCTATAAACTCAGGAGAAATATTGCTTTCAGGGGTTTTAATTTGCATGTGTGTAACACAGAGCCTTGCAGATTTCCACAGTGTTTGTGCCATTCTACTGTCCCATCACATGTTTGAACATTCCAATCATTTCACAGCATTTCCAAGATTGATAATTTTCTGTTTTTGAAAATAAAAGTTAAAGATGTCAGTGTGAGGTGGTATCTCACTATTTAATTTTTATTTCTCTTATTGCTAAGAATTCAAGAGAACTCTTAGCAGTGTGCCTAAAATTTGTTTTGTGTTCTAGAAAAATGCCGCAGTAACTGTTGTGATGTTGAACACAGGATAGAAGGACAGCGCAATGGGAAAAACTCAAGTGTATGGGTGCTTAGCTCCTTTCAAAAGAGGAGAAATGTATATGTTTATAAAATAATGATGGCAACAAATGTACAACTATACTTGATACCACTGATGTATGGATTATTATCAAAGTTTTAAAAGCCCCCAATAAAATGATCTTTTAATAAAAATAAAATAAACTATGAGGCGATTAGAAAAACTTAAATAAACAATTGCATTATCAGAAATCAAAGGCAAAGACTATTCAAAGCACCAAGAAAGAAACAAACTTGAACAGCACCCTGTATATCTTGAAAAGACAGAAACTAAATTACCAGTAGTCTATAGCACACAGCCTTGATCTCCAATGGCTGGTTAACAACGAAGACAGAAGTACCCAATTAGGAACATAGGAGGGGCCATATTCTCCTCTTGCGTGCTAGATAAGCATTGTTGAGCATCATTTCCGCCCCCGATGGGAAATTGCTCCTCCCCATTTATCGATGAACTGAAATGTAATCATTCTCTGTAAGACACACGTGCCTTCTTCCCAATGTCTTGCCCTGAATTCCCAATAAAGTTTGCTTCTCACACTTTTAGGAGTGTCTGTTGATTTGGGGTGACCTTAGCATAATGCAGTACAGCAGCAGCTGAATGGCATGCTCCCTCTCCCTTCATTTTGAAAAACTGACCCCAGACGACGGTAGGTTCCCTCTGTCTGAGTGGTTTGTAAGATGTATGATAGCCAGCTTAATAAAGGGCTCATGGATGCTTGGCAGGCTCTCTACCTCAGTGCTTAGGAGTTTGGTTTAGAAGATAACATATGTATGCTACTGAGATCATATGATACTGGACTCATACAGTATTTGTCCTCTTGTTATTAACTAACTACACTCATAATAATAATTATCTCCAGGTCCCTCAATGTTATGTGGTGCATCATGGTTTCATTGATATTTTTTAGGGATGCATAGTACTCCATTATGCATTGAGCTGCGATCTGAAAGGTCGGCAGTTATAAATCACCAGCAGTTCCTCAGGAAAAAGATGGAACTTTCTGCTCCTGTAAACAGTGATAGTCGCACAAATTTAAAAAGGGGTGTGGGGGCAGTTCTCTCTGGTCCAATAGGGTTTCTTTGTGTCGGTGTAGACTCAATGGCAGTGAAGTTTTTTGTGTATTTTTTATAGTATTCCATTGTAGGTATGTACCAGAGTGTCTTTATTTTTCCATTCATGGACATTTGGACTGCTTCCAGCTTCTTGCTATTGTAAACTGTGCTGCAATCATTATGGGAAGGTATACATTTGTTTATGTTCTCGCTCTTATTTCTTCATGGTAGACAGAGTGGTGGGATTCAGGTGGTTCACGCCAGTTCAACTGAACTGATACCTGTTGTTGAGTTTGGCAAACAGATGAAAATGGTATTTGTAATCGGGATTCTCTCAGAGGGAGACAGCTGGGCAGCCATCCATTGTGGAAATCACAAATTCATATTCCTTATTCTTTTTTTTATAGTTCATTGGCACAACAGTGTATTCTAAGGGCATATGGTCATGTTCATTCCATCCATAAATATAAAAAATTGGATAGAATTATGC
>NW_022103898.1:56868313-56869966 GCF_000313985.2 Echinops telfairi
AAAAAATACAGAACATGTTGAAAATTCGATCTGGCCAACATGCATGTGGGTGGGGTGGGGAGCGGATCAACTGACAAGATTGTAACTGTTCAAGTCAGATTTATAATTTTGATCTCCTAGTTACCTCTTCAGTGCACTCTATCTGGTAACTGCTTTCCTCCTATCCCTCTATGATGGATAGAAGGAAGTCGCCAGAGGCTTATTTCCTGTGTGGAACCTGGGCTCCCACTGTCATCCATAGCCTTCTGCTAACAGATTCTCACCATTTAGGCTCTGATACGATTCCCTCCTTTGACTTTAAATGATACGATTACAATCCAGTGACTGATCTAGGTGTGGACTTAACTGACATCTCACTTAGTTGGCTGCTTGTTTGGAAACAAGGCTTTAAGACCCAAGACTTTATTGTATTTGCTAGCTAGGTACCATCTAACTTATTCACCACATTTTGTATAGTACCCATCTTCTGTGTTCCCTTCCTGGGGTGAGTATGGAGTAGGGTCATGATGTAAGAAACAATTGTTCTTAAATTGGAGCTAAGATTTAGTGTGAGCCCCAAACCCATTCCAGTATCTTTGTTTTGTTTTGTTTTTTAATCTACCTTTGGCATCCTTTCAAAACCTCATTAATTTATGGTAGTGAGGACTATTATAGATCACCTCCCTACTCCCGGGGAATAGTGATATTTGTTAATATTGTCTTTGATTAGCCCCTGGTACTACTATTTTAAAGTCCTGTTGAGAGAGGAATATTAGGCCAATGTAGGCGAACTCCATATTGCAGTTCCTGAATTATTCACTTGTACAGAATCAGTCCTATTATGGATGGACACTGTTTACACACACAATCGGGGTTAATTGTCAGGGAAAATAATATTTTAATAAATATATTATATATTTTATAAATATAAATATATTTCACAAATATATAAATAAAATAAATAATTTATAATAATATTCACTGAGAATGTCACAGGTTTGCTGGAATAATATATAGCTTAATGCACCCTATAGGGCATTGATGTAGCAAGACCATGCTTGTCCGCCTACCAATAGTTCAATAATCTTGTAGAGCTGCCTTCTGCTTCCTCAGGCATCATGAATTTTCCATCTTGAGTCCTCAGGTTACAAGTGTGTCTGAGGAATTGTCCAATCCACCCAGTGGATTTTTCACATCGGATCTCACTGATGCAGCCTCCGGAGCATGCTGTGCACCTTGGAGGTGCAGGATTCAATTCCCCAGCATTCTACAGCATCTGGCTTGGTTCCTGGAGTGCACCCAGAAGCTAGGTTCAATGTGGCTCATTCAGGGCATACCACCAGGGACACTGCCTATCTAGGGTCCTCCAAAGCATTGTCAGTCATCCTAACCCCCCACTAGAGGTTGGTCCTCCTACTTTTCTACCAATAGTCATTAATTTCTTTCCCCAGACATGTTTGTTTCCTTCCCCTCTCCTGACTTGATTTTTCAATCAGTATCCCTCATCCCTCTGATAGGACTTTCTGCCTGACTAGGAGACCTCATCATAACTTTGCTTGTCGAACATTCCCTACCACTCCCTGAACAATTTGGTTCCAGCTAACGTGAGGCATCCTTGGCAAAGTAACCTTCAAGATACATACCTAGAGAGGATGGTGTATGGTTCATTGCCAC
>NW_022103898.1:56872037-56874511 GCF_000313985.2 Echinops telfairi
ATGTTTTTATTGTGAATTAATTGGGTGAAGATTTACAGAGCAGTTCATTAGTTTACATTCACCAGTTTGTGCACTTGTGTTTCATTCCATTCATGGAAATCCCCACAGTGTATCATCATCGTCAATCCCTTACTTCCTGTGTTTCCTGTTTCCAGTACGTCTTTGTTCCTAACTGTTTTGAACTTTGAGTAAAGACTGTCACTTTGATCTTAAACGTTTGATCATTCTACTGGTGTGGACCTTCCTAGTATTAGGGTTCCTCTTATGTACTGTTCTATTGTTTGGCTGAAAATTGAGCCTTGGAGCGAGTTCAGGCCCAGAACTGAAGGGTCACACTCGACCATAGTCATGGGGATTCCATCCATCTCTACCTGACAGTAAACTTGGTTTCTTATAATTTTGAGTTTAGTTCCACATATTTCTTCTCCTCTATCCAGAATTTTCTTTAAAAAATCTTTTTATTAAGCTATAATTAACATCATGCAATTCAATGGTTCAATCACACCAAAAAGTGTGGAATCATCAATACAATCAACCTCGCAACATTTAATACCCCTTCTTTTACACATTGATGTTTACTCCTCATTTCCTCATCCTTTTCTTTCTGTATCTCTAGGTAATCATCAATCCTCTAGGTAATCATCATCCATGTTACTGTATTCATATTTACATCCTTTCAGATTCCCTAAACAGATAACTATACAAATCTATGCAGACACCAAGCAATGATCCAAGAACAATGGCCATACAAAACCAATAGAGATGTTAATCTAACAGAAAGCAGATAATATTAACAGGCTATAAAACATTCACATTGGGTCCATAGGGATCTCATATCGTAAGATGTTACATTCTGGTCTGAGAACCGTTGCTAACATCACCTTTCCATCTGATTTTGGATGATTGTCATTTCTAGCCAATGTGTATTGGGGATTGACCATGGCTCGGGCCATGAAGTGGCCCTGCAAATGGATTTTTGCTCCCACTATCATCCATTGTTGTTTTTTTGTCTGACCCCTCGCGACCGTGTGCATAACAGAACAAAACACTGCCTAGTCCTATGCCTTCCTCACACCTGTTCCTGTGCTTAAGTCCATTGTTGACATCACTTTGCCAACCCACCGAGTTGAGAGACTTCCTCTTTTTGCTGCCTTACCAAGCATGATATCCCTTCCAGGGACTGGTCTCGCTTGAAAACATGTCCGAAGTATGTAAGATGAATCCTCGACATCCTTGCTTCCATGAACACCCTGCCCGTACTTCTCCCAAAACAAATCTGTTTGTCCTTTTAGCGGTCCAGGTTCCTTTCAACATTCTCCAGCATCAAAATTCATCCATAGTTTTGTGCAGTCAGAGTATTTCGGGTTTGAGCACTGTACCACTCCTGTTTCCAGATGTGGATCTTATTATTAGCTATCTTTGGATAACCCAGATTGGTGTCTTTCTTCTAGATGGACTTACCTGACTCCTTGCTTAGATGGTTGCTGGTGTTGCGACATGCATTTAAGACTCCAGACGTTATTCTTCATGATAGCCAAGAACCTTCTGGTTGCTTCATCACACCTTGCTATGGCACCTAGTCTTCATTGGTCTCTTCAGCGTGGTGAATATCAGGCAGAGCTATGTCTCAAGAATGAATTTTCTTATATTAAGGCTACAATCAAATAATAGCTCAAAATCCATTTCCTAACTGTTGTTTCTATTAGTCCTCAGCTCAGTATTTTGGACATCACTTTTATATTAATGTAGTAGATCACAAATTGTTCCCCAAGGGTTTAAACAATTCTGTCACGACAGATCTTTATTATCTGTCACTACATCAGCTGAGAGACAGATCAGTTCTTTCTCCTTAAGTGACAATTATAGAGAGATTAGTAGGCAAATTTGTCCAAATTTCAGTTGGACATTTTGAGAAGTCCTCTCTAGTAGATGGTATTGAGTTATACATTAAAAGCAGATGACACTTCACTGGGAAAATATGGGTTCACCATATATATAAATTGGGAAATTTTCAAGCTAGAAATGCTAGTCTTAAAAAGAAAAGGTACCTTCTTAGGAGCCTATCAAGTTTTACATGTCCATGCTTTGCTAGATCAAAAGTTTAAAAGGCCTATGGGAAACCTACAGCCAAATCTCAAAAATGTAGTGATGGCTCCAATTTGAGCAGAGTGACTTTGGGCCATTTCCTCCTTATTAATTAAGATAATTATGACCAGATCTCCATCTATAGTATTGTGAAGATGAAACCTAGAGTAGGCATTTTGATGAGGTTGTGTAAATTATATTACACATCTATGCATTTTGATGTTTTTGCTATCTCAGCATTTTAAATTTAATATGATATCAGCAGGATGTATTGAGATGTTTCATGATTATGAAAAGGTATTTAATTGTGTGTATTACAACATTCCAAAGTACAGGAATTCCAAAATACTTAATTGTGTTCTCCAGGAATTTGTACATAGACAAAAAAA
>NW_022103898.1:56876140-56878107 GCF_000313985.2 Echinops telfairi
CAAACCAATTACAAAACACAACAAGAAAGAAAAGCTTGTAGTTAGTTCAAGGATCATTTGTTGGCCTTTAGGAGTGCTATCCAGGCCAGTCTGTTGGGGCACCACGCCCTGGACCCAAAGTCCACCTTCAGCATTCCCTGGGGACCTCTCCGCTCAATTCCCTTGCTGTTCCATTGCACACACACCCTCCCCCATTGCTTTGCCTTGGTGTGGAGGGATCAGATCAGGCGCAATTCCCACACTGTGTCTCCGGTGCTGTCCCCCATAGGGCCATGTGTCAATGAGAGGCGTCATGTCTCATAGTGGGGCTGGCCATGTGGTCCTCTCTGGCTTCCACTATATTAACTCAATGTGTATTTTGAGCCAATAATTCAAAAAGCTGGACTCTAAGAAGAATAACATTCTTTGTATATTGCAAATTCATTAACAATTTGTTATATACAAATGGTACAACCTCATTTGCTGAAAATGAAGAGGATTTGAAGCACTTATTGATGAAGATCAAAGACTCCATCTTTAGAGTGGAATATGCCTAGGCATAAAAATATCTTATAGGTCAACCAATAAGCAACATCATCAAAATCAGAGAAAAGATTGAAATTGTCAAATATTTCATTATGTCTGGACACACAGACAATTCTTATGGAATCAGGAGCAAGAAATCAGATGATGTATTGCATTGGGGAAATCTGTTACACAAGACCTATTTAAAGTGTTGAAAAGCAAAGACGTCATTTTGAAGTGGAACGTGCACCAAGCAATGACATTTTCAATCATATCAAATGTTTGGGAAAGTTGTACAATGAATACGAAGACTACAGAAATATCACTGCATTTGAGATATGGTGTTGCTGAAGAATGTCAAAGATACTGTGGACTTCCAGAAGAACAAGTAAGTCTGTCTTGGAAGAGTTACAAACAAAATGTTCCGTATCAGTGAGAATCGGGAGATTTCATGTCATGTGCTTCGGATACCAAAGCAGGAAAAACAAGTCATCATGCTGGTAAAATGGAGTGTGAGCAGAAAAGAAGATCATCAAGGAGATGGATTTACATGGTGGCTACAACAGGCTCAGACATAACAGTTGTGAGAATCAGGCAGTGTTTCCTTCTGTTGAGATAGGGTCAATATGAGTCAGAACCAACTCAACTTAACAACAGCAAGAAGAACAAGCAGATTGTCTTTGAAGAAGTACAGCAACAACGTTTATTAGAAGGGAGAATGGTCAGACTTAGCCTCATGTTCGTTGGACATAGTATCAGGACTGTCCATTCCCTGGAGAAATACATCATCCTTGGGAAAGTAGAAAGTCAACAACAGAGGAAAGCACTTCATTAAATTGGATTGACATAATTTCTGCAATAGGCTCACACATAGTAACTATTATGAAAATCTCACAAGACTGGACCATCTTTTGTTCATGATGTATTAGAGCTGACCCATAGCACCCAACAAGAATAACAACAATCCTATGTTAAAATGCCTAGAAGGTACAAATGGTTATGTGTTCAACTACGAGTTGAAAGTGGATTATTTGAAATGCTTAAAGACAGGGCTGATAAACTCATTCTGAAAAGTCACAGCCTTTAAACGAATCTATGGATCAAATCTACTTTTTGTGGAATTGTCATGCGTCAAAATCAATTTAACAGCAACACCACCAACTACATTAAATTTATGTTGCACCAAATACTTTATAATCTTTATCTCTCATCATCATAACAATTCTACTACCTCAAACTCAAAGGCTTCAGAAAGGGTTCTGTTTTCATGTAACTGATCTTTTTCCTTCTAGCCATACTATAGAAACAACAACAAAAAGCCAAGATGTTATACACATCACTAGCTTGTGGATTTTGATAGTGACTAAATGCAATTATTAGTCACATACTTTCATTCATGAGCCAAAACTGTAGTGTGATGCTTTTCAAAGCGTGAACAAGCACCAAGCAGCATCAGCATTATC
>NW_022103898.1:56878661-56889097 GCF_000313985.2 Echinops telfairi
AGAATGATGAGGGCAACAAATGTGCATAAGTGCTTGGCACAATGGATTAGGATGAGAATTGTTTGAGCCCCCAATAAAATAATTTTAACACCCCCCCCTGCACAAAAAAATTCAAATGACCAAATCTGACCCTAGAACAACTGAGTCAGAAACTCTGGGGTGAGTCCCAACAAACTGAGATCTAACAAACTCTTCTCTCTGATTTTTTTAAATTCATTGTAAATTGGGTGAAGTATTACAGATCAGTTTCCATTCAGCAATTCAAGTACCTTTTGTTTCACATCGTTGATGGCCATCCCCACACCACAACATCACTTATCCTGCTTCCTCCTGTGTTTCCAATTTCTGTGCTTCCTTCTTTCCAAACTCTGTTGAACTTCGCTCATGGGTAAATGATTCTCTTTGATATCAAATAGTTGGTTCTTCCAAAGCGTGTGTACCTTACTAGTATTATTGTTCTTCTTTAGAAGTGTTTATTATTTGACTGAAAATTGAGCCATGGGAATACATTTATTTCTAGACCCTAAGGGTGATCACAAGCCACAATCTCAGGGATTTCACCAGTCTTCATCTGACTAGTGCTGTTCTATATATTTCTCCCACTCCATAAGAACTTTCTAATAATACAATCCTTTTCAGAGCAGTTGGTAGTGGTGCCGAGACACAAGATTTTAATAACCCAGTTGCTACTCATCAAAGTCAAATATAGAACATTCCTTGTATCCTATGCTATGCCACTTGACCTTGATGTCTCCTGAGACTATGGTGCTGAGGCCACTACGTCTGCTGACTGAAGTGGTGACATCTACTCACAGAGCAATGTTAATGCAGAATGGTGTATGTAACACGCTTTCTCTTCGTTACCTTTAAGCCTTATGTTCCTTCATGTGTCTTCCCCGCGCCCTCCAACCCCCGTTTTTTTTGGCTTATTGTTTACTTTCTTCCTCTTCACCCAAGTTAACACTTCTCTATCCTCTAACCAATAATTTATGCCCTCCATCTCCTCTGACCCAGATAACCATCAAAGAGTGCTTCTTTGAGTGTGACAACATTTCCTGACATTTAACAATCACATATATGCAAATGAAGGCCGTTGTCCATATTATATGTAAATTTCAAAGTATTTTAGGGTGAACAAATTCATCCAGACACTAAAAATATAGTTTTCAAATTATAAGGGGTAATTTTTACAATGACTCTACTAACAGTGACACATGCCTTGCATTTTTATATATTAACCTCAAGGTTAGTAGTTTGAACTCACTCAACAGTCTCTCAGGGAGAAAAAAAAAGCCTGACAATTGTCATCATAAAGATTATAGCCAATAAACCTACTCTGTAACCCTGCAGCTCACCGGGAACAGAATCAAGGGCAAGGCGCTTGTTGACTTGCATGCTGTTTTTTTATCACAATACACACTGAACTTTCAATGTATTTTATGACTTTGCCTATGATATATTTTCACTTGGGATGTTATTTTCTGTATTTTAAAACCTTTACATTTATACAATATTAATTAAACCAGTTTCATTTTCTTGGCTTTATCAAATCACCTTCCTAAACTATTTAGAAGTCAGATTTCTCAGCAAAGATAAAAAATATTGGATAATCTGTCTTTGGACAGCTTTAAGAAGTGGTGGTTCATGCAACTATGATAATATTCTCATTCCACAGATGAAGCTGAAAGAATAAAATGAGTTTGTTGGCTTATTATATAGGCCTGCTGCACTGATGTCATCCAAGTGTTTCTTTAGTACAGTGGCTGCCCGCAGAAATACCAGTTTAATGAAGCTTTGCACAGCCTCTATCATCTCTTGCTGGGACTGCTCGGGTAAAAATAGCTTGTCAATTGACTCGTCAGTAGACTCATATCAGGTCTCAGCCTGAGCTCCTATGGCTTACTTAGAGACCTGCCCTGCTTCATGGCTCCTATTTTTATATTCATAAAATGTGTATAAAGCTCATTTAATGACTTTATTTTTCTGCACAATCTTATATTAGCAAATGGGGATGTGATCTCTGTGATTTCCAGGTGGCTGAATTGTTGAGATGTGCTATTGCTGTGTGAGCAGCTCATTGAGGGGAAGCAATGTTACTCAACTCTCTCTCCATCAGGTGAGGACACGACAGCGAATGGATAGCAGTGTGTGTGCATATCTCTGTGTGTGTATGTGTGCGTGATGCTGTGAATTTATCAGCATTTTCCAGGAGAAAGGGAAATGGGAATATCTTATCACTGCATATTCAGAATAAGGTAACTTTTTCTTATCTGCCCCTTAAGATCCTTGCCCTGTATAGTACAAAAATTTTGACTTTGCTCAATAATCCAGAAAAAAAGATTTTAGTAAATTGTGGTTATATCAGTTATGTATTACACAGCAGAATGTTGCCACCTGCCATAACAAACCTCCCCTGGATCAAAGTGCTTTAATCTACATTTTTCCACCTGTCATGCTCCTTTGAGAGGAGAGTGGGTTTTTTGAGGCCTCCATTAAAAAAGGTACCTTAAGGGTCTTCTTTTCTATACTGAGGTCCCAGTGTCTTAAAGGGAGAGAGAGAAAAAGAAATGAGAGATCTGGATGGATATTCTAGGGTAGTCTTGGGAGCGGGGATACATTATTTAATTCTGCATTCTATTGACCAAAACTCAATCACTTCCAGGAAGGCTACCATATATCTTCATGTGAATCCAAAACATATAATGGAATTGGTGTGAGTGTCCAGTTAGCACCTCTGTTCTTGTTATTAAGTGTCATTGAATCAGTTCCAACTCATAGCAATCCTGCACATAACAGATCAAACACTGGCCTGGCCTGTATAATGTCCTTCCCTAGGAAGGGTCTCTCCTGACAACATGTCCAAAGTAGGTGGGATGAAGTCTCATCCTCCTCCCTGCTGAGGGGCATTCTGGTTGTACTTCTTCCAAAACTGATGTATTTCTTCTTTTGGCCGTGGCATTTTTAATAGTCTTAGCCAGCACTGTAATTCAAACACATTGCTTTTTCTTTGTTCTATTTCACACGTATGAGGTGACTGAACATACCATGGCTTGGGTCAGACTCAACTTTGTCCTCATGTACATCATTCCTTCTCAATATTTTAAATAAGTCTTGTTCGGCAAATCTAATGAATGCAGTGCATCCTTTGATTTCTAGGCTGCGTCTGTGAGCACTGGTTGTGGAACAAAGGGGACATCTCAGACAACGCTAATCTTTTCCTTCCTTTAAACATGAAGCGACCTCTTGCAGTTGTGATGTTTTTGGTCTTCACATTGAATTTGAATCCATTCTGAAGGTTGCAATCCATGCTCTTCATCCACACGTGCTTGAAGTCCTTCTCATTTTAAGCAAGCATGTTGTGTCCTCTGCGTATTGCGGGTTGCTAATAAACATTCCTCCAACCCTGATGCCACATTCATCCTCATGTCATCCAGTTTCTCTGATCATTTCTTCAGCATATAGGTTGAATAAGTAGGACGAGAAGATAAACCCCTGGCACACAGCTTTCTTAGTTTTGAACCATGCAGCACTCCCTAGTTTTGTTGGCACAACTACCACTCGATCCACGGGCACATTCCACATGAGCATAATGAAGTGTTGGGAAGCCCATTATTCTCAAGGCAATCCATATTTTGTTATGGTCACTATGGTATATATATTTGTTTCTCCCACACAATATTTAAAAAATTATTTTCCTTGCACATTTATCTTAACCAAGGTTGCCAACCAACCATAGATTTCATCAAATTTCAGCACAAGACTTAAATTTTAATATCTTTAAGTGATGGCATTCTTTCTTCCTAATTCGATGCAGATTCAGCTACCTTGAGTCACGAGACATATGATCCAAAAGATTTTAGTACTTGAATATTGTCCTACAATAACCACTTCATTATTTAATAGTGAAATTAAGAGAGCATAAATAGGAATAAAGAAATCTTATTCTGAAAGTAATCGAAAAACATAAATTACTTGTATGTCTGTTGTGGTTCAAAATCCTTCCCTGTGGACATTGGGAGAGCCCTCGCCGGCGTGTGTGTGTGTGTGTGTGTGTGTGTGTGTGTGTGTGTGTGAGGGTCCTAAACTAGACCCTGTTGCAGCAAAGTGGGAGGAATTTCATTGCTATTTTCCTCTAGATTCATCTTCACTCGACCTCTGTGATGTCCCTCCTTGTCCATTATTCTCCTGTACCACATTGAAAATAGGTTTTCAGAAACTGCTTCCTGATTACCAAAGCTAGTGGACCTAAAGTTTGACAATATATTTCATTAAAAATTTTTGTAGCTTTTCAAGGCTGCCGCTTAGGTTCTGAACCCTGCCTCAGAGGCAGGAGCTGTCATATCCCCTTGTCTCACCATTGTCATCAAAAAGACTTCGAGCCATAAAAAAGAATTGCACTTTTCTAATGGATTTTCTTTGTGTTTCAAAAATCACACCCAAGTTTCTTTATTAGATAATTTTACTCAATATCATTTATTCATTTGCTTTGGTCTTGGCCGTGAACTGCTAGGTCAGCAGTTCAATACCTCCAGGCCCTCTGAGGGAGAAAGACTGGACTTCCTACTTTCATGAAGGTGTACCATCTCAGAAACACACAGGGCAATTTTATCCTGTCCTGTAGGGCCTTTCTGAGTCACAATCAACTTGATGGCATCACTATGGAATGTTCACTTCAATACACAGTTGAAAATCACTAAAAATTAAACAAAATTGGTTGTTTTAGTTACAAATGCTCACCAAACATCTGCTTTCCCTTGCTATCCTATTCCCATTGAAAAAAAGCATACAAGTTGAACACCTTAATTATAGCCGTTCTTTTATCCAAGAACGCCGGGTGAGACCTTGGTTCTAACTTTTAGTCTGTGATCATTTGCAGTAAGTTGTCCACTTACTTACTGTGTTTGGGGCATATTACTAAATCTCATCTTCAAAACTAGGGTATTAATATGATTCTGTTTCATATATAGCAGTGAAGGTTAAAATTAAATATCACATGTATTTATTGATGTAGCATTTAAGCCCTCAATCTATGATCATTATTATTGCTGTTCCTACTTGGGGTATTGGTGCTATCCTTATTTGGGGTATTATCTGATTGTGGTATCAGATGCTTATGTCATACCATTAACATTTATTGACAAAGATAGAGAACAATGATTAAGACATGATATAAAAAACTCTGATTTAATTAATGCTCCCTTTATGAATAATTCATAAAGATTTAATTATTTTCAGGTTTTATGCTCAGTATTGCCTTCTTTTATTTACCTGATCAACTTACAAATATTCGCACATGAAACCAATGCTTGTTTATTCAACCAGTAACATTTGGAATAGCAGATGGCTTGGAGCTGTATGCATATTTTCTTGGGGCCTTTCGTGATATATTGAGCAATAATTTGCTATGTAATGGTTGCTTTAGCAAATAGAGCAATTTATCCCCCAAATACAGGGCAGACACATGGTACATAATCACGAAGGCATTAATATACATGTGCAGGTGACGGTGGCATCGATGCAGCCAGTGTAAGTATGGGCAACAGATTTTAATCACAAATCTGACTTTGGGCTCAAATAAGCACTAGTCATAGTGCTTTTAACAGCCATTCTATTGACATGTACTGCATGTTATACAACACACTGTTTTGAGTATAGTAAAAAAGAATTGAGCAATCATCACCACAGTTAGTTTGGATCATTTTCTTTCTTCTTATATCCATTGTTATTAGTTCCTTATTTTCCCTCAACCTCCCCTGCTGTAACTATAAGGATTCGCAATCTGGTTGCTGTCTATATAGATTACCTATCCTTGATTTTATATAAAGAAATTATACCCAAATATAACCATCAGCAACAACAATGTAAAATGCAGATAAACTTCAATCCAAAGAAAACAAAATATTATAAAAGCAAGAACTTAAAAACATGTCAAAAAGAAAACCTAATGGTAATATATCATCATTCTTATTGTGACTACTCATCACTTAATTGCACAATCTTTTGTTCCTTGAAAAGAAGACAAAGAGGCTACATATTTTTTTTAAAAAGCTAACTATATCTGCAGCAATTCATTTTCACATGTGTGGCCAGTGCTCCAAGGGAGTTCCATGGAGACTTAATCCACACGGGAAATCTGCAAATGGATTTGAACTTCATTGTCATCCTTAGCCTTCTGCAAGTCAGGTGCTCACATTTAGCCCTACAACATTTCTCCCCGCTCACTTAGGATTTCATTATTTCCAATTCTTGGATCACATAAGTTGGTATACTTCTGTGTGAACTTAACTCTTACCTGTCTTAATTAGTCACTTTTTAAAAAAGCTAAACCTCATAATGTCTTTTAAAATTTCTTTTAAGAGGATATTAACTAACAT
The DNA here is from genome assembly GCF_000313985.2 of Echinops telfairi. Classification (NCBI taxonomy): domain Eukaryota; kingdom Metazoa; phylum Chordata; class Mammalia; order Afrosoricida; family Tenrecidae; genus Echinops; species Echinops telfairi. The sequence continues at coordinate 56,885,036 of NW_022103898.1, forward strand.
TTTTCTTTCTGATTTTGTTTTTTAATGTATTATTAATTTGGAATGGATACATACATCCTGTCATTCCCCAGTTCAATCATGCCAGCAGATTTGTACAATTGCTACCATAATCCGTTTCCAAGCATTCCATTTCTTCCTGGACTCCTTGATCTCATTGCCATTTTAAACCCCCACCACCACCACTGGACCACTCTCCCCCCAAAACTTTTATTTTACTTGCTGTCACTACAGGTTTCCAATCCTGGGTTTCATATGTGAAGATACATAAAAAAACGTATAACACAACTTCAGGAGGGTGACCCCCAATGACATAACACCTCTGAGATACACCCAAATATGAACAAATGAAAACCAAATCAGATCCAGGATGCCTCAGAGGGGGGATCCACTGACAAAGGTTTAAGTGTTCGAGTCAGATTGATGCTTTAGATCTGCTACACTCATCTCTCCAATGCACTCTGTTAGTACCCACTTTCCTCTCATCCCTCAGTCGTGAGGGAGTTCGCCGAGGCTATTCCCTATGTAGATCCCACAAATGAAACGTGGGCTCCCACTGCCATTCACAGCCTTCTGCAAACCAGATTCTCACAGTCTAGGCTCTGATACTAATCCCTCCTTCAACTTCAGATTATACGGTTTATAAAACTTCGGTGACCAAACACCTCTAAGATACACCCCAATATGGACAAGCAAAAACAAAATAAAACTGAATGCTCATGACAGATTTGGAAGAATAATACATATCTTAATACAGAATATAGGGAATTGATGTAAAAGACCATGACTATGTACCTACCAACAGTTCAACAATCTTGTGGAACTGTCTTCTGCTTCCTCTGACACCATGTGTTTTTTGACTTGCGTTCTCAGATTACCGTGTGTCTAATGCAGAGTCCAGTTTACCCGGTGGAGTTTCCTCAGCAGATCTCACTGATGTAGCCTCTGGAACATGCTGAGCCCTTGAAGATCCAGGATTCAGTGTCCCAGCATTTCAGGACACCCCAGGCTGGGTCCCCCAGGATGCACCCAGGAGGCCGGGTCAATGTGACCCATTAGGTGCATACCACCAAGACATTCACACCCCACCCCACCCTCCCCGGTGTCCCCCAAAGCATTTTCAGTCATTCTGACCCCAACTGGAGGTCCGTCCTCCCTCTTTTCCTACCAACAGATGTGCCTTTGTCTTCCCCTGATGTGTTTGCTCTTTCCCCTCTCCTGACACGTTCTTCCCATTAGGATCCCACATCCTCTGATAGGGCTCTCTACCTGTCTGGGGACCTCATCATAGCTTGACATGGCAGCCACTCAGTAGACAACACCCCTTCCCCTCACCCATTTGTCCCAGCTGAAGTGGGTGAGCTCCAGCAAAGTGACCTTCAAAATACGTATCTAGAGCGCCTGGTGTATGGTGTCTTGGCCCTGGTCAGACTCTCTGTCAGGCTGTCTGACCCCCGGCCAGCAGACTGGATGCCCTGAAAGCCTGTGCCCATTCTGCTGCTTGCTCCCACAGCGGTGGATCAGCCAGCACTCGTCCATTTGTGATTGACTGACTTCACTCAATGTAATGTCTTCTAGATCCCTCCACGTCTTGAGGTGTTTCGGGGTTTCCTTGCTGTTTTTCAGGGATGTGTAGGGTTCCAATGTGTTTATATACCAGAGGTTGTTTTTTTTTTAATCTGATCTTCTACTGATAGAAATTTAGGCTATTTCCAGCTTTTTGCTATTGTGAACTGTGCTCCAATGAATATGGGGAAGCAAATGTCTGTTTGTGATTTGTTTCTTATTTCTGTGGGTATATGCCCAGTAATGGTAGTGCTGGATCATGTGGTATTTCCATTGTCATCTGTTTCAAGGATCGCCATATCACCTTCCACAGTGGCTGTATATATTTACCACGCACCAGCTGTGAATAAGAGTCCCACTCTCATCACACCCTCTCCAGCGTTTGTTGTTCTGAGTTTTCTTTCCACTTGGGGTTCAGTTATGGGTGTTTTCATCTGCATTTCTTGGATGGCTGGTGAATTGGAGCATTTCCTCACATGTTTATTAGCCATTCGAGTGTCATCCTTTGTGAATCATCTGTTCAGGGACTTTGCCCACCTTCTCAGAGGGTTATTAGTTTTTTCTTGCTATTGGCTTGTAAAATACTGTAGATTTTTTGTCTTTTAGGTGGTAATTAAATATCTTGCTCAGTCTGTGGGCTCTTTCTCCTCTTTTAATGAAGTTTTTCAATGTACACAATTGTTTTATTTTTAATAGGCCCCACTCATCTATTTTGTCTTCCATGAAGTGTGCTTCCTTTGTTATCTCTGATAGTCCACGTATTCCCTGCACTTAGATGTGCCCAATTTTCTCATTGATTATACTGATAGCTTTGGGTTTTACATTAGATCTTTGATCCACCTTCAGCTTGTTTTGTGCATCTTGTTTCATTCTCTGCAGGTGGAAATCCAGTGTTTCTAGCACCATTTGTTGAAGAGGGTGTCTGCCTCCCATTTAATGCTTTTTGGGCCTTTGTCAAAAATCAATTGTCTTTATGCATATGCTTTTATTTCTGGATTTTCTGTCCTGATCTACTGGTCCATATATCTGCCATTATTCCCGTACCAGGCTGTTTCGACAACTGTGGCTGTAGTTAGTTTGAGGCCAGTATTCCCATCATTGATATATAGGAATCCAATTGATTTCTACTTCTTAAACTCCTCTATTGCTTCCAGTAATCCTATTGTGAACACCTTAGGATTCTCAGTAGATAAAATCATATCGTCTGCAAATACAGAAAGTTTCACTTCTTTCCGCAACTATACTCCCTTGATTTGTTGCCCTTGTCTTATGGTACTGGCGAGGACTTCCAGCAGTGTTGAATAAAAGGGGAGATAAGGGACATCCTTGTTGGGTTGAATGGAAGTGTTTTCAGCTTTTCTCCACTGACTGCAATATTGGCTATTGATTTTTCATATGTGGCCTTTATTGTATTGAGGATTTTCTCTTCTAATCCTATCTTCTTGAGAGCTTGGATTAGGAATGGGTATTGGATATTGTCAAATGCTTTTTCTGCATCAATTGATACAGACATATGATTCTTATCCTTGTTAATGTGGTGAATGACATTAACTGTTAACTAACATTTTTGATGCCTGATTCACAAGACAATCTGATTAATAAAAATACTCTTCAGTTTGCCATTGTGTATAAAAATCAATTTATTTTCTAAATAAAACATTGCAGCATTGGATACAAAAGGTAAACCCAATTAAATTATATTTCTGGTGTGCCATAAAAATATGGCACTTATCATAAAAAATATTCCATGGAGTTCATTTTGACTCGTAGCCACCTTACAGAGGGTTCCCACGGGAGTAGTTTTTGGGTTTGAAACATCGGCTTTATGGTGAGCAGTTACCCAACTCTTACCCAACAACGATCTCAGAGCTCCTTAGACATTCTCTACAGTATTTAGGGTTGCCAAATTTGTTGAGGCTATTTTGGTAAATGTTTCAGAATTAGCACATTCTGACATATTCTATTAATGTACTGTAATAGAAACTATAGGCTACTTCCCTTTCTCCTTAATTCCTATAGTTTGCTAGACAATGCATCCATTTTGTCTGATTTTTAAGGAATACAATATTGCATAGTTAAATCACAAGTACTAACAGTAATAATATTGTTTCTTTCGAATCAATTTATTCTTCCTCCCTTCCTCTCTCATTCTTTCCTTTCTTCTTTTTAATTGTAATAGATCAAGACAAGGTGTCCTTGCGCTGGAAACAAAATCAACTCCACATACATTGTTGGGATGAAAATTAGAATTCATGCTTGTGTTTCTGTTATTATTTAATATCTGACACTTAAAACTTGCCACATCTTAAAAAGAACTGAATGCTATCAGCATTGATTTTTAAAGTGTATGCCATCTAAATGTTTGAAAATTAAGTCTTCTCACTCAGAAGTCAGTGCATGTGTGTGCTGAAGATGGGTAACCAGTTAGCATATTTGATCGGTATTTGGATAGTTTCTTAGCTTTGCAATTTGACTTCAAAGAGCTCCCATTAAAATGAT
>NW_022103898.1:56889474-56890464 GCF_000313985.2 Echinops telfairi
TCCTGCGCTGCGAGCACGTTCCTCTCTCAGTTTCGAGAGGATGCTGCTCTTGTTTTCATTCTAGGGAATTTCTCAGTCCGCTTTCATTTTCTTGTTATTGCTCTCCTGTTCAATTCAGAATATTAGAGCAAGCCCAGGATCATTCTTTAAATCGCCTTCTTCTTTATTCTCCATCATGGGTTTTAAATGTGGATGATACAAAGAGACGACCTGTGTCTGAATCCCACCTTAACAATGATTAGCTGTGCAACGGTAAGCTTACGATTAGACTCTTTGTCACGCGAGTCTTGAATCATGAAATGGGTTAAAACAATGACTGTTTCAGAACATCACAATGAAAATTAGATGAGATGAGGAACGCACTTAAAATGTGTGTGGCCCCTGGTAAAACTACCTAGGAGATCTCTCTCTCTCTCTTTCTCTCTCTCTCTCTTTCTCTCTCCTGAAAATTATTGAACAGCAGCTGTAACAGTACATTGACAGAGAGCATTAATTCAGGTCAGAATCAGAGGAGAACATGGAACAAAGTTTGCCATTGCTAATGTTAGATCTTAGCTTAAAACAAAGAATACAAGAAATAGATTTACTTGTATTTTATTGACTACGCAAAAGCATTTGATGATGTGGATTATAGATAACCTTGGGAAGAGTGGGAGTTCCAGAACATGTCATTGTGATCATGCAGAACTGTACATAGATTAAGAGGCAGTTGTACAAAAAATGTGCCATCAGGATTGGAAGAAAGCGTATTAAATTGTGACACACAAATGGCAACCTTGTTGTTGCAAAGGAGGAGAACTTGAGCACTTACCTATAAGATAAAAGATTCCAGCCTTCTATATAGATTGTAATTTAATGTAATGAAAACCAAAATCCTCACAACAGGTAATATCATGATAAATGGAGAAAAGATTGAAGTTGTCAAGAATTTCTTCTTGCTTGGATCCACAATCTATGGTCATGGAGCCAGCATGGAAGAAGCACATCAGC
>NW_022103898.1:56894303-56895429 GCF_000313985.2 Echinops telfairi
TCTATATTTCATGTACGTTGTTTAGCACAAAACCTTAAGTAACATTCAATAAATTAAATGAGTGTTTTACATGTAACAAATGATTGATAAATACTTATTTTTTTCATTAAATAAACCAAATATATTTGAATCAAATTTCATGTTTTGTTGAAAAAAATCTCAATGTTAAAATAAAACTGTACACTGATATTTTCCATGTATGTATTTAAAGAGATTTATAAAGTATGTTATATGTTCCATATCTTGATTATAAAAATTATGACCAAAATGGCTAAGGTATAGTCTTCCCTCAAAACTCAAATGATAATAAGTTATACTCTCGTTCCACAAAAGAGTAGACCATAGAACTCTCTTCCTAAAGCGATCTGTTTAAAAGAATAGACACTTATTATCTCGAAGCTGGTGTTGCACAAGGATATGGGGAAAGTTTAACTTAGAGCTTCCTGCTAATGGTGTCCGTATTTGTCTGCATTTATGAGAGCAGCCAAAGCTGCAGTGGTCTGAAGGCGAGACCAAGGTGGAAGGAGGCACTTAAACTGCAAACCACTCGACAAGAAACCGAGAGACACTTACACAAAGGGAGTGATACTTCATGCCCAAATATCAAAACAAAATATAGAGAAAATGTCAATATTACAAAAAAACTTTGTCAATTATATGCAATTCCAATATAAATCCCAGCATAATTCTGCAAAAAAATGGAAAAACTAATCATCAACTTTATATGGAAAGAAAAGAAACTAAGGATAAACAAAACACTGTTAAAAAACTAAAACAAAGTGGCAGGCCATTAATACCCAGATTTTAACAACTCTTTTGTAGTCAGAGCAGTGAGGACAGCATGGTACTGGTGCGGATATAGCCACGAGGAGCGGTGGACTAGAATCGAGAGTCCAGAAACACACCCAAGTACCTACAGGCCCCTGATCTGTGATGAGGGCTCAAGCACATGAAGTGAAGAGACTAACGCGCATTCAGCAGTACTGGGAGAATTGCATCTCCACCTGTAAAATCATGAAATGGGAGCTGTACCTCACACAAGGCCCCCAAACAAACTCTCAATTGGTTAGACCTAAATATAAACCCTAGAGCTGTAAATAGCATCAGTGAAAAAAATGGTGGCAAA
>NW_022103898.1:56896234-56921619 GCF_000313985.2 Echinops telfairi
GATCAATATTCTATGGCACCCTTATTATAAATGAAAAAATAAAAATGTTTCTCACACTGAATGATAAAACATTAAAAATTATGAGGTGGCAAATGTAGGGGGAAAAAGAGGGCAACAATAAACACTAAAATTTGGGAAGAGTGTAGCTGAGTGATGCCGGTTCAGGGTCTCATATTAATTTTTATTCATAACATGAGGAAGGGACAGAAAAGGGAAGATTCCGGGGGCACAGTGGGGGTGGGTAATGAAAAAAAACCCCAACTACCCCAAACTGGGGGTTCTAATTGGATACCGTCATTGATTTGATCAGATGGCCTGTGCAGCCACAAAACATATGCTTTTCTGTGCGTGTGTTATATTTCACAAACAGAAGGGAAAGGTAAATGAAATTGAGAGAGAGAAATCACTGCCTTAAAATCCCATCAGATCTCAACATGGGTCTGAGTGGCTATAAAAGGAGGGAAAGTCTCACTGAAGCGGACTTGGATTCTTTTGTGACATCCAAGTTTGTTTCAAATAAAAGAAATAAAATGGTAAGCAGGGAATTTGTGCTTTTCTTCCTTCTTTCTTTAATTCTGTCTGTGGGAATCAAGGAGTTTTAGAAATCAGAAGAAAAACAAAAAGACATTCGAGTATGTTTGCATCTTGGAATAACTAAGAACAAGTGCAAAGAAATTCCTGTTAGATCAAGCATAGTAACTGGGTGCAAAAATGAAAAAAAGATGACTATTTCCATAGACACAGAGAGTAAGAAGAAAACTAAGAATTTACAGGCTTCCGATGACTTCAGTCCTGTGAACATCTGAGACTGAGGTGTCCCTGAACTTAATTATGGAATTACTGTAACCTGGGTAATAAATTCAGTATGGCTTCCACGTTAATTATCACTGAACTCCTAAATCTAGCTGCTTAGAAGAACAAACACTTATTGTCTGGAAGCTGCTTTAGTACAAGAATATGGGAATCATTTATCTCAGTGATTCCTGTTCAGAGGTCTCATATTAATTTGTATTCAAGGCATCAGCCAAAGCTGCAGTGACCTCAAAGCTAGACCAGGACTGAAGGAGGTCCTTCAAAGATAGCTCACTCAAGTGACTGTTGGTAGGAAGACAGTTCCCTGCTGGCTCTGGGCAGGAGAGCCCAGTTCATTAGCACATGGCCTTCTCCGTGGGTATGCTCCTGCATGACTGGGAGCTGGCAGCTGGCTTCCCTCCAAACCTGTGATAGAAGAGAGAAAGAGAGCAACAAGGCAATTACAATGTCTTTTGTTTCTTTTGGCAGAGATTGCTCAGTGTCATATTCTGTTCATTAGAAGCATATCCCCTAATTATAGCCCATACTGAGGTAGGGGAACCTGTCATCACCATTTTATGGGCGTAAAAAAACATTTTGTAAGTATAAGTTAAAACAAGGGCAGTCACTAAAGTAATTGCTATACTTTTCTTGTCGATACATGGAAGTGTCCTAACTGGAAGATCTCAGAAAGATGAGCCTACATAAGAAACAGATGTGTTGGTCTACTCATCACGACATTCAGGTAGGAGAACCTCAAATTCAGTCGCTGGTAGTGAAAATGGAGGCATGCCATTTTATAAGTACAAACCCTGGGAAGAGAGAGAGAGAGAGAGAGAAATACTTTACATTTTGCCAGTACAATCTACAGGCCTCTGGATTTTACTAGGTTATAACAATTTATATGCAGTGTGGCAAAGTAAAAAAAAAGTAATTGATTATATTTTAATGGCCTATATTAAGTAATTCATTATTTCATTGCAACATTCCTTGAGGGATTATTGCCAGAAAGATACCAGCGTCACAGAATACAGCCAGATATAATTACTACAATTGTTTTGCAATGGAAGCTCATTGGCCCATGCACTGTGCTATCCTGTGATTGTGGATTTGGGCTTTGATTTTAGTCTCAGTTGGAGAAGCATGCTGGTGTCCTTTTATTTTAGAATCGTCAAGGGATTCCGTTTCCCTTTGGACCTGGTAAGCGATTTCGAGGACCGAGAATAAAGGAGCAGTTAGAGATGTGCTTTAGATGCTTTCACTGAAGACGCTTTTTTCAGATTGTCACAGACACTCAGAGGCGGCAAAGACCTTAACCTAGTGATATAGGACCAAGGCTTAGAAGAAGTTTTTACTTGCACAAAGCGCAGCATTGTAATTTGTGGTCTTGCTGCAGATTGCAGAGAAACTATGATCTAGTAGTTCAAGTTCAGAGGAACGTTTCTAGGACTGCAGGACGTGCGATGCAGTCTGCTGCACAAATGCCAAAGGCTTGTTCAGATCACGGTCAAATCTTTTTCCCCTTTGACCTTTCCCTTCACTTCCAAATGAAAACTTAGGGCTCATCACTTTGTAAGGCCTTCTTGAGTTCTACAGTTCTGAATTTATTACTTTAAGATATAAAATAGGGGTAGCCTTAGCTGACTTGCCATGAGAAGATCACAGAGCATAATGAACTGTAAAATATGCACATTTGTTCCTTATTTGAATGTGACAATTAATGTTCTGTGTCAACTTGGCTAGAGTGCAAGTGATAAGGTAGACACTACACAATCACCTTCCATTGTGTGACCTCGTATGAGCAGCCTGTCAGCTGAGAGAGGTGTTTCTCTGCCTAGAGTGTGTAAATGTATGTTCTGGAAAAGCCTGTTCCCCTTCTCAATCCTGCAAATCTTTTTGTCTTCTGATCCCTGGAATGTAAGCATGAAGAACTCTGCAGCTTTATGCCTGATCTTCAGATTTTGAATTCAACAGCTCCTCACTCCAGTCAGCTGGAAGAAGCCTCCAGTCCACACCCTAACCCATGATTTGGGTTGGTAGTTCTCACAAATGTGTGAATCATCTCTTTAAAGTTAATCTCTCTATATTTATATCCATGCTGTTCTGATTTTGTTCTCCTACGAGTCTTGGTAGTGTAGTACATTGGGCTACTAACCTTAAGGTCTGCAGTTCATTACCACTAGCTGCTCCTTGGGAGAGAGGTGAGGCTGTCTACTACCATAATGATTTGCAGCCTGAGAAACACAAAGGGGCAGTTCTATTCATTTCTATAGGGTTGCTATGAGTTTGACTCTACTGGATAGCAGTGAATTGGTTTGTGAAAACCCAGAATAATAAAATGGTTAAGCCAGTGTCATATTGGTGAGATTATTATGCAAATTAATATAACTAGGACATAATACAATAGTATAATTTAAAAATATTAGCATATCTTAGAAACTAAGCACAACTTGTCTGTATCAGAGAAAGCAATTAGACTTCTGAGAGTGGGTCAGGCATCCCACCATTGAGAGAGAATCCTAACATTATTTATAGAAACCCCTGCAGTAAAACCTGCCTGGCATTATGTTCCTAACTGGACATTGTTGACCTGGTTTTCAACCAACCCCTGTTGACCCTGGGCAGTCTCCTGTACACAACTTGGGCATTGAACTCTGTCCTCTTGAGGTGCACAGCATGCTTCCTAGACCACACTAAAAGGACCCAAATTGAAAATCCCACTGGGTGAACTGAGCCTGCATTGAACTCACTTGCAGGAGAGCGAAGGAACTGGAATCTTCCTTTGAGCTCTCCGCTGGAATGCCCTGTAGGGAGAAGATGACAGACATCCTCACACTAAGGGATTGACAGTCATTGGACCGGGGGTGGGTGCAGCCCTATTGTTTTGAGGGTGCCCAACAAATGCCAACCCGAGAACGACCTGTAGTCACTGGTCACTGCTTTCAAGCTCACGATGGTTTTTGTGACATGAATGAATTTACCAGGCATGTCCCTGCCTTCACACATGGATGAATGTAACCAAAAGCATTTTTATATCTCCAATTCTCACATCTTGTATAATGAGTGTCCAGCCACTCAAGTTATGAAGATGTACAAATTAACAATTCATATATTAAAGACTAACATGGTGTCCTACACATTTATTAAATCCTTTGCACACAGTGTTTTCTCACTGATTCTAAAGTTACCATCAACAAAATTACCTTAATCCATGGGATGAGCTATGATTTTCTACAACAAAATTACAAAGATGTTTCCTAAAGTAAACCAGGGACACATAGAAACCATAGCTACAGAAATGGATTTTGATCATTTACTTGATCATGGTCCTAATATCAGAACAATCAGTTCTTGGGATGTGTCACTGCATAGTACTTGCCCTTGGGAAATCACTGACGATATGGGCATCACAGCAAATTGTGTTGAAAAATCAGATGGTGCTTGGCTATCAGAGAAAATAATGTCTGGGGTCTTAAAGGTTTGTCTAAAACAAGCAAAGTTGACTGTGGCGATGATTGCACACTCCTTCTTAATAGGGTTGAACTATTGAATTGCATGATGTATTAATTACAGCTCGATAAAACTAGTTTTAAAAAACCCACCTAAGGCTATCAGGATACCATGATGACCAAAGAAGTATTAATTGAATATCTACTGAGTACCAATTTCAGAAATTAAGTGACAAAAAATGCTTTCTCTATAACCTCTAGTATTACTGAATAGCGGCATATTAGGAAAGACTATCTATATATCTAATTATTTTCTCTGATATTTCCTCTTTCCATCACCAGACCCTAGTATGTTGCCATCTCAGTAACTCACAGATTTGTGATGATAGGAATCAATGTATATTTAAGACAGCCTGTAGACCCTGTGTCAAACAATTTTCACTGAAGTTGAGGATGTCAACTACTTTACAAAAATTTACAAGTTTTGCCAGGTGTATCTCCACCCCACTCCACTACATGCCACTCCATTTCAGTAGATTTGTTTCTTGTTGCATGATAGATAAAACTGGAAGGTATGCTGGGCACTGAAGTAAATTCCATCCAGAGAAAATTTATATAGAATATTTTCTATGTAACCTTCTGCCAAAGAAAACAAATGATCAGGGAAATATATTATTTTCATTGAAATATTAAAATCTCTCTGATAATGGCAGGTCTAGGAGTTAAGAAAATTGATATTTGATAAACTAATAAGATTAAAAGTAAATCGACAAGTTACAAACATGCAACGGCGTGAACTATTATGCAAATTAATTGAACACCGATAATCATAATTTTTTCTTAGGTGGTAAGTTTCTCCTATTTTCAAAGAATGTTGGAATTGTTTAGAGGCATACATTCGAGATTCTGGCAATTAATTTTTTGGATTCTAATTGTCAAGATGCTCACCTAGCTCCATGGATCATCTTCTGTTGGCACACTCTTCTAGCTGGGCATTCATATCCTCTGGTGCCCAGGTGTTTTTATTCTGCATGAGTGAGTTGTTCACTGTGTTATCTGCTATGTCCATATTACTTGATATAGCATTTCAATATTCAGAAACAAAATATATGAAAGGTTATCAGATGACTTTACTTTCAACAAATTTATTTTCTATGTCCATGAAATGCCATTTTGGCACCGCTAATTACTGTGTGACAGCTATAAAATTTAAGTTCTGTGGGAATAAGTGTAATATTGCTAGGATTTGTCTTCAAAGCAGAAATGTTCAGATGTGGCCAGAGAATATGTTTCAATGGAGCCAAAACACCAAAATCTTTGTCTGTTGTCATAGAATAATTTAAAATTAATCTTCCTATACTATCAAAGTGCCCTGGATTGGATGATAAATTATACTATCACCTCACATTCATCTCAACAATGAACTTCAGTATTCCATGGTTCTTTTCTAAATTATACTCTTTCCTTTTCTCCAATAAATTCAAAGTGTAACAAGTAAACTGGGTGCATGTTAATAAGAAATAACACAGATGATCCTAAAGCATTCTTTTACAAAAAAGTTAATAGAAGTAATACAGGCAAGCACTCAAAGAATTTGGTTGGTATTTATGACCAGAGCAATAGCAGAGGCATTTAAGTAAAGAACTAAAGTGAAAAGTGAGGAGATCTTTTTTAAAATAAGTAGATCTGTTGCCAAAAGTCTTAAGTGGTGTAATGTAGATAGCTGAAACAGGATGTTAAGAAGTTGAGACCATGCCTCAACAACTGATATGAATGGGTAACACATGAAATGTGAAAACTGTCAGATGCAGTACTTGATGGGTTCTTTTGGAAAAAAAATATATTAACAATTTTTGAGTGAGAAACAGAGCAGGTGATTTGAGTTTTATTGTGTGTGTGTGTGTGGTTACAGTGAAAGCAAATTATTTTTCTATTGAACAATTTGGTTTCATAACTACCAGAACACCAACTGAACTCAGGAAATTATCTATGATTATGAGGTCTACTAGAGAAATTAACAGGTAACAATTCAAGTTTGGAAATGCTCAGAATACAGTGATTTCAGTGGGGAGAGGCTGTTCTCCCCCACGCCCACAGGTACGGCTCTTTCTGAACCTCAAGCCCTCAGTCACTTGGCCCCTTGACTTCCTCTTGGTCTGGGGAAGTATTGCAAACCCTCTCAGTGCGGACAATAAAAGGCCAGCGGCTATGCCACTCAGCCATATGGTTCAGCCCAAAGTTACTCAGTTCTAGCTCTGTGAGTCAAGAAATGTAGCTCCCCAAGTTCAATGACCTGTCTTGGGAAAAGTAAGACCAGAATGCCCCTTAAACGAAAGGAGGGTGAGACTTCATCTTACGTACTTTGGACATATTGTCAAGAGAGACCAGTCGCTGGAGAAGGACACCAAGGCTTGGTAAAGTGGGAGGTCAGCAAAAAAGAGGAAGACCCTCAAGGAGATGGACTGACACAGTGGCTGGGACCAGGGGCTCAGGCACAGGAACAATTGTGAGGATGGTGCCGGACCGGCCGTGTTTGCGTCTGTTGTGTCTCGGGTCATTATGGGTCAGAGCCAACTCCATGGCGCCTGACAAAAACAACATTCCACCTTCATGGTTACAACTTCCATATTTACTTTGTAAAATTACAATTAACAGCCATTTACATGAAATCATATAAATCTGTGATTTCCATCTTTTTCTTTCACCTTTTTCCCCTAAATTCATCAGGAAAAGGTGAAAATACTGGAGATTCTCCACTGGCCATTTATTCTGAGACTAAGAATTTCAACGAAAGCATGTAAGCCAGCTATTTCATGCCTTTGTTTACCCCCACTTCAGATATCCATTTTCTAAGTCACTGATCCCTACCAACCCAGGACTAAAATGAAAAGAATCAGTTACAAATATCTGTTAATAACCAGAATTGTACCAGCAATGTACAAAGTATGAACCCAAGACAATTGGCAGTCATTTAAAAATAAAATAGAACACATAGAGATTAATATTTGATGTATTTGTAAACTGAACGGGACTGTTATTGGCCAAAAATTCAAGAGAAATGGTGGCACATTCATCACCATAAGGAACACTTCACGATTCATCATGAAGGATCATGCTGTGTGCGTGTGCAGTCCAAGTGACAGCTTTGCTAGAGTCGGGATATTTCCTACAAGCCCTGAAGGCCACCTGGACATTTTCTAAAGAGGAAATTTGCACTTGAAAAGACCAAAGGGCCCATCCAGAACTGCTGTGAGAACACAGATTACCTATGAAGGAAAGATCTGAAAAACATACTATTTGACATTCTGAATTTTAAACAAGTGACTTACCTTTGGATTTATCAAGACAGTAGAATTTCATGTCCATCAGAATAAAGGACCCCTGACGTTTCTTTATGCTCACGTGGGACTTGTACATGAACCAAGAGGTCACTGGAAAAACAGAACAAGGGAATGGTACATGGTTTAAAATCAGAAAGGTGGCAAGTTGTGCCTTCTTACCATATTTATTCCATCTGTATGGTGAACAAATTATCCGAGAATATGGATTACATGAAGAAAAATGTGGCATCAAGCTCAGAGGAAGTCTTATTAGACACTGTTGAATGCAGATGGCACAACCTGGCTTGCTGATTGTGAGGCCTCGAAGCCCTTTCCGATGAAGATCAAGGACTGTCGCCTTCGGGATGGATTACAACTCAACATAAAGGAAACCAAATTCTCACAACCGGACTAATAGATAGCATCATGATACATGGAGAGAAGGTTGAAGTTGTCATGGTTGTCAACTGCTGACCTTGTGGTTTGCAGCCCATTGAGTAACCTCACCTCCATGTCCCTAGGGCTCCTTTCTGGATAGGGTAGTATCTGTGTGTCTAACTAGTGGGGGGCACAATAGCCATATCCCACCTGTGGAGGCAAGAGAAAAAGGAAGAGAAAGAGCAACATTGAAGAAAATAATAGACAAAAAGAGGAGAATGTGTGTGTGCGCAAAAAAACCCAAATGAACATAAAGGAAGAAAAAGTGGCAGGGAAGCGTGTGGAGAGAAAAGGAAAAGGGAAAACAAGAAAGAAGAAGGTGGCCCGGCAAATGCACCCCTGTGGTCGTGAGGACACGACCCTCCATCTGCAGTGAGGTGTAAAGGCGGGCACTCGATGCACCATCTGCACATGCCACTGGGTGTCTGGCATGCAGACCTACCCCCCAGACAAGGAGTCAGGAGGCACTGTACCAGGAAGCACACGCCTGGACCATGGGGGCTGTGAGGTTGTAGCTAGCAGGCAGGCGGTGTCTTTGTCCACTGAGTTGCTGAGAGTTGGGAACTTAACCTCTGGCCACTGGGAAAGTGGAAGAGCATGTGGGGAGGGGACGTGGAAGAGCACATTTTTCCAGTTTTCATTTGCTGACATGGATCCACCAGGTACCACAACTGGTGAGCATGTTATACCTGATTACTGACTCCCTCTTTAATGCGTGGCCACCTTTGTTAGTGAACTTCTCACCCACTTTCCTTTCTTAGATCTGCCATGTATTCTGCTCACTTGGCTTTGATGTGGAGCCCTGGTGGTTTGGTGGTTGGGCTGCTAACCACAAGGTCTGCAGTTTGAAACAAGGAGCTAGCTCTGTGGGAGATAGATGGGGCTTTCTACTTTCTAAAGTTACAGTCTCAGAAACTCACCTTGTCCTATAGGGTCCCTTTGAGTCAGCATCGACTCACTGGTAGTGAGTATAATGGTAGTGCTCCAATCTAGACTTGTTTGATCTGGAAGTCTATGAAATTGACTTCTCCCACCTGTGTGTGGTGTCTTCGAAGTCTGAAAACAGGCAGTCTGTGCTCAGATTTTGTCTTTGCCTTTGTCGTCAATCATTATGCTCATTCTGACTCGTTTTCCCTATCAGTGCTTAATCTAATTCTTTATCTTTCCCTTTGACAGTCTGAGTTCCAAAGTTATCCTCTGTCTATGTTCCCCTGGTTTCTTAGGCTTTGCTGCAGAAGGACTATTTGTATGATGTCACTTGGATGATATCTTTTCTACCTATCAAAATATGAGTTTCAGAAAGGATCTTTAGTAACGCTGTCTGGGTTATGTCAAAGGCATCTTAAGCTTCCCAGTTTAATATTATATCTTAACTTGAGAGATCCATGTGTCATATTTGAGTTACTCAATTCCTCTTTTCCTTTTGAGACTCACTAAGCAATTTCCTAAGAGAAGCAACCGTTTCTCTTTTGTCTGTACAAAGAACGCAATGACAGACACACTGGTCAATATGAAGGAGTTTCAACAAGTTTGTGGAAATATAGGCTTCAAAGTTAATAAACTTCTTCCACAAATGTGTTGAAATAAATAAGCCTGAGTGTATAAATAATCCTGAGTGGTGCAAATGGTTAAATTCCTGGTTACGGGATGAAAGGTTGTCATTTGAATGCACTTAGAGGCACTTCAGAAGAAACACCTGGACACTGACTGCTGAAATGTTACAGCATCGAGACTCCCGGGGAGCCGTTCCACTTGGTACCCATGGACTGCCGTCCGTCAGAATTGACTAAAGGACAGAGTGGTTGTTTTGTAAATATACAGAAGGTTGTGCAAATTCAGTTTCTCATAAGTTTTGTTAATGTGATGGGCTCCCTAAACTCAAGTCACAATGAAGTATGAACGCTACCCAGTAATCAAAATTAATTACTGTGCCCATCTTGTGGCTGATTAAACATTTAATGCTGCTTCTAGGAAGACTTATGATTTTCATCATCAGATTTTTAAAACTTGTGCATATTCATGATTGTAAATTTAATAGGTGTCAAGAAGACTAAACTTTGAAATGTATGCATTAAAATGCTAGTTTGAAAAATACTGCATTAGATATTAAAAATCATCGAGTAATTATGTGATACTGTGGAAAAGGCATAGAACACAGGTTTTTCAAGTAATTGTTTGGTAGTTTATTAGTATACACATGTTCAAGCTGTAGATTAAATAAGGAGGAAGAATGCATACTCAGAAGAAACATAAAAAATACTTAAGTATTCCTATCATGATTTCATTTTAAAAAGTTACTTTGACTTGGTCTTGGTATTTACGAGGCAGTCTGAGCCATTAACCTGTGATGACATTATTTTCAGTTGGCATTAAACATCTTAGACCTATTTTAGGGAACATGTAGATTCTAAACTTAGTACAACAATTGGCTTCATATGTGCACCAGTGGATGCTTCTCTTCCTATCTTTGAGCTTCCCTGAGTGTAACCTGATTTAAAATTACATATGTTGCAAGGGAAATATCCATGCAATATAAAATTCAAAATTAAAGAAAAAAAGGTTAGTGTTTCAGTTTTGCTATCATTCTAAGAGCTAGTTTTCTTACTCAAAAGCATCCACTTTTATGTGTTTCTTAAGTATTCTCCTTTCCGATGTATGGTTTGAGATTATACACACACAAATGCACACATATAAATTTTCATTTCTACAGAGAAGGTAATCTTATATACACAGTCATCCGTATCTTGCTTTCTCTTCCCAATTGAGCATGTCCTTCTTTACCATGTCTGTTTAATAGAATTTCTGAATTATTTTTAATGAAATTCTATATTCAACTGAATCATGGGCATAATGTATCTGAGCCAGCTTTAGTTAATAAACATGCATACTATTTCCAATACTACTATAAATGTGTTATCTAACTGTTATTTTGCTTGAGTATTAAGAAGTTTAATAACCATGAATGGAATAACAGCAAATCGCTATCTGAATCTAAACATTCTATAGCTATTGTCAGTTGTAATAGAGTATAGCTCAATTTACATTACTTTAACAGTACTTACAGATGCAGCGCAGGAGAGCGTCTCTCTCTTGCCAGTCCTAAAACATGTGTAACATTCAACCTTTCTCTCTCTGCACATATGGCAGATGAAATGAAAATCTATTTGTGCTTAAAATGTAAATCTTCATCCTAACTCAGTGGCTGCATTTTATTGTCTTTAAAATCTAGTTTCTATGAACTATTCATATTTTTTGCCTTAGAGATTTCAATATCCATACTTTCCTTCATCATTTATTAAAAGCCTATTTCACCTTCTCTATGAATAGAGGTTTAAACTCTTCCCAAAGGAACATGGACAAATACAAGGGTTACCTAAAAGAAACCAGATTAATTTTCAAAGCTATGTATTTAAATTTGTTTTACAAAACACCCTCATCACCTTCAAAATCCTATCCATTACACTCAATACATTTGTCAAATCTGCGATTCCATTCGTGGAAACATTTTTCAAACTCATCTGTTTGGATGGCTGACAGCGCCTCCCTGGTTGTTTTCTTCACCTCTTCCAGTCTTCAAACCGCTGTCCTTTCATGCACCTCTTTATTCGCAGAAAAAAAAAGAAGCCGCAAGGTACGAGGTCAGATGAGCAAGGTGAGTGGGGCAAGAGAGGCACGCTGTTTTTGCCCCAAACTGGTGCACTGAGATGGCTGCGTGAGCAGATGTATTGTCGTGGTGGAAAAACCAGTCCCCAGTCTGCCACAAAGCAGGCCTTTTTTGCTGAACACTGTTACGCTATATTTTCAGAACCTTTAAATAGAATGCTTGATTAATAGTCTGACCTGGTGGAACAAACTCCAAATGCACTACTAGTCTACATTATCATCCATCTGGGAAGTTGACAGATGTCCAGAACAAGGTTTGTTATCAATTGATAGTTCACCTTTTTTGAAACAAGAAAACCACTCGTACACTTGAGTTTTTCTCATAGCGCTGTCCTTATAAGCTGAGTTCAACATCACAAGTTTCTGCAGGCATTTTTCCCAAGCAGGAAATAAAATTGCACAGCTGCATGTTGTTCTCTTAAATCAGCCATCACAAAAAATAAGATATGAGCAAAACTGCTTTAAAAAGAAAACTCACTGTTACCAGAGAGAACCTTTCCAGGTGACGTCATTGGGTGCACTAACCCAGAGTGAGTTGCTGGATGCTGGTATAGTGGGGAAAATGAATTCTGTGAAAGCTCCACCCAGTGGAGCTTTTTCGTGTGTGTGTGTGTGTGTGTGTGTGTGTGTGTGTGTGTGTGTGTTTTATTTCTGGGTTTTACCTTAAAGCAGCATACGCCTTTACCTGCTTGTTCCCTTTCGTGTGACTCAAATTTGACCAAGATTTGAGATGAGGATATCAGCCATTTTAAACCATTGGCTTAAATAATATTTATAGGAAAATGGGGCAGCAATATGATTACTTTTTTGTTGATAATCACACTAGTGGATAATACAGAAAAACCAAATAAAACCAATTACTGAAGGGATTTGGGTTTAGCTACTGTTATTTTAAGGAGCTCTGATTGAGTACTTAGCTGTGAATCAAAAGACCAATGATCAGAACCACGGCCCACATCATGGGAAGAACACGAGCCAGTCGGCTTCTGCAGATACTACAGCCTTAGAGACCTTATGAGGCAAGTCTACTGTCCTGTCAGAGGGTGGCCAGGAGTTGGGGTAAATTCAATCACCACCAGAGGGTTTCATGTTCTTTTAGAATTATTTTGCATAAAGGAGCCTGATCAATATTTTAACTAATGGTGCAAATTAAATTCTTTCATTAATAATTAACTTATTAATTAGTAAGTATTATTTATATACAAACAATAAAACATTGTGAACACTTTATTCATATTTTGCCCTTCAAATTTGTGTTTGTACTTTACCCTTTTTAGGAATTTTTTTTCCTCATCCAATCTTTTTTTGATTTTGCTTTTTGGTCATATTTATTATTGTTTACTTTATGAAACCTGCATTTGAATTACTTAGGAAGATTGAATTTTTCCTATGGAGCATTCATTTATTTGCTTTATTGGTTTGTTGGCAGATCCTTGAACCTGAGAACACAAAAACTTGATACCTGCATCATAATATATTGTTATTTTATGACATTTAGTAGATCCCAACAGTGTTAGTCGTGGTGGACTACAGAAACAAATTCATAGACACCCATATGCATATAGGAAAGAGCTTTATATACAAGCACAATTGAATATTGAGAAAATATCCCAGCCCAATCCAGATCAAGTCCATAAGTCCAATTTTAGTCCATTTGTCCAATACCAATCTATAAATCCTTTTCAGACTCACAAAACACATGCAACAACGCCGAGTACAGGAAGATCACAGACTGGTAAGTGGAGAGTCTTGTGGATCCAGTGGCTGTGGAAGCCTTTAGCACTGGTGTGGATCATGATGTGGCTCCTCCAGCACCAGGGATTTAGCATAGCTCCATGTGTCTTGTCAGTAGAAAAGACACAGCAGAGGTAGTCTGTCTGTGTCTGGCCTCCAGTGAGCTATTTATCTTGTTTGCGCTTCTAAATGAAGTCATCAAGCTGTGACCTGGTTGACAGGCTAGACTCCACCCCTCCACAAGTTGACACCAAGTTATGTAACCACCACACCAACTGATGGCCACCTAACAGACAAAAGATAACTGCCTCATCGGGTTTCCTTACCTGTAATCTTTAGATGTTTGAAAAACAAATGGCAGATGCTGTACAAACATAAAAATGAAACTTAAGATGTTAAAGGTTTTAGAGGAAAATGCAGAACAACTTTTGACAGTAAAGTACACAATTATTTTTATAAGAAGTATTAAAATCTAATCTGAGGTGAAAAAGAAAGATAAACACTATTAAAACTTTTTAAAAAGACATTAAAGATAAGAAAACATTTGTACTTGTATATTTTTAAGGTATTATTTCCAGAGTGTTTAAAGAATTCTTGTAAACCAACAAGATAAAATCAGATGTTGGAATAGTAAAAAGACACAAAAGACTGCGGCAAGTACTTATCAGGGAATAAGCACATATCTACTATGCATGCTAAAGTATGTTCATTATCACTGTGTATGATACCTACACATGAATTAAAATTTAAATGATGTGCCCAAAACATTATGCTATACATTCTCAATAAGAATAAAATAGCCCCAAGAGGTGAGAATTGATTCTTGGTTGAAAAGAAACACTTACTCAGATCTGCATAAATTACTTAGAAAAATAAACAGACTTTTATGACAGTAACATTTCATTGGGAGAGATTGGAGGAAAAAAGGCTCCTTAAGGGAATAATAATGAACAAATAAACTTTTAGATACACTCTTTTAAGAAAACAAAAATTTAGATCTAAGTTTAGATGCACTAAATAAGGTCACTTACATAAGGTCTAAAAGCAAGCAAAATAATGTGTGGAATTACAATTCAGTGTTTGATTCGGAAGGAGACATCAATAGTTTCTGTAATGCAGCTAAAGTTATTGTTTTCAAGTTGTATACTAATTAGAACCTTATAATGACTTTATAAAAAATTTTGTATCTATATACTGGGAACATATTTTTAATTTGTTTCTTCCTATTGGTTTTCTAAGTTTAGATGTTTGTGTAGTTGTTATAATGCTTTATTTTGTCTTCTCCACCTGTCCTTTGAACGCTTCTGCTCACTCTTGCTACATGATTTCTTCTTGTACCTTAGTTGCTCTGCTAATGACGTTTCAGAGTTTCTTTTCTGATGCCCACCTTGATCTTTTCTCTCACTCCTGTCTTTTAAATGGCCTTTTCCCTCATGCCTGATATTCCTGATGTCATTCCACAACTTCTGTGGTCATTAGTATACAACACTTCTAATCTGTTCTTAGTACGGCCTACAAATTCAGTTGGGGTAATCTCAAGATAATTTTTGCTTTAATCCTTTGCAGCTTCAACTTTTGATGCCAGGGGAAGTCAGATACAGTCTCTGTTCCATTTCTCACTTAGAAAAACCATTACATTTCATAAGTATGTGTGATAATGAAAGTCAAAACTAATAGAGAGTAGTATAATAATAATATAGAGTAGTAGTAAAAATATGTTTCAGAGGACAACTTAATAGAGTTTTCAATGGAAGTGGCCCTTTGGAAGTCGATGCCTGATTACTAGGACCCTTGGGTGAATTTTCACCCTGGACCTTTATATTATCAGTTAAGCAGTTAACATTTTATTTGTCCCTACAATGACTCTGGTACGTACACCAGCCATAAACAAATTAGTACAACACTTATTTTGATAGTTAAAAATCGACCCTGCAATGCATTAGTGTTAGTCAACAGCAGTAGGAGCACGCATGCACTGATGGCGTTGATCATCAACTGGGGCAACCACATGTGAAATGTTTGTTCTATAATCTAACAATTTCACCTGATAATACAGCTCAAATATACATGAATGCATTATTTTACCAAGGAGCATTATTAAGAAAGTCACAGACTAGAAACAATCAAAATAACATGTAAAAATGGAAGGGATATCATCACAAATTGTTTGTCCATTAACCAAATGAAGGATTTAGGCTGTTTCCAACATTTCAACATTTGCCTAGTTTTCATAAGGCTTTTTGTAGACATAATATTGTATCTCTTTTTGATAAATACCAATGAGTGCAAATACAATGAAAGATAACTCAAAAATATAAATCATTCATTATGAATGAACCTTTAAAATTGTTAAGTGAAAGTAGACTGTAGCAAATGGCGCTGTAGGTGGCCATATCTGACCTTTTCTGGCTTCCCTATTGCCAAGAAGCAGAGGTCAGGCATGGCTTCCACTCCAACCTTCTTCGCCTACTTAAACCCACTGTTCCTCACCTGGCACCCTACTTCTCAGCGGGGTTCGACAGTTCCTTGCAATGGCACACAGAACTCACACAGTACTCACAGTTAGGGGTTTCTCTTAGGGAAGTGAAGAGGTTACCACTCTTAGGATCAGCAAACAGCAAGAACAGTTAGTTGTTCACAGCAAATCTCTCCTCAGCCTCTCAGCTTTGTGGCCCCTTTCCCTCTGCCTCTGAGGACCAACCAGAAAGTTGGCCTGTTGCTTTACCTCACAGTCCCGTACTGTCAGTGCAGCTTCTCTTACTCGGTCCCTCAGTCTCCGTGCAAGTCTCCGGTGCCTCAGATCTCAGCCTCTGCTGCTTCAGACACAGATCTGGAAAGCACTCCTCTGCTGGTCCTGAACTTCCATCCTAGAATGCTGTTTCATAGATTGCTCACCCTACATCCAAACGCTGGTAGTAAAAATGATCTGTCCTCTTTATTAGTATTACACATACTATAGTATTACACATACTATACATGTAACATTTATTTTGTGGGAGGTACAGAGTCTGGAGTAGAAGAGCCATATTAAGAAGTTCACTCCACCATAGTGGCCGATAGAAAGAGTACATACCTTTTTCAAAACTCATTGAATTACACACAAGATACTTTTGTATGTCAATTATATCTCAAAAAACTGACTACAATAAAAGTAAATGGGTAAATATATTGTGGCTTATATATGAAAGAAAAAGAGCAATTGTGGTAATTTGCTATGGAACTTATGTAAGGAGCATAACTCCCTTTAGTTTTAATATTCTCACTTGGTCATTAATTAAATTAAAGCAAAAATAATGTACAAAGGATATTTTGCATGTTATATGATAAATACTCTTAAAATGGCTTCTATCACTAATAGACAATATTTATTAAATGCTATTAATTCATAAGAAAGAAATGTTCATGCATATAAGCAAAACTAGTTTTATATTCAAAACTAACAACAATTTAGTGATTTGAAATAGTGAAAGTTTATTTGTTACACTAGAAAAACATTAAAATTTGTTTAAATATTAAACTAAATGCCCTCTGCTTCCTTAAAAATAAAATCATACAAAAATGCAGTGTTCATAATACTTTACAGGGGTTTTTCCTGATGGAAAAATTAAAGAAACTATAATTGAGTATAAATTGTAAAATTTACTTTTGTACTCATAAATGGTACTACTTCAGAGAAAGGAACATATAAATAAAATAGTATTTTAAAAAGTCAAAATCTGAAATCCTATAGTAAACTCGTTTAACTTGGAGCTGAAATAACACTATTCTGATGAACTAGGCTCTTAATAGGCAAATTATTTCAGAGTTTGAAAACCACACAAAGAGGTAAACATACATATTCAACTTTAGATGTCAAAGAATCATCGCATGTTTTCTCTCATTTTAATTAGTAACAACACAGAATCAGGATTGGAGGAGAACTGATTAACCACAGATGACACAACTTTTCTTGCTGAAAAAAATACTTGATGCATTTCCAGATGAAAATCAAAGACTAGCTTTCAGTGTGAACAAATCGCAATATAAAATTTTTAAAAAGACATCACAACAGGACTTAGAAGCAAATCAAAATAACTGGAAAATTGTTGAAGTTGCTAAGGATATCATTTTACTTGGATCCACAGTCTATGCCCAAGAAAGCAGCAGTCTAAAACAGTCAAAAGATGTATTGTATTGTGCACATGTTGCAGAAGCACTCTTTTAAATATTAAAAAGCAATGGTTTCACTTCAAAGACTGAGATACACATGACAGAAGTCATAGTATTTTCAATGACCTCCTATGTATGCAAGTGCTGGACCATGAATATGGAAGACTGGAGAAGAGTCAATGCAATTGAATGATGACGTTGACTAAGAAGATTGCTTACACCACGACGGTCAGAAGAACAAACACATCTGTCTAGAAAGAAGGAAAGCCAGAACGCTCCTTAGAAGGTCTAACGGGACTTTGTCTCACATGCTTTGCACATGGCATCAGAAGCTGAGCTCTTGGAAGAGACCCTCATGCTTGCTAAAATAGAGGCTAAAAGAAAGGCTCTCAGTGAGCTAGGCTGACATAGTGGCTATCACAACAGGCCCAAACATCGAACGGATTGTGAGGAAGACACAAGACCAGGAAATGTTTCATTTGATCGTTCACAGGCTCACTATGAGTCAGAATCAATGGGAGAGCATCTAATATAACAAGAACTGAGAAATAAACGTACGCAACACTACTCTTGGCACGTGATAGCTAGTCAATACATAAAATCTCCCCTTTCCCTTCAAAGAACTTTCCCCTCTCTCCTTCTTTTGTCACTCTACCCCTTTTTCTAAATACTTGCAATTCACAACATGGCATATAATATGAAAGATCATATATGGGAATGCACCTCCTGTTTAAAATGGATTTTGAAAATAATACCAGCGCTTTGAGAATCATAGTTCTAAAATGGTCTTAAGTATTTTCTTACACTTCTTGTATTTGCAAACTGAAAAAAAGAACACAAAACCCTCTGTAGAGACAATAAAATGCATAAAATGTGCAAGGAGAGATTAAATTGCTCTCCATCTGAGTACAGATGTGATAGAATATTAAAATATTGACATAAATGGAAGTAAGGCCTGAAAAGCAGTGATTTGTGATAGCCTTTGGTATTCTAGATATATAAAATTTCTTTCTCAACTAAAAACCAATCACATTTTGTTGACATCTTGAAAAGTTAATAAAAGTTATAAAGCAAGTTATTTCAAACATTGATAGCTTCTATGAAATATAGGAATTTAAAAACTCATAATGTGTGTATAACTTCATATAATGTTTTCACATTTGCACCTGCAAACAATACCTAATTAGCAATTAGTGTTGACTGAACCTGAAAATTTTATTAGCACAATAAAACTTTAAATGTTAAATCCATAAAAGAGGGACAAAACTTTGAGGTCTAATTTTCAACAATAAATGATTAGATATGCCATTAAAAGTTTAAATAACAAAAACAAAACATAAGTTAGACATCATTAAAATTGAAATTGTTGCTCATCAATGAAAGGGAAGATACTTTATCAAGAAAGGGAAGATACAAAGTGAATAATAGAAGAAAACAATAGTAGAAATATTTGGTATGTATATATCTGATAAGGCTATAAATACAGCATATCAAATATCTGGAATAATGCAAATATGTCAGTCCATGAACACAGTTGAACCTAACCCATCCAAACGATAGCACTTTTGCAGAGTCTCATGAATGCAAAAGCAGGGCACTAAGTAAGAAAGAACAAGGAAGCATGGATATATTTGAATTATGGGGCTGACGAAGAACACATAGACAACGTACCATGGGCAGTCCAAAGAGAAAGCACATCTGTCTTGGAAGAAGCAGGGCTTAAATGTTCCTAAGAAGCAATGATGGGGTGGGACTGCATCTCACGAAAACTGAACACGGTACCAGTAGGTACTAGTCCCTGCAGGACAACATGGTTGGTAAAGTAAAGGGCCTGTGAAAATTAGGAAGATCTCAGTGGGATGGATTAACCCAGTGACTGCAACACTGCTCACAAGTGGGCAATGGTTATGAAGACGCTGCAGACTAGGCAGAGTTTCATTCTTTGTGCACACAGGTGCTCTCAGCCAGAACCGACCAAGTAGCTCCTAAAAGCAACAATGAATTCATAAAGAACTCCTACTACTCAACAACAGAAAGGCAACCCAATTAAAAAATGACAACACTCTTGGATGGACATTTTCAATAGAAAATGTACAAACAGTCAAGTGCCGACAAGGATGTAGACCAGGTAGAACCCTCACATATTTGATGCTGGGATTCTACAATGGATGATGCCCTGGGAAACACTAGTAATAAAAATATTATAACCACTGACAATGAGTCCATTCCAAATCATGATAACCCTGTATAACCCAATAACGTCATTCCTCCATATATACTCAAGATAATTGAAACAATGGACTAAAACCTGTACACTAATGTCCAATAATGCGGTATTATTCACAATAGCCTAAAGGGGGAAACAACCAACGTTCCAACTGACCGTTTAATAAATAACCAAAATGTGGTATATATGTACAATTATAATAGAATATGAGGGCAAATCCAAAAGCATAGCTAATAGAGTTCCAGCTCATACACATACTGTTTATTCCAAACAAAACATTAAACATGATTTTGCAATCAGTAGTGAACTACACACATGTTCTTTCAGTAATACAGTCGTCTCAGTCTTCTTAGGATGCCTTCATACATTGTAATTGTTGCCAGGTGCCATTAAGTCAGCTCCAACCCATAGTGACCCAGTTCACAACAGAACAAAACAGGTCCTGCACAATTGTTCCCATGCCTGAGTGCATTAACGCAGCCACTGTGTCAATCCAGCTCCTTGAGCACCTTGGTCTTTTTCACTGCCCTCCACTTTACCAAACAGGATGTCCATCTCTGGGGAGTGGTGTCTCCTGACAACACCTCCACAGTATGTAAGATCTTGCCATCCTGGGGTCTTATTTATTCCAGTCCAGATCGGTTGGTTCTTTTAGCCACCCATGGCACTTTCAATGTTCTTCTCCAGCGCAACGATTCAAATGCATCTGTTCTCCTGTGGTTTTCTTTATTCAATGTCCAACTTTCATATGTATGTGACGAAATGGAGAACACCGTACCTTGGGTGAGGTGTATCTTAGTCCTCAAAGTAAAATCCGTGATCTTCAATCCTCTAAAGAGGTCTTGTACAGCAGAGTTACCTAGTGCAATACGACTTATGATCTCTTGAGTGCTGATTCCATGACCATTAATTGTGGATCCAAGCAAGACAAAATCCATACCAACTTCAAACTTTTCCCCAGTTATCATGATGTTAATTATTGGTCTAGTTGTGAGGATTTGGGTCTTCCTTACATTGAATTACAATCCATAAGGAAAGCTATAATCCTGGATCTTCATCAGCAAGTGCTTCAAGCTTTGCTCACTTTCAGCAAACAAGGTGGTGCCATTTGCATCCTGCAGGTTGTTAATAAGCCTCCCTTCAATCCTGATGCTGCGTTCTTCTTTATGTAACCCAGCTTCTCTGGTGATTTGCTCAGCATATAGATTGAACAATGTGGTGAGAGAATATAACCCTGACACACACCTTTCCTGGTTTTAAACCGTGCACTATTCCCTTGTTCGGTTTGCACAACTGCTTCTTGAACCATGCGGAAGGTCTGAATGAGCACAATGAAAGGTTCTGCAATTACCCAACTCCTCAAGGTTCTCCACAGTTTGTTCCGATCCACACAATCGAATCTCTTTGCATCGTCAGTGAAACACAAGCAAACATCTCCTTGGTATTCTCGCAGAGTCAAGCTCCATCTGACATCAGCAATGATATCCCTGGCTCCACATCCTTTTCTGAAACCGTGCTTTCTAAAGGAATCTTCTGGAGCAATTAAATGTAAGAGAGAGGTCAGCCTTGAAGGCTATGATAACACTTTTTAGTTTCCAAATCTTGATAATATTTTTTCAAAGGACACACGATGACCACGGAACTTATTACAAAGAATTTTAAAAACTGCATTGGTTAGGGGGGGAAAAGGCAGAAAAACTGTGCCAAAGAAGATTTTCACACTATGATACTGCATCTTTCTTTCTTTAAAAAAAATCATTTTATTGGGGGCTTATACAGCTCTTATCACAATACATCCACCTATTCCATTGTGTCAAGCACATTTGTACATTTGTTGCCATCATCATTCTCAAAACATTGAGCCTTTGGTATCAGCTCCTCACATTTTCCCCTCCCTCCCCCACCCTTCCCACCTCCCTCCCTCACCCTTGATGATTTATAAATTGTTATTATTTTTTCATGTCTTACACTGACCTTTACCCACTTTTCTGTTGTCTGTCCCCTGGGGAAGGGGTTATATATAGGTCATTGCGATCAGTTCTCCCTTCTCCCCACACCTTCCCCTTACCCTCCTGGTATCTCTACTCTCATTGTTGATCCTGAGGGGTTTTTCTGTCCGTGTTTCCAGTTCTTATCTGTACTTCTGTACATGCTGGATTTGTAACGTAGAATTGGGGTGATAATAGTGGGGGGGGGCATCAAAGAACTAGAGGAAAGCTGTATGTTTCATCAGTGCTATATACTGCATCCCGACTGGCTTGTCTCTTCCTTGTGACCCTTCTGTAAGGGGATGTCCACTTGTCTACAGATGGGCTTTGGGTTTCCACTCTGCACTCTCCCTCATTCATTGATATGATTTTTTGTCATGAGTCTTTGATGCCGGATACATGATCCCATCGATACCTCATGATCATACAGGACATTGCATTTTCAAGGGTCATTGTCCTGTGATAATTTTGTTGGGAAACCCTACCCACACACACACCACAGTCCTGGTGTTCCCCCTTCAGAACTCTTTTGTTGCCAGAACTCAATGGATATTGAACGATATTAGGATTTGAGTCCCTTCAGGATGTCCAAACTAAACTTTTCACATAGTATATATCAAAGAGTGCAGAATTCTTGAGAGAATTTTTAGAGGGATAGATATATCACTTTCAGAAATATAGAAACCCAAATGAATATTTCAAGAAACAATAGCTTCACAATTTGTTATTTTATTGAATAAAGGTTTCTATGAGTGTATAAGCTGAATTACTCCAATATGTTTCAGACATAAAGAGATATTAATTTCTGGTGCATCCTACAATATGGCTAAAACTTGAAAATATTAGGCTGTTTTTGAAACAAGGCAAACACAAAAAGATAAATGTTCTATTATCTTACTTAACATATATAGAATAGTTGAATGCATAGAGATTAAAATTTGGTAGTTACCAGGAAAATGGAGTGTAGCTAAAGGGGAGTGTTTACATAATAAAGAATCTTCCTATTTAAAGTAATAACATAATTTGAAACTGGACAGTGCAATGATTATAAAACATTGTTAAAGTAATGTCACTGAATTGTATAATTAAAAATGGGTAAACATAACAAATAATTTGTTATATTTTATCATAATAAATACTTTAAAGGTTAAGAAATATAATTCACCAAAACAAGACAGTAAGTAAACATTTGTGATAATCCCATAGATACTGGAAAATAATTTGATAAAATTTCTTCCAATCAGTTGTCCAAGTAATTGTTTTCCAAGTTTCCTGGCATAGATGAGAGAATGTGTCCAGTGCTTCATCAGCTTGTTGAAACATTTCTATTGGTTATTCCATCAATTCCTGGAGCCTTGTATTTGAATAATGATTACAGTGCAACTTGAACTATCTTCAGTACCGTTGGTTTTTTTCTCTCTCATATGTTACCTCTTGAAATGGTTGAATGTTGACTCTGGTACACTCACTGTGTAGTCTTCCCATCTTCTCTTGATTCTTCCTGCATCAGTCAAGATTTTCCCATCGACGCCTTCGAGATTGCAACTTGAGTTCTTCCACTTTAAGATATGCTGAGTATAGTCTTCCTTTTTTTTTTTTTCCAACACTAAGTCTCTACACATTTCATTATAATATTTGATACTGTCTTCTTGAGCTACTCTGAAATTTACTGTTCAGCTCCTTTATTTCATCATTTGTTTATGTGCCATAGCTGCCTGGCATTATTGAATCTCTTCTTTCTCTCTTATCTTTTAAATTACCTTCTGTTTTCTTCACGAGTGAGTTCCTTGATGGGCTCCCTCGGCCCATCAGGTCTTCTGCCATTGGTCATCAATGCATCACATTTGTTCTTGAACTCTTCTTCAAATTCCGCTGGAATAGGCTCAAGGTCATATATTGGCTCTCTTGGACTTGTTTTAATTTTCTTCAGCTTTTTTCGGAACTTACATTTGAGCAGTTGACGGTCTGTTCCATAGTCAGGCCATGCCTGATTATAGCTGCTAATATTGAGCTTCTCCATCATCTCTTCACAAGATGCATTGGCTTTGATTTCTTTTTATTAGTGTGAAGAAGTGCATGCATGCAGTTACCTTTTGTATAGTTGAAAATGGTATTTGCAATGAACAAATTATTGTTTTTACAAAACTATATAATCTCTGGCTTTCTTTCCATCATCAAAGTCATTTTCCACCTACTGTCCCTTCCTCTGTTTTTAACTTTACATTCAGTAATTCTCAATGCACCTCGATTGCTTGCTGGATCAACTACAGAATGAAGACATTGGTAAAATTCTTCAATTATGACATCACTTTCTTTGAGTAATACTTGTGTTGATTGGAATTCCTTGAATATGGATGTAATCCTATCACAGTTTTACACGTCAAGATAGATCTTGAAATACACTTTTGGATGATGTCTGTGACATCATTCCTCTTGGTTGTTTCATTCCCAACGTAATGAATCATATACTTTCTGGTGTAAAATAGCCAATACTGCTCATTTCAGCTCACTAATGTCTACAATGTAAGTTTGTATGTGTTCCATTTCAGTTTTGCAACCTCTAATTTTTCTAGATTTAAGCTTTGTACATTCCAAATTCTGACTATTAACTGATGTGTGAAATTGTTTCTTTTAATTTTGAAGTCAGGCCCCATTGACAAATGGAAGTCCACACATTTTTACTCCCACAGGCTTTCCTCCATCTACAGCATTACCATTGCTTCTAGTTTGAGAAGGCAGCTCCTCCTCCCTCTCGTTCTCAGTGCCTTCTCTCAGGAACGCATCTTCTAGCGTCATCTCCAGGACGGTGCTGGTTCTTTTCGGTACTTTGCCCAGTCTCTGATAGTATTTTGACTCTTCCCATAAGGTTTTCAATGACTAATTCCAGAGAACTGGCCAGAAGATTCCTTCTTTGCAATCTGTTCTTAGTCTGGAAGATTTGCTGAAACCTGTTCACTTTGATTGACTTTTCAGGCATTTGAAATACCAGTGATACAGGTGATAAAGCTTCCAACATCATAGTACCCGCTAGTCACCTCAGTGCAACAAACTGACAGAGAGCAGTGGAGAATTTATTACAGTAGCAAACAAATAATGTGAAATATACAAGGAAATGGCTAAAATATGCACAAGATTTCTATTTTTAAAACTGTAAAACCATTCATTAGAATATTAATTAGTAAAAAGGCCTAAATAGGTAATCTACCATGCTCATCAACTGTAAAATTTAATAATATTTAGATGTCAATTTTCACTGACTCGTTATACTCATAAATTGCAATACTGTCCCAGCAGGACTATTAGTTGTTGTTTTTAAACATAATTCTAAAAAAGGACTCATTTATAAAGACTGCCTTTGAATTAAGTTTGGTGTTATAATAGAAAAATATGAACGCTTTTAATAATATTTGTTTTTAAAATATTTTAGGAGGTTACCATTAATAATGATGTAAATATGAATAATCCTTCACTAAAATGGCTTTCCAGCACACTGTTTATGATTTTTCATCTGAATAAAAACAATAATGCAAATAGGTAAAATAGGGTAAAATGGGACTAAAACAACAATTAAGTCATTTATCAGTGCAACAAACAAAAGTTTCACGAGGTGCCCTACAAAAAGTGG
>NW_022103898.1:56922112-56945697 GCF_000313985.2 Echinops telfairi
CATTGCTTGTGGATCTAAATCCAATTAAATACTTCTATAGAATATTAGCATTTGTAATTTGGGAAGTGCTTTATTTCTTGTGAAAAATGTCTTTAAAAGTCTATTTAATATTCTATCTTGGAAAGGATAAATCTTGAAGTGATAAACTATTATAGAAAAATTTATTGCTCATAGGTTGTATACGGAACTTTATATTGATGAATATAATTTTTTCAAGTATGTTGCCTGGCAATGACTTTGTACTTTTAACTTTTCCATAAATATAATTTTAATTGTGGACAGAGCCCAACAAGTCTGTGTTGTACAGAGTAAACTACATGGTCCTAGTTTATGTAAATAGGTAGAATAACAAAATTAAAATGAGTTGTTGGCATCAGGTCAGATCCAGCAAAACAAGAAACTGATCAAAAACACACTAATCAACATCATAATAGAGCAGCCCTATAACTAGATAACATGTGCTAAGTACTTGTGAGGGACTGTGCTGTCATATTGGGTCAATGTACTGGGTTAACTAGCTGTTAACCACAAGGACAGCCCTTGGAAACCATGAACAAGAGAGAGACGAGGTTTCTGCTCTCATACATATTTTCATTCTCATATGACCAAAAGGGCCATTCTACTCTATTTACAAGTATCACTCTGAGTCAGATTACACTCAATGACAAAGAGTGAGAGGTACTTACTGCATATCAGAGGTAGTTCTAAACATGTAACAATTGTTCACTCAAATAATATCCATAGCCATCCTCTGAGAAAAATGTTATTAATAAGTCAATATTCAAAGAGAAATAAATAAAATACAGAGAGTTTAAGAAGCTTGTCCGGGTAATGCAAGTGGAAAATGTGGAAGTTGAGAATGGGATCAAGAAGTTTGTCCATTGGATTTATGCATTTACCTCTGTACCGGTAATTAATTTTTTATCAGGATATACCTGATAATGTTTTAAAAGTGCTGAATAATGTCTAGCTGAAGGGTCTAACCCCTAGACACTTAATGTTTTAACTGAATTAATTACTTTTAAAGAAGCAACTGAAAACTAAAATTTCTGATTATAATTTTTCATATAATTGTAATGATAGTGAAAAATAAAGGAGAGTTCAGTCAAAGAAAATAAACGTTTTATCAGCCCCGCATCTGTCATACAAACCGAGAGCACTGCCACTCAGCACTGCCGATCGGTGACTTCTGAGAGACATGTAAGGCAGAGTGGAACCCCTCCTCCAGAACTCCTAAGACTTTAAATCTCTACGGGAGCCAACAGCTTCAGCTTCATCCTGTGGGACTGCTGGTGGGCTTGAACTGCCAATCTTGAGTTTAGCAGCCCAACCTTAATTCACAGTGTCACCAACATTTCTTTACATGAGCCTAGACAGTGATCTCACAATTTTGACCAATGACATATCAAATCCTAACAGAGCCTATGGTCTAGGATATATAAGCAACATAGACTGAACAGACACTCCTTAACATTTACTAGATGTAGTACATTTATACCTTAGACCTCAATATTTTACATTACATGTAAGGAATTTTAAATTCCTGAAAAAATAAATAAAAAGATAAAGAATTTAGATGAATTTTTGAAACGCATCATATACTTGAAGAATATAGATTTCTTTGAATTAAGATTTTTATCTGAAAATTCCTTTTTAATTAAATTAAATGTAGTCTATAATGATATTTTTGAAGTGATTCACATTTTCAGTGGTCAATCACTGTGATAGTTCAATTTTGTGTCAATTTCCACCAGGGTGAAGGAAGAGGTGGAGTTCCACATGGCAATCAAGTCACAGCTGATAACATCCTCTCGGAAGTATGGCCTTGTTATAAGTCACAGCCTCATGACATCCTCTCGGAAGTATGGCCTTGTTATAAGAGATGCTGTGGAGAACTGTCTGCTCTCTTGCCCCTCTTCACCTTCCTGCTCGCCTGCACTCTGTGTGTGGCTGCAGGGTTGGTGGACCACGTAGCCTGCCAAGCCAGGAAGCTGTGGTGCCCAGCCACGTTTCTGCTGCCCTGGATCCATGTGACTCTGCACCTAGTGGCCTATGATCTCTCTGCTGCTCACTTTGCCCTCCTGCTTCATTGACTGATAGCTGTGTGGGTCTTGAGAGGGTTCGAGCTGGCATCTGAGCAATGGATTTCATTAGGACTGGGCTAGGCTACTTCCTTGATATCAATTTCTTTCTTGATATAAAATTGTTTCACATACATATATGAGTATCACTGATTTTGTTTCTCCAGAAAGCTCACTCTAACAAAATGCCCAACTGGTTAATCATATAAATAATTAGTTCCACAATCCACGAATGCTATGTCTCACCCAGGGACTCATGCTATAGGTCTTATTGCTTAGTCAGGTGTAATCAAGTGTGTTCCAATCCATTGCAACAGAACAAAATATTGTCAGGTCCTGCACCATCCTCAAAATTGTTGTTGTGCTTGATCCCATTGCTGCAGCCACTATGTCCATCTATCTACATCAGTGTTTAGCTCTCTCTTTTTTTTGCTGACTTTCTACTTTACCAAATATGATGTCTCAAGGGAATCATTCTTTCTGATAACCTGTCCACTGTATGTAAGACAACATTTCTCCATCCTCACTTCTAAGGAGCATACCATGAACTACTTCCAAGACATGCTTATTCACTCTTTTGGCAATCTGTGTATATTTACTATTTTTGCCTACACCATAACCCAAGTGCATAAATTCTTCTAAATCCTTTCTTTTCATAATCAACCTTTTGGGTACCGCTGAGGTAACGGAAACTATCACAGCTAGAATCAGGCATATCTTCCTTCTCGAAATGACAGCTTTGCTCTTTAACACTTTCTCAGTAAAATTGTACAATGCAATGCTCCATCTGATTTCTGACCTGCTGCTTCTATGAACATTGCTTGTGGATCTAAATCCAATTAAATACTTGACAACTCCAATTTTTTATCATAATGTTGTTTATTGGTATGATTATGATGATTTTTATTTTTGTAACATTCAGGCATACTTGATATTGAAGGTTGCTGTCTGATTTTCCTAGACAAGTTTAAAAAATTCTTCTTTTAAGCAAAAAGTTTGTGTAAATAATATGTTGCTAATAAGTCTTCCCCAATGCTGATGTCCTATTCTTCATAGAGTTCACGTCCTCAGATTATTTACCCATTATCCACATTGCATAAATATCGTGGAAAGGTACAACCCTGATGCACACTTTCCTGATTTTAAATCATTCACTATCCCCTTGATCAGTTCCACTGATTGTCAAAAGTCTAAGTATATGTTCTTTGTAAGGAAATTTAAGTTGTTTGTCCCCCTGGAAGGGAGGGTATACATTGATCATTGAAAGCAGTTCTCGGTTTCTCCTCCCTCTGCCCCCACCTACTTCCTTCCCTCATGGTATTGCTACTCCTATTACTGTTCCCTGAGGAGTTTATCTGCCCTGGATTCTGTGTGTCAAGAGCTCTTGTCTGGACCCATGTACATGCTCTGGTCTGGCCAGATTTGTAAAGTAGAACTGGGGTTATGATAGTGAAGGAAACAGTATATGGTGTAAGATATGAAAATAATAATAATTCATAATTTATCAGGAGTTCACAGGGGTGTGAAGATGGGGGAGGGAGGGAAAAATAGGAGCTGATACCAAGGACTCTAATAGAAAGAAAATGTTATCAAAATGATGATGGCAACATATGTACAACTGTGCTTGATATAATTGAGGTGTGGATTGTTATAAGAGCCCCCAATAAAATGATTTATTTAAAAACAACTACAACAAAACAGATCAAGCACAAAGTGTATCAGAAAGGCGATCAGGTGAGAATGTTTTAACTGTTCAAGTCAGATCTATCATTTCAACCTACTGTATTCTTCTCTCCAATACTCTCTGTGGTAACCAGGTCATTCCCATCCCTCAGTGACGGTTTGAGGGAACTCACTGAAGGGTGATTCCTGTGTACATCCTGCAAAGGTATTGTTGGCTTCCACTGTCATCCAAAGCCTTCTGTACACCTGAATCTCACAATGTCAGCTCTCATCCTTTTCCCTCTGGGTTCGGATTGTATAATTTACAATCTTTGGATCACAGATCTTGGTATTCTTCTTCCATGTGGACTTACTTGACATCTCACTTAGTTGGCTGCTTGTTTGGAAACAAGCCTTTGAGATCCCAGGCATTATTCAGTCTGATAGCCCGGCACCATCTAATTTCTTCACCACCAACTCTGCCACCCATATCTTGCAATACCACCCATGTCTTCTGTGTTTCCTTCATGAGAGTGAGTATCAAGCAGTATCAAGCAGAGTATCAAGTCTTCATATTTGAAGACTGATTCTTCTTAGATTGTAACTAGAATTGTAAGTATGAGCTCAAAAATACATTGCTGAATCTTTGTATTCTCATCTGCCTGCGGTTAACCTTAGAGACATTCTTGTTAATTTATGGTAGAGAATCTTATTGATCATCTTCCTGAAGCATAAGGACCTTCTGTTTATGGTGCCATTGATTAGCCCATGGTACTAATTTTAAAACACTATTGAGAGAGGGAGACTGAACAAGTGTAGATGAACTGCCTGCATTATTCACTTGCCCAGAATATACCCTTATGTCACTGGAGGCTGTTTGCACACACACACAAAAAGAAAGTTGGTGGTCAAGCAAAACTGGCAACAATATCATTGAAAAATGTTAGACATAGGTCTTCCAGAATAATACATATTTTAATACAGCAAAAAGATGTTGAAATATTAAGTAAATATTAGTCTTCCTGTCAACAGTTCAATATTCTCATTATAGCTGACTTCACTTCTTCACACACCATGTAACTTTAATCTTAAGCTGCCACATTACAGGTGTAATGAAGGTAGAATCTAGTTTACCTACTGTAGTTTGCATATCACATCCCTCGTGTATGTCCTTTAGAGAATCTTGTGCACCTTGAAAATCCCCAATCGATGTTCCAATGTTCTATGTCCAAGGGCCTGCGTCCCCAGGAGGTGTACAAACACTCAGGCCAATGTAGCTTATTACCAGATATAACTCCCCTTTGATTAGGATCCTTAATAATTTTGCTAGTAATGTTTTCCCCACTAGGATGCTGGTCCCTGCCCCACTTTTTCCTACCAACAGACATGCACTTGTCTTCTCCGAGGTGTGTCAGCTCCCTTTTCCATCTCGTGACATGACTTTCCCATCAGTCTCCCTCATCACTCTGATAGGAATGTCTGCCAGTCTGGGGGTGCCTCCTCCTACCTTTGCATGGCAGCCACTAAGTGGTCATCTTTCCCTCCCCCTCTCAAAAATATGATGTCAACCCCCCTCCGTTAAAGTGGCCTTCAAGATACCCACACAGGGAGGATGGTGAATGGTCATGGGCACCAGACTGTCTCTCTGACTAGCTACCTGGACACCCTGATCAGCCGATGGGATGGCCTGAAAGCGAGAGCCTGCTCCCACCCCGGCGTTCCTCCCTACAGCACTTTGACTCCATTTTGGCCTTCTGTGATTGTCTAACTGCACTCAGCATAATGCTTTTCAGACACCTCCAGGTCATGAGGCGTTTTACGGTTTCGTCACTGTTTTTAAAGAGTGTTTTATGGTTTCATCACTGTTTTTAAACAATATGTAGTATTCCATTGGGTGTATATACCAAAATTTTTGTCTAATTTTCTATTTATGGGCATTTGGGCCATTTCCAGCTTCTTACTATTGTGATCTGTGCTGCAATGAACATGGGAGAGCATATGTAGGTTCGTGATCTGTCTCTTGGTTACTTGGGGTACATGCCTCGTAATGATAATGCTGTGTCATTGCCAGCTGTTTGAGGAATTGCTATATCAAATTCCACAGTGTTTGTAAGAATTTGTAGGCACACCACCAGTAGATAAGAGTTCCAACCTTTCCACACTCTCTCGAGCATTTGTTATTCCCTACATTTTAAAAATTTCGCTACCTTTGTGGGTGTTAAATGATATCTCATCATTGTTTTGATTTGCATTTCCCAGATGACCTGTGAATGAGAACATTTCCTCATGTGCTTATTAGCCATTTGGGAGTCACCCTATGTAAATTTTCTCTCAGGTCCTTTGCCTGTCTTTGAAGAAGGTTATTGTTTTTTTCTTCTTGTTGGCTTATCAGTGGCTTTGAGTAATTAGTCCTTTGTTTGTTATATCATTGCTAAATACCTTTTCCCAATCTGTGGGCTTTTGTTTTATTAATAATGAAATCGTTTTATGTACAAAAAATTGTTTTGTTTTTAAATAGATCTCATTTATCTATTTTACCTTGCACTGTTTGGGTTTCCTTTGTCTAGCAGCCATGTGTGCCCCACACTAGGGTCCTTAGATTTGTCCCGATTTTCTCGTTGATGATCCCAATAGCTTTGGGTTTTACCTTTAAGTTGCTGATCTGCCTTGAGTTCATTTTTGTGCATAGAGTGAGGTATGGGTCTTGCTTCATTCTTCTGCAGATGGATATCCATTTTTTCCAGCATCATTTATTGAAGAGAACATCCACTTCCCATTCAATATTTACTGGGCCTTTGTTGAAAATCTGTGGTCTGCAGGTGGGTGGTTTTATTTCTAGGCGTTAAGTCCTCTTAGTTGGGTCTATATTATCTATCATTATACAAGTACCAGGCTATTTTGGCAACTGTGGATATGGAGTAGGTTTGGAAGTCAGGTAGTGCAAGACCACTTACGTTGTTCTTTTTGAGAAGTTCTTTGACTATCTTGAGTGTTTTCCTCTCCATATGAAGGTGGTAATTAATTTTTCCATTTCTTTAAAGAATGACATTGGGATTTTGATAGAAATTGCATTGAATTTGTAGATAGCTTTAGGTAGTATTGACATTTTCACAATATTGAGTCTTCCTATTTGTGTTAGGCCAGGTTGACTAGAGAAACAAATCCAGAGACACTCATATTTATGAGAGAGTTATACATCAAGAAGTATTTATATATGAAGCAAACATTCGAGCCCCGTCCAGAACAAGTCCTATAAGTCAGACACTAGTCCATAAGTTCCTCTTCAGACTCACACAGCTGCATGCAATGATGCAAAAGGCAGGAAGGCCACAGGCCAGTGGGTGCAAAGTGTAATAGATCCCAATGGCAGTGGATGTATCTTCAGGGTTCTGGCAGTTCTTAACCCGTGGCTCACTAACAAGAAAGTGAAGCAGAGAGAGAGAGGAAGTTCCCAGGATCACTAACAAGAAAGTGAAGCAGAGAGAGAGAGGGCGTTCCCAGGATCCTCCTTGTGAGAAGGTCACGCCCACTAGGAGGCACTATCAGTCGGTGACCTGATTGACAGGCTAAACTGCACCCCATCACTTCTATATCTTCAAGTTGACAAGACATTATGTAACTACCACACGATCGATGAATACGAGATATTCATCCATTTGTGTAGCTCTCTTGTAATAATGTTGAGTAATTGTATTTGGTTTTTTTCCCTGGGTGTTTCAATGTTTGTGTAGCTATTATGAATGGTTTTGTTTTCTTGATGCCTTTTTCAGAACTCTTATCACTGGTATACAGGTGTTCAATTGATTTCTATTTGTCAATCTTGTATCCTGCTACTTTACTAAAATCTTCCATTTCTCCCCCCAGTATATCTATTGTGGAGACCTTGGGGTGCTCTGTATAGAAAATGATATGATCTGAAAATAGAGAGTTTCATTTCCTCTTTTCCAAATTGTACTCCCTTAATTTCTTGTCTTATGATTCTGACTAGGACATCACGATGAGAAATGAGAGTGGTGATAAGGGACAGCTCTGCTGGGTTCTCATTTTCAGTGGGAATGGTTTCAGCTTTTCCTCAGTAAGTGTGATATTGAATGTTGGTTTTTCACATATGGTTTTTATGGTGTTGAGGAATTTCCCTTCTATTCCTATATTATTGAGTGCTTTTATTAAGAATGAGTACTGGATATTGTCAAATGCTTTTCTCTGGATCAATTTCTATGATCATATAGTTCTTACCCTTCATCTTTTTTATGTGGTGGATTAAATTAATTGTTTTTCAAATGTTGAATCATCCTTGCATCCTTGGTATGAATCCCACTTGGTCATGATGTATTATTGTTTTGGTATATTGTTTGGTTTTATTTGCCAAATTTTTATTGAGAAGTTTTGCATCAATGTTCAAGAGAAATTCTGGTTTGTAGTTTTCTAACTTTGTGGGGTCTTTGTCTGGTTTTGGCAATGAGCTTACGTTGGTTTCATAGAATGAATTTAGGAGTTTGCTGTCCCTTTCTATATTCTGGAAACATTTGTATAGAATGGGTGACAGCTGATCTCTGAATACTTGGTAAAATTCTCCTGTGAACTCCTCTGGTCTTGGGCTATTTCTTTGATAGAGTCTCTTGCTGACCTTGTCTATTTCATCTCCTGCTATGGGTCTGTTCAAGTTTTAATGTTCACCTGTGTTCATTTGAGTAGTGGATTTATAGGTATTTGTCCATTCATCTAGATTACTGAATTTGTTGGAATGCTGTTTTTCATAATAATGTCGTATTTTTCTTTTTTCTTCAGCTGGATCTGTTGTGAGGATTCCTTTTTCATCTCTAATTCTAGATCTTTTCATCTCCTCTTTCTTTTCCTTTGTTAACTTTGCTAGGGGTTTTTCAATTCTGTTAATCCTTTCAAAGAACCAAGTTCTTTTGTTGAGATTTTCCATCATTTATCTTTTTTCCAGGTCATTTATTTCTACACTATTTTTAATTATCTCTTCTGTTCTTGGAAGCTTTATGTTATTCTAATTGTTTGAGGTGTTGTATTCTAGTGTTCAAAATTATTTGCTCCTCTTTTTAATGTTTGCATTAATTCTATAAACAGCCCTCTGTTAATTGCTTTTGCTCTGTCCCATAAGTTTTGGTGTGTTTTGTCATCATTATTGTTTCTTTCTAGTAACCTCCTAATTTCATCTCTTATTTGTGCTTAACATTGTGTTTTGTTTTTTGAGTAGTGTGTTATTGAGTCTCCATCTGTTTGTCTTTAGTTTTCATTCTTTCTCTTGGTGATTTCCAGTTTTATGGCACTGTGGTCTGAGAAGGCAGTTTAAATGATCACTATGTGTTTGTATTTGTTAAGTTTGCTTTATAGGCCTAGCATGTGTCTAGTTTAGAATATGTGCCATATGCATTGGAGAAGAATTTGTATATATATATATATATATTTTTTTTTTTTGCTGTTGTTTGGAGAGCTCTGTAAATATCTAGGGGGTCAAGTTGTTTGATTGTGTTATTCAGCTCTTCAATTTCTTTGTTTAGTTTCTTCCTGTTAGGCTATCTTTCCTTGAGAGTAGTGTATTGAAATCTCCTACTATCATTGTCAAACTGGTGATTTCTCTTTTCATCTCCCTTAGGATTTGGCTGATGTACTTTGAGGGTCTTTATGTTTATTATATGTGTGCCTATATGCTTATTATGTCTGTGTGTTCTTGGTCTATTGATCATTTCTTCATTATGTATACAGTTGTTGTTTTTAAATAATTTTAAGCAAAAGTTCATTTGTGTGTGACCTTAATGATAACATTAGTTGTTACTGTGAGAAAGGCTGAGTTGACCAAAGCACTGCCTAATGCTACATCATCCTCACAATTGTTCTTATGCTTGAGCCCATTTTTCTAGCCATTGTGTCGATCAGTTTCCTTGCTGGTCTTCCATTTAGTGACCCTCCACTTTCCAAGCATGAGGTCCCAAGTACATGAGATAAAGTTTCATCATTGTTGCTTCTAAGGATTATTCCAGCTGTACTTCCAAGACAGATGTGTTTGTTCTTCTTGCAGTTCATGGTAGGCATATGACTGTTACATCTTAAGGCACTATGTCAGACAATATCTGGCTGCTATTTTTCAGTATTGAGCAGTCAATTTTTCAGAAGCCACCTACCTGTTTCTTCTGCCTAGAATTTCTTAGTTTGCAAGTGCTACTGACACCTACTCGAGTAACACTGCTGGTATTTGAAATATAGGTGTCATACCTTACAGCATCGCAGTAGCATACAAACACCACAGCATGCCGAACTGATACGCGAGTAGTGAATGTTATCGCTTTTATAGGTATCATGTCAATTCTGACTCATAGTGACTCTGTGGGACGGAGTAGAACTACCCCTTTGAGTTGTCAAGACTGCAACTTTACAGGAGCAGAAAATCTCATCTTTCATCCATTGGGAATCTGATGGATTTGAACTGCTGACCTTCAAGTAGTTAACAGCCTAACTCATAGTCCACTATGCCACCAATGGTATTAGATGTTATATTTTAACCTATAATAATTTAAAGGAAATGTAGACCATTTTATGGATCAAAATATTATTCAGCTACCATATATCATTGATGGAAAATTCTCACTAGCTGGTGAAAACTTCCAGAATCACAAATTGGAGCACAAAGTAAAAGCAAAGATTGAATGCATTTTGTTATACAAAAATATACTTTATTTTGGGTATCTGAAAGGAAATATTTGACAAGTCTATTTTTCTTTTACTTACATAACAACTCTCA
Organism: Echinops telfairi; assembly: GCF_000313985.2. Lineage (NCBI taxonomy): Eukaryota > Metazoa > Chordata > Mammalia > Afrosoricida > Tenrecidae > Echinops > Echinops telfairi. The sequence continues at coordinate 56,932,619 of NW_022103898.1, forward strand.
TGTTCAAAGTTTGACTGCAATTTAAAGCATTGTCAGTCTCTGACCTATAAACCTTCATATCATTTGGATGCAGTGCAGTTTGTTATGAACTCTTGGTTCAGAGATGTGAACAAGCAATTAATCTAAATGGTGCTAACCATAAGAGCAGAAGTTTAGAATTGCTGGTCACAAAATTCTAAAACTGAGCACTGCCTTTCTCGGTGAAAGAAGTGCCCACATGTTAGGAAATTGTATTCAAGAGTTCGGGAAAATAAACTCCTGGCACTGAAATGATGATAGAGAGAGTTTTGAAACCTAAACAGATTTTAAGAATGACGTGGTAGGCAACTTGAATTCATTTGTGGGGTGAATGAAATATTACCCATCTTCTACCCCAACATTGTTTATAATCTTTCTAATAATTGTTTAGATAATAAACCAGATATACAGTAATTTACTCAAGAGATGCCTCAAATTATTTTTGTGGGAAGTCAAATATCATTGAGGAATAAGTAGGAAAAGTTCCCTAACATACACACTTAGCTTTAAAATAAGCTGGGACTTCAAAGTATCTGAATTTTCAGTGGTCCATTTATTGCCTACATGCTTCTAGTTGATTTGTCCCCTTCCTTTTGCCCTACATTTATCCACCTCTGCTCTCCCTGCAGCTGGTTCTCCATTCCAGAGACGCTGGTGGTCTTCTGTGCACAAGCACAGTCACTTCTGCATTAGAAACTGTTCCTCGGGATTTGTCTTAAACTGGAAGCCTTGCTAGATGTTTTCAAAACAGTTTTTCTCTTCAAGTGCTCATATCACATGTAAACTTTCTGATAATCCTACTTTGGTCATCAAATAAAATTTAGTGCTGCAATGGCTTCTACATCGGCCACTCTCTTTGAACCTTGTCTTACTGTTTTTCACGTACTGAAATCATACTGATTATTTGATTGACATGTGTGTCTTGTTGCTCCCCATCTTCATTATAATGTAAGCTTCATGATACCAATATCAAATATATCCACATTGCATTCATGTCTTCATCATCATCAAACAATGCATGATAGATACAAAATGCTTTTCAGCCATTTTCACATTTTATTATTTATTCACTCTTAACCTATTTCTATAAAAGGTATGAAATCGTGTTTTACATAGATTTTCTAAATATTTTCATGTGTTTAAAATTATTCTTTCTCATTCAGTCTTCAATATCTTTTTTGTTTGTTTGTTTAATTACTGACCATAATAAGATCGTATTAAAATGTTTGGTCACTCATATGCTCAAATTAAGTGATTAGAATACATATAAAAATATTTATTACTATAACTTAGATTGATAAAGCAGTTTCATTATTGTATTTTTGATGGTACCACTAAAGTAACAAAATATTTAATGATATTTCAAAAGCAAAGACGGCATAACCACTAGTGAAAATTGAATGAACAAATAATGCAATTTTTCAGGATACCACATCAGTTATCCTAGAAGAATTTAAGCAAAATTGATATATGGTATTTCCAAAGAACATAACCATGTAGCCATATGATCCTCCACTACCAGTTCCAAATAAATATCTCCAAAAAAAAGTGGAGAAGAATTAAATAACAGAGTTCTTAATCTCCCAGGTAGGAGATTAAAGAAGGTTTGGCCTAATTCAGATGCAAACTGGCGTTTCAGATGTAGAAAGCTTGGACAGGCAAACCTTACCACAACACTTACACCAATGAGAACAAAAGGAGCAACACAAATAAGAGAAATAATAAAAATTAGAGTATAAATCAAGGAATCAGAAGACAGAAAAGCAATAGACATAAAAGAACATAACAAGAATTTGGTTCTTTGAAAGGATTAACAAAATTGATGAGCCACTGACAAAAGTAGCAAAGGATAAGTAAATTTACAAATACAAAATGAAAAGGGTAATATCACAACAGAACCAAACAAAAGAATATTGATTACACAATATTGTAAGGACTATACTACAACAAATTTGAAAACCTAGACAAAATCCACATATGAAGGGGTACCCCCCAAAAGCGCAATTGCCCTGGGTGGAGCAGAGCTTTTGTAGTATGTATTTTTCCCCACTAGGCAAGCAACTCGCAACTCGCTCTGAGATGTGTACCAGAGGTGTCGCCTGGGAAGGATCTCTGTGGTCACAGTGAATTTTTTCATAAAAGTAGTTTCACTCAAACCTCGTTTTTTTGGTATGGTTGATTTAAGAGAACAGCATGTGTTCAGCTGTAAAATTTTGTTTCCTGCTCAGGAAAAATGTTACAGAAATTGCTGTGATGTTAAACACAACTGAGAAGGACAGCACTATGGGGAAAACTCTAGTGTATAAGTGGTTTTCTCATTTCAAAAAAGGTGAAATGTCAATTGATGACAAACCTCATTCTGGACATCAGCCAGCTTCCCCAACAGATGAAAATGTCAACTCATCGTATATTTGGAGTTCATTCCACCAGGACAGACTGCTGATAATGCTTTCTATTTAGAGGTTCTGAAAAGATTGTGAGACGATGACAAAAAAAGGCCTGCTTTGTGGCAGACAGGGACTGGCTTTGCCACCACATTAATGACCTGCTCACCCAGCCATCTCAGTGCACCAGTTTGGGGCAAAAACAGCATGCCTCTCTTGCCCCACAAACTTTACTCACCTGACCTCGCTCTGTGCGACTTCTTTTTGAGTTCTTGAATGAAGATGGGCATGAAAGAACAGTGATTTGATGACATAGGAAAGCTGATGAAAAAAAGTGAGGGAGGTGCTGTCAGCCATCCAAACAGATGAGTTTGAAAAATGTTCCCAAGAATTGAATCGCAGATTTGACAAATGTATTAAGTGTAATGGAGAGTCCTTTAAAGGTGATAAGGTTATTTTGTAAAAAAAAAATTAAATACATATCTTTGAAAATAAATTCTTTAGGGGGTACCCCTTCTTATTTCTAGGAGCATATTATCTATGTAAATTAACACAACTGATATAGAAAACTTTAAAAGTTCATGACAGAAAAATAAATAGATCAGGTAATTAAAACATTCAAACAAAAAGAAGTCCTGGATGAAATGGATTCCCTATGAAATTGCACCAAGCATTCTGAGAAGAGATATTGCCAATTTTTTACAAACTGTTGCAGAATGTTGAAAATAATAATACACTATCAAACTTGCTATATAAAACAAATATAACCCTGATACTAAACCCAGCAAAGACAATAATAGGATGGAAAATTATAGACCAATATCTCTCATGAAAATAGATGCAAAAATTTTCAACAAACTCCTACCAAACAGAATTGAAATAACAATACAAAAATTACATCATGATCAAGTAGAAGTTAAACCAGGTATGCAATGATGATTCATTTGTGCTGCCACTGTGTATAGGAATATGGCACTACCTTAAATGAACGTGAATAGAAATACAATATGACCCAGAAATCTCTCTACTGAGTATAAACCTAAAAGAATTAAAGAAGAAAATAAGAACAGATATATGCACACCCTGGTTTTACAGTGATATCCACAACAGCAAAAATATTGAGTCAATCAAATTCCTGTCTGTAGAGGAACGGGTAACTAAACTTTGGTACATACATACAAAGATATACTATACATCCCTAAAAATGATGAAGCTGTCAAACACCTCATAACATGCACTAATTTGAAAGACAGTACACTGAGCAAAGTCCATTAATCTCATAAAGACAAGTAGTGTATGAGATCACTATTACAAAAGAAAAAAATCAAGAATAAATTGTTTTCGTACCGAGCAAAGTAGGCATTGATGGTTACAGGGTTGTCACAGGGAAAAGAGAGAGGAGGTTAGAAAATAAACAAGTATAGAAAAAGTAATTACACAGATGAACATGTAATAAAAATGCCAACATAATATTATATATGATTAAAACATAACTGTCACTGTGGAATATCTTTGTGATAAAAGACCGTAAAATTAATAAGAAAATATTGAGCAACTTAATAAAAAAAGGACAAGGTAAATATTTTCTGTACTAAAAACTTTTACTTATTTTAATAACAAAATAAGTAAACAAAGAACATTGTAAAGAAAACTATTTTTCTCTTAAAATTTTATTTAAATTAATGCAAAAAATAGAATAAAATATAATTTAATGTAAAATCTTATAGAAAATGAATGTTCTATCTCCCGCTATATCTCTCATGCTGTCTTTCTCTTTTTATCTCTCTCTAATATGGTTTTCTGAATCATTTCCCAATGTCCCTGATAACATTTAATTTTTTTCTCTTCATTAGCAAAATAATCATATTTTTTCCATACTATTGGGCTTATTTTCATGAGTGATTTAGTCATATTTCTCACCTAAGTGTTCTCTCTCTCTCTGTCTCTGTGTATATATATATAATACATATATGCATTATGTACAATAGATTTGTATGTACATTACACATTTATATCATACACATTTTATATACACACATGTCATATATATTTACATGTTGTTGCTAGTTACCCTTGTGTTTATTACAATTCATAGAGACTGCTTGAGATAGAGTACAACTGCCCTGTATGGTTTTCGCAGCTGTAACATCAAGAATTGTCAAGTCTTTTTCCCACAGAGTCAGAGTGAGTTCAAACCACCAAATATTAGGTAAGTATCCTACTTCTTAAATTTTGAGTCATTAAGAATCCTTATTTGTCTATACATCCACATATTGATGTATATGGACAGTTGTATATACATCAGTTTTCTTACTGTTGCTTATGGACGTTCTTTTTCACTGAGTGATAAGTGACTGCTGCAATTGTGTGTGGAATGCCAGAGCTGGATATGAGGAGGAATGAGTGTTGCGTGATTTAGATTAAGATTAGGTTTTATTTTTTCCTGCATTGTTTTAAAAGATTACAAATTCAGAAAAATAATTTTAAGACACTCTAATGAAGTGAAAACATTTTGTGGATGCTCTTTAAGTAAAGCATTATTTTATTCCATTCTCAGCCATATTAAAAAAAATATGCAATTCATTGTAAAACATACAAAATAATATTCACCTAATTTGAAATGTAAGAAATGCCAATTAAAATGATAAATTCCATTTTTACATACCAAATTGGCAGAAGTAACAAGCCTGAAAATCCATATTGAAATGTGTGAAATGAAAAAACACTTATGTGAAAAACCATTTAGTTAAGTTTTACAATATCTTTCAAATTTTAAAATATATTTTTCCAGCTATTCATTGTGGCGTTTCTCCCCAAAATACATATTCACAAAAATGTTGTCATAATCGAGAATGCTTCTGCCAACATTGCTCAAGTTCATAAGAAGTTAAAAATACTTCCTAGGTGCTATCCAGTCATCTCCGGCCCATAGTGAACCCACCCACACGCGAACAAATCATTGCATGGTCCTGCGCCATCCTCTCAATTGTCCCTATACCTTACCCCGTTCATGCAGCCACTATGTTAATCCATCTGTTCAGGGCCTTCCTTTTCTCAGCCTCTCCACTTTATCAAACCATGATGTCCTCCCCCAGGGATGCATCTCTCTTGACAATATGTCCAAAGTATGTAATGATGAAGTCTCACCATCTTTGCCTCTAAGGAACACTCTCGCCATGCCTTTTCCATACAGAAAATTTTGTCCTTTTAGTAGTTCATGGTTCTTTCAATATTTTTTCTAGAACCACAATTCAAATTCATTTATTTTTGTACAGTCTTCCTTATTCAATGCCCAACTTTCACTTCCATATGATGCATGGCTTGGATCAGGTGCACCTTAGTCCTCAAAGAAGCATCCTTGCTCTTTGATGCTCTAACGAGGTCCTGTGCACGGATTTACCTAATGCAATATGACTTTTGATCTCTTGAGAACTAGTTCCATGAGCATTGATTATGGATCCAAGTAAGACAAAATCCTGGACAACTTTTGACTTTTTTCCATTTATCATGATGGTCCAGTTTGAGGATTTTGGTCTTCCTTACATGGAGTTGTAAACCATACCGAATATTATAATCCTTGATCTTCATCAGCAAGCGCTTAAGTCCTCCTCACACTAAGTAAGCAAAATTGTGTCATCTTATATTGCAGGTTGTTGATAAACCTTCCTCCAGTCTTAATGTTGAATTCTCCTTCATATAAGCCAGTTATTCTGATGATTTACCATATATACTCGAGTATAAGCTGACCTAAATATCAGCCAAGGCACCTAATTTTACCACAAAAATTGCATTAAAAATGTGCTGAAAAACTCAGCTTATACACGTGTATATACAGTACTCAGCATACAAATGTAATACTTTTGGTGAGAGGACGCTGCCTTGCTAAATCAGAGTAGCACTGGTAATGTAGTAAGTTACACATTGGGTGGTTAACCAGAAGCCCAGTTGTTTAAAATCACCAGTTGATTTGCGAGAGAAAGAGGAAGTTTTTACACCAACAAAGATTTATAGTTTTGGAATCCCACAGGCACAGTGCTACTTTTTCCTATGGACTCACTATTAATTAGAATTGACATTATGGCAATGAATTAAGTTACTGTAATGCTAAATCTTGAGTTATTATACTTTATTTTCATTCTAGAGCAACTAAGCTAATCTATTTCATGTTTATGTCATTGACTAAATTTGATTAACATATCCATGAAAGTATCCCTAAGGTGATTAAAAGTCAACAGTTGGCAAAATAATTTAATTTTTCAGTATGTAGAGTTAGAATACCAGAGCTTTACAAAATACAGTGTGGAGTTAATTTTAAAAGAGAAGTTTCCTATTAGTTAGAACTAAAATCATTATTTAAATTCCTTTTTGTTACTGGAAATGAAAGATTAAGAATTTTTTATAACTAATGTTAGAATTATAATGCCTTATTTCTAGTAGCTTTAAAAAACTTTTTATATGTAGTGTGTTGATAGACAAATTACTATTAAGTTGACATTTATTAGATAGCAATATTATTTATTATATTCTTAGAATTTTTTTGTCATATGGCCATAAACTAAAATATGAAAGCCCAAAATGTATAATGATTTAAATAATATTACTTGGTCTTTGTTATAAAACTAAAAATTAAAAACATACTTGAAGTTTGATCAATTCTCATATGTCTAGAATCCACTGCTTTAACTATCTTCTCTAATATGTAACAAAAATTTGATTGCTAAATATATAAAAGTATAATAAGACTTTTATCTTATTTGTAAGAATGTTGCCTTAATTACATTTTGTACTATATTTCAATTTCCTAAATGCTATATTTCTCTAATATCAGTTCAAAGAGAAATCAATGCCCATTTTTTTCCTTTTAGACATAACAGAACCAAATTTGTAGTTTAACATTATCAGAGATAGAAAATCCTTTTATTAAGTGAATATGTTGATAAAAGTCTATTTTTTTGGCAATGCTGATGATGTAAATCCAGGTGTGACTATGATATTTTATATTTAATGATCATCCAACAATGGCTGTAGTGGTACATTGATAACAGTGGTACATTGATAACAGGTACATTGATAACAGTGGTACATTGATAACAGTGGTACATTGATAACAGTGGTACATTGATAACAGATCATCCAACAATGGCTGTAGTAGTACATTGATAACAGATGTGAAACAAGGAATATCATTGCAGCTATCACATAAATCCATTGAGGGTCTTCCTCTTTTGTGCTGCCCCTCCATTTTACCAAGGATGAAATCCTTCTGCAGAGACTGGTCTTTCCTGACAATATGTTCAAAGTCTGTAAGACGGAGTCTTAACCGTCCTTGATGCTCAGGAGGACTCTGGCCTTACTGCTTCCAATAAAGGTTGGTTTGTCCTTTCAGCACCTCATGGTTCTCTCAGTGTCTTTCTCCAGAGCCACACTGCAAATGCATGGATTTTTCTTTCTTCTTCCTTATTCAACGTCCAACTTTCACATACATATGAAGCAATGGAAATACTATGGCTTGGTTTAGTACTTGCTTTTCAATACTCTGAAGAGATCTTGTGTTAGAGATTTACCTAATGAAATTCATCTTTTGATCTCTTTCCTGCTGCTTCTATGAGCATTAATTGTGGATCCAAGCAAGATAAAAATCCTTGACAACTTCAAACTTTTCTTTATTTATCATATTGTTACCTATTGGTCCAGTTGTGAGGATTTTGGTCTTCTTTACACCGTGTTGTAATCCATACTGAAGACTGAAAACCTGATCTTCATCAGCAAGTGCTTCAAGTCCTCACTTTCTGCGAGCAAGGTTGTATCATCTGCATATCGGTTACTTAATGCCCTTCCTCCAATCCTGATGTCACATTGTTCTTCATATAAGCCAGTTTCTCTGATGATTTGCTCAGCATACAGATTGAACAAGTATGGTGAGAATATGCAATGATGACACACACCTTTCTAATTTCAAATCATGCAATATCCCCTTGTCCTGTTCACACAACTACCAACTAATCTACATACAAAGTCCTCATGAGCACCATGAAGTGTTCTGGAATTCCCATTCTCCTCAAGGTTTTCCATAATTCTCTATAGTCCACAGAGTCAAATGCCTTGACATAGGCAATAAATCAGAAATAATCATCTTTCTAGTATTATCTGCTGTGAGCCAAGATCCATATGACATCAGCAATGTTTTTGAGATAGTCACTGCTGTAATCCCTAGTGTACAGTAAAGGACAGGGAGGTTAAGGCGTTGTTCTGCCATTACTGTAGTTAGCTGCTGTCAGTTGTTGCAGTAATCTGTTGTCTAGCTGGTCCCTGACTAATGACAACTTCAAGAACAACAGAACAACATGCCTAGAAAGCATTCATTCTCCTTTTGCTGTTGTTGTTCAGTACAGGGGAGTCCGTGCCAATTTATAGCAACACTATGTACCACAGAACAAAAGACTGCCAGGTCCTTCACCATTCTCACGGTTTTGCAACCTCGGTGTCAATCCATCTCACTAGGGTCTTCCTCTTTGTTGATGCTCTTCCATTTACCACGCATGAGACCCTTTTCTGGGAACTGGTCTCTCCTCATGACATACCGAAAGTACACGAGATGAAGTTCCCTCCCCCATCTTTGCTTGTCAGGCGCCTTCTGACTGCACTTGCTCCCAGACAGTTTTGCTTTTCCTTCTGGCCGTTCCCGGCACTTTCACTGCTCTTCTCCAACACAATAATTCAAATGCAACAATTCCTCTCCACCTTTCCTTAGTCGTTGGCCAGCTTTCCTATGCACAGGAAACAACTGAGCATTGGCCTGGATGATGTATATCATTTCCTTTGTGTTCATTCACTGAGAGTATGCCTGAGCCACAGCAATGTGGCTTAAGTTGTTCCTCTCTTAAAAATATTCTGGAAATGATGGAAATTTGTGTTTATTTTGATAAAAACATCTATTACTGAGCATGATGGATATTAATTCGGCTAACCTATTTTGTCATAATTTTTATATTAGCAAATAAGTTATAATGCTGACTAGAATCCATATTTATAAAGGAAATAGTTTGTGTCCTGACTGTACATGTAATCCTAGATAAATTGAGATATTATATACTAATTATAGATCCTCTGTAGGTTTGCCAATTTATTACAGTTTTGGAGGCACTTGGACAGGTACTAGGCAGTGAATTTGGTCCTCCCTACAAAAATAACCTGCTTTCTAAAGCCTAGCCCTTATACCAGCGATCATAATCCCATTTGGTAGCAGGTTTTCTTTATTATGATATTTAGGCAATATTGGTATAAGAAGTGTCTTAAATCAATCTCCTTTGAGATATAAATGAACAGATGAAGCAAAGAAGCCTGGGAGTGGAGATGAGGGAGATAGATGACCTTCCTTATGATAATCATGAAGACACTAAGGAAGAGAATATAAAAAGAAAGAGCTTTATCCCAGAGGCAACCAAGAAAGGTTTGTAGATCTGGCATCTTGAATTCAGACTTGTAGATTTCTAAACTGTGAGAAAATAATATTTTATTTGTTAAAGACACCCTCTTGTGATATTTCTGCCATAGCAGCACTAGATAACCTAGACAACACCATTAAATAGGGAAATATCAAGTGATTGTCTCTAATATTGAAAACATATAAACTATTGTGTATTTAACTGGATTTATAACAAATAAAAAGAAATAGCAAGAGAAACTCTTGTTGCTAATATTGGATATGATGTATTGATAATATGTGAACTATTATATATTTAATTGAATTTATAACAAATTAAAAAGAAATAAACCTTAGTAGGCATGTTAATTAATTTTAATAAATGTCATAGTTAATATAATTACAATAGACTATAAAATGTTTACTGGACAAAGTGTTAATTTTAGAGATAGTGACTTCATGCCCACAATGACCAGACTGTATGATGGCTGCAGACTTATCAGTCAATTGCAGTTCCTTTCTTTAATATCTGTTCATAACCCTATATACAGGTGACCATGCAACCAATTTTATGAAGCTAAGTCTGGTTTATCTGTTCTCTCAATATATTTACTGATTTCCTTTTCATTCTCAAAAGTGTCCCAATTTTGCACAGTAAGTTGTATGCTTACCTCAATCTTCTGGTGCTGCTCTTGGTTACGTGCTGGGCTATGAGCAGCACATTTGGCAGTTCCAACCCATCATCCATCCCAAGGAAGAAAGCGAAGGTTATATTGTATGCTCTCATGAAGATTTACCATGACTGAAACCCTGCATGGAGTTGCAAGGACTAGATTCCACTTTGCTAGTTGGTTTTGCTTCTAGTTTATATTCTGGTTACCTATATTCTATTACTCTTCCCAAATTAAGCTTCACTATTTCTTGTTTCCCTTTACCTATGAAATTTCTCAGAAACCCACAGGGATAGTTCTACCTTGTCTAAGATGTTTCTATGAGTTAGCATCGACTCAATGGCAGTTAGTTAGTTATTATTATTTTTTAAATGTGTACTACATTTTCCAGGCTTTTGTCAAATACCACAAGATGCAGAAAGTCTTATATTACATGCTCCCCCTTATTCCTTTTTGCATAAGCCAAATGAGATCTATTTACTTACTGAATCTCTCAAAATGCAGTTGCTATAATTTAATTCCGATTCCAGCTGTTGACCAATTTTAATAAATTCATGGGACATTCATTATTTTTAGAGTGAAAAAAAAGTTCAAAGTGAGACATGATTTTAATGCATAATATCATTGAGAGGCTCAGCCACCACAAAAATTCTAAAAGATGGAATACAAGACTGTCCTTAATTTAAAAAAAAATCATTTTATTAGGGGCTCATACAACTCTTATCACAATCCATACACACATCAATTGTGTAAAGCGCATTTGTACATTCATTGCCCTCATCATTCTCAAAATATTTTCTCTCCACTTAAACCTCCGGCATTAGGTCCTCATTTTCCCCCTCTCTCCCCGCTCCCCCGTCCCTCATGAGCCCTTGATAGTTTATAAATTGTTATTTTGTTGTCCTTAATTTTGTGACTCATATTTTAGCATTCCCCATCCTAACCTCAGATTTCTAGATATTCTAAACTACTCTTTTTGGAATAAACCATCCTATTTTATACCTGTGTTTTTGTTTATGTCATATATTCCTTTTCCTCATGATTTCAGTTTCTCCAAAGTGATTGAAAGTATGGATCGTGTGGTCAATATCCATGTTTTTTATGTTCACAAAACGATGATGGGATATTGCTTCTATTTGCCAACTGAAGTATACAGACACTGTGTAAGTCCAATGGGAAAAGGGTTTACTGTTGTCCCTGTGGTGCAGTGGTTGCACATTGGGCTGCTATCTGCAAGGCAGCAGTTTGGAACCACAGCCGCTATGCGTGGTAGATAGAGAGGGCTTTCTAGTGCCATAAAGTCACAGTATCAAAAACGCACAGAGGTAATTCTAACCAGTCCTACAGGATGAGTGAACATAACTCAACAGTAGTCATTTTTTTGTTTTGTTTTGTCCAGAAAAGGAACAGCTTGGGGATCTCATAACCAAAATAAGGCTTGCTTTCTGGAATACTGACTTTTTACTGCCCATTCTCAGTCTTTAACCTGCCTCTGTCCATAAATAGAGATCTAGCTGGCGTGTCATGTTCTCTGGAACAATCTATTGATGGATTTTTCACCTGCAAAAAAAAAAAAAAAGCTTTGGAAATGGTATGGGCAGTGTCAGATAATGCATGTTTATTGGTTGTGTTGTTAGGTGGAGGATACTGATGTATAAACAAAGCATGCTCTGGACCTAGTTCAAGGTGAAAAGAGCTTGAGGCCATTGTTTGCAGAAACATCTTGGGAAGAGATGCTACTGACCAGTATGTGCAAGAAGGGATATTTAGATAACAGAGGAGAGCGTCACAGTGTAACCAGTGAGGAGTCATGGAAAAGGACATGAAGTAAGACAAGTGTGGATTCAGATACAAGATGAGATATTGGCCTTACACTTTTAAGGATCTAAATTCATTTCTTCCAGTTACTGATTTAAACTGTGCTAGGTCAACGTTCGCTATAGTACACTTTTCTAGGCAGCTTACATAAATGGCTGGCCACTTTTAAAATTAGTTGATTATCTTTTAAACTCCAAATTTTTATTCTAACTCATATTTCTCTTATCCCCAAGCAACATACACCACACTGGTGAGGGAGGAAAGGGGTTTTGACCTTGTGTATTGCCCTTCCATCTGGTCATTCTCCGAAGATAGAAAGGAAGAGTAGGAGATGAAGAGGTCATTTCCCTTTAGGTAACTGGGCTGGAGTTTGCAATTTTCCATGTAGGCAGCAAGCAATTTGTTCTCTCTGAATCATGTTGGCTGGTTCCTTCCATGGCCTCCTCTTTATTCCTGACACCTTTATCACAGTATTGCCTGCCCCTGTACACACTCCCCAGGAGCATTTCCACCTGTGGAAATATCATTTCCACCTATCTAAAACCCAGTGGATTTTACCATCTCAACCATCCCATGCAAAGCATTCACTGCCATTGGGTCAATTCCAATTCATGGCTGTGCTATAGTACAGGGCAGAACTGTTCCTCTGATTTTCTTTTTTTTTTTTTTAATAAACATTTTATTAGGGGCTCATACAACTGTTATCCCAATCCATACACACATCAATTGTGTAAGGCGTATTTGTACATCATTTCTCAAAACATT
>NW_022103898.1:56947520-56951615 GCF_000313985.2 Echinops telfairi
TTTGGCCTAGTGGGTCAGGATGTGCTCCAGTCTCTCCTCCTCCCCCGTCATCTGTTCCTGTGTGCTCTGGTCAGATATATCCTTCTCCCGAAGCTGCAGATTCAGTGCCATCCTCTGATTTTCTAAGACTAACTCTTTACTGGAGCGAAAAGCCTTATTTTTCTCCTGAAGAACCAATTACAATCTCCTGAACTGGATTCACACTACTGACCTTGAGGGTAGAAGCCCACCAGGTAAAATCCGCGGTTCCACCATCGAGAGAAAATCTTAAGGGAAGATTTTTTTCCATGTGGACTTTGTTGCTTCTGAGCTAGACAGCAGCTTGTTCACCTTCAAGCCTTTAAGATCCCAGACGCTATATATTTTGATAGCTGGGCACAGAAGCAACAAAGCCCACACGGAAGAAGCACACCAGCCTGTGTGATCATGAGGTGTCAAAGGGATCAGGTATCAGACATCAAAGAACAAAAAAATCATACTATTGTGTGCTTACCTCCCTGATATGATTACTGAGGGCAAATGGGTGCGTGGGCAAGGGTAGTAAAGAAGGCTGATGGTGCCCGGCTATCAAAGGATGTAGTGACTAGGGTCTTAAAGACTTGAAGTAAACAAGTGGTCATCTAGCTCAGCTGCAACAAAGCCCACATGGAAGAAGCACACCAGCCTGTGAGATCACGAGGCGTTGAAGGGATCAGATACTAGGCATCAAAGATAAAAAAAAATCATAGCATTGTGAATGAGGGGGAATGCAGAGTGGGAATTCAACTTGCCTAAAGATTGAAGCGGAAGTCCAAATTCCCTGTTTGGAAATATGAGCAGAAGAATGATACATAATTTTTTTAGCATACAATTTACCAAATTATCTACTCTGTATATAACATGGCCCACGTCAGGTGACTTTCATAAAGAACAAGATCAGAGTCGAGCATTTGTCAATAGAAAGGAAGCAATGAAGAGACCTTAGCTGCCCCAAAACATTTTCTACTTTCATGGTGCTCCTCCGCTCTCATCGCCTCTATCTGAAGGATCTTCTCTTTTCAAGAATAGAAATAATGAACTGCTATGTTGCTTGACAAGACACACAGGTGCCATGTTGCACCTCAAATCCGAAAGAGGGATCATTTTATGATAATATCATATGTTTCACAATTCATTTATGTGCCGGTCATCTTACTTTTCAGTTGGATGCCTACCTTCAAAGACCTGCGGCAGTGACACAGCTTAATTAGAATTGTATTCATAATGTCATTGTTCTCGTTCAGTGCTGTCCAGTTGGTTCCAACTTGTAGTGGCCTTACTTTCAGCGGAGCAAACACAGCTCCTTCCTTCGCTGTGCTCACAGTATGTTTGAGCACGTGGTTGCAGCCAGGATGCCAGTCTACCTTGAAGGCCTTTCTCTTTTACATTGTCCCTCTACTTTCCCAATCATGATGGACTTCTCTAGGGACCAGTCTCTCTAAACAACACATCCAAAGTGTGCCATCTTTGTCTCTAAGAGCACTCTGGCTTCTTCCATGACTGATTTGTTTGTTCTTTTGGCAATCCATGGTCATTTTAATATTCTTCACCAGCACCATAATTCAAATATATTGGCTCTTCAGTCTTCTTTATTGAATGTCCAACTTTCACACGCATATAAAGTGAGCACAAATATCTTGACTTAGGTCAGGCAAACCTTAGTACTCAAGGTCTCAATCTTGCTTTTCAACACCTTAAAGGGGTCTTGGGCAGCAGATATACGCAGTTCAATGAGTCTTTGGATCACTCGACTGCTGCTGACATGAGCATTGATTGTGATCCAAGCAAGATGAAATCTTTGCCAAATTCAATCTTTTCTCCAGCTATCATGATGTTGCCTACTGGTCCAATTGTAAGGATTTGGATTTTGTTTACATTGAGTTGTAATCTATACTGGAAGTCGCAATTCTTGAGCTTCATCAGCAAGTACTTTAAGTGTTTCTCACTTTTAAGGTTGTGTCCTCTGCATGTTGACGGTTGTAAGCAAGCATTCCTCCTGTCCTGACGCTGCATTCTTCTTCATATAATCCAGTTTCTCTGGATTTGTTTTCAGCAGGCAGATTTAATAAGTCTGGTGAGAGTATACAACCCTGACACACACATTTCTTGACTTTTTACCATTCAGGATCCCCTTGTTCTGTTCACACAATTGTCTTTTGATCCAGGTACTGGTTCCACATAACTATATGAACTTTTGTGAAATTCCCATTATTCTCAAGGCTATTTATAGTTGGTGGTGTAGTGGTTATGCATTGGGTTGAAATCTGCAAGTTCCCAAGTTCAAAAATACCACTGCTGCTTAGGACAAAAATGGGCTTTCTAGTCCATCAACAGTCTTGGGAACTCACAGGACAGTGTTATCTTGTCCTCTAGGGTTGCTATGGGTTGGCATCAGCTCAGTGGCAGTGAGTTTGAGGTTGTAGAATCCACACAGTGGAATGCCTTAGCACAATCAGTACGAGTGAACATCTTTCTGGCATTCTCTGTGTTCAGCCAAGGTTCATCTGACATCCTCAGTGATAGCCCTAGATCCATATCTTCTTCTGAATACAGACTGAATTTCTGGCAGTTCTTTGTCAACGTATTGCTGCAACCATTGTTGGAGGATTTTTCAGGAATATATTACCTGCATGTGACTTTAATGACATTTTTCTATAATTTGAGCATTCTAATGAGTCACCTTTCTTTGGAATTGGTACAAGTATGGATCTCTTCCAGTCAGTTGGCCAAGTAGGTGTCTTCCAAATTTCCTGGCAGAGGCAAGTAAGTGCTTCCAGTCTTTCATCAGCTCAATGAAATGTTTCAAGTGGTATTGCATCAGTTCCTCAAGCTTTGTTTCTGGCTAATTCTTTCAATGCAGCTTGAACTTCTGCCTTCAGTGGCATTGGTTCTCCTCTTATTCTACCTCATAAAATGGTTGAATGTTGACCAGTTCTTTTGGGTATAGTAATTCTGCTTATTCTTCCCTTCTACTTTTAATGTTTCTTGCATCATTCAATATTTTGCCCATAGAATCAAGATTTCAACTTCAGGTTTGAATTTTTTCTCGAGTTCTTTCAGTTTAAGATATGTTGAGTGTATTCTTTTGGATTTTCTAACTCTTAAGTCTTTCCACATTTCATTGTAACAATTCACTTTGTCTGCCTTTTGAAAATTATTGTTCATGTTTGTTACTTCATCATTCCTTCCATATGCCTTAGCTACTCTACAATTAATAGCAAGTTTAAGAATGTCTTCTGATATCCACTTTAACCTTTGCTCTTTTCCTTCTTTTAAATGACTTTTATGACTGAAGAAGAGCAGCCTTCTCAAAGTAGAATCAATCATAATTGTGCAGATGGCACAAAGCCTGTGAGAGTAAAGCCTTTGGAACCTTCATTTGCTGATGGGGCATGACTCAAAATAAGAAGAAACTACTGCAAACATCAATTAATAATCACAACTTGGAATGTACAAAATATGAATCTTGGAAAATTGGAATTTTGCAAAAATGAAATGGAACACATGAAGATCAACGTTTCAGCCATTAGTGAGCTGAAATGAACTGGTATTAGTAGCTTTTAATCAGAAAATCATATAGAGGAACTCTGGTCAATACAAGTATTATTCAAATTTATACACTAATCATTAAAGTTAGTAATGCAGAAATAGAAGAATTATACCAACCTCCTGTGTTAGTGTGAGTAGACTAAAGAAACAAATTCATAAACATGCATATGTATAAAAGGGAGAGGTTTATATACAAGAGGAATTGAACATTGAGAAAACATCCCAACACAGACAAGTCTAAGGCCATATGTCTGATGTTAGCCCATATGTCTGACACCAATCTATAAAGTCCTCCTCAGACACATGAAACACATGCAATGAAGCCAAATGCAGGACTATCACAAGTCAGTGGGTAGAAAGTCTTTGGATCCAGTGGCGTTGTAAGCATCTCAGTGATGGCAGGGTTCTTTTTTTTTTTTTTCATTTTATTTATTTAGGGGCTCATACAACTCTTATCACAATCCATACATACATCAATTGTGTAAAGGACATTTGTACATTCATTGCCCTCATCATTCTCAAAACATT
>NW_022103898.1:56952861-56959468 GCF_000313985.2 Echinops telfairi
TCACTTGTTGTTCCCTTGTCCCTGGGTTTGTTAACACCACTTCCTTTCCCTACACTCTTAATCCTTAAACTGACGCCAGATTAGGTAATTACCACACCTCCTCAGTCTAAATACATAAAAAATGCAATCAAGATCCATTGATAATTATTGGAAATTGTATTTCAAAAGGTGAAAACAAAGAGGAAGTGACAACAGTTGGGCAATATGGTCTTGGTGATAGAAACGAAGCTGGATATTGCCTACTAGGATTTTACAAGATCGGTGATATTCTTCATCACAAATACCTTTTTTCAACAATACAGACCATCAATTGCTCATATGTATATTCAGGTTCATGCAAAAAAAAAAACAAACCATTAAAACCAGTCCATGGAAATCAAAACACAGCTTTGGATATATCCCATCTGACTTTCAGATGATCTCAAGAACACAGTTGACACATTGAATATTAATGACAGTTGTGGGACGACACCAAGAACATTGTACTTAATATGCTTAGGGGAGTACAGCTCAGACAAGTGAATTGTGTGTAGTTTTTTATGTGAATATAAGAAAGCTCAGAAAGGTTTGGATTTAAAGGCTAAATTAATGTGTGCCACTATTAGTAATGTTTTTAAACTCATTAACTCGTTAAACTCATTCCCTGTGTCCCAAGGGAAGATGTTATGTAAACAAAGAATAAATTCTAAGAGAAGTAATAAATTCAGACAATGTTTATATGATTCACTATCCTGTTGATATATGCACTAATAAAAATTTACACTGCTGTTATTTAGTACTGACATGTAAATAAATATGAAATAAATATGATTTTCCAGTGTAATAATTAGCAAACATTTGATTTTAAAATTCAAGCCGAGATTAATGATTGAATTTATATACACTTACTTTTAACTTAACCCAAGATTGATTATATTTTTATCTTATCCCTTCCCTATATTCACTAGTACTGTACAGACATGTTCTGCTTTACCTTTGGCCATAATTTAATTATAAAGATTATAAAAATGAAGTGCCCTTCTATTAATTAGATTATGTGGTCTAGGAAAAGTGTTCTGTGCCTGATAGTCCTCAAGACTGACAGGCAAGCAAACTAAGCAAATTCTAGTTTAATTACATTGAAATCCAATCCTGCCAGTATTCTGTAAACAGGGACGAACACCCTTCAGAGATCTAGCATAGTAGCACAATTGAAAAGTTTGATTTACATAGATAATACTACTCTAAAATGATGCCTAATTTTATCACTGAGGCCATATTATCATTTCCCATGTCCTTATAATGACAAATTTTGTTTTGGCCAACTTGATTCTCATGAAACTTATGAAATTGTCATATTTACTTTTTCATCATCATCCTGTCTAAGCAAGGATTATAATCCATGCATGAGACATCAGAATGCTGAGCAGATTTATGCCAGCGATGGCACTGACTGTTCAAAGATGCCTATTCCAAATTTGGAATCCTCTTCTTGACACCTGAATTATTCAATACATTGTATTGAAGATATTTTACATATATTGACCTATATTCTTGTTAGTAATACTGATTACTTTTAGCCATCTCTGTAGTATGTATCTTTCATGGTGGGTTATGTGGTGGGCTGTTCATTGCAACCTGCCACTCCATTGGAGAGAGATAAGACCTTCTACTTTCATAAAGATGAACAGTCTCAGAAACCTCAAGGGCCAGTTCTACTCTATGAGTCAGAATCAACTCGATGGCAGTGAGTTTTGAATGTAGCATCTATCTAAAATATAAAGTTTCATAATTTTTTTTGTTTGAAATGACCCAATAATAAAACTTAACTGCTACATCAATCTCAAAATGCATCAGGGCAGCAAAGAAGGTGCTCAAAATACTTACCTCTTATACTTCCTAATGTAAGTTGTATTCAGCACTGAAAATCAATTTATGAATCTCAAAATTAAAATAATAAATTGCTTCTATACATATAATTTTGCAAAAATGTCTCAAGGTATATGGACATTTAATCAGAATTATACTTTTATGGCCTAATCTTGAACTCAATTGCATGCCATTGGTCTAATGATTCTGAAATCTTGCCTTCTTCTGTAGAAATTCCAGTATTACCTGCACTGAAAACAAAAAAAGTATCTGAAAATATTTTGCCAGCATATTTAGTTCTGATGCTACAAAATTATTTTGCTGATTTAGAAAATGAGCTCACTCCAGAAACATGAGTTAGAAAAAATAAAAAGGAATAGTTTTCCCTTTTTAAGAATGTACCCTTGCACCAAGGAAAACATTGAGAAGGATTTCTGGTGTGGTGTCGTGGTTACTCACTGACCTGGGATCCTCATGGTCTGCAGATCTAAACCACCTTCATCTCAGCAGGAGAAAGACTGGGCTTTCTACTCCTGGTCTCAGAAGCTCATGGGGGTCACTATAAGTCAGTCAGCACTGACTCAATGACAGTGAGTTTTTGGAGTTGTTTGTTGGTTTGCTTTGCTTTCATCTCCCAGATTCCTGCAGAACATGTTGGACCTGCGAATACTTTCCTTAAATCACAAGAAAAAACAATAAAAATAAAAGCTGATTGATAAAAGAAGTGCTGACTTAGATCAATCTTCTTATCATTATAATTGTTGTTTCTTTAGAACTTTACCTAAGTATTATTTTTAGTCATGCACATTTGAATTAATGGTAATTTTCTTGAGAAGCTGACAACAGTTACGGAATCTAGTATTTGCCACCACTTTTTCAAAACTAGTGCACTATCACTATGTCTATATATTGTTACAGAAATATTTGCATACAATCAAAAATCATGCATGAAGAAAATGCAGTGTTGGTTAGAACTTGCAAATTTCAAAGACAATGAATCTTTTGTGAATGCCAGAATATGGATATACGATTTCCTTTTAAATCATCCAAAATAATAGAAACTCTTCTATGGTGAAGTGAAATGTCCTAACATGCCTTCTCTACCCATGTCTTTGTAGCTCTTCCTAAATGACTGGGTGGGGTTATGCCACTAGGGCCTGTGACACATTAATAGAGGGACTGACCGATTTCAGTTGCCATTCCTGACCCTAAAAGAGCTATCTCAGAAGCAGGAACAGAAAATTCTAGGAGCATCAAGAAAGAAGAGCATGTGGAGTATGTTTGTGTTTCCTGTCCATAGTGGTGGAGCTGAAAACCAGAGACATCAGAGACCAAGACACGGAAACCATGGAACAGAGCAACAGAGCCATACTAAGATCCGAGGCTGAGGCAAGCGGCCCATGAGATGGAGCAGAGCAGCACACTATGGCTATAAAACTGCAAGACTGACACAGGCCAGTGGCTGTGCTTCCTAGTCTATGAAGCAGAGGTCAAGAGAGCATGTGGATCAAAGACTTAGAACCAGAAAGAGACTTTGCTGCTTGCTGAGCGTGGTGCTGCGGTCGACTAACGACTGTATCCTTAATAGTTTAAGATCCTGACCTGTAGCCTGTTAAGTTCCCTAATAACCCAAACCAACTCACTGCCATCCAGTTGATTCTGACTCATAGGGACCCTGTAGAACAGGGTAGAGCACCCCTGTGATTTCTGAGACTTTCTGTAACTCTTTACTGGAGTTGAAAGCCGCATGTTTGCCCACCGAGCAGTTGGTGGTTTCAAATGGCTGAATTTTCAGTTAGCACCCCAACAGGTAGCCACCAGGCCTCTTTAACTGTGAATTTTGAATGTGCTGTGTGAGGTCTGTGTCCATTGCAACGGATTATCAAACCCAGCAGAGAAAATCGAGTGTGGTGTGAAGAATGGCTGGTGTCAGAATGGGGTAAAAGAAGGCTAGAGGGTGCAGGCCTGTCTGACTTCTGCCTCCTGGCAATTAACCTGGGGTCTGTGGAGCGATGGATTCTCTTGTGTAGCCAGAGGAGGAAGTCAGATAAGGCCTCCATGTCTTTTCCCCACATTCCAATGTTCTTAATCTCAACAGTCTACTGATCAACATGACTTGAGTGGTTTTTCTTTCAAATATTGTAATGGTCTCAGAGAAGCATATATCCAATACTTGAAGTATAATAGGTTGTGTCATCAGATGGCCTAGATTCACAAACTGTACAACCTTAGACAGCACAGAGGTTACCCAAAATACAAGACGTTTGTGAAATGCCTGAATCACAGAGATGGACACAGTGGGCCAAACCCATTCTAGAACTATTTTTCCCAGATTTTTTCTCCTTAAAAGATTCTTAGTTTATTTAAATAGGGCAGTAGGCAGGTATAATTGAAATTCTCAATCTTTTAATGAAATTATATATCCTCCAGGATTCCCAAAAAGCTTCAGCATCAGGTTATTAAACCCTTTATGAGACAATATTCATATTAGTATTACGAAGACCTATACTCCAATGAATTCAACAACTTGGAAGACATGGACAAATACTTGGAAAAACAATTCCTCCCTAGACTATCCCGGATGGATGTCAAGCACCTCAACATACCCATAGCAATAGAGGAAATAGGCAAGGTTATCAAGGAAATACCAATTAAAAATTCCCTGGGCCAGACAGCTTCACAAAAGAATCCTACCAGGCATTCAGAGAAGAACTGACACCGATCCCACACAATATCTTCCCTGATGTTAATAGAAGTGGTGACAAGGGCATCCTCGTCTGGTCCCTTTTTATACATGGCAAACCCCCAAAACTCCACAAGAAGAGTGCTGGTAGTGATGGCAAAGTGGAGAATACAAGATCAGAAAACAGAAGTCTATCAGTCTGCTAAAAACATTGGATGAGTCCATGGAAGAGGAGATCAAAAAGGTATACCCTTCACAGTAGCCAAGCACAGATGTAAATATCGAAAGAGATACCTAAAAAGAACCCATACGATTTGTAGGAAGAGAAACACAGAACACTAATACAAGAAACCAAGAGTGACCTCCACAAATGGAAGGATATCCCATGCTCGTGGATCGGACGGCTTAATATAGATGTCAGTGTTGCCCAAGGCACTACACAAGTTTAATGCTTCCATAAAATACCAGCATCCTTATTCAAAGAATTGGAAAAACTGACTACCAACTTCATATAGAGAGGGAAGAAGCCCCAAATTGCAAAGAGCTCCTCAAGAAGAAGGACAAAGTCCGAGGTTTGCTTTACTTGACTTTAGCACCTACTATGCAGCCACGATGGTGCAGAAAGTATCGTACTGGTAAGAGAGCCTACAAACTGGGAAAACATCTTTAGCAATGACACATCAGGCAGAGGCCTTATTACTAATATCCACAATACTCTGCTAGCCTACACTAAGAATAAAAACAAATAACCCATTGACATGAGCAAAAGACCTGAACAGAAGTTCCACAAGGGCAGAAATCCAAATGGACAACAAACATATGAGAAAATGTTCCCAATCATTAGTCATAAGAGAAATGCAAATTAAACAACTTTGAGATACCACCTAACACCCTTCAAATATAACCCAATTCAAAAAATCAGAAAGAAAAAAGTGTTGGAGGGGATGTGGTGAGATAGGAACTCTTATCCACTGCTGGTGGTTCTATAGGTATGTGCCGCCATTATGGAAATTGATATGGCAATATCTAAAACAGATGAAAATTGAGCTAACATGTAACACAGCAATCCCCTACTGGGCAAATACCCAGAAGTAAGAAACATATCACGACTACACATCTGTGCTCTAATATTTATCACAGTGAAGTTAACAATTGAAAAGAATTGGAAACCGCCTACATTTCCATCAAGAGATGAATGGATTTAAAAAGTGTGGTACATACATACAATAGAGTACTACGTGTCCCTAAAAAGCAGTGATGAACGCATGAAGCATATGGGCAAGAGCTGGAGGAACAAGAGTTGGAGGAAAATATGCTAATTGAGGTAAGTCAAGCACAAAAGGACAAGTATAACATGAGTCCACTGAGGGGAGCTTAAAAAGCACAAGGGGCATAAGGGGAAAGCCACCACATGCATACATTTTCAGGGCAGGGTCCAGGCACTGTGGCAGGTGTCAGACCCAACCCAGGGATGCATACAGCAGTCAACTAAAAGGGAAAGGAAAAGGGTGTGTGGGGGGTGCTGGGAGGGTGGTAGGGGGAGTAGGCTTGGATAGTAGGGGAACCTTCGTGCACTAACCCAAACATGCAGAGGGTATTCTTTGTGTTTCCACAGGAAAGCGGGAAAGGGACCAGACCTCGACCTGGGGCGCCAAGCCTTGAGGGCAGCATACCGGCATGAAGTGGGCAACTAACAGAAAAATCTGCAGGGCTGGCCCCACCCCAAGCTACATTGACCACCCCTCCCCCTCCCTAAAAGAATGTACTACAGAGGACAGCACAGAAGATACAGCTCCAGGAGAGTGGAAAGTCTACAAACTAAAACTACGGGGCAAAGAGAGTGAGCGAGAGTGGACAGAAACCTGGCCCAGCATGCCTTGAGAATGACATTACTGTGTGGAACTGCCAATGTGCTGAGAAGACCCTGGGGCTGGCACCACGAGGAGACACGATGTCCCCTCACTGACTCATAGTGCTACAGGGGACACCACGGGAGACAGTGTGGAAGCTGTGCTCGGTCTGACACACACACCCCTCCCAACACACACACACACACACACACACACACACACACAC
>NW_022103898.1:56959568-57004359 GCF_000313985.2 Echinops telfairi
CACACACACACACACACACACACACACACACACACACACACACACACACTGGAGCAAAAGATGAAGAGAGGGCAACAGAATAGCAAACACTGAAGTTCCCATTCAGAAGGGTCAGCAGACAGACCTCGAACTATTTATAGGGTTTTCTTTTTCTTTTTCTCATGTCTATTCATATAAGATAGGCAGGATAACCAATCCCAAGGAGAAAACAATGGGGCTGATGGCTCTTGAGGCACATTGGAGAGGAGGAGGTGGGAGAAAGGAAGTGGGGAGCCAGCAAACTCAGGAACAAGGGGAAAATAAGAGATCTAAAATCAATGGTGAGGAGGGTGTAAAATGCCTGATTTGTTCAAGTGCAATGTAGCCAAGAGAAAGTACTGAGAATAGAATGAAGGTAGAACATAATTGGACAGGAGGAAAGTAAAAAGAAATAGAGGAAAGAAGTAGGAGGCAAAAATACATTTATAGAGGTTTAAATAAAGACATGCACATATATAAATATATTAATATAAAAGGATAGGGATATAGGTCTATGTACATATATTTAAATGTTAAGTATTAAGATAGCAGACAGGTCTCTACTCAAGTACTCCCTCAACACAAGAACACTTTGTTCTAATAATTGGCATTCTATGATGCCCACCTTCCCAACAGGTTCACTGGTCAAAATGGGTGAATAAGCAAATGTGGTGAAGAAAGCTGATGGTGCCCGGCAATTACAAAGATATAATAGCATCTGGGATCTTAACGACTTGAAGTTAAACGCAAGGCCATCTAGCAGGGAAGCAACAAAGCCCACTTGGAAAAAGCACACCAGCTTGTGTGATCATGAGGTGTCGACAGGATCAGGTATTAGGCACTAGAAGACCCCAAACAACAAATATATTGATGTAAATGAGTGTGTGGGAGTGGAGACCCAAAGCCCATTTGTAGATAGTTGGACATCCCCCAAAGAAAGGTCACAAGGTAAGTATAAGACAGTCAGGGTGCAGCATAGCACCTACAAAACACACAACATTCCTCTAATTCTTTAATGCCACCACCACCTCCACTATCATGACCCCAGTTCTACCTTACACATCCGGCTAGATCAAAGCATGTATACTGGTACATATAAGAGCTCTTGATACATGGAATGCAGGACAGATGAAGCTCTCGGGAACACAATGGGAGTAGTGATTCCATGAGGATAGGGAGAAGGGGGAGAAATGGGGAACAGACTATAATGATCAACATACCCCCTCCAAGGCAGAAAAAAAACAGAAATGTGGGTGAAGGGAGACAGTGGACAGTGTAAGATATGAAAATAATAATAATTTGTAATTTATCAGGGTCCACAAGGGTAGGATGGTGCGGGAGGGAGGGAAAAAGAGGAACTGATACCAAGGGCTCAACAGAAAGGAAAGGTCTTTAAAATGATGATGCCAACATATATACAGGTGTGTTTGGTACAGTGAATGTATAGATTATTAGAGGATCTGTGAGAGCCCCTAATAAAATGATTTATTAATAAAAAATAGCATGAACACAATGCCTGTCATCTGTTTTTAATACCTTTATTGGCATCCATCTATTAATAATATAAACCTAAACAGAAAAATAACTCTTTCTAAACCCTAATGCTTTTCTTGTGTTCAATTGGACTGATCTCATTTAAACAGTTTTAATGAGGAAAAGATGAGATAATAAGTGAAAACTTTGAAAATTCAAGTTTCTTTTTACAGGAGTAAATATATATGAATACTACATATTAATATATTTTCTATACTAATCATTAATAAATACAGTCTCTAAAAGGCTGTTTCATTGAACCATAATCGGTTATTTTATCCGGCAAGTCACATGCTGCTTTAAGTGGTAGGGTCTTTTAACATAAGACAGAAAGTCTCCTTCTAATACATATATGTAAAATCATTTTATTGGGGGTTCTTACAGCTCTTATAACAATCCATACAGCGATTGTATCAAGCACATTTGCACATATATCCTCCTAGTATATTTTAATCCCAATCAAGGGATCTCATATCAGTCATATTAACTTTCAGAAATGTACTATGATATATTCCAGAGAGATATACTTGAATTTTATAAATAAAAAGAAAGGACGAAAAATGGGAAAGAAAAAAGAAACACTTGTCATCATGCAAACACTCTGGATGCATTTTTCACCCAAGAAGTTACGGATTTCAACAAGAGACCCATTCTCTAACTAACCACGTTGATGGGGAGTGGGCATACACAGACCTCATCTTGAATCAGAAGCCCAGCGTTACACCCTTGATCATGTTCTGTACATGACCACATAAAGTGTGGACTATAGTCAGTTCCTTTCTATTTCCCCACCATTTGCCCCCTCCAAGCCTCTTATTTTTCTTTCCAAGGAGACTGAGTTCTACATTCATGTGATTAAAGACCTTCTGCAGGGTTCCTCCGGGGACCTTCACCACAAGTGTGTGCCCCTTCAGGGAATTGTTGACATTATCGAGAATGTCGACAGTCTGGTTGCTGAGAATGGTCTTCATTCTTGGAGTAGATGAGGAAAAGAGTTAAATAAATGAAACATGTTTTCACAATTTCATACATCCTTTTATTTCGGACTGTTGCTTCCATGGGCATTGATTCTGAAAACAGGCAAAATGTATTCCTTGGCAAATCCAATACTTTCCCCATTTACCATGATATTGCTTATTGGCTAAGATACTGGTTTCTTTAGATTGGGGCATACTCCACACTGAAGGCTGTGTGCATGCATGGACCTTAATGCAAAAGTGTTTCAAGACATCTTTACTTTCACAAACAAGGTTGTATCATCTGCCTCTCACTATCTGTCAAATATTCCTCATCACTAATAGTATCCTTGCATTTCACCAAAATTTTGTCTTCGGTAATTTAAACACTCCTTTTGCCATAAAGCAATAGAGAGATTACAGAAGTTCAAGTCACATTCAAAAAAAAGGACAGCATTGCTGCTTTCAGATGGATATTGGCGGTACACAAACATACACTACCAGAAGAAGTTTCCCTGTGTTTTATTGAGCGCACAAAGGCGGAATGCTATAATGATCACAATAAATTGTGAATAACATTATGAAAACCAGGCATCACAGAACACTTAATTGTGTGCATGATGAACTGTACATGTATTGAAATCAGGATATATGAAGTAGTGAAATAGTGTGTGGTAGGTTTGTATCCTTTTACCATGTTTATTCAATCTCCATGCTGAAAAAATAGTTCTAGAAACAGAAATATATGAAAAAGAATGTTATGTCAAGATTGAAGGAAGCTTCATTAACAGTGTACATTGTGTAGATGATACAGTGTAGCTTGAGGAGTGAAGAGTACTTGAAACACCTACTGATGAAGATCAAAGAAGTCAGTCTTACCAACTAAACCCTAAAATAACATCCTAATAAATGGTGAAGAAATTGAATTACAATCAATGTCTACAGAAGTAGCAGTCAAGAAATTAAGTCTTCTATTGCATTTGGGTAAATCACTAAGTAAAAATGTCAAAAAGTAAAAATGATTCAAGGTATTATATTTCTCCTGTTTTTCTCACATGCATTGGGAACCTGGATAATGAGAAAGGAAAATACAAAAGGAATTGATGCATTTAAAATGAGGAATTTATAAAGCATACTGAATGTACTATTGGCTGCCAGAAGTACTTATTAGAAGAAGTATAGCCAGAACATTCCTTTGAAGGGACTATGGCAAGTTTCCTTGATTATTTTGGACATATCATCAAGAAAGACTAATTACTAGAAGAGGTTATCATAACTGGAATGGCAGAGGTCAAGGAAAACCCTCTGCGGGATGGGCTTTCACAATGGGCTCAGTGATTGTGAGGATGGTGCTGGACTGGGCATAATTATAATCTGTTATACAGGAGGGCACTTAGCAATATCGGACAAAGAAAGTTTCTCAGAATGATAAATTTCAAACTTGAAGATATGCTTCTTGGTGTAATAATACAAACAGAATTTGTCACTTAAAATTAAAATTTACATGTTGCTATCTAGATCATACACAAAAGGAAAGGAAATAGTCTTATTTTATAATTTGCTTTTAGGAATTTGAAACAATAGCAGAAATATATTAAGCGAATATTGATATACTTAATATTTAAGAAAGAAAAGCCACGAAACAATGAAAAAATAGAAGTAACAATGATAAATGGGCATCTGGAAAAAGAAAAATATTGTGCTGTTATTTTTAGATTCCTTTAAAAAATACCAGGTCTGTGTGGTGCTTTCTCAGGGACTGCCCACACACTTTGAGTGTTAAGAGGAGGAGTGTTAGTCCTGAAATAATTATAACAAGGGTGTAAGTTTCTGTAGGTGGCAAACAACTCATTCTAAGGAGATGCTCTTTTTTCACTCTTAAAATAATATTTTATTGAATTTAGAGATTGTGGGAAAGCCTAAAGTTTTATTTTCCATGTGCAGCACAAAACTGACAGAAGAAAAATATACTTTATATTATCAAACTAGGAAATTCATTCAGCTATAAAGAAGATAGTCAATGAAGAAGATCAGGGAAATGAATTTACCCTGTGAGGCATCTTCTAGCCAGGCATTGCACCTTTTACCAGAAGCTGAATTTCAGCCTTTGCCTTGGGTGATTTAGTTGACTAATATTTTTATTGTGGTAAAAAAGTAATAAAATGATTTAGCAACTTTCATTTAAAGATCTGAAAACCATAAAAGTAACTTTATGTGTTACTTATAAGTTGGAACCCGCTCGACAGCATCTAACAGCAACAAGAACACCCTTGTACGGGAATATAAAGTACAATAAACGCCTTCATTACTGCTTGTAATGCAACACACTTAACTTTTTGTTAAAGCAAGAGTTCTATAATTTGATTAATATGTGATATTGCTCAAAGTTGTGTCTGCACTTTTTTTTAAACTGTGTGATGTGTTGCATTAGTTATATTCTCTGGGTAAAGAACCCATGGGTTCCATTATCTGAAAATTTCTCATCCAAACTGAAGAGTTCCAAACTAGGTCCAGGAGTAAAGTAGGAGGATAAAGTAGGAGGTTAGTAATAAGCAGAAGACAATAAAAAATTGACACATTGTTGGCAAACATAGACTCAACTGTAATAATTGTGAGGATGGCACAGGATTGGACAAAGATTTGTTCTATTGTACATAGGGTCCTATGCGCTGGAGCTGACTGAATGGCATCTGAAAACAATAGCAATGAACTGGACAGATCCGATGTGAGGGACCTCACTTGTAAAATATTTTCAAACTCCCACATTTTGCTGGCAATAATAATATCCATTGAAATTCATCTGATGCCAGAGTTATTTAGAAGATCCCACCCAAACAAATTCCTTTTGTATAACTGAAAATCTGTCCCATGCCTTACCTCTGGCTTTCAGTGCTCACTAGCAATCATGTTTGTCTGTGGGTGCATCGATCCAATCTTGAACTTGTTCTTTCCTTGTTCCAGCTTAAGTTATGGTGAATGTGTTACTCCTTTTTAGTTTTCTGACTCTAAGTCTTTGCACCTTTCATGATAATAGTCTACTTTGTTTTCGCGAGTGGCATGCCCTTTGAACTATTCTGTCCCTTCTTCCACTTCATTGCTTCTTCATTTGCCTCAGACACTCTGTCATTTATAGCAAAGGCCAGACTCTCTTCTGCCTCCACTTTGATCTTTTCTTTCTTTTCTGTCTTTTCAATGGCCTTGTGTTTGCTTCATGGATGATGTTCTTGATGCCATCCCACAGCTCATCAGGTTTTCTGTCATTAGTACTTAATGCTTAAATTCGGTTCTTGAGATTTTTTTTTTTGAAATTTAAGTCATAATTTGGTTCTCATGGGCTAATTTTATTTTTCTATAACTTCAACCTAAACTTACATATGAGCAATTGATGGTCTGTTCCACAGTCTGCCCCTGAGCTGGTTTTTGCTGCAGAGATTGAACTTTTCCATCTTATTTTCTTGAATATGCAGCCAATCTGATTCTGCGCATTCCATCTGGAGAAATCCATTTATATAGTGACTGTTACGTTGCTGAAAACGTTATTTGCAATGAAGAAGTGGGTGGTCTTGCAAAGTTCTTTCATACAATCTCCAACTTCATTTCTATCACCAAGACCATATTTTCCAAGTACTTTTACTTCCTCTTGTTTTTTTTTTTAACGTTTGCATTCCAATCATCTGATTGCATCCTGCTTACATGTTTGATCAATTTCAAACTGAAGATTTTGGTAGAATTTTTCAAGTTCTTCCTCACCAGCTTTAGTGGTTGATGTGTAAATTTAAAATTTTTGTGCTGAATCGATTTCCTTGTATTCAGATAGGCATTATCCTATCACAGAAAACATTGTACTTCCATATGTATTTTGAAATACCCTTTTTGATGATGCATGCAAACCTATTATTCCCCTTACTTCTGTTATTCCCAGCAGAATGAATCAAATTATTTTTTGATTCATATTGGCAGATATCAATCCATTTCAGCTCACTAAGGCCTACAATTTTTAGTTAAATGAATTCCACTTCATTTTTGACAACTTCAGAGATTCATACCTCATACATTTCAAATTCTAATTATCAATTGATGTTGACAGGCCTTTCTTCTCATTTTAAGTCATTTCCTATTGTTCACCTCTCAGTTATTCCTTGCAGATTCATTCCAATTGATCAAACATCACCAGGAATGCTACACCCTCCTCGCCGTCAATTTTAGATCCCTTGTTATTCCCCTACCTGTAGTCACTGGCTCACCTCTCCTCTGACCCCACCCTGGAACCATCAGTCCTGTTGCTGTCTCCTTGAGATTGCTTATCCTGCTTATATTATATATATACAGCAAAAAAAATAAAAAGGAGACCATTCAAATAATACCAAGTCTAACTTCTGTCCTAACAGTAGGACAATATCCTTCTGCAGATGAATATCCTTCTGTTAAACATCGAGCAGGCCCTGATATAGACTATCGGTCCAATCCCTTTGTCTTTCAGGGATCCGTATCCCAGGACCCACTTACATAACAGCACTTATACCCTTTAAGTCCTCAGCATTCGTGTCCAAGGCGTGCACCTTCTACAAGACCCCATTGCTCTTTTTATCATTCATTTCATCATTTCTTTCAAATGTTTTAACTTACCTACATCAAGGCCAAGTTTCAGAGTTTCTTTTGACATCCATTTTGGTCTTTTCTTTGATATATTTTAAATAACCTTTTGCTTTCTTCATGCATGATATCCTTCTGAAATTAGTGTCCAGTATATCCATTTTTTCCCCTCATAGTGTCTCTAAATTCATGTAGGATGTACTCATGGTTGTATTTTGGCTCTAATAGGCTTTTAATTTTAATTTTTTATTTTATTCAAGTTCAATCAGAACTTGCATATGAGAAACTGGTGACTTTCTTCAGTCATCCCTGCCTTGTTTCAGCTGAAGTGATTAAGTTTCTTCACAGCCTCTTTCTACAGATGTAGTCCATTGGATTCCTTTGGATTCCATCTAGCAACGTGCAGGTGGATAGTAATCATTTATTTGTTGGGAAAAATGTGTTTCAGTGAATAAGTTGCTGGTCTTTCAAGATTCTACCATGGAAACTCCAGCTTTGTTTATAGCCAAGGCTATTGTTTCCAGCTACTAATCATTCTTTCTTGCCAACTTCCTCATTCCAAACTCCAGTAGCTATCAATGAAGCTCAATTGCTTTTTTGATAAACACCAGAATACAGGACTTGGTAGACTTCTTAAAATCATTAGTTTAGCTGTATTATATGAGTTCTAATTTTAATATTCTAATCATTTGTTTAGATGCCCAAGATTATCAATGTGCAGTGTCTACCCTTGGTAAAGTTAATGGACATATTAAAAGATAAGTTTCTTCAAAGTATTCCTATAGGAAAGCCTAGGTTTTATTATTGGAATGCAAAAGTTAGAAAGAAAGAAACAGAGTACTTGGAAAATATAGCCTAGTGATAGAAATAATCCTGGATAGAACTTTCCAAGATCAGATTTTTTTTTGGTTGCATTAATTTTTGCAATGATATCAATAGTGGTTTTAGATGTGGAATTTATTGGATAGAATACAAATAAATCAAATTAATAATATTTGTGGAAACACATGAAGAAGCTCAAATCCAGCAATCAGAACAAGAGCAGAGACCAGCTGTGGAACCATCAAGTTCAATCTGAGGCGGATGAAAATTAAAGCAAATCGAGATGAGGAGGATTCAACATGATGAATTAAGAAGACACTCTATGCAGAAACTCCACTCAAGAAAGTCAAGTAGATACATCTGACAATCATGGAGCCCAGAGTTCCAAAGAAAATATTAAAGGAGCAGGCCCAGTGCCGGTGGGAGAAAGGCATGGAAGGTAAATAGAGGACAACAAGTAGGCAGTCGGCTGCCAAGCAGCACACATCGAGGTTTTGGATGATTACAAGGAGTGTGCTGACCAGAGAAAGAACCAGGCACCTGGCTCTTCTCTTCCAGCACTACACCAATATGTACATCATAGACATGCCATCAGAGAAGTGTAGCTGCCCCTTTATGCTGAAGGACACAACCTCTCCATGATAAAAGAGGTCCCCACTCCCACCTGGACCCACCGCGAACCTAGTCAGTATTCCCGAGCCCATTGCTAGTGCTATGCCATATTTTATTTTATCTTCTTTTTTCTTTGTCTTCTTCTTAGCTCCTCTTTCTCACATGTCCTTTCTTTTTTTCTTTTTTGCTATTTCTTCATTATTTATTTGAGGAGCAGAACAGCCAGTCCCAGACACTTCTCCTCTTGGCAGTGACCATGCCCCTTCCGGTTGGCAGTGAGTACTCCAACCGACCGTGTGTTTTCTGACTTCAGCCATGTTTGATGGCTAGTACTTTCCTTTCTTTTTCCATGTTCTTAGTTCCGCTTTCCCCTTCCACTCTCATTTGTTTTCCTCTGTCCTTTTTTTCTCCCTCCCCTTCTCTTACCTTTTCCTTATTGTTTGTCTTATGAAGAAAGTGCCTGTCCCCTTCCCCACCACCTCCAAGGTCAGCAGTGTGCAACACTACCCTCTGCGGACTGTGTTGCACACCCCTTAAAGTGAGCTCTGCAGGGCCACTCTAGCCTGCTTTGCTGGCTTACACATGTGCCAGTACTGTGCCACATTTTCTTCTCCTTTTATCTTTTATCTTGTCCCTTCTTAGAAGCCCTCCCTGCTCCTCATTATCTAGTATCTTATTCTTTTTTCCTTTCCTCTCTCTGTCCACCCACATTTAAATAAATACTGCCAAGTGTCGAGCCCTTGGCAATGATGGAAAGGGAGCTTTTCTATCAACTCTGCACGCAGCGGCACCCAAGCTAGACCCCACATTTGATCATGTCTTTTTCTGCAGAGTATCACCCTGCCCCTCCAGCCCTGTTTTGTGGCAAACTTTGTGCCAATACTTTACGACATTTCTTTCTTTTTATATTCCTTTTTAAACATTCCCCATTTATTCCACTTTTTTCTTTTCTGTCTTCCAGTTTTTCTTATTCTATTCTTATTTGTTTGTTTGTTTTGCTTTTGTAGTGGCTGGCAATAACTCCCCAGCCATTTCCACCACACCTGACACTCCAGTTTGGGGCAAGTGCTACCGTAACTCCAGCACCACTGGAGCGATAACAGAGAGGTCAGGGTTCTGTCAGTCTACTCTCAGCTGCCCTGCACTACTAGTGAGCATACATTTGCACACATACTCCTACCTGCTACCAAAACTACCTGGCAAGAGGTGCTGGTCACCAAATTTGTGATCAGAGTACATTTTTGCCCCATTTACCAGGTATATTAAAATAAAACAAACATTCAGGGAGAAGCCAACCACCATTAAATAAACAATACAATAGCAACCCAATGTCTCAGGAACAATCGACAAGATACAACTTAAAATCGTATGGCCCATCAATTTGCTGTCTACAAGAGATACATCTGAAGCACAAACACAAAAATAAGGCAAAAGTCAAAGGGTAAAATAAATATATTAAGTAAATGGCAACCAAAAACATGCAGCCATGGTAACATTACATTTCTGATCAAATAGTTTCTTAGACACAACAAGAAAAGTAACAAGGACAGTTGTTATATAACAGTAAATCAAAATATTGCTAATAGGTTCAATATTTTGAATAGGGACAAATGCTTTTTGGGATTTCAAAGGGATCATATCAATAGATTTTTCTCAAAGGACACATGATGATCAAAGGTATTTATTATAAAGTATTTAGAAAATTTAAAACTACATTGGTGATTAAAAAAATATCAGAAACTCGTGCCTTGTATTTTTATTGTTTTTTTTTGCTTTGTTATTTCTTCATAACCATGTACCTGCTCATTCTTAGAGGGTAGAAAGGGTTGTCCCACAGGTTTCCTTGGGAAACTTTTCTGCATACATATACCATCCCCACATCACCTCTTCCAATTCTTTGATTCCCTAACTCAAACTTCATTTCAGAGGAGCATAATTTTAATCTCCTGAGGATGGCAAAAGGGCTGTTTTGATGGGATGCTGAGATGAACAGAATTCGTAAGGGAAGAATTGGAGAGATGGAAACACCTCCTTCAGAAGTGAATAGGCCTATAAGGAGGATATATATGTTAATAAATAATAGGTTCAAATTTCAATATTTTCATTTAATAAAATTGTCTATGAGTTTGGAGCATTACTTGTTAAATTACCCTGATACAATGATTACGTGATCAAGCCAATAAGAGGGTATAACCATCATAACTCTCTATATACCCAAAGGAAACATTGTAGTTACATCTTAAGGTGAGTAATGTTTCATAGAAGCTAGCTGAGGAATATGTAGTGGAGAAAAATAAATAAATAAATGCAAAAGATAGCCCCATTTGCTGTGTCAGGGGCCATCAAGTTGGAGAAGCACTGCGTGGTCCTGTGGCATCCTCACAACCATTCTTAAGTTTGAGCCCATTTTTGCAGGCATTGTGTCAATCCATCTCCTTGAGGCCTTGCTCCTTTTCGCTGCTCCTCCACTTTACCCAGCAGGATGTCCTTCACCAAGGACTGGTCTCTCCTGACAATGTGTCCAAAGTATGTTATACAGAGGTTTGCCTCCCTGCCTCTAAGGAGCACTCTGGGTGTACTGCTTCCACGACAGATCGGTTTATCCTTTTAGCATTGCATGGTCTTTTCAGTATCCTTCTCCAGGACCACAACATAGGCAAGTAAAAGTTGTAAAGCCCAGAGCTGTTGTAGCTAAGCACATTTTCTCCCTTAATTTATATTTATTAACCCTTTCAATTTCCTGAGTTCTTCCTCTGAAATCGAAACGGCATCACTGAGAGTCAGGTTAGCAATTTGTCTGAAGGTCATGTGCTCTCAAGACAGGTTTATGGGTAAACTAGAGGAAGGAAAAAGAAACCCCAGAAATGAAATCAGTGATAAGAATTGGGACTCTCCTTTTGTATATAGATTACACATGTCTTCCTTCATGCATGAAATTGGGACTTTATGGTTTTGCGATTTTCAAACCTAGAATTTAGGTTAGAAGATGTTATGTATGAATAGGAGGAGATGAAAGTGTGTTCTATGTAATATACAAAATATTGGCTCACTCAGTACCCATGTAAAGCCAGAAAATAAATGATACAGCCAAGATTCCCTTATAGTCATCATTTGTCATGTGACCTGCCTTGCTCCAAGCAGATAGTCCTGCAAGGTAAGTTATGTAAGGCTTGCAGATTGAGTTAACATGGCTACTCTGATATATGAACTGGTATATGTACATGTATATATTCACACACATGCAACATTATAGCACTATTTTAGCAAAACTTAAAAATGAAAATGCTTGCTAAGAAACATAAACATTTTCAGATCTTTTATGTATATTACACAATTCCCTTCTCTTCCATAGACGTGAATGAGAATTCCCATGTTAATTTTTGATGACTTACTAACTCATAGGTAAGAGACACTGTTGTCTGAAGTTGCTTTATTTTGTTATAATTACTAGACATGTTTAATATTTAATATGCATATTAGTTACAATAATTCAATTTTATATTCTTTAATATTGTTGATTTTCTACTGTGGTGTTTACTTCATTAAAACAAACACGAACATTTCCAGATATTGCGGATTCTAAAATCACTGAAAAATACTGTGATTATTTTCATAAGAGATTTCCTTAATTTACACATTTTCTGCCAAAGTATACTAGTTTGTAAGTAGAAAAAAATCACTCTTTGCTTTCTTGAATAAAAGAAATGTTCTTCATCCATTTCATTGTTGATGAATTTAGAAGACAGAGAATTTTACCAAGGAAAACGGAAATCAAATGTTAGAACACCAAAAGTTGCATAATCTATGTGAAAACAAAGGGTCCCCGGTGGCACAAACAATTATGTAGGTGACTAGTTGCTGAAAGGCTGTTGCTTAGAACCCACCCAGAGATGCCACGGAAGACAAGACTGGTATTCTGCTTTGGAAAGTTCTCAGCCTTGAAATCCCGATGGAGTAGTTCTACTCTGCACACATGGGGTCACCACGAGTCAAAAATAGATCTGATGGAACTGATAGCAACAATGTGACAATATGATCTTGTTCTTGAGGACAGGCATGAACAAAAATACTGAAAGTCAACCTTGCATGAAGGCCGGCAGAAGCTAGAAACCTTGGGGGAGACATGCTATAGACAACCAGGCCTCCACGATGTCCAGCAAGGGACAGTTAGCATAGGCAGAAGACTCTGTCCAAGCTTACAAAGTAAATGAGTTTTGTAGGGTTGTTATCTTAGTGAAGAATAGATATGTTTCTTGGGACAAGGTTTCTGGCTTGGGCAGTTTGTGCAACCAAATGGTTTTTTAAAGCTCTTTCCTAGCCCCCTTATTTAGCAAGCGTGTGGGAAGCATTGGGTCAAAATGGGGTATGAGAATGCAAAATGAAGTCTGGTATGCTTAACATAACTAGTTGGGCATGTGTACAACTCCTTTATTTTGGTTCAAATCCCAAATTCATGTTTGAACCACCATTTTAGGTCACTTAGCTGTCACAAATGTCCTTGCTGTGCATGTCCCTTAAATCAGTTCAACCCATTCTTTTCGGAGGAGGACGTTTGTGATCTGCGGGACCGCTGAGGCATAGACTTGATCGGTTTCAGGACTTATTTCGCACTGTCTCATTGTCTGTCCTGCTCTGGTTAATGTCTGCGATACTTCCCTCAAAGTATTGTGTCTGCAACCTCGGGTTTCTCCATAACCGTTTCCTTGAAGACTTTAATTTGTACAGTTATTGTTTCCTTTGTGTACTATTTCCAAGAATTTGTTGCATGAAATTCAAATGATGCAGATTTTATAAATAGTTTGCGCACATTAAAGTATGCCTCTAAATGTTTAAAGGTATTGGTGTTAAAGAAATAAAAGTGGCATACATACAGAAGGGGCTTGGTGACAAAGCAACTCCGAGTGACTAAAGGAATGATAGTTAATCCATAACAGGAAGTTCACAAAGCACGGGAGAGGGCAGAGCGCTGACGATCAAACCAGCATCACAAAAGCTGGCAAAGGAGCAAGTGCTTTCAGCCTCTGGTCAGGTTTCCTCTCTCAGAGATGGAGTTCTTGGCAAGAGCATGTCAGGATTGACTTCTGAACTGTAGATAATCTGAATAGTAATTCTATGACAAAAATTCTTCCATAAATAACCATATTGTCATTTCTAGCAACAAGACATTATGACTGTCAGCCAGCACTATGATTTAATAAGAAAATTCCATAGGTGAGTCACAAGGTATGGTTCTAAATTGATTGATTCTAACCTCGTCATTTCTTTCTGCCCTTAAATTGAGGTTACCATACTAAGAGATGGTATAGGCTCTAAAACTAAGCCTCATAAATGAAATATTTAATAAATTAAATGAAAAATTCTTTAAATATTCTAAAATTTGAGATACTCTAATGAAAAATAGATTAAATATTCTGTCTTACCTGAAATCTAAATATATAAGGAATTCGAGTGACACAGTGTGAGAAGCATTGGGTAGCTTACTACAAGGCCAACATTGCAAGCCCACTCACTCTGCTGCAGAAACATGAGGTTGCCTACTTCCATAGAGATTTACAGCCTCAGCAACTATGGAACCACTCAGCTCTCACCTATAGGGCCCCTATGAATAGAAATGGATTCAACGGCAGGGATGTACACACGTATGTCACATATATATACACACACACACATATATGATATAGCTAGAGATGATAGATAAGATATAGGTATAGATTATATTGATGATAGATATTGGTATAGGTATAGACATAAATATAGCTTTTAGCTATCCTATCATTGTTTTCAAGAATGTTTCGTTCATATGAGCTTTATTTCCCCATTTAAAAAATTCGTTCTGCTAGGTAGGCAGAACATAGCAAAGTGGGGAAAGAACATGACAATGGAAAGAAACCTAATGCAAAAGAGATGTGGAGACATGTTTCCCCATGCCGCCCTAGCACAAAGGAGGGTGAAGGATAAATAAGACACAATACTTTATCAACTGAAGAGACAAAAAAAGTAAAACAATGTATGTGGATGCTCTGGTGGAGGATGAGGAGAGAGCATGTTTATACTACCTCCACAATGACTAAATTAGCCTTTGGTTTCAGGGCCTGGTGACAGCAACACATCATGAACGCTGGGGTAATTGGTGCACAAACCTAGAAAGGGAGGTACACTAGAGAAGGTTGACAGCAGAGGGGCCATCAGAAAGCTAGCTAACAGTGGATGGCCCCGCTTTCCTCAACTCACCTTGATGCCACGATTTGACTCCAATTCACAGCAGCCCCACAGCACAGGGTAGAACGGCCCAGTGAACTTGTGAGACTACCTTTTCACAGGAGTAGAAAGTCTCATCTTTCTCTGGCACCATAGCTGGAGATTTCAAACTGCTGCCCTTGTGGTTAGTAGCCCTATGTATGACCACAGCATCACCAAGGCTCCAAAAACAGATGGGAAGATAATGAACGTGAACTAACGGTTTATTTATAACTCCCACATATGACTCCAAGTCATTCTATTATTTGCTTTTCTAACCTCTATCTATTGTCCATCATCTTTGATCTATTTTCATCCCCTTTACATAATTTTCTTTTTCCTCTTTTATTCTTTCTTGAAAGTACTTGCTGCTTTATCTGAGGTAAAACCTCCTGGTTTCTGATGAACTCTCTCTCCTTAGTCATTTTATTCAAACTGTTTTCAATGCATTTTAAAGAGCTGAGTGACATCCTGGTCAACTTTCAGTGGGACATGTATATAACTCTAATAAAAATAATTAATATTTTGAATGTAACGAGAAACTATTAGAATGCAAGCTGCATGCTAGCAGCAACTTGATTTTGTTAATGTGATCTTCAAACAGTGCTCCAATCAGTTCCTGGTGTGTAAAGGGAGAAAAAAACCTTATACAAGTAGAAGACAGTGTTTCAAATCAGGATATTGGACGGTAATAAAGAACAACTGAATAAGTGAAATCTAGGTGCTAGATTTATATTTTTGTTTGTTTTCAAATGCAATTGAGAATTATTTCTTTTAATTTTATGAGTTTTCATTAAACGACAACGAAGTAGAATCATTGTAAACAAATGTGATGCTTGATTTAGTAGAACTGGGGGAAGGCCATTGAGCGGACTTCTGAGCTAGGGCCTTTTAAGTCTTCTAGAAGATTAACAAACAAATGTCACAGAGTAAACGAGATGTATGCGGAATCTTGACAAAATCATATAAATTTATCAGGTATAGAAGAAAAAGAGGGACATGCCAAGGGAGGACATAGAAAGTCAATAATGTCATATTCAAAGACACTCTTTCTGATATTCCAGAATCAGTGAATGGGTATCCCTGGTGAGACTGAACTGAGATCTGGCTGCCAGACGCTGCAGCCAATCACAAAGACAGAGGGGAAATGAGCACACCTTGGTTGACAGCTTTGGACAGCAGCGCGATCTCTCTCAAAGACTCTTGTTTCCCCACTGGTGGGAGTTTTTATACCCTCCTTGGGATCAGTACATCTGCATTGTTAACTCTTTGATCAAAGTTTAGTGGCTTTCCAACCTGTGAATACATCTGTATTCCACTGAGTCACAGTGATTTACATCCTGGGACTTGACCACTCCTACCTCTTTGGACAATATTATATTGTTACATTCTTTCCTTTCACATAGGAGAGCATAAACTTCTGTTTTTTAAAAGCTCGTTTCCTTATTCTAAATTTGAATTAAGAATATGATAATAGAGCACTACATCACTTAGCCTATATGTGCCAGGAGAATGAGAAAATTTAGAATAGTACTGATAAGGGGGAATGATTAAATAGTTTAAGCAGTGTCTACTTCATCTTAGAAAATATTTGATTTTTAAAAACGTATTAAAATTATTTATTTTTCTGTTTGTTTCTTCCTTTTTAAAAATCATTTTATTGGGGGCTAATACAACTCTTATCACAATCCATACATACATTCATTGTGTCAAGCACATTTGTACATTTTTTGCCATCATCATTCTCAAAACATTTGCTTTCTACTTGAGCCTTTGGTATCAGCTCCTCATTTTTCCCCCTCCCTCCCCACTTCCCCCTCCCTCATCAACCCTTGATAATTTATAAATTATTATTATTTTGTCATATCTTACACTGTCCGGTGTCTCCCTTTACCCACATTTCTGCTGTCCATCCCCCAGGGAGGAGGTTATATGTAGATCCTTGTAATTGGTTCCTTCTCTCTACCCCACCCACCCTTCACCCTCCTGGTATCGCCACTCTCACCACTGGTCCTGAAGGGATCATCTGTCCTGGATTCCCTGTATTTCCAGTTCCTATCTGTACCAGTGTACATCCTCTGGTCTAGACTAGCCAGATTTGTAAGGAAGAATTGGGATCATGATAGTGGGGAAAGTAGAAAATGTTTGGGGGCAGCTAAGGTCTCTTCATTGCTTCCTTTCTATTGACAAATGCTCGACTCTGATCTTGTTCTTTATGAAAGTCACCTGACGTGGGCCATGTTATATACAGAGTAGATGATTTGGTAAATTGTATGCTAAAAAAATTATGTATCATTCTTCTGCTCATATTTCCAAACAGGGAAGTTGGACTTCCGCTTCAATCTTTAGGCAAGTTGATATTGGAAAACACTTTTGGGCACCAGATAAGATGAGCTGAAATTAAGGATATTGAGAAACTAATGTCAGTGGTTTGATGCTAATGTGGTCTGCCTCCTGTTTCTTCACCCAGAGAGCAGCTTCTGCCTTCTCCCCAGTGCAACGTCCTTACCACAGTTTACCACTCCCCCCTCATCTGCAAAAGGAGACATGAGGCATGGATCTAGCCCTGTCTTATTGGAAAAAGTACATTCAGTGAGAAGAGAGCAGTGCAAATGCGCACCTTCATATTGAACCAAGGCTACAGTTACTAGTAGTCTTAACAATAATAAACAAATACAGTTTAAAATCCCACTACTGTCCTCTGTCCATCCTTGGTTCAGAGGAAAGGAAGACAAGTGGGTGATTAAGCACCCCTTCCAAATCTGTTAAATGCCTTAAATCATCAAGTAAATGTATTTGGAGTCTACATGA
The DNA here is from genome assembly GCF_000313985.2 of Echinops telfairi. NCBI lineage: Eukaryota > Metazoa > Chordata > Mammalia > Afrosoricida > Tenrecidae > Echinops > Echinops telfairi. Next base: position 56,977,151 of record NW_022103898.1, read on the forward strand.
TATCTAATGTTACTGATATTAGTTGCCAGTGAGTGGATTGCAACTCATGGAGGCTACCGGTGTGCAAGTCACTCCGCTTCATAGCATTTTCAGGGTTGTGGTCTTCTGAAGCTGACAGCCCCGTCTGCCTTCTGTGACTGTGGGTTCAAACTGCCAACCTTTCAACTAGTAGTAGAGCTCTTAACAATTTGTATCTCACAGAGACTCCATAATACTTATAGATAAGTCATAATATTTTTTATGTTACAAAAGTAAAAGGCCCAACTCATTTCTATCTTTTATTTAAAAAAGATGGCTAAGTTGAATCCTCTGTAGTTTCAGATTCGTTCTATTGTATTTACACACATAAATCAATGAGAAATACTTAAGATTAAAATTATATTTACACTAGGTTTAACACAATTGCTATTTTTGAATAAATGATCTTTGTTTACTGTGTCAACACAGCAAGACTTTTGTTTTAAAATAACACAAAAATGATTTTATAAAAATACTGAGTGAGTATAACTTAGCACTAGTAAGCAGAAGTATTGGAATTGCCTTGGACAAGTACTTCTTTAAAATATTTTATGTTACATGTAGTGGTGATCTTAAAGGTCAACTACCCATTAGACAAGAGGATATTAGACATCAAGTTCCCAGGATTTGAGTTAATGATGTAGGTAGTAGGCGTGCCTGAATTCATCTCTCTGAAACTTAAAAAAAAAGAAAAGAATTATTTAAAAATGAGTAAAATATTCATGAGAATATTTGGGATCTGAATAAACCTTCCAATGTATTTTACAGGAATGCTCGATTGTGACAAATATCGGTTTTAGGAAGAATAGCAAAGGATAGGCAACAATTTAAGAGTGTGTCCATCAAACAGAAACAAAGACAAGAACAACAGCAACCAACCGGGAAAGGGGAAGAAAAGAGTGGAGGCATTGCTCAACACACCCCAGGGTGAAGCATGATGCCAAAAGTCATAAATTGGCAATCTGAGAAAATTCTATCAGGTTCCAAATAGAAAGTCTCTTCTCTCAACAAATATTTAATAGATTAAGAACTACAGCATGAGACAAATCTGAGAAAACACATATAAAATATTTGAGAATCCAATATTACGACTTGAATGGTTTCATAGTCCAAAGATATATAACCATAGACAAACACAGCCCAAGGCAAAAAGGGAGATGAGATCCTTAAATATTTTTTCATGAGAAAAGGGAACATAGACTTTAAAGATTATTGACATGAAATTTAATAAAATACAGATTCCATTAATTTACATACAAGATTAAAGGGTTGTAAAAATGAATATAGAGTTCACTGAAAGCCATTCAAAATATTGAAAAATGAGAATGAGATAAGAAACAAGTTCATAAAATTAATATTCTAATGAAACAATTAAAATGGAATTAGCAACAGTACATTGTATAACTCCACTCGAGGGGAGCGAACAACAGAATTGTAGGTGAATGGATATCTTGGATGGGGTAACTGAGATATGGCTAAATACATATGTATATGCAATACATATATATTATAATAATATATAAAAATAACAATAATATATAAAAATAACACCCTTCCTGGGTGGAAGGGTGGGGGAGGGTGGGGATAAAGGGGAGCTGATATCAAAAAGTTCAAGAAGGAAGAAAATATTTAGAAACTGATTGTAGTAGCAGTTGTGCAATTATGCTTGATCTAGTTGAATTATGGAATGTTATGACATCTGTAAGAGCGCCCAGTAAAACGATGATTAATAATGATAATAAAGAACCAGTGCCTCTATGATGGAAAAGAACCAAACACCTGTTTTGTTTGTTTCAGAATTCATACCTTTAATTTCCATTTTCTATAATGAAAAAGGAATTGCTGGGGAAATCATGATAACATTAATAGGACACTATTTTAAATAGCTGCATCACTACAAGTTTGAATTTTTGCATACAATTTTCATTTTATGCCTGGATATTAGTAATATACAGCACTGACTTTGTATTATTTTCAGAGTGTTGTGCTGTATTTAGCAGACAATAGTAGGGAGAAACAAATCTACATCTTGTCTGGATGGATAGTCTCCCAGAAGAAGTTGTAAGAAATGAATTAATTTAAGATTCTCTAGGAATAAACGAGTGAAAATTCAAATGTTAATATACAACAAATTAACACACAGGATAAGAGCTTTTGAAATAGTAAAATTTAAAGGTCAATTGGATGACACTTCCTATTTTTTATAGTACTACAACTTTGTTGGGAAAAAAGACATTAAAAATATGAAGGAATCACTTTACAAGGCAATAGGGAGTCCCTGACAGTTTTAAAAGTTGTAAAGTTTGATCCCAAGTCAAAATTTTTCTCCCCCTTTAAAGGAGTAAAGATATTATAATCTTACCTATTAGAACAATCCATTTATTTTATAACCAAACAGGTCTGCGATCATGGTCTTTTTTTTGCATACAACATTTGCATTATCTACACTAAAGGAGACATAATGATAAAAAACTACAAACTCTTCAGAGAACTAAAAGTCAGATCAGTGGGTGCCACCTTCCTGATACGATCACTGAAGACAAACGTGTGCAAAAACAAAGGTGGTGAAGAAAGCTGATGGTGCCAGGCTATCAAAAGATATGGCGTCTGGGGTCTTAAAGGCTTGAATATAAACAAGCGGCCAACTGGCTCAGAAGCAACAAAGCCCACATGGAAGAAGCACAACAGCATGTGTGACCACAAGCTGTCAAAGGGATCAGGTATCAAGCATCAAAGAACAAAAAATATGAACAAAGAATGAATAAATATGCTGTGAATGTCGGTGATACAAGGATCATAGCAAGCAAATCACCAGAATGGCAACATTTAATAGTCACTATTTTAATGGTGCAAGGACATAAAATCATACTGAAGTTGTATTATAGACCATTATTTGATTTCAATGAATAGAAATATACATGTTATTGAATTAAAGCACACTATCCATTCCAGTAATATATAGAAACAAGTTTAGTAATATATGCACTATTGTCTTGTCTTAATGTAATAGAAACTCAACATTTACTTTATAATGTAGATTAAACAAAACACTTAATTGATTTTTGTTTAAATCTTTTACTGTATTTTTCGGGGAAATTTGAAATTTGGCATTGTGTTTGGGTAGACTAGAGAAACAAAAACAAAATTCATAAACACTCATATTTTATAAGAGGGGATTTTATATGAAGGATAATTGTACATTAAGTATCCCAGCACGGTCCTGTCCAAGCTCATATGTCTGACATTGTTTTACAAAGTCCTCCTCAATCTGACAGAACACACGCAATGATGCTGAATACAGGAGGAAAGCCAATCAGTGAGAATGCAAGCATCTCAGTGTTGGCAGGGGTCTCCACAAGGCTTCTCCAGCACCCAGGGTAGGTCCATATGGCTTCTCCTCAGGGAAGTCTCACAGGAAGTAAGCCTTGCCAGCTGAGGCAGAGAACTAGGTAAGGCAGCTGCACCCTGTTCTGACCATCAGAGAACAAGCGAAAAGAAAGGCAAGACCCACTGAGCCACTTATCGCTCCACCCTTCAATTAATGTCACATGTGATCATCAGCCAGGATGGCCGAATAACCTTAACTATCACAGGTATATATATTTTACAAACAATTCTCTATAAATACAAATTTCATAGAAGATATGCCAACTAAGAAGAGTTCACCAATAAATAACTTCTTTCAAAAAAAGTAAAGTGAATGGGTGCTTATGCATTGAAATAATGTATTCTAATGGCATATTGACAAGCAGCCGGGAAAAGTGACAGTAAGAAGTGGTAATAAAAGGGTGTGTAATTGCTGAATTGCGTTACTCCATGACATGAAATTATCTTGACCTCTAAATATCAGTGAAACTTTTGAAAACTAGAACTTGAAAAACATCAAGTAATTATTAGAAAAATAGTTGAATATTGAAACATTATAATCATAGGAGAAAAAAATGAGTAGTTTCTCTGCTTATCTTCCTAGTCCATATTTCTATTGTCATAGAGTTGTCTTTTTTAATAAAATATTTTGCATGATTTTCCTATTCTGGAATCATCTGTGTAGTGGCTATTGTACAGTGTTTTTAATTGATAGTTATTATTCTTAGTATACCATCTTACCTTGTTACTCTCCTAATATTTCATTTTCCAATATAGAGTACTTTAGTAGGCAGGAGATTGTTTGGAGCTAACACAACATTATTTTTATAGGAAGATTTAGGCATTACTGAACTTTACCTACTGTTCTTCTTTGTCAAATTTCCACATCTCTATAATTGCTTTGTATTGTGTGCACTTGAACTATTCATTTTTTAAAACCATTTGATCCTTTATGTTATTTTGTCCAAATTACTAAGTAGCATTGTGGATTTAACTAATTAACCCCTACCAGTCAATGAGCAATGCAATTTTATTAAGGTTTCCATTTACACAGTAACAATTGACCTTTTGAAGTTTGGTTCCTTACCATAATAACTAATCTGTGCTTCCAATATAAACTTAAAGCATCTGTCATGGGTGACTGAGGGAGACAATTTTCAGTTTAATAAAATGACTTGCACTAGAGTTTTATTCTACTATATAATCTTATATTTAATAATAAAGGGTGTTTTTAAATTTCAAATTTATTTGAAAAGATGACTGTAACTTTCAGAATGTACAGTGTGACTAATAGGAGTCTAAAAGGTACTGTGTTCACCAAGATAAGTTAATGCAGAAAAGTGTTTGTTGTAACTGATGCTGGTGGGTGGCTGATTGATAGAGAGAATGAATGATCTGTTTCAGTTTTGTTTCCTTTTGTTTGGGTTTCATTTGATTTTCTTTTTGTGCCCGCTCGCTATAAGGTTGATCCTTTCTCTCTGAAAGAATATTATGGCAGTTTAACTGATTCATATAGCTGAAACTAGTTCACATAGTGTGATAGTTACAAAGTGTCAACTTGAGACTATTAAGAGTGAAGGGGTGGGATTTAGTCTGTCAGTCAGGTCACAGCTTGAGCACCTCAGTTGAAAGTGGTAGGGAGATAAATAGTTCACTGAAGGTCAGACTCATTTTCTCTGCTTCGCCTTCATGCTAACAAACTACATGGAGCTATGCTGATGGAGCCAGAGCCTTGGAGCTGGAGGAGCCACATGAAAACCCACACCAGTGCTGAGATGCTTCCTCTACCACTGGATCCTTAAAACTTTTCACCCACTGGCCTGTGATCTTCCTGCATTCAGCATCATTGCATGTGTTGCATGAATCTGAAGAGGAATTTATAGACTGGTATTGGACATATGGGCTAATATTGGACTTATGGACTTGAACTGATCTGGGCTGGTATCTTTTCCCAATATACAATTGCTCTTTTATAAGAAGCTCTTTCTTATACACATAGGAGTGTCTATGAATTTGTTTCCCTAGTCTGCCCGGACTAGCACACATGCCATAGAGAAGAGTGAGATACGGACAGGTAGATATCCCTATCAAAGGGATGAGTGCTACTGATGGGAAAGTCAAGTCAAGAGAGGAAAAAGGTAGCAGACACATCTGGGGGAACACAAGTGCATGACTATTGATAGGAAAAGTGGGAGAACTGACCTTTAAGTATGGGGGGAAATGACTAAGACTTCTTTTAGGTACCCTAAGGGAGGAGTGTCCCTGGTAATATGCTCTGAATAAGTCACATCGGCCTGAGTTTGTCCTGGGGACCCTGGCCAAGTTCCATAGAACTTGGGGCACTGAATCCTGCATCTTCAAGGCCCTGGCATGCTCTAAAGACTACACCAGAAAGATCCAATGCAGAAACTCCACTAGGTGAACTGGATTCTACCTCAAACACACTTGTAACCTGAGGATTTAAGTTTGGAAATTGATAGTGTTTGAAGAAGCAGAAGACAGCTATACCAAAATTATTGAACTTTCAGTAGATGGGCAATATATGCTGTATTAATATATATATATGTATATATATATATATATAATTTCAGCAAACTTGTGACTGACATTTCACATTATTTTAAATTATCCTTGATAACCAACTCTCAATGTTTGTGTAAAAATCATCCACCCACAAAAGGACTGATTCTATACAAGTGTATTCAGGTATTGCAATATGGAGTTAGACTACATTAACACAATATCCGTCTCTCAACAGTGCTTTAAAAATTAGTAACAGGGGCTAAGCAATGATAATATTAGTGGAATATTTTTATGCTCCTGTGAGATTATAGATAATATTCTCTACCATAAATTAGCAAGGAACTCTCTAAAGCAGCAATTCTCAACCTGTGGGTTGCCATCCCTTTGGGGGTTGAACAACCCATTCACGGGGGTCACCCAGTTCATAACAGTAGCAAAATTACAGTTATGAAGTATCAATGAAAATAATTTTATGGTTATGGGGGTCACCAAAACATAAGGAACTGTATTAAAGGGTTGCGGCATTAGGAAGGTTGAGAACCACTGGTCTAAAGGGAGCCAAAGGCAGATAAAAACAACATAGATCCAGGAATAGGTTTTGGGCTTGCACTAAATCCTATTTCCAATTTAAGAAAAATTAGTTCTTACATAAGGGCTCTGCTCTGTACTTGCCCTCAGGAAGGGAACTCAGAAGATACGGATGCTATAGAAAAATGTGGTGAAGAAATTAGATGGTGACTGGCTATCAGATAAATAGAGCTTGGGGCCTTAAAGACTTATTTCCAAGCAAGCATTCATCTAAGTGAGATGTCAACTAAGCCCACATGGAAGAAGCATACCAACATCAGTCACCAAAGGATTGTAAATCACATAATTCGAAGCCTAAAGAGGGAATAGTATCAGAGCCTCAAATGTGAGAATGTGGTTTGCAGAAGCCTACAGATTACGGTGGAAGCCCAAGATACAGTTCTGAGATCTATATAGGAGATAAGCCCCTGGTGATTTCCCTCTATCCATGACAGAGAGATGGGAAGAAACTGGTTATCAGAGGGCATTGGAGAGATGCCTATAGATGTTCAAAATGATAAAGCTGATTTAATTGGTTAAACCCTTGTCAGTTCATCCCCCATCTGTTGCATGTTGGGCCTGATTTCTGGTTTTCAACATTCTCTCTCTCTCTCCCTCCCTCCATATTTGGGTTTATCTGAGATCTGTTTTTGTCATTGGGGTGACTCTCTTGAATTTTTGTTATCTGCTTTTTTGTTTTTTAGTATATAAAACCCAAAACTGATGAAGCTATAGGGGCAGCAATTAGAATAAGGGTTCCAGGGTTTACAGTGAGGTGGGGGTAGGGGGGCGACAGAGGGCCTGATGTCAAGGGGTCCAAGAAGGAAGAGAATGTTTTGAAACTGACTGTGGTAACAACTATACAATATTGTCTGATATGATTGAACTATATTTGGGAATTAAAATAAATTAATTGATGGTGGGGAGGAAATGCTTAATAGGCATATGATTCTGAATTATTTGAAGGCCAAATAAGGAATGCTAGGTGAATGACAACTCACGATCCCACCAGTTGGTGTGCTTCTTCCATGTGGGCTTGTGGCTTCACTGTTGGATGGCCACTTGTTTAACTTCAAGCCTTTAAGACCCCAGACTCTATATTTTTAAATAGCTGGGCACCGTCCTTTGTCTTCACCACAACTGCTTATGCACCCCCCCACACATGATTGCTGAAGACAAAATGGGTGCACACCAGCTGGTGGGATTGTGAGGTGTCATTGAGACCAGGCAACAGACATCAGAAGACTCACAACAAACAGTAAACTAACAAAAATGCATCAATGAGAATGGAGGGGGATTGGAGTGGAGACCCAAAGCCCATCTATGGACAATGGAATACCCCCTACAGAGGGGTCACAGGGAGGTTTTGAGTCAATCAGGATGCAGTAGGGCACTAATGGGTCACGCAATGTACCTCTGATCCCTTGAGGATTCCTCACCCCCTGCTATCATGACCCAGTGCCACTTCCCAATCTAGACTAGACAGGAGCATGTACATAGGTAAAGGCAAGAGAAAACTCACAACACATGGACCCCAGGAACAGGAATGCAAATAGAGATAACAAAAGGTTGGGGAAAGGGGGGAAGAGGTGGGGAGGGAGGGGGCACCGATTGCAATGAATGGCACATAACCACACACCCCCATCCAGGAGGAAGTACAACAGAAACCAGAGGGGAGGGGAGACAGTGATCGATGTGAGATTTGAAAATAATTAGCAATCTACAATCCATCAAAGGGCCACGAAGGTTAGGGGCAGGGGGAAGGAGGGAAAAAAAGAGGAGCTGATCCCAAAGGCTCAATGGGAAGTAAATGTCTAGAAAAGAACGATAGAATACATGTGCGAATATGTCAGATACAATTGATGTCTGGATTGTAACAAGAGGTGTAAATAAAATGATTATATTTTAAAAAGGAGAAACATATTGGATTCCTGTATACCAGCAAAGAGAGCTCAGAAATACCCACACCAAGCAATAAACATTTCACAGATCAAATACTTACAAATAAACACAACTAAAGAAAAACAAACACCTGTACCAAGAAAAATGCAGAACACTATTGCAATAAACCAACAGTGACCTACACAAATGGAAGCATATTCTGTGTGCTGGATACTCAGAACTCACTGCCGTGGAGTTGGAGCCAAATCAAAGCGACCCTGTAGGACAGGGTAAAACTGTCGTCCCGGTGAGTGTCCGAGACTAGCCTCAGGCAGGAGTTGAAAGCCTGTGAAGCGGCTGGTGTTTTCAAACAGTGAACTGCGTGCATGGTGGCTCAACACATAACCACTGCACCACTAGGGCTTCTGTGTTCACGAATAGATGAGACAATATTGTGGACATGTCAATGCTACCCAAAGCAATCTACAAAAACAACATAATTCTGAATCAAATCCCAACTATATTCTTTAAAAAGTGGAAAAAGAAACTATCAACTTCTTATGGAGAGGGAACAGACCTAGCATAAGCAAAGAACTCCTTAAAAAGAGCAAAGTAGGAGCCTCACTACTGAACCTCAAAACCAATTACGTAGCTGCAATAGTCAAAACAGTGCAATGATAGATACATAGATCAATGTAACAGAAGAGAAAACCCAGAAATAAATGCAGGATCGGTAAATCTACAGAGATAAGGGTTGGATTGATAGGTTCTTGGGGTAAGGAAAGGTGAGATGGGCGTGAAATGGGGAGCAAACAATGAGTACCAGGAAGAAACAAATGTTCTAAAATTGAATGTAGTGATAATTGCACAACTATTTTAAATATATTTACACCATTAAAATGTATAATACATGGATTAGATATCAATGACATTGCTAACAATTAAAATAAAAGAAAACAAAATTCTTTTTTGAAAGACCAGAATTATTACTCAGATAGGGACTTATTGGATTGCTTTGCCGACAGGTTTATAAAGTGAACACAAAGCACACATGAGAAATGCACTGTTCAGAACAATTAACTGTCTGATACCAAAATGGCAGCATTTGCCCAAAACAAACTCAGAAGGAAGGTAGTGAGGTATTTGGCTGATAATTGTAAACTTGAAGGTTCAAGGCTTCATAGATGTGTGGTGAAAAAAAAAATTCTTTTAGAGGCCTGATAATCTTCTGAAAAACAGCCACGGGAAATTGTGTGGAGCACAATTCTATTTTGACACAGATGGAGTTGCCATGAGTCTGTCTTGATGACTGGTGTATGTTGTGGTTTGTTTTCCTGCATGTTAATGGGGTGTCGGGATGGTTTGGGTGCTTATCTCAAAGAAATGGGAAGACACTTCAATATTGTTAAAAGAAGTAGTGGTTCAGCAGCGCTTTTGTTTTAAAAACATCATTCTTGCTTCAGTCTTGAGAATTGACTCAGTAGATGAATCGTAGGGAAAGATATAAAAGGAAAAAGAGAGATGATCATGGGTCATAGGACAGGGGAAATTCATCAGTGATTCCGTTTGGAGATGTTTTGCAAGAACTAACAGAATTCTGTGATGGTAGACAGACTGTTTAAGAAAACTGGGTAAGTTGACTGAAAGGATTCTAGCATGTACAATCACAAGGATGAGACCCTCAGTAATATGGGGAGCATGCTGAAGAGCCCCATGCCCAGAGAGCAAAGGTTACATGTAGGCCATGCGAGATGTCTATCAGATATCAGAGGAAAGATACCAAAATATATCAAAGTATGGAGTTCAGGAAAATGATTTAATTCAGGCACAGAATCCTGGAATAATAATATCAGTTATAAATAAATGATTCAAATTTAAAGTTCAAAAATGAGTTAGATAGATGTATATGCAGCAAAGTTATAGAATATATTATCCTTTCCATTCTAATGCTATAAAATGTGTTACACAAATAATATTCGCCATTAGATATTTATGCACATGTACTAGGTGAAATATGCCTCTTTGTTTTACAAAAGTGTCATGAAGCAATAAAAGTCAAGAATGTGTAACTTAGCAATGCTCAAAAAGATACACTGTGCGCTCCCTCTGCTGGTCTGGAAACTCCATTGCCTAGAGAGTTGGAAAATTCTGAGAAAAACTAAATGGCACTGGACAGTAAAACAAACAAAGAACATTATTAGTTGACAAGGACTTTGTAGTTTTAACAATATTAACAAGTTCAAAAGCTTCTACTCTTTATAATTGTTAACTTATTAAGGAAAAACTTAGCAAAATATTGGACTGAGAAATACTTAATTTTCAATTTAGGAAGAAAAATATTCTTATTCGCCAAATAAAAATCATCACAAAATGTTTCAAAAGAAAATGACTGCCTGCCTTTTAAAGGACATTTCAAGAACATTGCCTTTTTAACAGAAGAGAAAATGTTAGGGAATAACAATTTAATAAATATAATCCTGTGAGATGATTATAGCTCAATATAGAATGATTGGTTAGTATCTGTCAGCTGACAAAGTGACAATGTATTTAACCAAGAAGTAAATTATGGACTGTGAATTTCCTATGTAGGCACTAAGGTAGAAACTTTGGTGTTTTGGAAATGCTTATGGCATGTGATAAATACAATAAAACGTCAGAAACAGAGATAAAATAATCACATATAAATACTACTACTGATTTAATTGTTCCCCAAATTGTGTTTTAAAATCCTACCCCCTGTACTTACAAATAGATCACCTGAGTGGTGCAAAGGATTAACGCGTCTCCTGCTAAGGAACGGTCTGCAGTGCAGGTCCCAGGAGCATGCCTTTGAAGAAAGCCTCCTGAAAGGCCCAGTGTTATTTGTTCCCATTTCTACTATCTTCTGCCTTCTCTTGGGTTGAGGTTGTTCTGCGTTTGTTTATTTTGGTGTTTGGGGATATGAATCTCTCTATGTGAAATCCAGAAGAAGTAAATCCTATAGATAGTACCTAGATAAACAGTTCTGCGGGGTTTGGGCAGGAGAAGCTGTGGTAATGGGGAGGAAATAATAGTGGGTACAAGAATTGATGAAATGTCCTAAAATGTATTTGATATATTTAAACCATCGCATTGTACAGTCCATACCAACAGAATTCTTTTCAAAGGTTTTACTGAAAGACTTTAAAAGAATCAATAGCACGCGCAAGAAGGGTGGAACTGCATAATAGAATTTCAAATTCTTATGGATTCTAGATTTTTGGAGCCAAAGAAAGTGTATAAACCCCTGAACTATTTCTCGGAGATCATTTTAAAACTTTAAACCAAAAATATCCTTTGAAGTCATCTTAAAACAAAGCAATAGTTTACTTTAACAAATGGGCATTATACTTAACTTTCCATTTGGATTTAATTGACAAAAGCAACCCCAAAGACTAGACAGATGGTTTAGGAGGCAGTGAATCAATATTAATTAGAGAAGAATAACTCACAAAAGGACCACAAGAATGTTTATAAAACTCTAAGAATGTAAGCAATGTCATTGAATTGTACACCTAGAAATTATTGAATTTCTGTAGGTATATTTACTGGGTGTATTTTCAATAACAACAAAATATGTATTGATAGGTAAAGAAGAAAGTCCTATCAATCTACTTCTGAAATGAGTGACTGGAAAGCCAATTTGTTGTTCTCTGGCACACATGACGCTTCTAAGAGACTCTCAGAGAGCAGCTAGTACAGGTACTTGTGTATATGGCCTATGTGGAAACAAGGGTATCTGTTTTGCTCATGAAGTCATACCAAAGCAGGGTGGGTCCTAAACCTATTAAGTTCTGAGTTATAAAAAGATCAGAATACCCTGTACAGAGATATATAGATGGTATAAACAGAAGTACTTACAAATCCACAAACTCAAGAATGCCAAGTTTATCTTATCTAGTCTTGGCTAAAGTAGACCAGAAAGAACCTCATAGTTACCTATTGAATTTGAACCTCTATCCTCCTGAACTCTAAGAATAATTTCCATTCTTCCCAGTCACATATTTGTTGTATGTTACAGTGCTGTTAGGCAGCATCAAGTTAGTTTGAACTCAGAGCAATTCCACGTGCAACAGAAGGAAATGTTGACCAGTCCTGTGCCATCCTAACCACCCGTGAGCCCAGTGTTGTGGCCACTGATTCCAGTATTCTTGTGGAGAGTCATTCCAAGTCTTTCCCTGGACTTTACTAACCATGGTACCCTCCAGGGTCCTGCCGCATAACTGGTTCAAAGTGCATGAGAGAACTTGCCATGCTCATTTCTAAGAAACATACCACCTACACTTCTTCCAAGACAGATTAATTTGTTTTCTGGCTATCTTTGTTAATTGTGTTAGTCTGGGTAGACTAGAGAAATAAATCCATAAACATGCATACGTGTATAAGACAGAGTTCTGTATAGTTTGTACTTTAAGAAAACATCCCAGCCCAGTCCAGATCAAGGCCATAAGTCCAATATTAGCCCGTATGTCTGATACCAATCTATAAAGTCCTCTTCAGACTCACAAAACACATGTAATGACGCCTAATGCAGGAAGATCACAGGCCAGGGGGTGGGAAGTCTTGTGGATCCAGTGGCGTTGCAAGCATCTCAGCACTGGCAGGGGTCTCCACATGGCTCCTGCAGCTCAGGGCACTAGAGTAGCTCCACCTGTCTTGTCAGAATGTCTCCTAGTGAGTGAGCATGTGTCCCACCTCCAGCGAGCTATTTATCTCCTTACTGTCTCCAGGTGAGGTCATCAAGCTGTGACCTGATTGACAGGCCAAACTCCACCCCTTCATTCTCAAGTCTCAAATTGACACCAGATTATGTAACTACCACAGTATTTTATATATTCTTTGCCAACATCATAAATCATATTTATCAATTCTTCTCCATTCTTTCTTATTTATTGTTCACCTTGGGCTGCTAAGTGCAAGGTTAGTGGTTTGAAACCAGCCCCTCTGTGAAAGAAAGATGAGGCTTTCTAGTCCTATAAAGAATTACTGTCTGATACCTGGGCCCCATCGGATTTCTTCACCACATTTGCTTCTGCACCCATTTTGTCTTCATCCATCCTGTCGGAAAGGTGAGCATCACGGAATGCCAGTCTGTTGGAACAAAGTATTCTTTGCTTAGAGGGCAGGCTTGAGGAGAGACCCACAGTGCACCCATTTCCTCAATGTACAGTAGAACCCCGGTACTCGACTGCAACAGTACTCGACGTAATCGGATTTCAACGTGAAATGTCGAGGAAACTTTGCATCGGATCTCAAACAGAATATCGTAATCTGACCCAACGCAAGTAATTTTTGTAAACAAAAGCAGTTCAGGTTTCCTTCACTGGGCGTTAGTTGGTGGTGTTAGTACGCGCTGTTTAAAACTTTTGTGGCTGGGTTCCAAGCGTTTTGCTATAATTTTCTTCGTTTTTGTGGCTTTTTGTACTGTTTTTAGATTAAAAAACACATGAGTTCTAAGAAAGATTTTTGAAAAGAATCATCACGATAAGGAACTGGTTAACTGTGTTTACCGATATTGTTGATGATAATTTAGTAAACCTTTTTAGAAAACGGTTAAGGAAATGCCAACAGCAGAACACAGTAAAGAGTTTTGTTGTTTTTTTAGAGAGAAAACCAGTCAGGTCCTGGTGAAAAAAGGCAGAGGGGGAAAAAATCCTGAAAATCAGCTACCAATTGATTTTATGGAAGGGGAATCCCCATCCAAACAATGACTCTCTCTCTCACTCCATCCCTCCTCTACACATCCGTGTCCACAGATCCAGATCCTCATCAGTCTCAGGGTCTGGGCCATATTCTAGATGTGAAAAACTTTTTTTTAATGTTGTGTTTCTTATTTAAATTATATTATTTAACTCTGAACTTATTTGCTTTGAAATTTCTGTGTAATGTTTTGTATTAAAAGGCAAGGTTAGGGAAAAAACGTGGTGGTTCAGAATGGATTAATCCATTTTCAGTTATTTCTTATGGGAAAAATTGATTCAGAACTTGACTGAATCACATCTCGATACTTCCTCTAGAACAGATTAATGTAAAGGTTTGGGGTTCTACTGTATTGCTATATAAATATGTGTACATAGGCCAATACCTCTATTTTTATGACTTACCATAATATATTTATATAAGTGCACACTGATGTTTATGCCTCTATCCATAGCTTTGCTTCCTAGATTTTTCCTCTTTTTCCTTTTACCTTTCTCCTTCCCCACCATCATGCTCACTCTTCTTCTGCCTCTTAGTAATTCCTCTCAGCTAGATTGCTGTTGCTCCACCAGCATTGGGATTTATACATCCATCTCATTGTTGATATTAATTCCCTAGTTGTTCCCCTGTGCATTGATGTTGTCAGCTCACTGCTCCTTTCTCCTGCCTCCTCCTCCCCCATGTCCCTCTGGAAACTTCAGTCCCCTTGTTTTCTCCTCAGGCTTTCTTCCCATGCCTATCTTCCAGTGATAGGCAAAACAACAAGAACTGAGACAAAACAAAAAGAAAAGAAAAGATTGAATGAAAAAAGAAAAGAGTCAAAAGAAAACAAAAGAATAAAAGAGGGGGAAACTAGGAAAAAACCCTGGACAAACATACATAAGTCCAGGTTTGTCCACTGACCTTTATGACTATCTCCCCACTGTTCCTTGCCACTCGGAGTTCCTCAGGGTTGTTGTGGCTTGGCTTTGCTCCCTTGCTGATCTACTATGTGCCCTTCTTGGTTCGCCCTACTGTGGGGGTGTTCGGTCTGGACACACTCCCCACAGTGTGTCCCCAGTATTGTCCTCTGCCATGGTATGCTTCAGTGAGGGGACACTATGTCTTGAGATGCTGTTGACTCTACTGTCCTCTTGGTGCCTTAGCAGCTGTGTGCAGTGACGTCATCCTCAGGACTTGGTGTACCAGTAGGGGGTCTAGTTCCTTGCTCTCCCTTTTTCCTTCTTAGTTTGCTTTTGTATGGCCCCTCTCCTCAACCTGTACATTTAGTGTTGTCCTCCATAGCACACACTTCTGGTGTGTAGGGCGGGGTTTGGGAGATGGAGGGATTGATGGTGGTGCTGGTGGTGTGTCAGTTTGGTTCTAATTGGGACCATTCCTGTGGAGCTCTCTGTTCAAGAGTTGCTCTATGTGGTTACATTGCCCTCAAGCTTTGGCAAGCAGTGGTGGGGTCTGCACTCATACTCCAATTTCTGTGGAGACATAAACGATACCCTCTCCCTGGGTGGATGAGTGTCCTACTCCCCCAATGCCATCATCGCCTCTGTTTTTTTGTATTTTTTTCTTGCTTTTCTCTCCCCCTACATGTTCCCTTTCTTTGTGGTGGAATGACATGTCTGGTTTCTTAAAGATATGAAGTTAAACAAGGGGCCATCTAGCAGAGAGGCAACAAGCCCACATGGGAGAAGCATATCAGCCTGTGTGATCATGAGATGTTGATGGAAGCAGGCAACAGGCACCAGAAAACCCCAAACAAAAAAACATTGTTGAGAATGAGGGTGGTCACAGCAGAGACTCAAAATCCATCTGCAGAGAATAGGACATCCCCTCAGAGAAGGGTCACAAGGAAGGGATGAGTCAACCAGGGCGCAGTATAGAACTGAGGAAACACACAATATTCCTCTGGTTCTATGAGGCTTCCTCACCCCCCACTATCATGACCCCAGTCCTGACTTTCAGTTCTGACTAGACCGGAGCATGTACACTACTGCAGATAAGAGCTCACAACACACAGAATCCAGGTCAGATAAACCCTTCAGGAACAGAAATGGGAGTAGCGATACCAGGAGCCTAGGGGGAAGGTGAGAGGAGGAAGGGGGAACCTATTGCAAAGAATGATACATAACCCCCACCCCTAGGGGAATGAGCAACAGAAACACAGGTGAAGGAAGACAATGGTTGGTGTAAGATATGAAAACAATAGTAATTTATAATTTATCAAGGGGTCGTGAGGGTGTGATGGGGGGAGGGAGGAAAAAAAGAGGACAGAAAAAATACCAAGGGCTCAAATAGAAAGTAAATGTTTAGAAAATGATAATGGCAACATATGTACAAATATGCTTGATACAATTGATGTATGGAATGTTATAAGAGTTGTAAGAGCCGTGAATAAAATGCTTTAAAAATTAATAAAACAAACAAAGATTTACAGTTTGGGGCACTCACAGAGGCAATTGTCCTGTCGAGTTGCTATGAGCCAGCATGGACTCAATCACAATTAGTTTGGTCTGGTACTTTACAGCCACATATGAAACTTGGCATAAGTGAGCCTCCCTCCTCGGAGTGAGAGCTTTGCTCTCTAACACTTTGAGTAGGTCTTTTGTTGCAGATTTGCTGGTTGCAGTGTGTTTGGTAACAGTTACAAATACAAAGGAAGAAAACATAGTTATATATAAAAGTTATTTTAACAAACAATATATTCTTTTATAAACCTGATTTAAGTCCTTCTGTCAATTACACTAACGTGTACTGAAGGCCAATTTTGCCCAGGACACTATAATAATGAACTGATGCAATATAAATTCATTTATAGTTAAGTTTCTCTATTCTTTATTTTTTATTGTGTGACATTCCTTATCTGAAAGTATTTATAAAATACTTCTAGTGTTCTAATTGCATCATGTACCTCATTTTTAATTTTGAGTTTATATCTGACATTTTTTTAGTTTAACATTTTCGTTTAAATACCTTTATAGATTTTATTTTTTGGGACAAATATTTTAATGCTAGAGATAAATAAGTCATTAGTTATTAAAACTATCTGGGATATTGGTTAACTGGTCTTATTACTACAGAAGCAAAAGTATTTTTGAAATGACATTTTCATGGATAATTTGAAAAATAAGGTAAATAGTATTCAAAAAGCATGTTGAGATGCTCATTAATTTTAAATGTTCAAAACATTTTGAAACATCTTTTAAATTGACTACCATAATTCCACAACCTATAAGCTTTGCATTTTTTAATTAAAAAATTGTTTAAGGTTCAACTGATTGACCACCCCATTCATTTCTATTACTCTTCTCTGTTCACGAAAAGACACAGACTCGGACATCAGACAGAAGAGACCGCACACTTGATCTGGATCCTGTTAGCTTCTGTTTGTGAGTCTTGGGAAAATATCCAGCCTATCTCAACCTGGACATTGGAAATAACATTTACCTTATAAGATTGCCAATAAAAACAAAGAAAACAATGTTGGTAAAGAACCTAAAATATTGGGAGACACATAAGTGACACTGTATAGTGTTAGCTATTTCTAGCCTATCATTTATTTTTTAAAATCTTTGGCAATATTTAGCAAACTCTATTATAATTGTTGATCTATCTGTTTTTCTCCAATACCAGAATTGGGCTCCTTGGACCATCATGAACTGTGTATATTTTCTGTGCTTTCTTTAGAATCTAGCTGAATATCTTCTATAATAGAAAAAAACAATGAAATATGTTGAATTAGTGAATAAAAGGGGATTAATGAAATCCTGAAGTGGTTGGAAATGAAAATTAGAAAATTAATTTTCTAATTAGTAAAATACCATTAATAAGTTGTTAAATCGGTATATTTAAGGGAGTTAATCAAGTATATACAATCATATTAAAAAATAAGTCATTCATATTGAACATAATATTATATATTCTTTGCAGTCTTTATCTCCCCTGGTATTACATTATTAAATGTAGCAGCAAACACGAGACGGTAAGATGATAGTTGTAACTAAGGCAACCATGTCACTTCCTCATTTTTCTTTGCATTTCCCTTCAATCAATAAAACCTCTCAAATGAAACAGAACATTGTGTTTATGCTAATTTACTTTCCAGTTAATGTTTTTCAGGTATGTTCCTGCTGTGTGCATAATAATTTCCTCCCCCTTTTTAATCAAAAAGAGACACTCTGTTCAAAGGAATAGTTAGGTACCATGTTATTGTAGCTTTTTGAAAAGTTATCATTTAAAAGTGAATAGAATTTACTCTTAATAGATAAACACCTAATATTTCACCAAATCTAAAATGTATGTTTGTGACCATTTGGAAATTTGAAGATAGTATTAAGAATATAAAAGTACTTATCAGTAGTTGATTCCACGTGGGACTATAAGTTTATCCGATAAAAATATTTAAAGGGAAAAACTATAATTTAAAAACCATAGTGTCAAAATCTAGTTTAAAGGAGCAAATCATGATTAGCTATATTTCTTATATAGGTAATGCAAAATAATGTGCCACTGATTAATAATAATTCATTATTATTTAATAAGGAAAGAAAATAACATTTCAACCTATTAAACTTTCCTGAATTAGTTAATGAAAGTTCTCCTAACTTTATTACCATATGACATAGTTTTATCTATTTTGGCCTCTTAAAATTCATGGCATTTGAAATACAGGTATTTGTTACCATATATTGAAGGATGGGGAAAAGTAAAGGCAATCTTGATGATACAAATACAATTCCTGTGATCATGGAGAACAAGGTCAGGTGATTATTGAGAATGTACACTATGATGAGTGAAGGTCCTGAGTTGGCTTTTACAGGAGGAAAACTCGCCAGTTCATGAAGAGCCAGTAGACAGATTTGGAGTTTAAACAGTTGATCATAGGAATGGATTTACCATATGATCTTTGCTGGGGACTGAATTTCCTGCACATTGCATAGGTTCTGAATGTGATAGTTGGGTTTTGTGTCAAAGTGGCTGGGCCACGATTACCAGGGTTTCACGAATTGAGGTCTAGTAATCCCCAAGAATGTAATCCAGCACCATGTGAGAAACTCCATCATGGGATTTGCTGTGAGCAACCAAATAGTTGTGAGAAGATTGGGTGAGCTGCATGCCCCTTATTTAGGTCACAACTCTGATGCAATTGAAAAGAAATTTTCTTGAAGGTGTGGCCTACTATTCTATAAGTGGACATGATGGAAACGCTTGCTTTTTGTTGAGTCGGATTTTTGCATCTGGTTTGTTGACCCATGGTTCCTTCAACTTGAGGCAACAATCTAATATATTGCCTGATAACGCCAGGTGTCATCAGCCTGCCATCTGACCTAGTGACCTTGAAATCCTTCATTGGTCACAAGGAATCAACTTGTGGCAGCGCAGTGAGTTACAAGTTGCAATGCAGATCACAAGGTCAGCTGTTCCCAACCATTAGCCAATTCTAGGGAGAAAGAGGAGGCTTTCTAGTCCTGGCAATCTCCAGAGGCAATTCCAGTCTGTCCTGCAGGGACACAACGAGTCAGAGCTGGCTTGATGTCAGCGAGTGCAGACATAGCCTGATCTGATGATTCCTACACATCTGCAGCCACACGCACATGTTGGTTCTGTGGTCTGGGACTCCTCAGTCCCTGTAGTTCCATGAGTTAGGAGAAGCTTCCAGCTTAACATCTGACCCAGAGATGTGCAACCTGCCTGCACTCAGACTGCACTGGCCAACTTTGACACCTGTGTGAGCCAGTGTCTTATATTTCCCGGGTTTTATTTCCCTTGAGAATCCAGCCTAAGCAACTGTTACATGATGGATATGCAATATGTTATTTGTAAATATTTAGTTAAATTTCATCTTGGTTTTCTTTCTATTTGACTATTAGAAAGTTAGTTTTAGAGGATAGTGAATAATGGAATGAAATTATTCAAGACTAGCAAAGAAAGATATATTTTTAAAGCATTGTAACAAACAAGGATGAGAGATATACATCAGCAGATAGTATCAGCATACTAATGGTGAAGATGGACCAGAAAGAGTTCTAGAAACATTTAAAAATTAGGCACTACAAGATTAATGACAAATTGAGCTTGCATGCCCCCTCTTCACCCAAACATGTTAAACCATATAAAACAGAGAAATATGAAATAAACAAATAGAAGATAAATAAAATAAGCCTCAGTGCCTTGGAATAAGTATGAAGGATGGCTGTTCACCTTGGTTCTCTAGAGAAACAAAAGCAGTGATGCTTCTGTATGCATACGTATGTAGAGAAATTGGCTCACTACATTGTAGAAGTGAGCAAGTGTAATCTACTTTCAAAACTATGTGCCAGATACTAAGATGAAGGCTTCCCCTGAATTGTGTAACTTTAGGGGCTAATGAAACCAGAATCAATAGAAAAGACCACAAACTATGGAGGTGAATTAATTCAAGGTCAGCAGATCAGAAGGCAGGTGAAATGGCAGGTTACTGATGTTTCCCAGGATTACTAGGCAAGATGGCAAGTCATTGGCTCAATTACAAAGAACTGGAGGTTAATGAGTCAGAAGCAGGGTCTCTACTCAACAAAAAGCAAGCAAGTTTTCTCATCGTGTTCACTTAAATTGAAAGCAAACCATATGCCCCAGGCAATTAATTGCATTGGGGCTGTGACCTGAGCAAGTGTGTGATATTCTAACCAAATAGTCTTCTGTTATGGAGGCTTACAACTGATTGCTTGGGGTTGTATTGTGTTAATTCAGTTCATGGGACATTCTCAATTCACTGACATCAGGTTTATTTTTACTCAGACTGAATGAAAAAACAGTATAGAACTGCCTGCATGGGTTTCTAAAACTGTAACTGTTCATGGGAGTAAAAAGCCTCTTGTTCCTGCAGTGACACTAGTGATTTCAAATTGCTGACCTTGCTGCTAGTGGCACAACGCATAACCCACTACACCGTCATGGGGGAGTCTAAGTGAAATGAGTCAATTCAGACTCATAACAATTCTATAGAGCAGAGTAGCAGTGTCCATTTGAAGTTTGCAGGCTGTAAATCTTTTCAAATCAGAAAGCCTCATCTGACGCACTTTGGGTGTTGCATGAGCAGCCCAACCCCTGACCCACGATGCCAGCAGGGTTCCGGTGGGGCAGAGCAGCTATTAAAGACAAATCACTGACAATCCGGCCCGGCCCAGCTGACACCAAACCTTAATGGTCATAAATAGAACTACAAATATGCTCAACAAATATTTAACCAAGAGACTTCAATAGCATAACAAAAAGTAATATGCTATAACCAAGTTGGATTCTTACTAGAGATGGATGAAAGAAAAGTTCAACATTACATAGTCAATGCTGTACAATACATTAATAAAACAAAGGAAGGGACCATATGATTAGCCAGAAAAGGCATGTGATAGAACCCAATACCTTTTCCTGATCAAAATAAGAATGATTTTCCTCATATCAAAATAAGATTATTTTCCTCAGCAAAATGAGAATGGACTGGATATTCCTCAGTATGATTAAAATCATATATACAAAAACAATAAGAATCTTTGCAATGGTCTGCTAAAGTAAGGTCAGTAGTTCAAAAGCACCAGCCTACTCCATGGAGAAAAATGAGACTTCCTAACCCCATAAAAGGTTACACTCTCAGGAACCCACACGGGCAGT
This sequence comes from Echinops telfairi, assembly GCF_000313985.2. Taxonomy (NCBI): domain Eukaryota; kingdom Metazoa; phylum Chordata; class Mammalia; order Afrosoricida; family Tenrecidae; genus Echinops; species Echinops telfairi. The sequence goes on from NW_022103898.1 coordinate 56,998,865, forward strand.
TCCACTGTGCCATACAGGGTCACTGAGTCAGAATCAACTCCAGGACAGTGAGTTTGGTTTGGAGATACAAAAACAATAGCCAATAGAGGCTGAAAGCATTTCACCTAAGAATGGAAACCACACACACGCCAAAAAAAATGTCCTTAAGCACCACTGTAATTCAATATGTGTATGTGAAAATGATAGCTAAAGAGGAAAATGAAGGGCATACAAATACGTAAGGAAGACATAAAACTATCCCAATTCACAGATGACATGAGTCTGTACGTAGAATATCTCAGAGATTCCACAAGAACGTTACTGTAACCAATAGAAGGCTTTAATAAAGTGGCAGTGTACAGGATCAACATCCAACATCAGTTGGTTCCTACACTAACAAAAATTGGAAAATAAAATCAGGAAGATAATGCCATTTAAAGAGGCCCAAAAGAATAAAATACATAGAATTAAATCTAAGTTGGAATTTAAAAGGCTTACATATAAAAAGCTTCAAAGTATTACTGCAAGAAACTAAAAAAGACTCAAAAATGGAAAAACAATGCATTCTTATAACTAGGAAAACTTAACATTATAACAATGACAATATTACATAAAATGATCTATAACTATAATGCAATCTCAATCCAGATTCAACCAGCATTGTTCAATGAAATGGAAAAACTAATATCCAAGTTTATATAGGAAGGAAAGGGGCCCTGGACAGGTAAAGAATGATTAAAGAAGAACAAAGGTGTATCTGGGGGTCCAATTGTGAGACTTTTGTTTTCTTTATGTGAGGTGCAATCTATACTGTAGGTTGTATTCTTTGATATTATTATAAGTACTTTAAGTCTTTTTATTTTTAGCAAGCAAAGTTGTGTCATCTGCATATCACATGTTGTTAACGAGCCTTCCTCCAATCTTTATGCTGCATTCTTTTTCATATAGCACAACTTCTCATATTAGTTGCTCAGTGTACATATTAACATGAGTTAATTTTCATGAAGGGAAAGTCAACACGCAATTACAGTGAACAAAGAGAAGGATGCAAGAATAAAGGACAGTGACAATAAGTACCCTAATATACACAGTCCTACAACAACAGTAACGCCATACCTTGTGAATGGATATATAAGTCTAGATGCATGCTATATAGATGTGTCTGTCATATTGGACTACACTCATGTGAATATGTATGGACAGTATAATAGAGTACATAAAATATACATGAGAGCACATATGGGGAAAACTCCGGAAACTTCTTAGGCAAAAGAAACACCTTAAGGGGTTGAACTACTGGTTTTGCAGGCTAAGAATTACATCTAGATTAATTAGCATAACATGTTTTAGTGAGTAGAGTCTGGGTTCTAAAAAGTTTTTGAGCATCCATCTAATAAACAACTAGTGATCTCTTCCAACCGCGTCATAGGGGAGCGAATAAAACCAAAGACTCAAGAAAGCAATCAGTCCAAAGGAATAATGTGCCCATGAACCATCACCTCCTATAACCTGAGACTAAGAGAATGGGATGCTGCCTGCCTATGACTACCAACCACAATAGAAGGCGGGGCCCACAGGGGCAGGGATGTAGAACAGTGCTAGCATGTATTTAAGAACATACTTACTGATCTGATAGATCCGAGAAACGCCAAGATGACTGACCTACGTCACCTTCTAATATAGAACTGAGGCCATTCTAGGAGGCCACCTCTCCAGAAAATAATCTAAAATAACATACTGACCTATAAAATCAGTAAACCAGCTAAAGGGCTTGCTCTCTAGAACAATCAACGATGGAAGACCAGAAGAGCCATAGAGCTGAGCATAGAGACAAGAAAGCAGGGGGACAGGACAGCCAGACCGACAGAAAGAGGAACCCAAGGGAGAGATCGCAACCCAGGACACAGAACGATTTGGGTATGAATTGTTTCATAGGAAATAAAAAAAAAATTTAATGTGTAAGCTTTCACCTAAAATACACGAAAATGTTTAGAGAAGAAAGCTGTATAAAGGAATGCTTGTTTCATTTTGTATAGACTCCATCGTTTTCAAAGAAAGGTTAGCATCGGGTAGCTAGGCAATTGGTTTAAGGGTCTATCCCTTAACAGTACTGTGAGGAACAAAGTCTGGTTTTGCTTAATGAAAAGACATAATTCTCTAAAGCCACTACACAATGTTTTAGCCACATGTGGGTATTTAAATACAACCTTAATTTAAATTAACTTAAAAATCCTTTTTAGTTCTTCATTTGTAGTCCATGTTTTCAATAGCCCCATATTGCCTATGGGCACCCTATCCAATAGTGTACATGTAGGACATTTCTATCATCAGAGAAAGCTCTATTGAACAGTGATTCTTTAATGTATGATTGTTGTTAGGAGATTTTGAATTACCTCTGACCCATCGCGACCTTGTGTGCAGCAAAATGAAACATTGCTGGGTCCTGCGCCAATCTCACAAGTTTTTCTATGTCTGAGCCCATTGTTGCAGCCACCGCGTCAGTCCATCTCCTTGGACCGTCCTCCTTTTCACTGCCCCTCCATTTTACCGAGCACGACGTCCTTCTCCAGGGACGGGTCTCTCCTGACAGCATGTCTGAAGTATGTAAGACGAAGTCTCGCCAGCCTTGCTTCTGAGAAGTAATCTGTCTCTATTTCTTTCAAAACAGAGAGGTTTTTCTTTTAAGCATTTTATGGTCCTTTGAACATTCTTCTCCAACACCATACTTCAAAGGCATTGATTCTTCTCAGTATTCCTTATCTCATGTCCGACTTCCACATGTCTATGAGGCCATGGGAAATACCATAGCTTGGATCAGGCTCACCCCAGTGCCCAAAGTAACACCCTTGGTTTTCAGCACTGAATTGGTCAGATGCAGGAGATTTGCCTAATGCAACCTGTCTTTTGATCTCTTGACTGTTGTATGAGCATTGATGGTATCAAACAAATAATAAAAATATAAGATAATATGTGTATTTACAAGAATAAATGCTACTGACATTGATATTAGTCTTTTTTTTTCAGGATGGCCAACTATTTTTAAGTCCAATTAAAGCAGAATTCTTGAATTGGATGCAATAATCCATAACACAAAGAAAGCTATTGGTAAATTCTAATTTATTAAGTTAAATTAAATACTTACAGTTTATCCACACCATTGAAAACCAGAAAGAAAATTAGAGAATAGCAGAAAAAAGAGGCAGTACATATACTTGCAAAATCTTGTATGCAGATTTCCACAAATCATTAAAATTAAACTAATAGAATAAAATGGACATGAGACAAACATTTATTTCACACACAAATAAAACAAAACAAATGGCAATAAACAGATAACCAATGAACATTTGAGATTGTGCCCAACATCGTTAGTCATTAATGTTGAATAGAACATCAGGGAAATACAAAATAAAACACAAAGATATATCCTTCTCACAAACCAGGGTGATTTCAGCCACCGGGTTAAAGCTAAACATAAGATGTATAAATATTGAGAGGGAGAAAATGTTCCTTTCAAAGGCATCCTTTCTTGATCCTCTCTTATTTTTGCAAGAATGCTAATCATTCGTTATTACATCTTTGACCCTCAAATGCCATTTCAATTTCTACCAAGGATAAAGTGTAAGTTATGTTCCCTTTCATGTGGTAACAGATTCCAAAGTAAATTATAATTTAGATAGCAAATATAAAAATTGTTTAGCAATAGAATTTTCCAGTTTCTAGATGAGGGAAGTGGTTTTTTTTTATAATTATTCACATCTGGTGGTGCTACTTACATCACATTACATGTTTAGTGTAATAAGTAGATTGAACTATCAGGAAAAGAATTTTGCCTTCTGGTCACATCTTAAATGAGAACATTTCTAAACTAGTAAAGCACATTTGAGAGCTATATTTATCATATCTGATTTTCTATAAAATGAAGTCTTAACATTACCCATCTGCTTTTGCAATCAAGAACTAGACCCATGTGTACAGTAAGACGGAAACACTATCTAAATATATTCTGTAACTCATAATATCCAGGTCACCTTGAACTATCAGTAGGAAAAATTAATGTTATTGTATTACACTATGCAAGATACTGAAAAATAGAGATATGAAGATAGATTTTTATTCTTAAATTAATTGTATAAGAAAGAATTACAATATCGATATACAGTGCTACTGTTGGAGTGACAGAGAGTGTATTGTCTCTCAGAAGAAGGAAGAAAGAAAGAAGCTCAGATTAAAGCAGGGATATATTTTTACCCAGTTGATACAAAACCATTCTCATTTTGAAGATAAAAATGGGATTATTCTACAAGTCAGCATCAATTAAATAGTATATAACAACAACATTCTTTGGGAAGCTAGTTTGGTCCCAGATCTCCATAGCTCGGTTGGTTGTCTTTGCTGTCTTTTGAAAGGATTCATTAAAAGAATAAACAGTTTAGTCTAACTTCATAGAATTGGTTGGTAAAATGTCTTCATAGCTTATGTTTGAATAGAATCTATTGAATCTTAGTTAATTATGAATTCCAATGCTTTTGTAAACTTCTGGAGGTAAAGACTCCTATCTGTGCTTCTCTTTCGCATAATAATTCAATAGAAAGATGATTAGTAAGTGCTCTCTTTGTACATAACGGTTTATCTTTTAATTAAAAATAGAAAATAAGATTTTTGGATGGTTGATCTAATTATCATTTTGTTGTTAGCTCCCATCCAGTTGATTTGGATTCCTAGGGACCAAATGTATAATTTCAGGGAACATGCTAGGTGCTACACTATCTCCCTAATTATTGTGACATTTGAGCTCATTATTACAGCCACTGTATCAGTCTCTAACATTTGATAGAAAGTAATACTGACTAAATGAATAGATGAATAACACTTAAGAGTATGAAATAATATGCATGATTCTGGAATATATTAGTCTGAGTTTTCTAGAAAAACACAACCAGAACCAGAACATATATTTATGTATGTGTGTAAAAGAAGTTGATATCAAGAAAGAAATTTATTTATATCAAACAAATGACCTGGCCTAGTTCAACTCAAGTCCATGGGCCAGACCCCTGCATACTTACTCAGCTGCTAAAGGTGAAGCAGGAACAGGGAGGCAACAGACTGGTGAGTAAGGGTTGTATGGATCCAAAGAACATGGCAGGATTCCAACAGCTCCCAGGGTCAGTGGCCACATGGGCTGTGACCCCAGAGCCAGATGCAGAATTCAAACAAGCAGGATCAAAGCAAGTAATAAGGAGAAGGACAAGAGAGAGAAGTCCTTCACCGCATCTCTTATAAAAAGGCCATACGCACAAGAAGACCTAATGAGGCTCTGTCCTGATTGAGAGGTTGGACTCCACCCATACCTCCACACAGGTGCATCAAGTTGACATAAAATCTAGCTATCACACGTAGACTATAAAAGTATATCCGTATATAATTAACATATTATCATAATTAGAGCATTTGATTGTCATAATATTTAATTACGCTTCACCAGCACAGAGGAAAATAGAACAAAATGTGTA
>NW_022103898.1:57004949-57007269 GCF_000313985.2 Echinops telfairi
AAAGAAGAATAAAAACAGAAAACTCCAAAATAAGCTCTACTGTGGATAATGTTTATTCTAGGGGTAGTTCATTTTAGTTGATTTCTACAGTTATCTGTCAATAGTTTATCATACTTTACAGAGATCTTTCTAAGGTCAAGCATTTTTTAAAGGACATGCTATCAACAGAAATCTCACAATGTCTGTTAATAAGTCATCTGAATTGTAAACACACTTACCCACTTGTCATTGAACCAATTCAAATTCTTAGAGACTGCAGGAGAGAGTACAAACGTGCTTAGGGTTTCCAAGACTGAATCTTTATAGACAGACAGCACTGTCCTCCAAAAGGCTTTGCCAGTACTAACCTTAATGTTAGTAGCACAATGTTTAAGCCATAATTCCTTTTATAAACACTACTATATATTTTTAATTCTCATTTTTTACCAGCTTTCCTGTTGTTTCAGGTGCCTTCCAAGTCAGTTCTAATTCACAGCAACCCTACGTGCAATAGTAAAAACACTGCTCCTTTGTTTTTACTCACAGTTGTATGTGTGTGTGTTTAACACATTGTTACAACTACTGTGCTAATTCATTTGGTTCAGGGCCTTCCTCTTTTTCCCTGCCCTTAATGTCCCACTTTCACACATACATGAAGCAATCGGAAACACCCTGGCGTGGGTCAGACACATATTAGTTCTCAGAGTGACATCCTTGCTCTTCAACCCTGTAAAGAAGTCTTGTACAGTACATTAGCCCTGTACAATATGTTGTTTCATCTCTTGACGTGAGCATGGATTGTGGATCAAAGCAAGATGAAATCCTTGACAACTTTAATCTTTTCTCCATTTATCTCGATGTTACCTGGTGGTCCAGAGGGGAGAATTTTGGTTTTCTCTATATTGAGTTGCAGTCCGTGCTGACGGCTGCAGCCCTTCATCCTCATCAGCAAGTTCTACTGTTTAGTGCTGTCAGGCTTACACCTCATAATTATTCCCATATCTTTAAATTTTGACTGTAAACTATTGTAAATATTATGCTAACATAAGACTATAGATATTGCAACCTGAAGAGTTTTCTAATCCATTGTGATGTCAAGAAAAAGAAAATATTACTGAGTCTTCTTATTTAATCCTGGTGAAAAAATAAATACAGTGTTATTATTTTTAAAGTGATTTAAATTACTGTACATATAAATCATTTTTAAAGAAAGAAAAATCAATTGTATTCTGACAAAAATTTGGGTTGACAAACTGGGTTTTGACAAAAAAATTGTGTTAATTATCATTGCTGTCTGTTTTAATCATTATGAAAAAAAATGCTTGGGGTCCATTAAATTAACTTCACAGCAGGATTCTGTGGCATTGACCTCTAATGAGAAATTTGAGGGTGTGCCTGGCATAGTCACACCCCTAGAACCATATTTATACCTATAATCATTTTTTCTCAGTTATGGGTATAGGCCGTGGACAAAGACAAAAATGAGATATTATTAAATAAAAATAAAATCATCATATAAATACAAACAAAAGTACAAGCTCTTTGAAACCAGGAAATTTGCCAGGTTTGTTCAGGCGTTTAAGTCTGTCTCCTCTTTTACTGCCCAATACAGTAACCTCTTTGAATAGCTCAGTACATATAGTTATCTACAACAATAGGATATTCAGACTGTTAGTGAATAAAAAAGTCTCCACTACAGTTTCAATCAAGAAGGTTAATGCTGATTTAAAAAAAACTAAGGGGAACAATACATGTGTATTAAATCTCCCATGAATCAATTTGTTCCAGTTTTTAATATTTTTCACTTTATTTTTCTTTGAGTTTTTTGTTTTACTTTGTTATTGTTAGTTTATTCATGAATATTTTTCTGTATATGAAATCCAAGGTAGGTAAATATATATTGACAGTTAAAAAAAAGAAAATGAATGCATGATATTAAGAACTGTCTGAAGTATAATTAATGCAAAGGAAAACTCCATTGTAATGGTGTGGTGACTTGCCCGGTACTTGTGGTGACATAAACTATCAAAACTGAGAGGAATGAGCTATAAATATTTAACCAGTTATTTCTAAGAGAATGCCCAGACTCCTTAAACAGAACCATCTCTAGGTAGGGAAAACCTCCTCATCAGACTGTACCTGTGAAGAGCCTTCCTCCTGACAAGAGACCCTTCTGAAGGCAAGCCTCCTTCAGTTGGGTTCAGCATTACAAATACCATTGCTACTCAGGAGCAACCAGGGTTGTGTTTCTGGTTTTGGTTTAAGAGCTCAAATCCTTGTGCTTTACACAATTGATGTATGTATGGATTGTGATAAGAGTTGTATGAGCCCCTAATGAAAC
>NW_022103898.1:57010880-57018503 GCF_000313985.2 Echinops telfairi
AAGTGAGGGATATGTTGCCTCCAAAATCCAAAGAGGTCCACTAGGCATTGAGCCTCTTTTTTAGTCATTGGGGACGCCAAATGCAGTAGCTTATCCTTCACTTTAGTGGGAATATCTCGACATGCCCTACACCACTGTACTCTGAGAAATTTTACTGAGGTGGAGGGTACCTGAATCTTCGTTGGGTTAATTTCCCAACCTCTTGTACGCAGATATTCTACCAATGAATCTAGAATCTTTGACACATCCTCCTTAGTGGGTCCAATCAGCATCATGTTGCTATGAATCAATGGGTATACCCTTAATGTTTTCTGACCCTGGATTGTGGTAACCTGTTATCTTCCCTAATAAACCCAATAAATGTGAGGGCTGTCAGTGAATTCTATGTGGCCATTGAAACAAATTATCAAACCCAGAAGAAAAATAGTGCCGTGGGAGAAATGGCTGGTATCGGAATAAGTAATGAACATGGGGGATAAAGGCATGACTGACCTCTGCCTCTGGCAATTGGCCTTGGACTGGGATGGAGATGGATTTTCATTCCCTCTACCAAGCAGTTGTCAAAGTCTGCTTGTCTATAGAATAAAATGAGTAAGATTCTCAGGCCTCAGCTCCTCGGTAAAGCAATCTGACAGCCTATTCAAAGTTATTCCTTCAACAAGTCTTCATTATACCATTCCCTTCATGTCACTCTTTATTCTAAAATTATCTTGATTACTTATTTCTCTGCCTCTCCTACCCTCACTCACACTAAGTAGAATGTATGCTCTATGAGGGCAAATATGTGGCCACTGTACACCAAGCGCCTACAGAACCAACTGGCATATGAAAAGAGTTACATAATTATTTGACTGTCATCTTTATTGACTAAATAATGTCTTGAGCACCTTAAGACAGTTCCAAAGTCAGAGCTTAGGAATCAGTTCGTTTATGCACCAGGGCAGCGACCTTTCCGTCTCTCCACATCACACAATGACTAGGCCAGGTTCTTTCATGGGCATAACACATTCTATTCTTTTAACCAATGTATTCCAATGAGCATTGACACATACCAATAGCAAGTCAAGAAAAACAGGCAAGACTTACCAGCAAAAGCAGGGGAGGGAAGGAGGGAACGAGAGTTCTGTTCCGTTGCAGTGGTCAGAAGCTCTACCCATCTGGGCTCTTCGCTGGATTCTTATCCAACTTGCAGGGAGGCGGGGGTGGTGAGGGAGGTTGCTATAGGTGTGATCATGCGTGCTTAGCCCGATAAGGGGTGCAACCTCAAGTCTTTAATCTGACAGCCTTGCATTCTCGTCAATTTAGTTGCCCTGGCATCCATTTTGTTATCTCTTTATTCTTCATTCTTGGTGGCCTTCTTCCCAGCCTTTTTATTTTCCATGATTACTCCATTTTGTAGGCTCTATTCTGTAAATTAATGAATGTTTTACTACACATTCTTTATTTTTGATTTGGTATCCCAAATTGGGGTATATGTACTCTGCACAGTTTAGCTCTTAAGTTAAATAAATCCATCATTGTCAATTGAACATTAGTATTGAATCTACATCATGGTTTTGAATCAGAGAAGTAGTAAGCTGTAGTAGTTTGATGACTTGGGGTCAAGTTTGTATGAAAGAGTAGGTGTGGAGTGCAACCTATCGATCAGGTCACAACCTGATGATACCTCCTTGCAGGCACGGCCTTTTATACGGGAGAAATTAGGAACTTCTTCTTCTTCTTTCTATCTCTCCCACTTCAAATCCCCGCTCACTGAAATATCACTGGGACTCTATGTCTGCCTTTAGGGTCACCCTATCCCGGAAGGAGTCATCACCCTGCCATATTCCCAACAGTCTTGGTAGGACTCCTCACCGATGCCTGTGGTCTCTCTGCAGCTGGACTGGGATGGCATGCCTTGTCTCTTGACGTTAAGTTCTTTCATATATGTATGAGGATCACTGGATTTTCCCCCACCAGACAACCCAGCCTAACACACAGGCCTAAATTTGAACTTTGGAATCTACAAACCCAATAGCCAGATACTGGGTATCTATGACTTTATCAAGTGCCATCAAATATGTTAGCTTATTTTTTGACATTTATCATTTCCTTAAAATAAAATCATTTGATCAAATTAATTACCTGTACAATGGTAAATTTTATTATTTTAATTATACTTTATATGGTTATTTTATATTTATGTTGTATAATTCAATTTTGGTCAAAATTAATGATAATTTTTATAGTTTTACTATAACTTGAGTTTTAATTTTATCGCCTGCAAGGTCTAGATTTGTGAATAGTTAGAGTTTATTGCTTTGCGTGCTTGCAGTTGCTGTTAGCAAAGAGAAGAAGAATGAGAAGCCAAGCAGGAGTTGCATGTGGACAGTGTGGCAGATTTTCATCCTCATCTACAGATGAAATCCCAAGAGATTTGGCTTATCTCAGACAGAGATGTCCTCTCCTGGGAATTGATTTAGGTAAACATTTACACAATGAGATTTGGCATATGTTTATCTCTAGAGACAATAAATGTGTACAATACATATTTTCCCCCCCTCAATCGCTCCCATTAAAGGCAGAAAGTTGAGAGAGATTTTTAATTTTCCATCTAGCCCCGAGGGAATGGGCATTGAACTAGGTGGGAGTATGTGTTTATGTATTTATGACACTGAAGTGAGTTGTTACTAAATATGCCGAGAAGAGCCTTTATGATTTAAGAATATGAGAAAAATTATATAGCTTGCCTGAGACTTCATAGTGACTAGTCGAAATGTCACTTTATTTGTTTTTTTATTTTTCCTTGAGCTGAGACAACTTGAGCTTACTCTAAGTACACGTGCTAGAGCAGCACACGCGTGGGAGAGATGTAGAAACCACAGACTGCTTGACCTCAAAAGACAGCAGACTGCGAGGCAAAGGATGATCTTTCTATTACTTGATAGAAGCAAATTTGGCCAAAAGAGAAAATCATGAAAAGGGAATTTATCCTTACACCATAGATTCTAATTTTACACAAAAGATATGAATGTGTTTTATCCTCTTGATCCTTCGTAGGTCTACTGATTGCAGTTCGTCATTTTATTTCTTGCATTAACCATCTACAGAATATGCTAGATCGGATTTCCAGCTTTAATTTATTTAAAATGGAGCAAGTACTTAAATCCCCATGAAGCACAGTTAGCCTAGGATTTTGTACTTAAAAATATATTAATTTCTTCTATCATTTATGTTTTCACATTGCTACTGAATTTACACGATTGTATGCAATTTTTCAAGCACTTACAAGCTTTCAAATTAAGTTTCAAGGAAAAAAATCTCTTACTATATGCAATTTATTCTATCTATTGCATAAAAATTCCATTATATATTTATGAGATTGTAATATAAGCAAATTTGAAAGAGAAAAAAGAAACACAAACAACGTGTAGCATAAAAATTAGCCAACCAAAAGAAACAGAATTGTCAGGGTACACTAAAGGGAGGGTATTAAAAAGAAATTTTCCAAATGCAATGAGAATGAATTAGAGAGAGAGTGGCAATTATTGGATAATTCTGTGAGTTTAAAAATTAGATATCAACCAATAGACTTTTAATTTTAGCTGCTGAAAATAATCCTAAATTCTTAAAATACCTCCTCTGCACTACTTAGGGTAACTCAAATAGTATCTGCCAAATGTAGCCTTTAAAAAGGCAAGAACAGAAAACGAACTCTAGACTAGTATAGCTTTGCTAAATCTTACTATCCTTCTTTCTGAAATATTTCAAAATTAACTTATCCTTTTATTTTAGTTTAATGTTCATTGTAATATAGGTGAGAACATGGGAATTTTTACCTAATGAGCACTGATGCTAAAATATATTATAAAAAGTTAAATAACAAACATTTCTGAAGTGAATTGTTTCAATAATCTCCAGGGCTAGTTTAATTCATGATTCAATTCTTTTTCCACAGTGAAAATTGAGCCTGTGTTGCTTCTTCTGACAGGAGTCAATGTCAAAATTGGCATTTATTGGTTTTCATAAATTAGTTCAATGTATCCTTTCAGCTTCCAACTTTAATTTTCTTCTTTGGCTGCTATTCTTTGCTCCTTCACTCTCTGCTGGCCTTGTTTTTGTGTCTGAAGTGAACTAAAAAATAAATCCAAGTGTGTAGTGTTTGCTTCTCTCTCAAGAATTACGTATGTTGTATTTTTTTCAAAGTAATTAAAATAAGATCAAATAAATGACCAGCTCATGATATTGATATCAATTGCCTCTTTTCTTATGACTCACTATAAAATACTTGCATATTTCATTACCCCAGAATATAGTTCATGATGAAAAGTTATTGACTGTTATCTTACTATGTAGAGAACACATTGTCTTTTTCTAAACAGTCCACTGTTTTATGGAGTTGAAATTGTAAAGTACTCAAGGCCTCAGTGGTTTCCTGGAAATACTCCAAGAATTAGATAGTTTCATTTTAAAACTACACAAGCACTATTAAAGACAATGCCCACAAAGCCTTCAAATGGATTCAGACTCATATGCACAGCAGAATGTGACCCCGTGTACGACAGGAGGAAACACTGCTCAGACCGGCAACATCCTGATAATTGTTGTTTGAGCTCATTCTTGCAGCCACTGTGTCAATCCACCAGATCACAGGTCTTCCTTCTTTTCACTGCCCTTCTTTACTAGTTATCCAAAACCAAACTCACTGCCTTCCAGTCAATGCTGACTCAGAGCAACCCCTTGTGAGTTTCCCAGATTGTTGCTGCTTATGAGACTAGAAAGCTCAGTCCTTGTCTTGTGGGCTGCAGACCCCGTGGATCACAGCTGAACACGTAACCACTATCCCACCAGGGCTCCATAGTTTACCAAAAATGATGTCTTTTTTCAGGGACTTATCTCTCCTGATAACATGTCCAAAATACTTAAATCCCTGCACTCTTGTTTCTAAGGAACGTTATGACTGTACTTTTCACCACACAGATTTGTTCATTCTTCTGTCAGTCCATGTTATTTTCAATATTCTTCATCAGCACTGTAATTCAAATGCATTGATTCTTCAATCTTCCGTATCCAAAGCTCATAAATAAAGAGATATAATTCTCATTGAGTGCACTTTGTGTTAGGCTGGGTAGGCTAGAGAAACAAATCCAGAGACACTCATACATATAGGAAAAAGTTTTATATCAAAGAGTAATTGTAAAAAGACAAAAACAAAGAACAAAAAACAAAGAGTATTTGTATATTAAGAAAACATCCCAGTTCAGTCCAGATCAAGTCCATAAGTCTGATATTAGTCCATAAATCTGACACTAGTCCATAAATCCGTCTTCAGACTCATGGAGCACATGCAATGATGTAAAATTCAGGGAGATCACAGGCCAGTAGGTGCAAAGCCTTGTGGATCCAGTGGCAGTGGAAGCATCTCCAGGGCTCTTGCAGGTCTAAGCATCGCTCCATGTGGCTGGTCAATAGGAAGGTGAAAGCAGAGAGAGTATGTGTGGCCTGCCACCAGGGAGAAAGAGAGGGGTTCGGCCTCCAGTGAGCCATTTCTCTCAGTCGTGTCTCCAAATGAAGTAAGTCATCAAGCTGCAACCTGATTGCCAGGCTAAACTCCACCCCTACATTTTATTTATCAAGTTGACATATAATTATGTAACTGCCACACATGATTTCATTTTTAAAAATCAACAATTAAATAATGCTTTTTTGGGGGGAGTGGGGGATCCTATTTATCCATTTCTTGTTGCCAATCTTAGGGAAGATAATGTATGGATAGGAGTGAAATCATCAATAAGTCTTTCTAGGTTTTCTATAGTACCTTCCTGTATTTTTCAAGTTCTCTCATTGAAAACAACTGACTAAAATTTATAGAAACATTCTTTCAAACATCTATAAATTCTAAAATCATGGAATGAAAGTCAAAATAAACATATTATTGTGTTATGTATGTATGTATATTTCCTATTTTCATTCCTCTTCTTGTTCAAATACTTTTAAACCTCTATGATCTCAAATGGTTGATTTAGTCTATAGGAGTGCTTACTTCCTTGATATTATTATTCCTCTTATAGACCATTCTATTATTTCACTAAAATTTGGCTCATGAGGTGAATTAGTTGTAAGACTAATTCCGATAATCTTGGGGGTTTCACCAGTCTAGATCTGTCCAGTATATCTATTATTTTTATGATTTAAAGTTTTACTCTGTATTTTTCTATCGCTCTCACCTGGACCATCTAATACGATCCCTTTTGGAGAAGTTAGTGAAGGAAGCTGGGCATCATCCAGTTCCAGTCTCAGGGACATCAAGGCTGGGGTTTACCTGGTCCATTAGCCCATTATATCAATTACCTCACGTCTTCAATTTTCTTATCACCACCCCTACTTTTTGTTGTTGTTCCAGATAGGAGAGACCAATAATTATACTTTAGTTGGCTGCTCATGAACTTTTAAGACCCCAATCAATACTCACTAAAGATCATTGTAGTTTTGGACCATGTGATGCCAATTGGCCTTGGTGTTTCTCAGACTGTGGTCCTGAGCTAGAACCATGCACCCAAGGTGTTTGGTTATTCCTAAAAAGTGTTCATATTTTCCCTTGTGTACTGCAGTATAGGTAAATATACATGTAGAACTGTCCTTTGTCAATCCTGTATATAAGGAAGCTCCAAAAAGTTCATGAAATGCAATTAAAATATATTGAACATTTTCCATGAACTTTTTGAAGCCCTATGGGTATAGCCTTATATTGCCTCCCACATCTGTTCAACCTGTGTGTCTATCTTATAAATCTACTCCTACATCACTGTTATGGCAGGACAATGTATATAACAGTATTTGTCTCTTTTCCCTTCAACTCTTGCACTCTACCTAGTGCACTATATATTCTTTTTTTAAATAAATCATTTTACTGTGGGCTTGCACAACTCTTATCACAATCTATACATCCATCCATTGTGTCAAGCACATTTGCACATTTGTTGCCAACATCATTCTCAAAACATTTTCTTTCTACTTGAGCCCTGCTATCAGCTCTTCCTTTTTCCCTCCCTTCCTCCTCATCCCTCCCTCATGAACCCTTGATAATTTATAAATTATTTTTTTTCATGCATACACTGACTGATGTCTCCCTTTACCCACTTTTCTGTTGTCCATACTCTTTACGAGTAAATCTGACTAAGTGTATCCACTTTCTCAATTGCAGTTCATAAACTTTCACTGGTGCATCTCCATTCTTAGACGATGCACAGAATGTAACCAAAACCAAGCCACCTGTCATCAAGCCAATCTAGGATTTCAGAGACTGTAGTTCTTTCAGGATAGACAGCCCATCTTGTTTTGTGGAGTGGCGGTTTTGAACTGCTGATGTTGCAGGTAGCACCCCAGCCCTTATCCCACAGAGCTCCTTTGCAAACAGTGTAGAGACATTTTCATCCAAATACTCTCTCTCAATCCAGAATTCTTTTCCATCAAAGAACCATCCTTGTTTAACCTTCTAGAAGATATAATGTTACTATCTGCAAAGCCATTACTTAGCTAGACAGTTTGATTTTACATACAATTTTCTATTGTTGAAATACAAATATATCTCTTGTAGCTTTATTCGATTGGAGTTAATCTTGTTCTCTGAACTACACACGAAAA
>NW_022103898.1:57020128-57021957 GCF_000313985.2 Echinops telfairi
ATTGGTTTATTCTGTTGTGTGTGGGGTTGCCTTGAGTTGGAACTGACTCAATAACACCCAATAACAACTTCTCTCTGTTTATCTATGTATTTATTTTTGTGTGTTTTTTATTCTAAATGAAAGAACATACAGGAAGAGATCCTTTTAAATTGATTAATAAGTTATCATATAATTTTACAACCCAGTTCTGTCTAAAACTTAATAAAATCTTATTCAGAATATCTTCTTAAATTGGTAATCTCCCCAAAACAATTTACTTAGTTGATGAATATTTTCAGAGAAGTTCTGAAAATCTCTTTGTACATGTTATAAACTACTATGTTGGGAAAATTTTAATGTTCTTGATATGAATTCTCATGCACTTCCTCACTTCTCCTTCATGCACAATATTGCTCATTTAAGATGAAAGTCACCCTTTCTAATTTATTATTGCTAACATTTGCTCAGTGTGGTCTGCCAGGATTTTAAAATAATAATGTTTGCAATTTTATTTCCACTTTTAATTTTTATTTATCCGCAACTCCTGAAGAGCACTGCTTTTGTAGCACATGACTAGCATAGATTTATAACACTTCAAGCAGTTTTTACTTCTAATTATTTTTCATATTTTTATGGGTCTGCTCTGAGTTTTTAATTACTAGTACTTTAAATACCTAATGTATTTTGCCTCTGCAATTAAAGTACTTGCTTACTTTTATTGTGATCAGAGAACATGATTTATATGATGACAACAATTTGTCTTTTAACTATTATTTGAGAATTTTTCATAGCCCAGATAGCCAGTTTTTACAAATATTCTACATATATATGATAAATCAATTTTCTCTATTTATGGCAGAAGTCTATACAATTTAATTGCATTAGGTTTATTAACTTTAGTTCTCAAACTTTCAATTTTTTCTTATGAACTAGGATCTACTTTACTTAACATAAGCTGAAAGAAATTTGTTAAAATAGTCCCATGACTATGGATTGATTACTTTTTCTCCTAAAGGTAAGTAATTTTGCTCATTCATTTTTGAAGTTCTATCAATAGAACTATGCTACATTTCTGTGACTGAAATGCTTTATGGAAGTAGAAAGCCTCTTCTTTCTCTAGTGGAGTTGCTAATGGATTTGAACTGCTGACCCTGAGGTTAGCAACATAATGTAAAACTCATTATACAGGGCTCCTTATTGTATATATAATACAGTGTAATTTTATGATAGCTTCATTCAAAATTACCAGTGCTATCCATTTCAGTTTACTAATGCATAGAATATCTAGATTTATATGTTCAATTTCATTGTTATGTCTTTGAATTTTCCAGAATTCATATTTCATGCATTTAACATTTTGATTAATGATTCTTTGTATTGCTTTCTTCTCTTTGAGCAATATAGTAAACCCAAACCTCCATTGATAAATATGTGATTGAGCTCATAAGGTGCATTGACAAGAGAAGCTAAATCCTAGAGTGTATTAAATTACAAATATAAACATTATTTATATAACACATGTAAAGAGGAAAGATACATGAAAACTTAAAATCATGACCCAATTACAAGTGCAGGGATCAATTGTTTAACAGACCAACGATTGCTCATATGTAAGCTCATGCTGAATTTGAACAAAATTTTAAAAACTTTAGAACAAAATACAATCTTAATTATATCCCACATAAATTGAGGGAACAGCTCTAAGAAGAGATTTGATGCATTGAACACTAATGACTGCAGACTACATGAGACTATTTGGCATTTCAAATATTATACACGATGAAGGTAATTAAAATCAGGAATTAAAGAAAAGAACAAAATGAATGGCAGAAAACTGAAAATTGCTCTTA
>NW_022103898.1:57023433-57024573 GCF_000313985.2 Echinops telfairi
ACCTCATGATCACACAGGCTGGTGTGCTTCTTCCATGTGGACTTCGTTGCTTCTCAGATAGATGGTCACTTATTTATCTTTATGCCTTATCTTTTGATAGCCAGACACCATCAGCTGTCTTCACCACATTTGCTTATGCAGTCACTTTGTCTTCAGTGATTGTGTCAGGAAGGTGAGCACCATGGAATGCTAGGCTATAAGAACAAAGTGTTTTGCGTATAGGGACTACTTGAGCAAAGGCCCAATGTCCATCTGCTACCTTAATACTAAAACTATAAATATATGTACATAGATCTATTTCCCTATCATCATATATAAATATGTTTAAATATGCACATGACTGTATTTATACCTCTATAAATGCCCTTTGCCTCCTAGTTCTTTCCTGTATTTCTTTTTACTTTCCTCTTGTCCCATTATCATGTTAAGCCTTTATTTAGGTTTCAGTAATTCCTCTCGGTTACATTGCACTTGATCAAGCCCTACCAGGCGTCCTACACCTTCCTTGCCATCAATTTTATATCCTTGTTGTTCCCATATCCCTGGGTTTGTTAACACGCACTTCCTTTCTCCCACTTCCCCCTCTCCCATGTCCCCCCTGAACAGCCAATCCCATTGTTTTCGCCTCCAGATTGTTTATCCTACCTATCTTATCTAGATAGACATGCGGTGACAATAATAAGCATAAAAACAAGACAGAGTGAAACAGAGCAACAAAATAAAACAAAACAAAAAAAGAAAAGCCTATAAAATAGTGCAAGGTCGGTTTGTTGACCTTGAGGATGGTTTTTTGGTTCAGTCTGATGGGGTCTTACATCTGTCCCCAAACTCTATTTCTGGTTTTCTCCAGGGACTTCATTGCTTTGCTCTCCTTGCTGTTCTGTTGCATGCCCTCAGTGTTTCACTGCAGTGTGGTGGGGTCAGATGAGGCACAATTCCGGCACTGTGTCTCTAGTGTTGTCCCCCGTAGCACTATGGGCCAGTGAGAGATGGCATGTCTCATTGTGGGGCCGGCCTTATGGTCCTCTCTGTGCACTGGCTGCTTTGAGCAGAAATATCTTCCTCAAGGCTTGGTGTGCCAGGATGTGCTCCACTCTCTCTCCCTCACCCTTCATTTGTTCCTATGTGCTCTGATCAGAC
>NW_022103898.1:57025913-57027616 GCF_000313985.2 Echinops telfairi
ATCCACCTTGAGTTTATTCTTGAGAATGGAGTGAGGTAAAGGTCTTGCTTCATTTTTCTGCAGGTAGATATGCATTTTTTCCAACACCACTTGTTGAAGAGAGCATCCGCTTCCCATTTGATATTTTTGGGGGCCTTATTAAAGATCAGTTGGTGTATGTTGATAATTTTATTTCTGGGTTTTCAGGTTTTTTCCATTGGTCTGATAGCTGTCATTATACCAATACCACAGTTTTGACCACTGTGGCTGTATAATAGATGCTAAAGTCAGTTAAAGCAAGCCCTCCCACTGTATCCTTCTTGGGGAGTTCTCTACTAATTCTGGGCTTCTTCCCTCTCCATATGAAGTTGATAATCAGATTTTCAAACTATTTGAAGAAAGATAATGGTGTTTATATCAGTATACCATTAAACTTGTGTAGTGCCTTGGGCAGAACTGACATCTTTATTATATTGAGTCTTGATCCACAAGCATGAGATATTCTTCTATTTGTTGAGATCACTCTTGGTTTCTTGTAATAGTGTTCTGTAGTTTTCTTCATACAAATCTTTTGGTTTTTTAGTCAGGTATATCCCTAGATATTTCTATTTGTTCCTGGCTATTGTGAAGGGTACTACCTTTTTGTACCCCTCTTCTGTGGTCTTGTCTGATGTGCATAGCAGTTGGATAGACTTATGTTTGTTGATCTTGTGTCTTGCCACTCTGCTATATTTCTCTATCACTTCTAGCATTCTCCTTGTGGAGCTTTTGGGATTTTCCATATATAACAGCATATCATGCACGAATAACAATAGTTTCACCTCTTCCTTACCCCAGCAAATACCTTTAATTCCTTTTCATTGTCTTTTGCTGTTAGCTTGGACCTCCAGTATGATATTAAATAAGCATGAGGAGAAGGGACATCCTTGTCTGGTCCCCTGTTTCAGTGGCATTATATTTGTCTTTTCTCCATTGACTATCACCTTGGCTATTGGCTTTTCATTTATAACTTGTATTGTGTTGAGGAATTTTACTTCCATTCCTATCTTCTTGAATGTCTTAAATAGGAATTGGTGTGAGTTCTGTATGGCCTTCATAATGGATTGTGACCCAGCAGAAAAGTACAGTGATGTGAGAGGAACCATTGGTATAAAAATAAGGTAAAGGAGGATAGAGGATGGAGGCATGTCTGATCTCTGCCTTTGGCAATTGGTCTAAGTTTGCTGTGGAGAAGGATTAACCTTTTCCTTATTAAACCCAGAGCAAGTCAGAGATAGCCATCCCATTCTTGAAGGTTGTTTCCTTTCACCATACTTACTCAACCTGGAGGCTGAGCAAATAATATGAGAAGCTGAACTATATGACGAAGAATGTCACGTTGAGTTGTAACTTTTAATCTTAAATGCCTTTCTTTTGGTGGGGAGGGATCTGTCATGCTCACTGTTCTACAGCATCTAGTTCCAATCTCTAGTGCCTCTTCTGGGCAATAAAGGAGCATGGGGCAAGTCTTTGAAGTAAATTTATCCAAACACACTTCAAGAGTAGCACCACCTGATGGGTGGGCAGAATGAGTACTTTCCCCAGCTTGATAATGGTAGCTCTTTTGGGCCTTTCCTAGGTGCTACTGAAATCTGTTTTCATGAATTTCACAGGGCAAGTTTGGAGTTTAATCTTTAAGGAAGAGCTGTCTGGCTGTCTGTCTGGACGACTGAGGGACCTTTCAA
>NW_022103898.1:57032359-57038327 GCF_000313985.2 Echinops telfairi
TTTGCTTTGCCTGTCCCACAAGCAAATCTGTGGTTCTCCCTAAGTATGTGTTAAAATATTTCAGAGATATTGGTATTATTTATAAGAAGGAGCATATTTTTATAGCTGGATGCTAAGTTATCACAGCTATTTGGCTGGGTAATAATACTGACATAAAATATCAGATTACATAAATCCTAACAACTATTGGAATTGGTATTGTTTTTAAAATTATAATTTTCTATTTATTAATTTGACATTTTTTATTGTGGGACTAAGCCTTTGCTTACTTCAGCTTTGTTGAACAGATACACATTTTTGAACAAATATTTAATTGAAGACTGGGGTTACTTTTGAGACTAGAGGGCCCTGGGGACTATTGCCCTGAGATATCTTCAAAACCTGACCTGCTAATAGGTATGATATTTTTAAAAGCTACTTAAATTTTCTGAGCTTCAGCTTACTCATTTGTAAAACAGGGATGATAATAATTGCTCCAAATGATTGATGTGAAGATTAAATGTATTGAACTATGGAAATGATGGAGATCACTGCCTTGAGCCTAGTAAATACTATGAGCTAAATTTGATAACTAATCATTAATATTATCATCAATATGCAATGTCCTACACCACAGTTACCACCCTGTAATATTTAAATATCAGTTTCAAATTTTTTTCATGAGATGGTCAGAATTATCTTGGTACATTGTTTCATGTATCTTCATTTTCACTGCATTATAGAAAAGCACTATCGTAGCAGAGTCCTATTAATGCCAAAAACCCCAACTAATCTCACTGCCATTGAGTTGATTCTGACTTATAGATACCCCTGGACAAGGTAGAAATGTCCCCATGAGTTTCTGAGATTCTAAGTCTTTACTAGAGTAGAAAGGTCACTATTTTTTTCATCTGAACTTACTGATTGTTGCAAACCACTGACCTTGAATTTAGCAGTCCAAAGCATAACCACTATGCTAAATTCATACTATTTAGTGGCCTACTTTATGGTCATCTTTCAATATGGAGAATGGATTGATACTAGATAAAATTTGTGATATGATAAATTAAGTTGAGTGTGCAAAGCAAAGTGAGGTCTTGACTGGAAGAATTAGCATTTAACCAGCCATTTAACAAGCCCAGGAGAGCAATTAATTGATCGTTTTGAGACGAAAGATGCTATCCTGTTGAAGGCCATATTTGAGGAAGTTCCATAAATAAATCTGCAACTATTTGCAATGTCATCATCCTGGAGCAAGATGACCAAACTCCAAAGAAATCATACTAATCCATACTCATCCTAATCCTTTTGTGGCCTGTGGGAAATATAGTGCCCACCTACATTTTCACCCTGGGGGGGGGTGGGGGCGGGGAATAGCTCATGTTTAATACGAATTACCATCTGGTAGAGATGTGTATAATTGTGTGACTCTGAAAAAATAGGCCTCACCCTACTCATCCCAGGACCAGAGATACCCCAGGACACATGTGTTTACCAGTTGTATCAAAATGCACTTCACCTTTTAAAAAGTCTTTTTTTATTACTTTAAAATGTCATCCATTATTGAAAATACATGATTTCACCAATTTAAAGAAGAAAATAGCTTGATCTTGAAAGGGTTAATGGAAATGCAGAAGAGTAAAGTTATGTTAATGTAGCTAGTGAATTGAATATTCATAGACAATTATTATTTTTTATGTTTTAGGGGTATGTTTTTAATGTAATCTTTAACTCTGTTTTCCTCCTAACATGACAATCACTATGTTTTGAATAAAGAATCCTATTTCATATTTGCCATTAAACCCAATTGTATTGTTTTCTCAAACTTCATTTTGTCACCAACTGTAATAAAGATGACATAGTCCACCAGAATGTAAGTCACGTCTGATATGTATACGAATTCTAGATTAGAAATTTTTTCTTTTGAATTCAGTGTATTTTTAGTCTGAAAGTATCATTTTGATGACTATTGAATGACATGTAATTTTTCAGCTTTGAACTTGAAATATGACTTGGATGATTATTAAGTAGCCCCATAGGATATGCAGAAAGAACATCTCAGCATGAGACAAATTTACATTAGTGCTGCATAAGTTTGATTATCAGAGTAAATCATCCACATCTAAAGTTGCTATTATTTTCACCTTTGAAGTCAACAATTCCCCAGGGATATTTTGTCTTTTAGGCACAGTTGAGCAGACATTATAAGCCTGATTTAAGAGATTCCTGCTTCTTTTTAACACCAGCAATCCAGATGTGAATTTTGACTTTTAAAAAGCAACTAAGTCAATTATTTTTATCTAGAATTTACATAATGTAAAAATTACTTGATACACAAAAAGAGGCCATTACCTACATGGTTCATTTTGAAATATATATATTATATATATATACACACACACACATATATATATGGCACTTGAATAGCTAAAATTTAATTTAAAATAAAGTACTTACTATAGTTTCCCTCCTATCTAAAATACATTAATGAAAGCTGCAAGTCATAACCCCACACACACACATACACAAAGTCTTAAATCTCATATTCTTTTTTTATCACACACAATTATTCCTTTTTATGGAAAAACTATAAAAGTTTACTCGTTTGATTTCAGGTTATATTCCTTTTCGCCCTCAGCTTTTATTATCCATATTGACCTAAATATTTGCTTCTTATGTTCTTCCCTTTAATCCCACTCTTGATGAATTTTTCTTTAATTATGCATCTTTAAAAGATAGAAATTAGGAATAGACACAACATAATAGAAAAAAGAGAGGATAAAAATTTGGGTTTTCAATTTCAGACCAGGAAAACTCTCACAATAACCTTCCTGTCACACTTAATTTATTCTATATCTAGTTAAGAATAAGCTTGATCATTCCCTAGTGTTGACTTCTAGTGTATCAACTTAAGTTTCTTGCAAAATTTAGAATTTAGACTTTTTTTTTTCCAGTTGACTAGTTTAAGATCCACCTTTAGTTTCAGTCTTTGTCCTTGACTGGGCAATAATAGGTTTTCTGAGGAATTCTGAGTTGTCTAAGTTTTCTCCAGTTCCGATCAAGATTTTACAACAGCTTAGTTGATCTCATTATTTCCTATACTAATGTTACTAACCAGCAGTCAAAAGACCAAACAAGCCTTGTATTGGATAAAACTGCAGCACACGACTTCTTAAAAGTGTGGACACGCAAGGAATGTTAGTTTGAGGACTAAGGTGCACCTGACTCAAGCCAAGGTGTTTGCAATAGACTCATGTGCATGTGAAAACTGCAACCTGAATGGGGATGGCCGAAGAACAATAGATGCCGTCGAATAATGATGCTGGTGAAGAATATTAAACACATCATACACTGCCAAGGGTACAACAGAGTTGTCTTGGAAGAAATATGACTGGAACACTCCTTAGAGGTGAGGGTGGCAAGACTTCCTCTCACCTATTTTGGACATATGAGGAGAGACTAGTACATCAGAAAGGAAATCATGCTTGGGAAACTATAGGGGCAACAGAAAAAGAGGAAGACCTTTAAAAAGCCAGATTGACATGGTGGCTGACACAATGGCTTCAAACGTAAGCACTGTTGGCAGGATGGTGCTGGACCAGACAGAGTTTTGTTCTATTGTTTTATGTTATTGTTGTTGTTAGGTACCGTTGCAGGATCCGTGCAGGACCAGACAGAGTTTTGTTCTATTGTTTTATGTTATTGTTGTTGTTAGGTACCGCAGGATCCGTTTCCACTCATAATAAACCCATCTATTTACAACAGTCCCTTGTCATCCTCACAATTCTCATGGTTGAGCCCGGAGTTGCAGCCATTCTGCCAGCCTTCCTCTGTTTCCCGGACTCACTGCATTACTAAGCATGCTGTCCTCTCCAGGGACTGGTTCCTCCCACCGAGAAGCACTCTGGCTGGTCTTCCAAGATACATTTGTTCAGTCTTTTGGCAGTCCGTGGTATTTTTCTATATTTATTTTTTTGTCAGCACTTTAATTCAAATACACTAAATCTTCTATGGTCTTGTTTATTAATTGTCTAACTTTCATATGAATGTGAGGCAATTGAGAATATCATTGTTGCTTGGGTCAAGCCCCATTTAGTCCTCAAAGTGACATTCTTTTCTGTGGGTATATAAATAGACATATATATATATATATATTTAAATTTATATATATATATATGATATATATGGGTGTGCTATCTGTGTAAAACAATTATCAGGGAAATAATTTCATACATTAAACTGTATATTGGTATACCTATTTGGGGGGATTGATATCTAAATTATGCTGAATATGTGTATGGTATCTCAAAAACTAATTATAAAGTCATTCAAATACCTACAAGTATTTGGGGTGATGGAAAGGAGACATCGTGTCTACAAAAATTAAAAACATACGAAAAAGATACAGATAAGAATCATGGAACCCTGAGCTTCAGAGGAAAACAGAGCGGAGCAGACTAGGCAGAGCTGACCACAAGCAGCCAGAGGAAACAGGTAGATGAATTGTGCGATGGCCTGATGCCACACAGCCCTAGCCAGCTCGGCTTGCTCAGGACCAGCGTAAGCACACACACCAGTGGCTGCTGCTGAGGAAGCTGAGGTCAAGAGGTTTGGCCACTCTCCCACCGCACCGTCCAGTTGCCAGTTACACTCCCACTGCGGAGTGTCTGAAGTTATAGCCAACTCTCTGTGGGCCAGCTCCCGATGTACCATCCCCATATCTGCAGGTGTATAAGCTCCGCATTAGAAGGCGAGTGATAGATAAATGGCCTGTGGCTGGTCACTCTGAGTGGTCAAGAATTTCCATAATCACCAATCATTTCCTCCAGCTTCCTCCTGGGCTTTAAGGAGTTACTTTCTGGGAACATGCACCCTAATATGAGCTTACAGATGCTATTTCCTGATCAAGTCCCTGATCCCAGATAAAAGCAAGGCCTTTGAAAAAACCCAATGGGCTTCCTCATCCACGGACCTTTTCCCCCAGCCTGTGAGCTCCTTAGCTGGCAGAGGGCACAGATCTATGCAGGATGCCCAGCCTGCCATCATTTTCTCCTCTGGGTCCTGTTCTAGCCCCAGTTTTGTCCTTTACTTGTTAACTTTTCTTTTCTTTATTTTATTTTTATCATTTTTCTGTTTTCCCTTTTTCTTTTTTTTCTATTCCCCTTTCTTTTCCCTTCATCTTTCTCCTTTCTCATAGTTCTTTTTTCACTCTTCTCTTATTTTATGATTTTCCATTCTCCCCTCCCTAATTTTGCTTATTGTATTTTTTTACCCAAAACAATTTTATTAAGCTGTAATTCAGACATCAAGACATTCACTAGTTTAATCATATCAAATAGTGATATACAATTGCTACCACAATCAGTTTCAAAATGTTTTCTTTCTTCTTGAAATCCTTGATATCAGATCCCCCTATTCTCATTCCACCTCCCCTGGCATACCCCCCAGAAACCCTTTTACAAAGTCAGATAAAGCACAAAATGTATTAAAAAGGATATTAAGTGACAAGATTTAACCATGAAAGTTAGATTTATAATTTAATTTATTATAGCCATCTCTCCAATACTCTTTATCTGATAACCAGATTACTCCCATTCCTAAATTATGATTGGAGGAAAATCACCAGAGATTTATTCCCTGTGTAGATCCTGCAAATAATTTTGGACTTCCACTGCTATCCATTGCCATCTGCACACCAGAATCTCACAATTTACATTCTGATCCGAGTCCCTCCTGCAGATTTAGACTACATAATTTATGATCCTTGGGTTATGGATGTTGGTGTGTTTCTTCCCTGCGGACTTGGGTGATGAATAAGGTGGTTGTGTAAGCCTAGGTACTTTAGAGAAACAAATCCACAGAAACTCATGTGTAAGAGAGAGTTTTATATAAAGGTTACATGCATATCAAGAAAATGTCCCAACCCAGTGCTCCCCAAATCCGCAAGTCCAACATTAACACATTAACCCATAAGTCCAACACCAATCCA
>NW_022103898.1:57039284-57046000 GCF_000313985.2 Echinops telfairi
CACACACTATGATGCTGACTGCAGGAGGAAAGCAAAATCAGAAAATGTGTAAGCATCTCAACACTGGCAGGGGTCTCCACATGGCTGCTCCACACCCAGGGCTGAATCGGGGTAGATCCATGTGGCTTCTCCTTGGGGATATCTTGCAGGAAGTGAGTCTTGCTAGCTGAAGCAGGAAACTGACCAAGCAGCTGCACACTGGTCCATCACAAAGCAAGAGACAGAGAACTGGAAAGGCGAGGCTCACTGAGCCATTTATCTCTCCGCCCTTCAGTTAAGCCCACATGTGTTTATCAGCCAGGTTGGCACAATAAATTAACTCAGTGGTAGAATTCTTCAGTTTCTTTATACCTGGCACTAGTGATTGGTTCATATATTTGAATAATAGTTGTCTTGCTTGGTTTCCAGTAGCTAACATTGTTTCAACGCTATACATAGGGTTCTCTGTGGCAAATTTCTCTGAAGTGAGCATCTATTTATTCTTGGTAGTTTATTCTTAATCTAGAAGCTTTGATGAAACCTGTTCATTTTGGGCAACCATGCTTGGATTTGAAATGCCAGTGACATAGCTTTTAGTTTCACACTAAGACATGTGCCACTACAGTATGACAAACTTACAGACAAATGACAGGGAGGTTGAGATACGATCAGAATTTGGTATTCTTGAGGATAATAACCTTAGTTCAATATAATTTGTAATCTGATAGCTTCAATGCTCAAAGAAATAACACAAGCTAACAGTTTAAGTAAGGATAGGCCAAGGACTAGGAGGCCAATAAAGATAATTGGCAGAGCTAGGGGTAGGCGTAGTGACCCCACCTAGGAAGTGAATTCATATGAATTTTGACCCTTAAGGTTTGTGAATGCCTCTGGAATCTCATGATATTGTTTTGAACTTGCCCTGCCTTGTTGACATAAAAAAACATTGCTCTTTAAGGTTCCTCTTTTGGAGGCTGTTCATAAGTCCACAGAGTTCTGGTTTTGTAGTACAACATTGGACAAGCAGTCTACTTGTTCCTGGAGGAAGACTGGTGTGTCACTCGTTTTTCCTACAGTACTGGTGGGTCAGGAATTGAGGGGATCTCGGCCGTAGACTCTGGCCCTTTTTCAGTGTATATGGTACACATTACTGTCCCTCTAGAGGAACAATGTTTGGACTAAAGGGACCCATTTCTTAGCCCCTTGCAAAAAATATTTGTGTGTAAAGATGAGCCACAGAGGGTTCTCGTCTCTGGCAGGACTCCCCATTACTTAGTCCTTACTGGGGCAAAGTGGTGTTGCAGAATGCACTGGCCTTAACTTCTTTAGAACTTATTGGTCAAACCTAGATGAGTTAAACAGGATGCCCAGCTCAGAGTTTCCCTTAGGAGTCAGGACTCTGCTTTAGGCCTTTGCCAAGTCCTAGATGTTTCCTATAAAATAAGCCAGTTGCTTGGGGGTTACTGCGCATAGGTAGCAGTATACTGATTCTAAGAGACATTGGACCTCTCTTTCCTCTATTTCTATGTAAGGTCTCATATTGGGGAAATTGGGATCCTCAGTTAGGTTTTTGTTAACCCAATACAATTGGAAACAAGGATGTAAATAGCCTAGTGTGGGGGGACCATTGCCTGTTTAGTGAGAAAAGAAATGTAGGCTAGGCTTACCAAGCCTAAGTACTCTTGAAATGGCAATATCAGAAAATGTCCAAATATTTCTGGCCTAATGCCTGGCAAAAAGACAAAGGCTTTCCTCCTCCGATGATTCTATAAATCTGAAGAAGAATGCTGGGACAGTCAGGGAAGTAAATTTAGATACATAAATTTAGCTCCTATTGACATATGGTTGAATGGTGTGTTAGTCAGGGTAGACTAGAGAAACAAATCCATGGACACACATATGTGTATAAGAAAGAGATTTATATACAAGAGCAATTGAACATTGAGCAAACATCCCAGACCAGTGCAGATCAAGTCCGTAAGTCTCATACTAGCCCGTATGTCTGAGAGCAATCTATAAAGTCCTCTTCAGACTCATGAAACACATGCAATGATGCCGAGTGTAGAAGATCATAGGCCTGTGGTAGAAAGTCCTTGGATCCAGTATCATTGGAAACATCTCAGCGCTGGCAGGAGTCTCTGCATCAGGGTGGGTCCATGTGTCTTGTCAGCTGCTATGTCTCCCAGGGAGTGTCAGAGAGAGAAGTGTCTCCCGCTTCCAAGGAGGAAGTACCAGATTTCCCAGAATTCTCAGGAGAAGGCCATGCCCACACACAAGTCTCATTGGCTATCTTCAGATTGACAGCCTAGAACTCCACCCCTACACTCTTAATCCTTAAAATGACACCAGATTAGGTGACTACCACAAATGGGTAGGTGACTGCCCATAGAAAAGGGGTCCACTTTTGTAATGAGGCCATAGAAGAACACATGCCTCATTTTGTTGTAAAGTTTAGTAAAGTCAGGAGATAAAAGGTGGAGGAGTGAGTAGGTTTACACAGCCAGCTCCAAGAACTCACTGCCATCAAGTTGATTCCTACTTGTGGCGACCCTATAGAACAGGATAGAATTGCCCCTATGGGCCTCTGAGACTGTGACTGTTTACAGGAGCAGAATCCTCCTGTTTCCCCGGGGAGCAGCCGGGGTTTAGTGCTGCAGACCTTGCCTTGGCTATCCAACTCATAACCCCTATGCCACCAAGGCTCCTTCCTGACCCACAGATGGAGACTAGCCATTAGTGCTCAGAGAGCACTGGCCTGTGACACTGAAGTAACCGGAACAGGAGGCACTCAAAGTGGAGACACAGAATACCAGAAAAGCAAAGGAAGGCAAAAAAGGGACTCAGGAGCTTTTGACGGCCTATCAGACTAGGAGGCTCAAGGAGCTAAAGAGAGCAAAATGCTTAAGAAGAAATCATCAGGAAAGCAGAACGGCAGCTGCGTGAGTGGCTGGATGCAATGTTTGAGTGGCGATTTTCTCAGATCATTGGGCTGCTGACCCATATGCATGGATCCCTAGACAAGTAGGATGCTTTTACTAAAGTGGTGAAGAATGAGTTCCAAAGGAAGAAACGTGGACAGGAGATGAAACAGAAGTTGCTGTCTCGATGTAGGGACAGGAAAGCTCTGTTCCAAGCCTGAGAAATAGAAGGGGGAAAGCTCACTGCCATGGTGTCAATGGCAACTCATAGTGAGCCTACGGCATGGGACAGAACACACCTACAGGCTTCAGAGACTGCGACTCTTCGCAGGAACAGAAAAGTCCTTCTTTCTCCCTCCAAGTGACTGGTGGTTTCAAACTGCTGACCTTGTGGACCACAGCCCAAACCATACCACTACCCAACATATAGCCACAAAGACAACCCGGGCTCCCAAGCCTGGGAAGTTTATCTTAAAAGGAAATCCAATATGTTACATTATAAGATGCTTTTCCTCAGTCTCTGCTACCTGGCACAAAAAGAATTCACACAACAAAAGCATGAAGGTGAGGGAAAGGTTTTTTTTATGAGGGAAAACAAAGTTCTTGATAGTATGTTCTCATGGATGAGAGTGGATTGACTCCAGAGAGGGAAAGTGAAGAGGTGTTGTGTTCACCTATCATTGATCTTACAAACCCAGCTTTCACAACTTGTCTCCTCTCATCTTCCCTGGAAGGGCATGGTTGTGTTAGCAGGTTTTAACACAGGTGCTCAAACGTGCATGTGATGTACATCATGTAATGGTTAGGTGCCATCTAACCACGTCAGACCCATGGTGACCCTATGCACAACAGAAACAATGCACAGTCCTGTGCCATCCTCACAATCTTTTCTCTGCTCCTGCTGATCGCTGCAGCCATTGTGTCAATCCGTCATGTAGAGGACCTCCCTCTCATTCACTACCCCGCCACTTTCCCAGGCATGAAGCCCTTCTCCAGGGGCTGGTCTCTCCTGACAATATGTCTAAAGTATATAAGACAAATCTTGCCATTTTAATCTCTAACAGCACTCTGGCCTTACTTCTTCCAACACAGATCAGGTTGTATTATCAGTAGGCCATGGTACTTTCAATATTCTTTTTCAACACCACAATTCAAATGCATAAAGTCCTCCTTTATTTTCCTTATTCAATGCCCAACTTTCACATGTATATGATGCAATGAAAAATACCATGGTTTGGGTCAGTCACAACTTAATTTTCAAAGTACAATCCTTGCTCCTCAAGACGCTAAAGAGGGCTCGTGCATCGGACTTACCTAATGCATTATGTCTTTTGATTTTTTAACTGCTGATTCCATGAGCATTGATTATGGATCTGATTAAGACAAAATCCTCGACAACATCAACCTTTTCTTCATTCATGATATTGCCTCTTGGTCCAGTTGTGAGGATGTTGCTCTTCGTTAGATTGAGTTGTAATCCATACTGAAGTATACAATCCTCGATCTCAATGAACAAGTGCTCCAATTCCTCTTCACATTCAGCAACAAGGTTGTGTCATCTGCATACCTTAAGGTTTTTCATAAACCTTCTTCCATTCTAGATGCCACACTCTTCTCCATCTAATACAGCTTCTCTGATGAGTTTCTCAGCATATAGATTGAACAAATAGAGTGAGAGGATACAACCCCAAGACACACCTTCCTTGATTTTAAACCATGTATGAATTCTCTTGTTCTGGTAGCATAACCACCTCTTGATCCATGTATAAGTTCCCCATGAGTGCTATGAAGTGTTATGGAATTCCCATTCTTCTCAAGTTTCTTCACAGTTTATTATGGTCTACACAGGTAAGTGCCTTTGAATAGTCAATGGAACATAAGTAAACACCTTTCCTGTATTCTCTGCTTTGAGCCACGATCTATCTGACATCAGGATTGTTATCTCTTGTTCCACATCCTCTTCTGAATCTGTCCTAAATTCTGGCAGTTCCATGGTATGTGTAACATAACTAGTTATTGCATGTTCCCCTACTAGCCTTCTAGGCCATGTTCAATCTCTTAGGAAATCTCCTTTTCTTTATAAGCTTGACTTACTGTTCCTTGATGATTGATGGGCTATTTTCAGAGAAAATTCATTCTCCTTAAATTTCCTGCCTATCACTAGCAATATTAAAAATAGCCCCAAAATAGATGCAATACAAGAGCCCACCAACTTATAAATAGAATGGGTAAATAACATGTGGCATCGGCATAAAACACATTTTGGCAATAAAAAGAAATGAAACAGTGATGCATTCTACATTATGGAAAAGCCTAAGTGAAAGAAGTCAGTCACTAAAGATTATTTATCTGAAGTATTCAGAGTAAGCAATTCTATGGATTAAAGTTTGCTTAGCCTGTGGATGAAGAGATGGGAAGAATGACAAGTGACAGCTGGTAGGTATGCATTTCCTTTTAGAGGGGGCAAACATTTTCTACAAATTTGGTGATGGTAAGATAGCCCTGTCAAAACACAAAAAAACGTTGACTCATTTTAAATAGGTGAATCATATTTTATATTGATTATATCTCAATTAAGCTTTCTTAAAAATAAGAACTATATAGCCAGAGAAACCCTTTGGGGAGCTATTACTCTGTCACACTATGTCCCTATGGGACAGATTCAACTCAATGACTTGAAACGATAGCATCAGAAAGATTGCATGCACACTAAGCAATTAACTCATTAGCTGGCCTGAAAGCAATGATCAGAAAGCAAGTGATCTTCTTGTCAAAAAGATATATTTGAAACATGTTTTCATCAAAATAATTTTACAAAAACATTTTCACCAAAATTAAAGTTTGGGAAAATCTCATATTGAATTAAGGGGGATTAGTATTTATAATAATATTGATGTAAATATTTTATAAAACAAATCACTATTTTTTGTTGTTGCCATTTTGCAGTCGAGACACCTGGTGATGCTGAGCAAGGTACTTAAGAATTCGTTTCCCCAAATAAAAACAAGGTCTTGAAATTCACAAACGCTTAATACCCTATTACTTCTGAAATAAAAAAAAAACAATTATATATGAGAACTAAATTTCAAACACTTGCAAATTTACTATGCACACAAGTCTTTTAATTCCAAATCCAAATCAAATACTTTCCCTTATGTCTCTGGTCATAATCAGCCTTTCCCAAATGTAACATCACAAATTCTCTTAAAATACTTAGAACAAGTTGAAATTTCTCCCAATATCTCACATCATCTGGATCAGAATCCTAAAAGTAATTCTAATGAAACAATACATTTGGGAAACAGTAGGCTAGATGGCCTCTAAAGCTCTTTCAACATCTGATTTCTGACAGTCTTTTTTAAGAACGAAGTAATTTTAGTGTATCAGATTTGCTTAAAACGAGTAAGATTTCATGGCAATTAAATAATCAAACTTCTTGCAAGTTAAAAAAAGATCCAGCTATAGCAGGAATAGTAACAAAAAATTTTAACCCAGTTATTACCCTGATCACATATTTTTGTGCAGTAATCAAAGAAAAAACATGATAATTTTGTTTCATCTTTCAGCTAACCATTATGTCCTTGAAATTTTTGATTATGTGTGTGGTAAAACTTTCTCTGGCAAACTTTTTTTCATATTCTCCTCCAAAATGAGGAAGGTAAGATAAATGTGAGGTGATAAAACTCACATTAGCATTAATTATAGTTTACATACCATTATTTTTCATTGAAATTGCTTTGTATTGCTTAGCATATCCAAATATTTTAAAATAATAATAGTTATTAGTAAAATTATTTGCATTTAAAATTACAGTGAGGT
>NW_022103898.1:57047339-57048578 GCF_000313985.2 Echinops telfairi
TGACAAGCGGGATATACTGAAGATAAAACACCTGTGTACATTGAAAGAATTCACCAAGAGTGTAATAAGAGAGCTCTCAGACTGGGCAAACATTTTAGCAATGACACATCAGACAAAGGCCTTATTACCAAAATCTTCAATACACTTCTAGCCTCCAAAAAGAAAAAGAAAAAACTAATTTCCCACCGAGGAGGTGGGCAAAGGACCTGGACAGAAGTTTCACAAGGGCAGAAATCTGAAAGACCAATAAACTTATGAGAAAATGTTCCCAATCATTAGCCATAAGAGTAATGCAAATTAAAACAATAATGAGATACTACCTAATGTCTTCAAAGATAACCCAATTCAAAAACTCAGAAAGCAACAAGTGCTGGAAGGACTGTGGTGAGATAGGAACACTAATTTATTGCAGGTGAACCTGTAGGTACATATAGCCACTATAGAAATTAATTTGGTGATATCTAAAACAGATAGAAATTGAGCTACCATATGACCCTGGGCATATACCCAGAAGAGGCAAGAAACAAATCACAGCCAGACATATGTGTTCCAATGTTCATCGTGACACAGTTCACAAGTGCAAGGAGTTGGAAACAACCTAAATTTCCATCATCAGACTAATGGATTAAAAAACGGGTACACACATACAATAGAATACTACTCATCGTTAATAATGAACGCAGGAAGCACATCGCCACATGGGAAGAACTGGAGGAAATTATGCTAAGCAAAGTAAGCCAAGCATAAAAGAACAAGTACAACATGAGTCTGCTAAGATAAGTTTTAAAAAATGCAAAGGGGCATATGGAAAAAGCTACTGTATACAAACATTTCTGGGGTGAGGTCCAGGTAGTACGGCAGGGGCCAGGCCAAATCCAGGGCTACATATGGTAGCCAACTAAAAAGAAGCAAAGAAAATAAAGAAGAAATGGGTAGGCAGGGAACAGGGCACTAACCCACCCAAGGAGAGAGTATTGTTTATGTCTCCACAGGGAAAGAGGGACCAGACTTCAACCTGGTGCTCCAAGATGTGAATGCAATATACCGGCACGAAGGAGGAACCAGTAGAGAGGTCTGAGGGGCCCGCCTACATCTGAACCTTGTGGACAGCTGCCCCTTCCCCCAGAAGAATTTACTTCAGAAGACAGCATTGAAGCTACAGCTCAGGGAGAGGGACATGTCTGATCAGAGCACATGGGAGCAAATGAAGGGGGAGGAAGAGAGAGTGGAGCACATCCT
>NW_022103898.1:57050351-57051336 GCF_000313985.2 Echinops telfairi
AAAGAATCAGTGTAAGATATAGTAAAAATATAATTTGTTTCTAATCTTGAATGTGATCTGTTTTACAAATTATATGACTTTGTACAAGTGTATTAAGATCCTGAGTCTCTGTTTCTTCATCCTGTTTATCCTAAAGTTCCTTTCTGCAGTAAAGAAAATCTTCAATTCTTATGAAAATTGACTATCTTCACAAAATATAGTTTCTACCTGAAATGCTGATAATTGTGTATATGAAGTAGCTATTGTGTGTCCAAACTATTTTTGAAGAATTGAGACCCAATTTTAAAAAATTCATAATATGGAAAATAATTTTGGTGAAAAATAATATTGACCTGAATGATGAATTTATTAAAATAGTAAAACTGTACTTACTGAAAATTAGTTTATAGAGAATAATTATTTGTCAAATTTTGAAGTCATTCCATAATTACTTATGTTTTGGTAAATGAAAGAAATGTTTCAAAAGATACCACTTTTGAAGATTTTATTTAAGATATTCTGGTTACATAATTTGCCAGTTTCCTCTTTTACTGATAGTAGGTTAATGTCATGAGAATTGGCACACTTTCTGTTAAGTCAATTTCTAGAACTAGTTTGTTTGAAAGCTAAAAGCCCTTATAAAAGGCCAGTTAAATTGCTTGTGTTGCAAGAAGAATTAATAGGCAACTTTTGATGATTTGGGCATGAAAAGTCAGAATAAGATTAGCATTAGGAAAATTCAGGACAACAGATCCTTTTTCTCTATATAAACTTTATAAAAAAACACTGTTATTTATTGCATTGTTATAATTGACAGATAAATATACATTATCATATAAAAGATAAAATTCCATAAAATATGTATAATGGCTTTAATTCACAAAGAGATCAATGTTTGTTGATTGCTCTAGGTCGCACAGTTACTTGGCTGGGAATAAGAAGACAATATAGCTCAAAAATATAGAGGACAATTGCTCTAAAATTATGATTTTCCTAGTAAGAGCAT
>NW_022103898.1:57052787-57053935 GCF_000313985.2 Echinops telfairi
ATTCATTTTTTTCCTTTAAAACATTGAACTCACATATAAGATGACTGATACAAAGTGGCGACCAGAAACTGCAATCTGCTGTGAGCGTCAAGGGTGCACCACATTTCAAAGATTCGTTAATAAAACTCTCAGTAATATTTTAATGTTAATTATGGGTTGTAATGATATTTTTAATATATTGAATGAAGTAAAATGCATTTTTGTTGTTTTACTAATGTGGCTAATGTAAAATAAGGGGCCCCTGGGTGGCACCAATAGGTAAGCAGTGGACTACTAACCAAAAGGTTGAGGTTTGACCCACCCAGAGATGGCTTGATGACAGGCTTATCTGGCTCCTAAACGAATCTAAAGTATGGTCTTAAAGGAGCATATTTCTACTCTGCACACAGTTGTAGTCAATTTAATAAGAATTAACAACAATAATAGCAACAGCAGGAAAATACAAAGCAATAATATATTTCTACTGGACAATACCTGTTTAGAAAATACCCCAGGCTGGAAAACCAAGACTTTTCTGCTCTTAAAAAAAGAACGGTTTCCTTGGTCTTCTGACCTGAGGGTTTTGTTCTCTTAGTTTGGTAGTTACATAATCTGTTGTCAATTTGAGACTATGAAGAGTGAAGGGGTAGAGTTTAGCCTGTCAATCAGCTTGCAACTTGATGACCTCATTTAAAGGTGCCACAGAGATAAGTAGCTCACTGGAGGCAAGGTACAGACAGTCTCTCTCTGCTTTATCTTTCCTATTGACAAGACACTTGGAGCTACACTGGAGACCTGGAGCTAGAGGAGCCACGTGGTAACCCACAGCAGTGCTGAGATGCTTCCACCACCACTGGGTCCACAAGACTTTCCACCCACTGGCCTGTGATCTTCCTGCATTCTGGGTCATTGGATGTGTTTCATGAGTCTGAAGAATTTATAGATTGGTATCGGACATATGGGTTAATATTGGACTTGTGGACTTGATCTGGATTGGGCAGGGATTTTTTCTCAATATTCAATTACTCTTGTATATAAAGCTATTTCTTATACACATATACATGTCTATGAATTTGTTTCCTTAGTCAACTGAGATGAACACACTTAGTAAAGTGGTTGTTGCTCTCCTCATTTGCAGTCACCCTAAACAATTTCTACTCAAACCCAAA
>NW_022103898.1:57054536-57062678 GCF_000313985.2 Echinops telfairi
TGGAATGTGCATACAGACCCCACCAGGACATGCCAAACCAGGAGGGCAACATAATGTACGGAGGAATCCACAAAAAGACTGGACCATATGCCGGCCCTAACCAGAATCAGCCTGACCTCCACCATGGAAGGGAGTGCCACAGAAAATGAAAATAGATCTTCTGGGGGTGGGAAAGGAACTGACCTACCACACCACACCCAGAAGGAAGCTGAAGCAAAAGAAGGAGGAGGAATGGAGCAAAGCACACCTGGGCCCACCAAGCTCAGATGACAATAGCCTGGCTTGGAGGGCCCAATGTACAGAGTGTACCATATAGCTGGCCCCACTGCGAGATGCGACATCCTGCACTGACCCATGGCCCTACACGGACAGCACCGGAGACACAGTGTGGGATGTGTTACTGAGCTGATCCCACCACACTGAGGCAAAACACTGGGGGTGTGCAATTGAGCGGCTGGGGAAGCAGAGCAAGGAGGTCCCAAAGGAGTATAAAGGAGGGACTTTGGGGCCAGGACGTGGCACCCCATCAGACTCATCCGGAAAATACTCCTAAAGGTCACCAAACAGACCTTGAACTATTAACAGGCTTTTTTTTTTTTCCTGTTTTTTTCTTTTTTTCCTCTTCTTTCAAATTTTGTATGTCAGTGGCTTTTTTGTTTGTTAGCTTGTTGGTGTTGCTGCCTTCGTTGACATATTCTTATGTGCCACTTTGGTGATGTTCTGTCAAAGCCATCCCCAATTTTATGCACATATTAATATATCTGTAGGTCCACCTAGATAAGATAGGCTGCACAAACAATGCGAAGAAAATAACAGGACCAATGGTCCCGGAGGGACATGAGAGTGGAGGAGGTAGGGGAAGGGAGTAGGTGTTGGCCAATCCAGGGACAAGGGAACAGCGAGTGGTTCAAAACCAGTGGCAGGGAGGGGATGGGAGGGCTGGTAGGAAGTGACCAAGGGCAAGATAACTGAGAGGAATTACTGAAACCAGAATGAAGGTTGAACATGGTAGTGGGACAGGAGGAAAGCGTAAGGAAATAGAGGAAAGGAGTAGGAGGCAAAGGGCATACATAGAGGCCTAAATACAGACATGTACATGTGTAAATATATTTATGATTATGGGAAAAATAGACCTATGTCCATATATTTATAGGCTCAGTAATTGGGTAGCAGGTGGACATTGGGCCTCCTTGTGCATTCCCTTAATACAAAAGCACCTTGCGCAGCTAAATGGTCATTCCATGATACCCAACTTCCCGACATGATCACAAGCCTGTGTGATTATGAGGTGTTGAAGGGATCAGGTAGCAGACACCAAAGAACAAAAACAATCATTGTGTGATCACCTTCCCCACATAAACGCTGAAGACTAATGTGCATAAGTAAGTGTGGTGAAGAAGGCTGATGGTGCCCGGCTATAGAGAGATATAGTGTCTGGGGTCTCAAAGGCTTGAAAGTAAATAAGCCGCCATCTAGCCCAGAAGTAACAACGCCTACATGGAAGCAGCACACCAACATGTGTGATCATGAAGGGCCGAGGGGACCAGGTTTCAAGCACCAAAGGTGGGGGGGGGCAATCATATCATCATGAATGAGGGGAGCGCGTGATGGGGACCCAATGCCCATTTGTAGACAACTGGACATCCCTTACAGAGGGGTAGTGGGGAGGAGATGAGTCACACAGCGTCCAGTGTAGCAATAATGAAACTCACAACCTTCCTCTAGTTCTTAAACGCTTCCTCCCCCCAACTACCATGATCCCAATTCTACCTTGCAAACCTGGTTAGACCAGAGGATGCACAGCGGTACAGATGGGAACTGGAAACACAGGGAATCCAGGACAGATGAACCCCTCAGTGGTGAGAGTGGCAATACCTGGAGGGAAGCGGGGGTAGAAAGGGGGAACTGATCACAAGGATCTACATATAACCTCCTCTCTGGGGGATGGGCAACAGAAAAGTGGGTGAAGGGAGATGCCAGGCAATGTAAGATAAGATAAAATAATAATTTATAAATTATCAAGAATTCATGAGGGAGGGGAGAGCGGGGAGGGAGGGGGAGGTAAAAAAGGAAAATGAGGAGCTGATTCCAGGTACCCAAGCGGAAAGTGAGTTTTGAGAATGATTAGGGCACCGAATGTATAAGTGCGCTTTACACAATTGGTGTTATGTGTGGATTGTGATGAGAGCTGTATGAGCCCCAATAAAAGGCTAAAATAAATAAATAAATTAATTTAATTAATTTAAAAAAACACTTTGCATTCAGTACCACAAATTTAATTCAAGAGAAGCTACTCCTTTGCTGACTTCTCACTTTGCTTCCACTTCCAGTTTTTTCCCCTTTTACTGTAGTAAAATTACACTAGAATTTTTCTCAATTTGTTTGAGGCTTATTTGCATGACGTTCTATGCCAATATTTCAAAAATATATGAAGAAGTAATTGAAAGAACAAAGAAAACAAAGCAAAACCAAAAAAACCTACCCCAATCAACCAGTCAACAACAAATAATGTTGACATCTGCAAACAAAAGGCAAGAAACAATATTTACCTTTAAGTTGCATGAGTTTCATTATCAATGAAGTTATTCATCTTCAGTCTTCAGCATCTTCTGTAATAAGAAGAAAAATGCTTTCTACTAAAGTCAATCAATAGCAATATAAAATATCCACCAAAAGAATAAAGGCAAAGTATTATTGACTCTAGGCAAGCCTTTATTTATAAATACATGTTCACAACTGCAGTTGTCATCTAATTTGACCATGTCTTCTGGGAAGATAGTTGGTGACAGACGTTTGTTCTTCAAAAGCTAATGAAAGAAAAGTAGAACTTCTTTTTTATAGCTTCTGAAATGATATAGACATAGAGAAAGAATCTTTTTTTCTTTTTCTTTCGCTTAAGGTTAAGCTACTAAATGAGAAATAATAAGTTTAGTGAGTGTTTTGAGTACTTTTCATCTCTGTTTCCATGCATGATTTATCTCACTATTTTCTTTCTCACCTATTTTCTTTCAATAGGTGAATTGCTTTTCCAATGAAAGGTGATTAGGTAACAATTGCAGTAGTCACTATAAAGTAGAAATCTAATGATTAGAACTAATAGGCCAGGCAAACCCAGTCAATAAAAGCAGACATTTTTAGTGGAAAGAGAAAGGGAATCTGATAGCTTAAGTCCTTTCTGAATGTGTACTATCACAGACTCTGCTTCCTAAACAATGACAGATTATTTTAGCAGCTTTTGCTTGGGGGGTCCAGTGGAAGGGAAAAGCTTGTCCCTGAACCTCCCAGAAAGTGTGCTAGCTGTAAAGATAATAATCTTGTGATGCACAGGAATTAAAAGCCATCATTCATATCAGGGACAAGTTTGGAGAAAGCTGATAAATGTGACTTTGATTTTGAATTAGAAGCATACAATTTTAAAAGACCAAATAGTATTCACCTTTCTTTTCTACATTTATGAGTATCTGTCCAAAAGTGCTGCTAAGAAGGGTCCAGATCTTACATGGCGGTTCTTTCCCAAATCAAACCTGTTTCAGCACGTCTCTGTGACCAGTGGATGAACGCACATCAGTGCTTTCAATAATACATTTGTTGTGGGAGGGTTTTCTTCTCCTTCTTCTTTTAAAGGACCTGATGAAAACGGTGGCTGCACTGAGATCTTCTGCGGCAGTGACAGTCAAGGCAGAGAGAGCCACTCGGAAGGTTCTGATGACTGTCCTTTGGGATTCCAAAAGGGTCGTCTCAATGTATTTTCTTGGAAGACACAAGCTCCTCCTGGGAGCTTACTGTTAGTGAGGAAAAAAGAGAGCGAAGTTTTATCAAGGAATTATTTTTACAAAGACGGCAATGAACCTGCTCATTTTTTGAGGATTGCAAAGCTATCGTAAGAGAATTTTGTTGGTAAATCTTACCCCATCCACCGTACAACCTTGATCTGCACCTTCAGATTTCTCCCCTGCACCCCCGCACCCCCTCTCCCCAGTGTTCTCAAAGCACTTTTAAAAGTAATGTAATTTTAGTCCCTCAAGGATGCCAAAGCTGTCATTCGGATTCAGGATGACCCATATAAAAACAAACAAACTCACTGCCATTGAGTCAACGCTAACGCATAGCAACCTCCTGTGGGTTTTTGAGCCTGTAACTGTTCATGGGAGTAGAAAGCCCAGTCTTTCTCCTGCGGAGCTGCTGCTGGTTTCCAAATGATGACCATGCAGATTGCAGCCCAATGGGAAACCATACATCATATAGTGCATAATCCTTCAGGAAAAGGTTAAAGAGATGGAACGATTGTCTTCTGAAGCATACAGACCTAGATAGAGTATATGAAAAGAAACAATATCTTTATAACTTGATCTTTTATTTAATAAAAATTTCTATGATTTATGGGGGAAGCACTGGGCTTTCTACTCCCATAAACAGTTGTACTCTTGATACTGCACAGGGCCTGACTATGAGTCAGCTGTAGTTTGATGGCAGTGAGAGTGATTTGTAGCAGTATTTTTTGTCATTCTTGTGTAAATGAATATGAAGCCCCTATAGACCTCACATAATAAAGTGAAGGTGTTTCGAATAACTGATTTGCCTGATGCAACATGTCTTAATTTCTTGACTACTGCTTTCGTGCGTGTGAATTGTAGTTCCAAGTAAAATGAAATCTCTTTTTTTCATGATGTTGTCTATCTCTTTATTTTCTTTATGTCTTTCTCTATCTCTTTATCTTATTGTGATGTTGACTGTTAGTTCAGTTGTGAGGATTTGGGTCTTCTTTACATTAAATTGTAACCATAATAAAAAACTGTAGTCATTGATCTTCATCTACAAGGACATTAAGTCCTCCTTGCTATCAGCAAGCAAAGGTGTGTCATCTGCATAATAAGCTTTCTTCCAGGCCTGGTGCCATGTTCTTCTCCATATAGCCCAGCTTCTCAAATTATTTGCTCATCTTATAGATTGAAGAAACTAAGAATTATAACTTCACATGATCTCAGCCTTCTGAGGAGCAGACATTCACTAATAGGTTGTAAACAAGCAACTCTCTTTCTCAACTAGTAAAAGCATTAGTTCATGAAAGGTGACATCTGTGAAAACAGACATGCCGAGTGTTTTAAGGAATATTATCCAACATACCAGTTCTGCAAGGTTGTATTTGTGCATTGTTCCTGAAGACTAAACACAACTTGGTTCTTTGATATTTTCAAGATAATATAAATTGATCCCAAATTCACTTCTTGGTCTTTTCAATAATTCTATGAGTAGAGGGTCAACGTAACTGAAGAAGACCCTTGACAACATATATTGACACCACAGTTGCAACAATAGGTTCAAATATAACAAAAATTATGATACCCGTCCAGAATTGGGGCCATCCATTACTCTTTTAATAAACTTTCATCCTGCCCTTTTCAGATAAGGCAGTTGCTTCTAATTCCATCCATAAACCACATCTGTTCTACATGCATACTCTATTTCACTGATTTTTCCCTCCTTCAGAATTGGTAATTACTATCTTTACTTGCCTTCATGCAATCATAAATTTGTTGAAACTACAAGCCTTCTTTTATATGTTCTTTGTATATTCCATAGTATATTGTAAAATATCATCTCAACTTGGAGGACTGAACAAACATAGGATTAAATAGAAAAAGTATAGGCATGAAAAACACTCAAAACAAATACTACTTTGCTGAACTTATTACTTTATATAAGTCACAGACTCGCTGGGTTATAGACTCTTCATACATAAAATAATATACTCGAATATTGTCTATAGTTCTAGAGATTCATTTCTACACAATCTGTCATGGCCTATTCATTTCTAGGAGTCCTTGAGGGTGTAATTGGGAAAGCACTTTGTTGTTATTGTTGGCTGCCTATGAAGTAATTTTTGACTCATAGAAAACACTTTTGAGTTTTCCTGGCTGTAAATTTTATCAAAGTATAATACCAGAACTTTCTCTCCTGGGTCCGCTGCGTGATTTTAACTGTTAACCTTTGAGTCTGCAGCCAAGCACTTCCATTTCTGCACCAAGCTCCTTAAGAACTTAACTACTAGACAAAATGTGTTAATCCACCAAGGGGGCGCTCAGAAGACAGGTCGAGCGACCATCCTCATAAACGTGATAGCTTTGCAGGCCCTGTGGAGCAGTTCTGTTCTGTATACATGGAGTTGAAATTGGCTCAGCAACAGCATATTTTCTTAGGTCTTGAAATATGTAAAGTCAACATACAGCCCAATTTTAATTTGTCTATGTGTTTGTTG
Organism: Echinops telfairi; assembly: GCF_000313985.2. Lineage (NCBI taxonomy): Eukaryota > Metazoa > Chordata > Mammalia > Afrosoricida > Tenrecidae > Echinops > Echinops telfairi. Next base: position 57,060,793 of record NW_022103898.1, read on the forward strand.
CTTCCCTGATGATATATGAGAATGTATTAAACAGGTGTCAAAATAAGCTCCATTTAAGAGAAGAATTCATTCTGAGTGTCTCTTTTCTAGGATAGTTGTCCTCTTCCATTGTTTCCTCAGTTTCTCTAGTTCCCCCTAGCCACTCCACAATAACAACTAAGTATCCTTCAACTCTTTCTCACTTTAACAATTCATCTGTCTCAACCCCCCAGCTGCCCCTTCACAGCTGCCTCTTTATTCCCGTCCTTACTTGGAGATAGCAACCTCAGCGGCAGGCATTCCCACGCTCTCCCGTGCTTTTTCTCAGCAGACGTCCCTCCTGAATCTTGTCACTCCTTCCTCCTGAGCCGGCACACGTACAACCAAACCCTCAGAACAATGCTGGAGAAGCTCAGTCCCCAGCAGAGTTGGCAGTTTGTTCCAGCCACTTGCTATCAGCTCACTGACACTGCTCTTCCGGGATTCTTCTTACAGGGGAGGCTGGAAATGCCAAGCTGCGTTCCTCAAACTTATGTTTGACCAGTGTACAGGCACGGGACTTAGGTTTTTTCAGGAAGATATACTGACAGGAAGCATGGATGAAAGAGTACAGAGCACAAAATCTCTATTGCCCACAAATCTTCTGACACCGGTATGGCTAAACGCCTAGCTTCTATTCTCTATTGTCGGCGTGTGTGTGGTGTAGTAATTACGTAATATGATTCCTCTAGTCATACTCTTCCAGTTGGTGATGTATTGTAAATCTAATCGCTACAGCTGGGATTATAGTGCTGTTTTGAAGTGAGTTACCTGCTATGCTAATAAACCAGGATCAAGGATTTAATGGAATCACCATTTTTAGTTTCCTTGGGATATTGTATGCAGTTTAGCTGTCGCCTTTGATCTCTGTGTTAAAAAAACAAACAAAACTATCTTCCAGTTTTAACCTATTCCCTTAATGGGCAAACCACTCCCCCACCCCCAGCTTCCTTTTTAACTGAGAAAGTAGAAAGTTGGGGTCACCGAACTGGTTGGTCTAAGATGTGCAGACCCGATCAGCATTTTCTTATCTAAGGTTGAAGCAGAAGGTGAAAAAACCACACCTCCATCAAAGTCCTGCACTTGAGTCTAGACGTCTCACTGCTTCCCAGCTAAGCACACTCAGAAAACCAGTGTTGAGTCACCTTGTGACAACACTGAGAAGCCAGCTAACTGCCCCAAGAACACTCTTGGCACAGAACTTGGGTAACATTTTTGCTCTGGATCCTGTGTCTGTCTTGCTTCTGCCTGACCTCTGGCTTTGTAGACTATCAACAGCCTATCACCTGACCTGGTTTCTGCAGTTTGATGGGTCATCAACACCAATTTACTGTGGATGAGGACGATCCGCCAGTCAGATGTCTGAACTTCAGATTGGAGACGGCAGCCTCCGCATGGTGGGAGCAATTTTCTTACTGGTTTAGGAGTTCTGTGAGATGTTTCAGCAAGTTACAGAACCTGTGATGTGAGGCCCAATACTGTGGAGAAAAGTGGTGATTGACATTAAGGGATAATAAAGTGGTATAGCATTTTGGAAGAGTTGGACATTTAGGACATCTTAACTCTCCACCTCATTAGGACCAATCTATTATTACTCCTACTGAAAAAATTACTTTTGTGGTTGGTAATGGTGATGTAAGTGTGGTTAGGCATTTTTCTAGGATATATTGGGAGGCTGCGACAAGTTCTTGAAAAAATTTCATTATATATTAATTTCATTTTCCATGAACTTTTTGACCGTCCTCATATTACCATGTATATTTCCTGGCTATGTAGCTCTCTCTCTCTCTCTCTCTCTCTCTCTCTCACACACACACACACACACACACACCACACACTCCAGCCCAGAAGTTCTCTGGATTATGTAA
>NW_022103898.1:57063393-57073691 GCF_000313985.2 Echinops telfairi
GCCAGAGGAAGATGCTCACCATCCAGGAAAAGGTAAAACTTTTGGATATGATCAAAGATGGCAAGAAAATCGTGGAGGTTGCACGCCATTTCGACTTGAATGAGTCTTCCGTTCGCTCCATCCGTAAAGAGGAAAAAAACATCCGTGCTACGGCTACAGTACTGTTTTCTTTCTTATTGTAAGACAGTATATGCACCTTTCTGTAATCTGCACAGTGGGCAGAAGGAAGAGGTGATCCTAAAGCCAGTACTTTTCTTCCTTTCTTTTTTGAGGAGGGAAAACTACTGTTGATGCATCATTGGCTTGCAGTTTGTCTCCTTTCTCTCCTGAGCTCTTAGGCTTGCACTTCAGATTACTGGAGAAAGTCAATGAGCCGCAGGAGTTGTGTTGAGTGAGACAGCTTGTGATGTTCGCTAGACCACCCCTGCTGTGTCCTTTGGGAAGCTTCTACCAAAGCTTACTCATATCCTTAGAATAAACATTTAGCTATCAATTTCATGGAATTTAAACATGCTGAAAGGTCCATCTGATCAAAAGTAACTTCTCTAAAATCTTTTCATTGATGTGATGGGGTTTTCTCTTTTACAATGAAATATTTGGATTAAGATATTTATCTTCTAAAGAATATATGGCAGATTGTATATATATGATTTAGTGGTAGGACCTGAAAAATTCATCACCACTTCCTATTATTATCACAAAGATAAGCCTTCATGAAATCTTGAACAGGCTAAAATTATTGCCCATGGACGATCTGGATGGACTACAAGAAAACCATATGCACCACCACCAATCAGATTCTAGTGATTATTAAGTGAATTAAAGGCAGAGATGAGTATAAACTAAGGTTCTTCTAAGTTTTACCATGATGTAGGTCAATATCAAGAATAGCTTAATGATTCCTTCATTAATGATAAAGTTCTAAGAAGTCAATTCCCCTTTTTGGAGTTTGAAATCAACTCAGAAATAGACAAAAATTCCAATAATAAATGTTTATTTATTAAATAATTTATTAAATTTTTGTCCAAGTAGGCTTGTAATATTTGATACCCTAAATGTATTCATTAATTCACACCATTACTCTCACAACTAGATATTAATTTGCTTTTCCCCACAAAGAGGCAGTCTCATTCAAACAAGGCAGGCAAATTAAAGAGGACCCAGTGTGAGCTGACTCACACCTGTCTAGTTCTTCTTACTGTGTTGCTCATTAGAAAAGTCATTGCTTTAATTCCAGGTTGATCAAAGAAAGGGACAAAATGAGAGGCCAGGAGTCTCACTCTTATGAAAGGGTTAAATCCATAGCTTAGGCAAATGCTAGCAAGGTCAGTTAATGAGGCTATATCATCATGATTAGTATTCCATCATCAAGAATTGGTTTTAAAGATAATGATAATTCATATCATGCTGTTAAAATTGTGACCTTTCCTTACTATTTCAAAACTCAACACGAACTCACTTCCATTGATTAGCTGTTAATTCCAAGTGACGCTAAGGGACAGAGTAGGACAGCCCCTGTGGGTGGCAGAGACTGTCACTCTTTACGGGAGGAGAAAGCCTCCTGGTTCTCCCGCAGAGTGGCTCCAGGTGTCCAACGGCTGGTCCTGCTGTGAGCAGCCCCCCTGGATAACCATAGGTCACCATGGCTCCTTCCTTACTACTTAGAAGAAGACGAACTGTAAACAGAAACAAAGTTGTACTGTCATCTACCCACCTATGAAACTTTCGTTTTATTTGTGCAGCAAAGTAACATACAAAAAACAATATTTAAAAATAGCCCTATAGATCTCTCAGTTCTTAACTCCCTCTTGCTTTGAATTCATTTAACAGTCTGGTAAAATCAATCTACCTCTTATTATCACATTAGAAGTAGCTCACAATCCTTTCTTCTGAGGACACATTTTATATTATTCTATATCTCCGAGCTTTGACCAGTTCCTCTCCCTGACGTGTATTGTCATATTCTTTTAATCTAAGATATGCATTCTTCAAAGTTCAGCATAAGCATTATTTTACAGTACTCAGAAAACTTCCTGAATCTTTTGGGTACATTAAATGATCATCTCCTGTGTGTTGAGAATAGCACTCTTCATATTATTTGAAATTTCCTGCTGTATACTAATATCTGTAGCTCCACTGGAACATGAGTGACTTAGGTGGATAATTATTATTCGTAATAGTATTTCTATCTTTACATATAGTTGGTTCAATAGTGGCATTTAATAAATGCTTTCTGAATTGTTGAAATAAAGACAAGAGACATGATTGAGTTATTGAAACAATAAGCATTTTTAGAGGAAGAAGAATTACTCATGAAGTAACTAAAGTATTTTTTAAATATTTGGGGATTAACGGCTTTATTGTACTATCAATAACTTTTTAAATGGCAGAGTAATCTATAGACACATTAAAAGTGTAATATTTTGCTTATGCAATGTACTGCTACCAGTATTCCTCTCCCGCTCTTGCACAGGGCAGCTGCCGGGCAGGCTGAGTCACTACCGAGCACATGTCATCAGGCTCACAGGGGCTTGAAACCGTTTCACCTCGCTAACATTCATGGATGACGAAAAATGTTTGAAGTCTATGGGCCTGTAAAGCTCTTATTGGTGGGTTCAACATCTAAACAAATGAAAAAGCAGTATTTGGAAATTAGGGATGAATTGTGGAAGTGCTCCTGAGGAAAGACAGAGAAACAAGCATGTCTAAAGGGTTTGTTTTTGTCTCCTTTGAAAGTCCAGCAGTGTCAAAGGAGGAAGAACGCCTGTAGCCCTGGAGAGGCAGTTATGAAAGCCCATCATGAAGTGAACAACCCCCTAACCCTCCACGGAAATGTTTACTTGACCCCAAGAGATGATGGATAGTTTACCAAACACAGATATTTGAGCAGAGATTACTCAAATTCTTGTAATATAAGAGATTGTGCACCACCACCAAAAGATTACACACTTTGTGACCATGGTCATCCCAGTTAACGTGATGACTATCCATCCACTATCTATCGTAATAGAGGTGGCTGTGGGTGTGATGGGGACTGTGCAGAGCCTCCAAGCGGAGGCTCTTACAGAGAGAGATTCCTGTGAGAACTATAGTTAACTCAGAGAAAGCTCCACCTACACGTGGGCCTGCCGACTTAGGCTGGAAGCAGTTATACGATGGTTACAGCAGCTCCCAGGACAGCTATGGAGGAAGTCAAGACTGTTGGTCAAGCAGCTAAAGTGATTCTCTACTCAAGTGCTCATGATAGGTTTGGCAGCAAAAGGGTTTCCCCCGTCTACAGAGAGGGGCCATCCTCTCCCATGGGATTCCTACAGCAGTTCAAGCCGGGGACCCACACCCAGAGGTGGTGGCTGTGCAGGAAACCGATGTGGTGGGGTTTGGGGGTGGGGGGAAGAAGCAGATTCTAAAATCAAACAAAGCTTTGAACCAAAATCCCTGCTCACTAAACAAACAAAAAAGGGGCAAACTCTCCGGTCATAACTACCCAAGGATTATTAAGGAAAAAGTGTTACCTTTTAAAATGTTCCTGTTTTAATTTTTCTTCCATAATGTTTATGTTCTTGTGAGAAAAAAAGAAAACCTGTTTAATTTTATTTGATTTTATGGCCTGGCTTTCAATGAGCACAAGTTAAATGTGTAAGACTTGACTGGTCCTGGTGTTGTAATTCTCTTAAGTGTCCCTGTCCCTGAAGGCTTTTAACTATTTGATTCTTCCCAGTAAATGAGGCAAGCAATGCCTCATTTCTTCCACAAACATCTAGCCATCTGAAATGGAGAATTGCATTATTCTGCCTTTATCCGTGAGCTGGATATTACAAGGATGGTTGGTTTGCTACTACACTGTAAGATGTCAAGGTGTCTTCAAACCCAAATCTCAATGTCCTTAGAGTGAAAACCCTGAGATGAGATGCTTTCCTGAGAAGAGTGTTATTCACTCAGTAAACCCCGAACAAAAGCATAACACCCACCAAGATGTTGCTTTCCTGGCATTTGCTTGGGAATCTTCAAGAGCCTCCTATTTCCCTCTCCCCCAGTAAGACCATTTAGAGTGTGCTAAACCACTACAGACTACTGCATAACAACTCTGGCTAACGCCCTCCTCCCAAATGTGTAATATTTTATCATTAAAAAACAAAACAAGCTTTGAATGAGATCACTCATTTAAATATCTGTTTTCAAAGAAATAAGAAAGAAACATTCCAATGTGATTTCGTAAGACTTCTGTAAAAATTATCAGAAGCCTTAAATGTGTGCTTATATTGTTTCATTCTTTATACTGAGCATTTTACATAATTGATGATTCAACTATAATCACTCAACATTTGGAATACAGCAACTATTTGGAGGTGACTACTGAACTTATTTAGACTTCTGTCCCTTTTTCAGGAAAAAAGAGATTATTCAACGGCCCTCTTGAAATTAAAACTTTTGTACTGTAGCCTATAATCCAGAATTAAGTATCCCTGCAAGTATCCTTGTTTGCAGGCTGCCTCTACATTGTGCCAGCATCCCCCAGTATTTAGGTCCACTTTGGGAAATAAAAAATGCTTTACTAATGAATTGAAATACTAGAATGAAAGAAGACTATATAGATAGATCTTTATATTCTAAGAAAAAACATACAGCATAACAATGTGGATAATTCCCATTTATCTCTGATTAAAACAACACATTATCATTTCAATATGTTAGGGTATGGGGACCCCTTTTCTGGCTTATGCTGGCACTGCCAACTTCTCAAAAGGAGTGGTGGCTTGGTGACAAAGCAGAGACTAACAAACAGATAGGAGGGGGCAGCACAGCAGGTTTATTGAACAGGAAAGGATACGTTGGGCACAGAGCCCTAGCCGGTCTGCACTAGGGACAAGGTTGAAAGTAGTGAGTCCAGAGTTCGCAAGCCCTCCTTATCTATCTGCAGGGATCACTGAGCTCAGGTTTTTTGTTTGTTTTTTTTATTTTGTTTGGTTTTAAGGAGGTTGTCTCTGGTTGGCGGGGACCCAACTCTGTCCTCATTTGGCAAGGTCCTCCATGGTCAGGCTCCCAGCGTCCTTGTGTCTGGTATGTAATGACTCATCAGTTAGACCAGGCAGGTGGCTTCCCTGTCCTCTAAGCATCCTTGCTGAGGTATATCTATGAAATCTACTCTGTGCTATTTGGGAAACAGCTGGTAAAATTCTAGTTCTGATATTGATCTATTGATGAGGAACAGCCTACGGACCAGGGCTGATCTAAAAGGAGCTAGATTTGACTTTTGATATTAGCTTTCTGCAAGAGATGTTTTAGTCTATTCATATCTAACAAAATTAACATCTTTTTATTCAATCCTTAGGAGCCCCTGGGTGGCACAACATATCATCACTGAGCCTCTAACGACAAGGTTGACAGTTTGAATGCACTCAGAGGCTCCTCACAAATAAGGCCTCGTGATCTACCACTGAAAGATCACAGCCATTGAGCGCCCTGTGGAGGGCATGTCTGCTCTCACACATATGGGGCTCCATGATTTGGAATCAAATAAATCACAACTTGTTTGTCTTGATTCTACTTTTCTTGTTAAATTTATAGAACCAGAAATAGCACTCAACTTTCACGTAATCATATTTCCAAAAACCAGGTATGCCGAGTGAAACTCATCAATCACAAAATGACAAGTACTGCATGAAATCCCTCCTATTTAAAAAAAAGAAAAATTCTTTCATATCAAAATAATACACTTTGGAGACTACCAAGGTGGGAAGGGCAAGGGAGGAAGATGAAGTAGAAGGCTAGCGGGTTGACAACCATTAACTTTAGTGAAGGGGAAGATAATAATTCACAAAGTCAAATGATAAATCAAATGAGAAGGGTAGGGTTAAGGTGATGGGGGTTTTGGTAAGCAGCTTAAATTGTTGAATATAAAATTGATGATCTGAAATGTGAACACCAACCTAATTCATCTTAAAAGTTTTTAATTTTTTAAAAGTTGTTGGTTATTAAGTTAAGGACCAAATTTCCACTGATTCAACTTTTTGGTATATATTTTCATATACTTGAGTTCCGGTTTAGATTTAGGTTCAAGATACATATTTCAGAATTTTGTAATTTTTACTACATATTTAAAGATATAGATGAAATGTTGTACAGATATTTTTGTAATATTTCTACAGAAATGTTTGCTTGGATTTCCATAAAATATTAAAAGACATCAGGGAAATATTGCATTTGAATCTTTTAAGATTTGCAATTTACTAGAACCAAATTGAATGTTTGTATTTAATACTGACACATAGAAATCAATTCCCTTCCCCTACTTAGAATGCCAAAATAAACTATAAAAATTTTATCTGCCTACTTAATCATCACTAGAACCGATCATTGATTTGAATTTGTGTTTTCTCGGCCATTCATAGACAATCAGTCATTCTCAGACCTGTTCATTCCCAAAGAGGTTTGACGGATGCTGCACAGGGAAAGAGCTCTGTTGTCCAACCTTTATCTTCTGTCTTCTCTTCTGTTTTATTGCTATGCATATTTGCATAAGAATAACATCAGATTAAAGAAGTTGCCAGTTTCACTTCAATGGACTTAAAATCCTCTTGGAATTATTACAAGCTGACAAAGTGTTGCAGAATTGTTTGAATTATTAACATATGTGTGCACAGGAAAGAACACATCCAGTTTTCCCCAATAATGCTTCTATAAGAAGGTTTTTAAAAATTCTGTTACTTCAAAGAAAGTTGTAAAATGTTGCCCCCGAAATGACCTCAAGTAACTTCTAAGTTAGTCTTTGGAAGTGCAAAGCAGAAGCATATAACCTTGTGAAAATTAATATGAACTTTTAGTAAATTTAGGCTACACCATCTTTTTGATCAGCACTAAGCAAAATCCTTTCAGATTACTTATAAGCATTTCATGAAGACCTACCTGAAAACAAATTGAGACAATGCAACCAAATCGATTTGTATAGCTTCTGTCTATTTCCTCCGAATCCTTGTCCTTGAGGAGTGCCCGCAGCCCTCGTTACCCATCGGGCCGCTGACTTTGGGTCAGCAACCCCAAACCACCAGCCGCTCCTCAAGAGAAAGCTGAGGCTCTCTACCGTCTGGGAAGCCACGGGGCAGTTCTGGCCTGAGCTGCAGGGTCTCGGTGAGCCGGGATGGACTTGAAGGCAGGGAGTGTGCTCCGTGTTCTGCGCAGCCGTCACTACCGCGGCAGAAAGCGCATGCTTGCTCTTGCTCTTACGCTCTCCCAGCAGTCGTTTTGACAGGTTCCCCGTGTCACGTATTCTGTGTAACACATATTTAAACAATTTGGGGATGCAATTTGCTAAGAACTATACTTTTACTTTTGAAAACGACAGTTTCCTCTTTTCCTACCATTCCTACAAAAGCAGACAACAGTATTTAACAATCGAAGATTGCTGAACTACATGATTTTCGTGGAAAAATAGTTAGTTGCAATATTCTCTGGTTTCTCCTTCCCGGTTAACTTTGCATTTTCGTTTCCTCTTCATCTTTGTCAACGTCTCTTCTCTAGTCTACTTTAGGACACACAGGGCGCCCCATTGTGCACCATACTCAACCCATCTAAATCCTCGGTATTGCAACATCCTCCCTTCTATTTTTAAGGCCCCAATCTCTTCCCTCAAATAGACACTAAACAAAATTTACAAAGATATCTTACTAAAAAAAAAAAGATTTATATCTCTCTTCAAAATCCATAAAAACCTACTTACTTACTATTATCATGGGTGTAAAAATACTCCCCTTGTTTTGAATCCATTTCATAAAGTAGCTCTGTGTCGCCTCACTTTCAAAGAACCAACCTTCACTACTGTTGATGCCAATTCACAATGGCTCTATGGAGTTGACAAGATTGTCCATCTGCACAGAAGCAGGCTGCACGTCCATCTGCAGTGGAGCAGTTGGTGGGTCACAGCAGAGTATTTTAAGAGCTGCACCGGTGTAGCAATGTCAAAGTTGTTGGGAAAAGTAAGTGGATTAAATTATTGAATGGCATGTTTGGATTCTTCCTCATCCTTTCTCACTTACCTCGGTGATAGCGTTCCTCAATTAGAATATAGGTCCAATGGACATAGGGCCAGTGACTCCTTACTATTTTACCCTATGTATGGTGCAATTTTTTTCTTAATTTGGCCTTTCAGGCTTTGGGCTTGTAATTCTTCCAAAACTACTGCTCCAGCCACACTCATGCAAAGTCACATGTGACTTTCAGAGGGGAGTGTAGTTTATTCTCAACATAAGAGATTTGCAAATCCCCCTAACAGGATTGCTTAATACAGTTTTGGCTAAATGATTGGCAAGTTTACAAAAACCACACCTAGAAATGAATAAGAAGCATCCTCGTGTAAGTGTTCAATATCCCAGAGATTTGGAGGCTTTATGATCAGCGCTGTGGGGGATATGGAGCTGCAAAGTCAGAATACCATTTGCTCTGCCAGAGGAAAGTGAGAGTGTGCCCATAGATATTCACATTCCTGAAAATCTTATATAGAGTCACTATGAGCTTGCATCTACCCAGTGGCGATGAGTTTGGGTTTTATTCTGATCAATGATAGTCCGGTAGACAGCTTCAATAAGCAGTGTGGGTCATGGAGAAGAGAGCAGCAGTGGGAACTGGAGTTCACTGAACAGAGCTGGGCACCTCGGAGTAGGAGATTGCCAACAGTTCTGGCATCAGATGGCAGAGCTTAACAATGAATTAGAGACTGGCATAAACTGGAAAATAGGTACCCATGAAAGTTTTCCCCTATGAGCATTGTAATGTCAGCCTAAACCTGGCACTGGCCCATTGTGTGTCCGAAGTTGCTGGACAAGCAAGTCCAGAGTGTGGTCAAGAAGTCAGAGAGAGACGGAAAGAGAGAGAGAATGAACTTAACCATGTAGGTCTCGATCTGAGCTGATGATACATCTGTTGGGAGAGCAAGAGAATGAGAGCAAGAGAGTGAGAAAGGGAAGAGGTAGAGACTGACCTTCTGACATATGGTCCACAGCATACCTGTCCAGTGACATGGAAACTGACAGGGATCATTGGGAAAAGTCAGCAGTTCTTTCAGTCCTAAGTAGAATCTCCTCCAACACTAAGTCTCTCACAGGCTGAAAGGCCAGTGCACCTTGAATCTTTTCTTGTTGTTTACTGTTTGTTTTTTTGTACATAACTTGTTCTTGTTGTTTGCTACTATCTTCTATAAATAATAACAAAGGCTCCCAATTGTCACACTGTGTTAATATCCTATGTGGTTCATCCAACAGGATCATGGTGGAGTGCTTACTCCAGTAGTCTTGTCACTTCAAATTCGGAAGCAACTGGCATGGCGTATGCACACAGTTCAGCATTTTCTAAGGTCAGGAAAACAGTTGTCCTCATTCTGAGGATACTCTCTATGTCTTGCCTCTCTGAAAGAGAATGAGCTCTCCAAATGTGTTAGCCTTCTGAAATGAAATGTAACATTTCTCTCACATCCAATCTGCCGGTCAAGGCTTCCGGGAACAACCACGAAGGACATTGGTTCTGGAGAGAAATCCTCAAACTGGAAATGGCTGAAAAGAGAACAGGAGGACTCAGTGGTGTCTGCCATCTGCTTATCAGAACTGATGAGGATAACACATATCCAAATGATAGAAACTGTACAAAAGATAGTGTGCTTAAAAATGTTCAGTGCTACTAAAAAAGAAAAGAAAATACACATACAGAAAACCACTGCATTCGAGTCAAATCTGACTCAGTGACCCAATGTAGGGTTTCCCCAAAGCCACCACCTCCTGCCTTCTCTCTCTCTCTCTCTCTCTCTCTCTCTCTCTCTGTCTCTCTCTCTCTCTCTCTCATCCTTCCTCTCTCATTCTCCCCTCACTACTCTGAGAAATAGATGGGAGAGCAAAAGTCAGATGTACTCAAGGAGGCTACATGTGTTCTCATAGAGAATGTCGATTCTATTTGAGGGAGATAGACCTGTGGACATCTGAGGGGAACCGGTTTTAGGCTGAGAAACAGACAGTTCGAAGGCCCAAGTGTTTAAAGAAAGCAAAGAAACCAGTGTAAATTGAACAACTAAAAATATAGTAATAGAAAATAAAGAGAGCCTAAGAAATAGGGAGACAATATAATGGTGAGCCTGAACAGATAAAAGTCTGTAAGTCAATGTAAGGACGTTAGTGACTGAATAAGTGGTTTAGGGTGGAAAGGTATTGGCGTATGTTCATCAGAAGATAGTAAGACTTGATAGGGAATAGTTACTGTAGAGAATGCGTGAAGGTAAACAAGCGGCCATCTAGCTCAGAAGCAACAAAGCCCACATGGAA
>NW_022103898.1:57074639-57084738 GCF_000313985.2 Echinops telfairi
TTTTTTAATTCCCACATTTATTAATCTAGTGATCTGTATCTACTTGAGGATGAAGATATTTGAGCTAATATTCCCATATTCTGTGTCCTTAGGATCACCTGAGACTTATGGTACTTTAAAATGCAATACAACTGAATTTTATACTTATATGTCTTTAAAATGTTTGGTCAGAATGTAAAAGGTCATCTATTTGGATGTGACTAATTTTGTGCGTTTATTTTTATTTGTTTCCATCTGATTTTTTTTTATCAAGGAAATGAGGAAAACAGAAAACAAGCAATGCTATAAAATTGAATATGAAAGGATGCTGTTTTTAAGTGTCATTGAGCCTGTTCCTGCTCATAGCAATTCTATGTACAACAGAATGGAATATTGCTCAATCCCGCACCATCATCGCAATAATTCCTACAGTTGAGCAGCTTGTTGAAGCCACTGTGTCAATCCATCTCATTGAAGGTTTTTCTTTCTTTTTTTGTTGATCATTTTATTAGGGGCTCATACAACTCTTATCACAATCCATACATACATCAAATAGTGTAAAGCATATTTGTACATTTGTTGCCCTCATCATTCTCAACACATTTGCTGTCCACTTAAGCCCCTGGCATCAGCTCCTCATTTTTCCTCCTCCCTCTCTGTTCCCCACTCCTTAATGAACCCTTGACAATTTATAAATTATTATTTTGTCATATCTTGCACCGTCTAACATCTCCCCTCACACACTTTTCTGTTGTCCATCACCCACGGAGGAGGTTATATGTAAAGGAAAGAGCTATGAGGGAAAGGGCATTTATAGAGGTCTAAATACAGGCATGTACATATGTACATATATTTATATATGAGGATGTGGAAATAGATCTATATGCATATATGTATACATTTAATATTAAGGTAGCAGATGGACATCAGGCCCCTCTACTCAAGTACTCCCTCAATGCAGGAACACTCTGTTCTATTAAACTGGCCTTCCATGATGCTCACCCTCCCAACACACTAGCTAAAGACAAAGTGGGTGCAGAAGCAAATGTGGTGAAGGAAGCTGGTGCCTGGCTATCAAAAGATATAACGTCTGGGGTCTTAAATGCATGAAGGTAAACAAGCAGCCATCTAGCTCAGAAGCAACAAAGTCCACATGGAAGAAGCACATCAGCCTGTGCGATCACAAGGTGTCGAAGGGATGAGGTATAAGGCATCATTAGAACAAAAAAATCATATCATTGTGAATGAGGGGAAGTGTGGAATGGTAACCCAAACCCCATCTATAGGCAATTGGACATCTCCTTACAGAAGGATCGTGGGGAGGACACAAGCTAGTCAGGGTGCAGTGTAGCAATGATGAAACATACAACTTTCCTCTAGTTCCTAAATGCTTCCTCTGTTCCCCACTATCATGATCTCAATTCTACCTTACAAATATGGCTAGACCAGAGGATGTGCACTGGTACAGATAGGAACTGGAAACACAGGGAATCCAGGGCGGATGATCCCTTCAGGACCAGTGGTGAGAGTGGCGATACCGGGAGGGAGGAGTGAAGGTGGGGTGGAAGGGAGGAACCGGTTTTCTCTTTTTCACTGATCCTCTGCTTTACCAAGTAAGGTGAACTTTCCCATAACTAATGTCTCCTGATACCATGTTTATAACCCAAACCAAATACGCTACCATTGCACCAGTGCTGACTCACAGTGCTCCTATGGGACAGGGGAGACCCGCCCTTGTTAGTTTCTGAGATTGGAACTCTTTCCTGGAGCAGAAAGCCCGATCGTTGTCCTTTGGAGCAGCTGGTGCTTTCAGCTTGCTCACCTGTGGATCACAGCCCAATGTGTAACCAAACGTCACCAAGGTTCCTAACACTTTTAAAGTATATGAGATGGGAGGGGAATTATTTTATTCAAAGTTATATATTCATTTTTTCTTTTCATTTTTTTTTTTTTTACAAAACAACCTATCACCCTCAAAGTACTCTCCATTACACTTAATACATTTGTCAAATCTGTGATTCCATTCTTGGAAATATTTTTCAAGCTCATCTGTTTGAATGATGAGCTCCTCCCTCGTTTTTTCTTCACGTCTACTATGTCTTCAAATTGCTGTCCTTTCATGTCCCTCATCATTCATGGAAACAAAAGGAAGTTGCAGGGAATGAGGCTAGGTGAGTAAGGTGGGTGGCATGCTGTTGTTTGCCCAAAACTAGCACAATGAGATGGCTACGTGAGCAGGTACATTGTCATGGTGGCAAAACCAGCACCCTGTCTGCCATAAACCAGGCCTTTTTTTGTTGCACACTGTTAGAAAGTCTTTTCAAAACCTCTAAATAGAAAGCTTGATTAACAATCTGACCTGGTGGAACAAAATCCAAATGCACTATCCCCCTCACATAAAAAAACAAAAATGACCATCATTTTTTTGGGGGGGCCGGGAATACCCCCTCCTGTATCTTATGCTTACTTCTAAGGAGCGTTCTGGCTCTATTTCTCCTAAGACAGACTTTTTGGTCTTCCAGCAATCTATGGAATACAAAAATTTCCTGGAAAAATGAAATTGAAAGATAGAATTTTCCCACAAACTTTTTGAAGCCTGTTCGCACTAATATTCTTCTCTAGCACCACCATTGAGAGGTATTCGGTTTCAGCCTTCTTCTGTTATTGTCTGGCGTCCAGATGCATACAAGGTGATTGAAAATACCAGGACTTAGGTCAGGTGCTTCTTAGTCTTCAAAGTGACATTTTTGCTTTTAACAGTCTGCTTTTAAACAGGTGCATCTTAGACTTCAAAGTGACAATTTACTTCAAAGAGATATTTGGGAGCAGCTTTGCCTAAGGCCATAGGCTATTTGATTTCCTGACTTGACTATTGCTCTATGGACATTGACCAAGAATTCAAGAAAAGTGAAATTCTTAAAACCTTCAGTCATTTCTCCTTTGTCACGAAGTTGCTTGTAGGCCAAGCTGTGAAGGATTTGTTTCCTTAACATTGAATTATAATTCATACCAAAGACTGTAGTCTTTGATCTTCATCAGCAAATGTTTCACTTGATCTTTGCCAAAAGGCCGAGAAGTGATCAGTAAATGTTTCAAGTCCTCTTGGTTTTGAGCAAGGAAAGCAGTGTTATCTGCACACTGCAGATATACAAATTATCAAAGCAAAATCGAGATTTGAATAAAAGTCAACTTTATAGAAATAAACATGAAAGGGCCAGGCTTTTGTTGCATTTTAATTTTATTAAAATTAAATCAAGTTGCATGTGACTTAAGATTAGAAAACCTCACTGCCATCAAGCTGATTCCAACTCATAACGACCCTGTAGGACAGGGTAGAACTGCCCCTCGGGGTTTCCAAGACTGTAAATCTTCACCGGAGTAGAAGGCCTCTTCGCTCTCCAGTGGTTTGAAAAGCAGATCTTGCAGTTAGCAGTGCAACCTGCAACCCACTCTACCACCAAGAAGCCAACATCACCAACTGCAGCTATCACTTACTGGCCGCCCCCTTAGCTTCAGGCATTGCCCTGGGTTGTTTATGCCTCATAACCCGAAATCCCCTGCTGATGAGAGGAGGTGAAATCTTAAGTAAATTGGCAAGCATTTTACATACTCAAAGACGAAAAGTACTTTAAATTCACATAGCGAGATGAATGCAAAATCAAGACTTGTTCTCAGGTGTGTTTCTAATTGCTATATGTTTTATCTGTGATGCTTAACTTACTAGATACCAGAGACTCACAAAACCGAATTTTATTAAGACAGGTGTTATTCAGTCCAAGGTGTAAGGATATTTGCAAGCTTAGTGTCATAGAAAGTCTTAAAAGACGTCAGTCTTCAGTTTCAGCCGAGAGTCCTCCAGCTCTGCTCCCACTGTGTTGACTATCTCCGCTAATGAAAACAAGCCTCACGTCTACCACTACCTAACTGAATACTGAAAACTCTATTTCTATTTTTCTGAAAACTCTCATAAAAATAGTATTACATCGCTCTGCTTAATGTTGGTAAGGTATACAACCCTAAAATACAATCACTATCTAGGGAAATAAGGCATATTGGTTTTCATAGACAAATGAAAAATAACCTTACTATAAGACATGGATTCTAGCTTACGAAATTCTGTGGAAGAGTGGCATATAAGTGCATCAAAATAGGAGCTTTCTTTTCCATTCTATTCTGGATGTGACTTTGTCAAATGTGAGACAGCTACCACAGCCCAGAACACTTGCTGTTCACCCAGAAAGTTTACTTGGGAATCACTATCTTTAGGAAAACTTTGCAAAAAGAACCAGAACTTGATAAAAACTTAAGAATTAACTTTCCAGTTCCTGGAAAAATAAGTTTTTCAATTTCCTAAGCTCTTTAGAAGAGATGAGATAAATAAAGCTGTTCAAAATTTGATTGTTCCTTACACTGACACGGAATAAGCAGCCCCATTTGGATCTTATTCTAAGCCATTTCTCCATACTAGCTTTATTAAAAATATAGGACATCTTTGATTGCCTTTCTCTCTTGGCTTAACTGGTTCATAAACTAAAAGGGCAAAGGGAGGTTCTCTGTTCTGAGAACTTCAAACCAACCTTAGTAGTTCATAATACAAGGAAATTCATTTACTCTGTGCTTGTTTGAAAGTAATAACTCACCATCTAAATGTGACTTGGTAGGTTAACAATACCAGAGACTTCTGAAACCAACAACCAGGTGTATTTTATGTCTATTTAAAGAATTTTGAATTTTATGGTTCCTGATACTACAAAGAAATATATAGATTTCTATATTCTATAAATGATATAGAATAATATAGAAAGCCAGTTACAACTTGCTTCCTTTTATAGAATGGACCCTAACATATTCTTAATTGCCAATTATTTTCTCTCTCTTTCTGCCCAGTGCACGTTCAATATGAAACTATGCTTTTAATTAACTTCTGTTCAGTAAATAGGTATTCAGATGCACATTTTGTGCTTCAGAACTACAATTAAAGCTCTAGGGTTAGTTTTTGCAATGTTATTCTAATTAAAATACTTTTAGCTGTATTTGGCATGCATTAAAATGTCAAGTAATTGACAGCCCATAAGTGAAAAATTGATCCAATTATCAAGGCAGCTAGAACTTTTTCTTTTTTCAACTGCTAAGATTTATTATGGTCATTAGAATTACAGATGTTTGTATGTTTGCTTTTAGTCATTGGAATTCATTTAGCTTTGCCAGGCCCGTCGTGTTGCTTCTGCTCTTCAGTGGGATAGACAATTCCTCAATCTCTGAAGTGCACATTTAGAAAATGCCTCCCAAATCTCTTTTCACATGGAGTCGATAATCATGCTTTCATTGGAGTTTAGGGAATAGATTTCTCTTTTCATGTCTCCAGATGGTGCTTTGGTAATGAGTCACAGGGGGACACAGCTTGTCCTAAGATATGGCTTCCAGACAATGTCTTATTTTTTTAATTAATAATATAAATCTTTGAAGAATTAATTAACATAAGACAGGCAAATAGAATAAAACAAAAGAATACAGAGCAATGTTAACTTTTGATTGCAGCCATTTGGTTAGTCTCGCCGGCCATAGAGTAAAAGCATTTTCACCCTCTCAATAAGTGTCAGTCCAAAGTACTCAAATCATCAATTTAATATAGATTTGAAAGGTGTTTTTATAATGAAACTTGAAAAACAGGAAAATTAGCATTTACCCAATTATTGATACTGAACTCTTTGATCAATATTTTCACAGAAGCAATAGATAATGCTTATGAAGACTCTCCATCAGTAAATACAAGCCACTTGGAAAACAAATACATTGTTTCAGAGTGTAAGTTGCAGCTGGGTCTAATAACTATAGATGGAATAGGTACGATTCTAATTTATTTGTTATCAGTGCCATGAAACTGAAGGAAGAACACAGAAAGCTCGATACTAAGTTGATTCGGATTTCTCCATGGAGAAAATAACTAACTCAAACTCCCATGTTTTGCTTCCCAGATGCTCTGCAAACCATGGCATGAACAGGGCTCCCTGCACCAGTGCCGTAGAGATCCCACTCCCTGCTCAGGTATAGCCCAATATTGGTAAAAATGCATCAGAAATGTCTTTATCACAAACCTCATAAAAAGGTTTTCTATTTTTTATATCAAATTCCAAATTCTCACCTCAGATTTCAGTGCCTTCTGTCAGTAGCTTCTTGCCCTTTCCCTCCTCCAAGTCTCTTCTTGTGAGATCTGCTACAGGGCCCATGTTGCAGCCCCTCCTAATTTATATCAACTTTCTCTTTCTTCCTCTGCCCTTCTCTTAGCACCCTGCCGTCCTTACTCTGCTAGTCCAAGGGCAACATTTCCAAGACCAGGTTCAACATTTATTTTCACAGCAAATATTTCCTGGTGAACCTATCTCAGAACTAGTAAGTGCTTGCTATACATCCCATACCAATCATGAATTATGCATTTTCTCTGAAAAAATGCATTCGTATTTCTTAATGGCTCCTACAATTTGTCATTTTTATAGTTGTATGTCCCTTTAATAATTACGAGAGTCCTGTATTATGTCTTCAATATATACTTGATAAGCACAGAATTAGAATGCATGTCATGTGGAGACAAATTTTCTTATAGGTGTGAATATCACTATTCAGATTAATTACCTTATGAAATCTTTGGTCCTTCATTCCAGCTAGACGCATGAACATAATGTTCTCCTAGTGAAGTTTATTTAGATTGTAAAATGCAGATTGAAAGTTAATTGTCATTAGGTCGGTTGTGATTCATAGCCATCACAGAACAAAATACTGCCCAATTCTGCACCCTCTTTACAATTGTTGTCATGTCAGAGCTGGTTGGTTCAGGCTCTGCGCCAAATCATCTCCTTGGGTAGCTTTCACTGTTGCTCCTACTCTACCTCACCAAGCATGGTGGCCTTTTCCAGGGGCTGGTCTCCCCTAATAACCTATGCAAAGTCTGTGAGATGGAATCTCCTCATGCTCACTTCTAAGGAGCATTATGGTTGAACATATCCCAAGAGAGATTTGATTGTTCTTCTGTGGGACCAGGGTACTTGCAGTGTTCTTTGCCAGCACCATGACTCAAATGCATCGATTCTCCTTTGGCCTTCCTTATTCACTGGTCAATGATCTCATGCATATGAAGCTATTAAAATACCATGGCCTGAGTTGGGCTCACCTTAGTCCTTACAACTTTAATGAATCAACACTTTAAAGAGGTCTTGTGCAGCAATAATGCAGTGCATTATTTTATTTCATGACTGCTTCTTCCATGATTGTTGATTGTGGATATCAGTAAAACAAAATTAATAACAACTTGAATCTTTTCTTCACTGATCATTATTTTGTCTATTGATCCAGTTGTGAGGATTTTTGTTTTCTTTACTTTTCATTGCAATTTACTTTTTTTTTTAAATCGTTTTATTAGGGGCTCATACAACTCCTATCACAATCCATACACACATCAATTGTGTAAAACACATTTGTACATTCATTGCCCTCATCATTCTCAAAACATTTCCTCTCCACTTAAGCCACCAGCATTAGGTCTTCATTTTTCCCCTCCCTCCCTGTTCCCCCCTCCCTCATGAGCCCTTGATAATTTATAAATTATTATTCTGTCATATCTTGCCCTGTCTGACGTCTCCCTTCACCCACCTTTCTGTTGTCCATCCCCCAGGGAGGAGGTCACATGTTCTTCAAGTACTTCAAGTTCTTGTAGCTTTCAGCAGGCCAGGTTGTGTCATCTGCGTATGACTGTTTTTTAATTGTTAATGGTTGTTAATTGTTAGTTCTATGATTCAAAAACAGCTCATAGGATTGAGACTATAGGCAAGAATACAAGGGTAAGTCAAAAAGTATTGCTACTACATATTCAGTTTAAACATGCACCGGTGTATTCCAGGTAAAGCATGCTTGTACATGGATCTGAAACTAGTAATTGGCTGTAGAAAATTCTCTCAAGAGTACACCTGTCTCAGTCTCACTAGGGTTTCTTAAAAATAGTATAATTGTGTACCTGGAAATTTTTTTGTTTATGTCAGGGTTAGTATTACTACTTTTCCTAAAACCCAGTGGACATTACCCCAAACCATGGATGCTTTGCAACACCCATATGGGGGTATTTCTCTTACAAAACAGCAGTTTTCTGATGAATAAAGCATTGTAAAGATGGTTGGAATGACCTCAAAAATGAGCCCTTACAGAAAGATCCTCAACCTTGATGAAATACAGAAACTGGTTTCTCAACTCTCACACAGTTTGGAGTTTACAATTTTACGTGAACATCTTGACCTCAACAAGCTTTAGGCTTGGTGGGTGCTAAAACACTGTGTGAAAGCCAGCTTTCTCAAGGAGATGATATTTCCATCAATCTTTCAAGCAAGATTAAACATAATAAAGATAATTTTATGAAAGAAATTTTAAGTGGAGTGTGTTAGTCTGGGTGGACAAGAGAAACAGGGAGACATTAATATGTCAAGAGCTTTATATCAAAGAGCAATTGTATTTTAAGAAAACATCCCAGCCCAGTCCAGATCAAGTCCATAAGTCCAATATTAGCCCATAGGTCAGATACCAGTCTGTAAGTTTCTCTTCAGATTCATGCAACACATACAATGACACTGAATGCAAGAAGATTACAGGCCAGTGGGTGGAAAACCTTGTGGATCCAGTGGCAGTGGAAGCATCTCATGCTTGCAGTGGTCTCCACGTGGCTTCTCCAGCTCCAGGGCTCTAGCCTAGCTCCATGTGTCTTGTCAGGAGGAATGTCTCCCAGGGAGTCAGTGTTTGTCCCACTCCAATGATCTATTTATCTCCTGAGCACCTCCAAATGAGAGATCATCAAGCTGCGACCTGATTGACAGGCTAAACTCCACCCCTCTACTCTTAATAGCTATAAATTGATAACAGACCATGCAACTACAACATGGAGATAAACATAGTTCTACCAAGAAACTTCGGAGAGAGAGAGCACCATTCTAAACAATGGCTCCCTAGGGGATCGGCCATTACATTCAAGACAGAGGGGTTAACTCAGGTTAGCGGGGCAGATTTTAGGATTCCAAAGCCGTCATCTTGATTAGAGTTTCTCAAAAGTCACAAGAATATCACAATGGACTTATTTATAATAAAGATATTTTAAGAACATGGAAAAGTGCTTTAAGTTCAAACAAGAAAGTCTCACTATGAACTTTTCTTTCCCTCATGGCGGCGTACTCATTCATTCTCCGACGGGAGTAGCGTGGACTGCCTTGACACTATTGCACTGGGAAAGCGCAAGCCTTCATCCTACAGCCTTGCCGCTGAAACTTGTTTTGTTTCTTCTCAAGACTTCCACTCTGTTCACGGGGAACACAGTCTGAGTCCCATGAGGATGCCACAGGTGCCACTGTGGCTCAGCACAAACCAGAGTGCGGATTCTTTGAGAAATGGTTACTGAGATGCAAACACTGCCTTCAGAAGGATGGCAGCCTATATGAGAGTATATCAAGAAAAACAGCTTCATATTTTGATATTTTTACGTTTCTGGGATTTTATAGCAGTACCTTTTGACTTAGCCTTGTAGCAATACTTTGGATTTCAGATGACTGGTGTTTTGGTTTAGGGGAGTTGCAATACGAAAGAGAACGTTTTAAGAACATAATTTTAAATCTCCTCATAAGAAAAAGTTTTCCATATATCAATTGTGAGTTAAAATAATTTATATTCCATTGTTTTTACTGTTATGATTAGATTTAAATGAAGTATAAAAGAAATTAGATGAATCAGGTCAAAGAAAGAGATTGAAAACAAAGCAGACATGAGTTTTATTACTAAAAAAAGATCATGAATATTCTATATTTGATAGAAATGACATATTTTTAAATTTCTGAAAACTGATATGTTTTTAGGCAAATAAGCCAGATTAGAAAAAAATGTTCAAGTATCTTACTGTTTCTTGAATCTCTACTGATAACTATGTCCTTGGGGAACAAAAATGGAGGCAGCAGATGTTAGGAAAAATGCCTGTAAGCTAACAAGCTTCTCAGATAAAAGCTAACACAGTTCCCGAGTTCATCCTAACTGCGTGTTTGTGTAAAGAAGATGCTGAATCACACATGCATCCTCATCCCATCCATTGCTCAGCGGAAAT
>NW_022103898.1:57085426-57087165 GCF_000313985.2 Echinops telfairi
TTCCAGATATACCTTCACTTATTAAACACGGTCTTCTCTAGATCATTTTTTAATTAAACATTTCTTTCTTTTTTGGGGGGGTTTAATAATTATACTAAACAATTAGAAATATTTAAAAATTAATCATATAGTTAATACTGCTATAAAATCTGAAGCATAAATCCAGCTTTCCATATTGAAATAGAGCAGGTTAGAAGTTGAGCCTTCATTGTGTTTGTTATATTTTTTATTTCATTATCAATTATGAAAAACATCCTATTAAACATCATATACCACTATGCATAGGGCATAGACACTGAGCAGAGACCATACACAAAAAGAATTAATTTTATAACTATTTTAAGTGTGAAAATATACATAGCAAACCTTATACACTAACTGAACAATTTTTGTGAAAATTGATTCCAATTTTCAGGTTGTCCAAACATTCTTCGTAACCTTTTCCAAATTATTCCACCTCCATTTACATGAACGGGAAGTCTCCTCACCTTCTCGTCTAACCTCTGGAATTTCTGCCGTAAATTCAAATCAACTATAATTTGAAAGAACTTCAAGAGAGAGTTTCAGTTTAAGATTTAAAAGTGGTCTCAGGGTAATAGTGCGTGGAATCCCCATGGATCCAGAGGGTTGAGATTAGATGGCAATTTAAATTGCTGGTGGATATGGTATCCCCTTTTGCTCAGGAACCTTCTATATAATCTTTGGTCACACATTCAGTAATTGCAGACATTGTCCAGCTATTCTAGCCCCAGCACAATGAAGGCAGTTTATGGAGGCAATTAGACATGCCTGGGAAAATGAATTAAATTTCCAAACATTCAAGTGCTCAGGCTCAAGGCCTCCAAGTAACCTAGGAACTTAATGATATAATAACTTGTTCAGGTAGCAGACGTCCAGCTGGTGAATGAAGGTAGCAACTGACAAAATAAAATTCTTTGTCGGTGCTGGGTCTTGCAGGCCCCATCCCTGTTACTTAAAACAAACAAACAAACATGAAAGGAAACTCCTCAATTTCATCATTGATAATAACTAACGTGTTTTTTTCTCTTTCTGCTATATGTTACCATGTCACCTTTACATGCATTATCACCTTTAGTTATTAAAAGAAATGTCTGTAGTAGAAATGATTATCCTAATCTTGGGAAGTCTAGGTTCAGAAAGCTTGCCAAATTCCATTAAGATACATGGAATTTTAAAGTCTATATTTTTCATTTTACAAAATTTGGGCTCTGTACATGTGAAACCATTCCTTCAAACAGACAGAGGGCATGATCAACTGTTTCAAATGTAGAAAGAGAGAGAGAAAGAGATTATATATATATATTTGAAAAAATATGTATGTATACATGGGCTTCCTCTGCCCTGCTCAGGTACAGTTATATCGCTCAAGCATTCTTGCATATCTTGTATAGCTCTTTTAGGGATGTCAATAAACACCCAGGGGCTCATCATCCTGATAAAAGCCTCACCCTGCAGGCACTCAGGTTTAGCTCTGTTGGACAGCTAGCCAGCTCCTTAATGAAGTTCCCTTAGACATCGGCTTCACATCCCAGGCTACTACTAAAGGCATTCAATTTTGCTTGTTCTGTGGGCTGGGAGGTACACAGCTTTGTCCTATGGTCTGGGTCATGGGTCTGCTGCTACTGCTCCTCTGCCATTCCTCTGGTGTCAAAGCTATCTCTAATGTCCATACGGTTAACATGCAGGATTCTCAGGTGCCTGGAACTTTTCTCTTGCTG
>NW_022103898.1:57088795-57109805 GCF_000313985.2 Echinops telfairi
TTTTCTCTATGGGAAAGTTTTCATTTATTCTTAATTATCCACTGTAAGTCTTCTAGGCTCTGTGAGCATAGCATTTGATCAGAATTGGCAATGCCAATTCAGATTGGGTAGTCAAGAAAAACCTTTATGAAGAGGTGTCATTTGAAAAAGACAATTGAAGAGAAAAGGGCTCCCTGGAAGATAAGTAGAACAAATATTCCAATGTGGAAGTCCTGATTGGATATGCAAACAAACTCCCCGGGGGATAGAAAGAACAATCAACTATACCTTAGCCTAATAGTTTGGCCGTTTGGGAGATCCGGAGGTAGCATACTGGTGATGCTATAACTGGAATGGGATAGACTAAGATTCACAGTTGAGACAGTTCAAAATCTGAATTGTGCAGTTTTGAGAGTTCAACGAACATCGATATTAATATAAAGCTATATAGGTGGTTATCATCAACAGAGGTGATAGTCAGAGCAATTTAACAGAACGAGATCATCAGTGATAGCATATAAAGCATAAGACAAGAAGACAGTCAACAGTCAAGTCTATGGACAAAGCAACATTTAGAGTCAGAGCAGAGAAAGGCTGTGAAGGAATGGAAATTGAGAGAACATCAGAAAAAGCAAGGCTAGACATCAAGAAGAGAGAAGGCTGATGAAGAATGCAGCAGGCAGTAATAATAAAAATCTTGTTTGCTTCCCACTTCAAGTCTAACTCTTTGCTCGGCAGTTGGCATCTGTTTGTTAAATATCACAGTAAACCTTTGGTAGAAAGCACTTATATACTGATTACTCCAGAACTGGTGCACTTCATAGACCTTTATACACTTGAACATAGTTTAAGTGTTCAGTCATCATATGAAATAATAAACATTATTTTGCAGAAAGATGAAGTGATGATAAAAGTTCCAATTTGTTAGTGAAAGACCTAGGATTTCAATGCTGATACCATTTTAAAGAAGCTGAGGACAGCAAATTGGCTAAGCTCTTTTTTAAATGGAAGAGGTTATGGCCTCACAAGAAAGCTTTTAGTGGAAAAGACTAGGGTTAAGGGTCAGATAAAGACGAGTGGGACCCTGAAGCCTATGGAGAAGTTGTGTCATATCCACGGTGCGGGTTGTTAATGGGCCATTGGTCAATTGTGTTGCTCTAGGGTTCTTTAGATAGTCCTGTTTCTCTGGTTATTTCTTTGCATACAGATTGAATAATTACAGGGAAATGATACAGCCCTGATGTACACCTTTATTGATTTTAAGCCATGCGCTAGCCCCTTTTTCTGCTTGAATGACTGCATCTAGTATAGTTTAGTATGAGCACAATGAAGTACTCAGGAATTGCCATGCTTCTCAGTGTCACCCATAATTTGTTATGATCCGCATGGGAAACTGTGGCTACATTCAATGAAACACAAACTTCTTTGTGGTATTATGCTTTCAGCCAAGAGCCTTCTGATGTCACAATGTATGCCCTTGTTCCATGTACTCCTCGGAATCATTGGTTATTTCTTTAGTGAGCCTAGCTTACCACATAGACCCTCAACACCTTGAATTGACAGGTGGAGCCCCTTTGATGGAGGACCACACTACATTGCCATATTTATCTTTCTCCCAGCTTTTCCCAAATGGATCTGTTGCCTTTTTCAAGCAAGACATTTCATTGGGGAAAAGAAAATAATCAGAAATGTGAGAGATTACTGCACACTAGCTCTGAATTTACACGAATTCCAGGAGAGTCAATGCATTTTGAAAGACAGAGTGGAGGCATATGGAAGTCCATTTATTAATGGAGTCTTGAGTCAGGTCATGTCACAGTGGGCCCAATAATCCTTGGACCTATCCTGTAGTAATTTCTCCAGTTAAAGTATGCATAACTGGAATATCCATGCCCAGTAACTGGTAGAACCTCCATATTGGATCCCTGACACATGGAATATAAGACATTATGGTAGGAAAAGTCATGTGAAAAAGACAACAAACAAACCAGAAGTGCCTCTGACTAGCCAGATAGCAAATTAAAAGCAGCACCGCATTCCTGGATGGACTTCAGAGATCTGTGCCACCACCAAGGACTTGGAAGATGCAAAGGTGGATTTCCACCATATTGCCAGTAAACTCGCCTCTTTAACTTATGCAAAAGCTAGACGGATCTTGGTGAATGAGAGTGAATTGCTCTAAGCTGAACCAAGCATTGGCTCCAATTGCAGCTACTGTTTCAGATGTGGTTCCATTGCTGAGCAAATGAATACGGCACCTGGGGCTTGGTATGCACCCATTGGTCTGGCCAGTGCTTTTTTCTCAGTTCTCCTTTTCAAGAATCACCAAAAGCAAGTTGCCTTCATTTGACAAGGGCAAAAATATGTTCACCATCTTCCTTAGGATTATGCTACCTCTCCAGTAGAGAACATTTAAAAACTTTGAAATATCAGAGTTGAATTGCTCACATAATTGTTTCAGTCCTTGTTTTAGTGGGATAGATCTCAATGGTTTCTGTTTATAAGCTTTGACTTTAATATTTTAATTGTAATTTTTAAGTTGTATTGACATCTAATTCAATGGTTTTAAACATTTGAAAAAGAGATTTGCAATCATCACAATCAAGTTCTGAAGATTTTCTTCATTCTCATACTCAGTATGTTCTAGCTCCCCATTTCCTCCCAGCATCTTTAGGTACAACTCCAAAGAAACTCTTAGTCCAGTTACCGTCTCTACATCTACCTACCCTGAATTTCATATAGAGAAGAAGAAAACCAAACAATAATAAGAAAACAAAACAAGAAATACCAATTGAAAATAGAGAAAATAATAAAAACTAGAAAATTTTAAAATGGAACAAAAAGAACAAATGATAAGACGTTATATTTTAACCTAACTATATCTGCATTAATCCACTTTCCAATGTGCTCTGATAGCAAGGTTGTTCACATCCCTGTCCAATGGTCAGAGGAGATTTACCGAATGGTTAATTCATGTGGGGGGATCCTGAAAATGGACTTGGGGCTACCACTGTCATCCATAGCCTTCAGAAAACTGACTTCACAATTTAAGCTCTGATATAGTGCACTCCTTCGATCTTGGATTTTATTGTATATAATCCTGGATCACAAAGAGTGATGTACTTCTTTTTTTATTTAGTGGACCCTTCACAGATTACTGCTTGTGTTCACAAAGAATTTCATTACCTTTCCTTCCACAAAATGTCACACTGGTCCATTACATTGACGACATTATAAGGATTGGACCTATTAAGGGATATGTATCAATGACTCTAGACCTATTAGTAAAACATCTGTATGCTAGAGGACGGGGAATGAACCCAACAAACACTCAGGCATCTTATATCTCAGTGAAACTTCTAGGGGTCCTGTGGTGGGGGGCATATTCCCACGAAAGTGAAAGATAAGTTCCTCCAACTACTACTTCCCTTGCTGCAAGTAAAAAGAAGGCACAATGCTTCCTGTGCTTCTTTACATTTTGAGTCTGTGTATCCCTCATTTTTGTGTGTTACTATAACCATAACCTATAGTGCCATGAAACAGAAGGCTCTGTGCAAGCTTTTGTGCAGCCGCTCTACGACTTGGGCCACATGATTGAGTTGACTCAGTCGTGCTTGAAATGTTAGTGGGAGATAAGAAATGGAGTTGGGAGTCTTTGACAGGCCTCTATTGATGAATCACAGCAAAGATCCTAACAATTTTGGAGCAAAGCTCTGCCATCCTCTGTAGATAACTGCTTTCCTTTTGTAAAACAGTTTTTGACTCATTCCTGGGCCTTAGTGGAAACCAAATGCTTAACCATAGGTCACTAAGTCACCACGCAGCTTGAGCTGTCCATCATGAACTGGGCATTGTCTAACCCACAGCATAATAAAGTTTGATGTACACTGCAGTACTCCATCATTAAAAGCAAGTGGTATTAACGTGTTTGGACTCAAGTTGAACCTCAAGGGTTCAGACCTAAACTGCATAAGGGAACGAGTCAAATGTCCATAGTCTCCACTCCTGTCATGGGACTATTCTCCCAATCCGCATCTGTGGACCAATGGTCCGCTCCTTATGATCTGTTTATTGAGGAACTCATACTTGATTAACACATGGTCCTGCAGGATGTGCAGGTACCAATCAGAAGTGAAAATCAGCACCATTATAGTCCTTTTCTGGGACCTCCCTTAAGAAAAGTGAAGAAGGTAAATCCTCCCAGTGGGCAGTATTTAGAGCAGTTCACCTGGTTGTCCAATTTTCTTAAAAAAAGAATTGACCAAATATGAGACAAGATGCTGATTCCCAGAATGAGTACAATAAAATTTGGCTGCCTGGTCAGGGACTTGGAAGGAACCTGATTGGAACTTTGTAACAAGAAGATGTGGGGAAGTAGTTTGTGGATAGATCTCTCTGAATGGGTCAATAAAAGACATTTGCATGCTTGTGAATGCTTACCAAAGGTTTACCTCTGCAGCGGAGGATTTTACCAAGGAAGTGGATAGGACGACAGGTTCTGCGGACAGCAGTCAAGCATGCCTGTTCGAGGGGCTCATGAAAAACCCGTCATGGCAGCAGAGAAGGAGGTTGTGCTTGGGCTCAGCAACATCAATTTCCACTCACCAAGACTGGCTGGCTACTACCACTGCTCATTGCCAAAGCTGCCAGCCACGGAGACCAACACTGGTTCAAGATATAGGACCATTCCTCAGGGAAATCAATCAGCACTCTTGTGGCAGTTTTGTAATCTTGATTACAAAAGACCACTTTCATCATGGAAAGGGCAATGTTTTGTTCTTACTAGAATAGATATTCTGGATACAAATTTGCATTTCCTGTATGCAGTGCCAATGAATGCCTCTGTCAATGCTACCATTCATGAATTTACAGAATACCTTACGATTAACATGACATACCACGCACCATTGCCCCAGATCAAGAGACTTACATCACAGCAAATAAAGTGAGACAATGGGCCCATGCTTGGGGACGCCACTGATCTTACCTAATTTCTTATTATCTTGACACACACAGCACAGTAGAATGATGGAACAGGCTTTCTAAAGACACTTCGATGGTGCCAGGTAGGTGTCAATACCTTCTAGAATTAGAACAATTTTCTCCAGGATTCAGTGTATGCTCTAAATTAGTGTCCAATCTATAGTGCTTCTCCAATAGCCAAGATCCATGAATCCAGGAATTAAGGGGGGGTGGGGGTGGACATGAAGGGACACCACTCACTATTACTCCCAGTGAACTAGTAACAATATTTTAAGACCACTAATATTGAAGTCTTAGTTCCAAAGGCCTTATTCCACCAGGAGACCTAACACTTACTCCATTAAACTGCAAGTTAAGACGGCCTCCTGGCCATTTTATGATCCTCATGCTTCTAGAATAGATCAACAAGAAACGAAGGGAGTTATTGTATTGAGCGGTATGATTGATCCTGCTTACCACAGGGAAATCAGACTGCTATTACATACTAGAGGCAAAAAACACTATGTCTCGAATTCAGGAGAGTCTTTAGGTTAGCTCTTAGTACTGCCATGATATGTAATTAAAGTTGATAGTTAACACAGAAACCCAATTCTGACATTATTCCTAATGGCCCAGACCCTTCAGGAATGAAGGTTTGACCAATCATAATATGTAAAGAAAGACTCATAATTAGAGGAGGTGCTTTCAGTGGGCAAAGGGAGTAGGAAATGGGTAGTGGAAGAAGGCATGTCTAAATCCAACTATGGGCACCAGATCAGTTGCATAAATGACGGAAATTGTGAGGAATGTTTCCTCCTTGTCTATATGCATCAAATGTTTTGGTTTTTTTTTCATTTATAAAAGATGCAAATTGAATAGTGTAATTTTTGTTGTAAGCCTGCTAGTTGTATCGCATTAGGCACAGGTATAACTATTATTTGGAGAATATATATGGCTTAAGGAGACTTGTACAGGTGTGAAGTTCATAAGCAGTTGGCTGTTATAGTTGGGTGGCCCACGACGGTTAGTATTTTGGTAACACATTCTGATGTGACCTAACATAACGTGATCAACTCCACACAGTTATTGCTCTGTACAGCCAACCAGTTGTGAGATTAGGGTGCAGTGCCATATCTATGCATTTCAACCACCAATAATTATCAATATATACCAAGAGTGATTAAATTCCATCATGTTATATTCATTTCCCTCAGGCAAGATATTCTCCATGAAAAAAAGGGGGGCCCAAGACAAAAGGATGCTATTTGTTCATTGTATATCATCAGTTTATTATATACCTTTCTCAAATACAAGAAAAAACTAGTTACTTCTGAGTAAGGAAGAACGGCACTATAAAGACACAGAGACCTCAGACACATTGAGTTGGGACTGAGCGTATACAAATACCTTGTAGTGTCTGTTTTATTTATTTGAGTATAATTTGTCTGAAAATCTGTGACCATTTTTAGCCATATTTTAAAATTTTCTGCTCAGGATAATTTTCTTCAATTATACTCTCATTTATGATCATTTTAAGTGTCAGATTGATGCTTCAGTAACCCCTAACATGCTTAAATTATGTCCTAATCCCTCTTCTACATGTGGATCATCATTTCTCTAACTGATATGATTTACATGTATTATTTCCATATTTTGCCACCATTTTACATTTTATTTAATATATTTTGTCCTGTATAATTTTTCATGTACCTTTTAATTATGGTTTTCAATTTTGGTTTTTCTACTAATTTGTACATTTCATCCTTCCCCCTTTTCTGTGTATGTCATATTATCTTGTTTCTGTAACACATTAATTACTCTAGATCAGAATAACATATCAATTTAAGAGATGTCTTAAATTATTATTTTTTAATTATGAGTTTACTACTGTTGTTTCACAATTCACTATCTGTTTTTTTTCAGTTGCTAATAATCCATTTTAATGACAAAAGAATGAACACATTGTAAGCATCAAATAAGTAGGCTCAATTTCTCATTATTATATTGAGGCCTTTCATATGGGCTTTCCAAACTGCAGTTAAATTGGAATATTACCAGCTCGCAACAGGAGTGCAAAACCGCCTCTGGCCATGGCAGCTGACATAAGCAGAAAGCTCCAGAAGGCAGCCAGAGGGAAAATAAATCATTTTCTTTAGCCAACTGCAGCTAAATACCCTACTTTTGTGAAGTTTACAAAACAAAACCAACTACCAAAATTTTTTTAAAAACCTACATGAATTAATCTATTGCCAAGTAGCCTCTAAGATTCTCAGAAGGTACATTGTAAACCACCCTTCAGCCAAGATTGTTTAATTTCCCACTGTTGCACTATTTGTGTGTGTGAGTGTGTGTGTGTGTGTGTGTGTGTGTGAGTGTGTGTAGTTCATAGCCACTTGCCATCAACTCGAGCCTGTCTCATGGAAACCCCACGTGGGTCAGAGTAAATTCTGCTCCAGATAATTTTCAGTGGCTGATTTGTCAGAAATATTACAATAGGCTTTTCTTCCAGGACTCTTCTGGGTAGATTTGAATAGCCTCCAGATTTTACCAGTTGACAGTTATCTAATTGCACCACTCAGAGACCCTTGGGGTTCATAAGCCCTACCAATGTACTTGTGAATGCTTACTTCAAAGGCATAGCTCAAGGAGCTTCCAGATCTCTTCTTTGATCACAGATTTTTGGCGGGGAGGGGGGAGTTATCATGTTCACTTTACTCCCTTTTTTCAAAATCACGCATTGCATTTTTGGAGGACAGTCAGATATGTTAAGTAGAAAATACCTGGAAACTCATGTACACGTACCCAAGCAGCAAGCTGACATTTTACAAACAAGAATAAAATTAGTGCCTACTCCTTTACCTTAAGGGCAGTGAGGGCAAAAATTGGGAAGGCTCAAATATAGGATAATGGTGTTGGCCTGTAGGAGAAATGTAATGGGCCCAGAATGACCAGAGTAGAGCATCTTCAAGGGGGAAATGGATGCTGATTTTAAAGAAATAAATAGAAACAGTCTGGGAAGGCTTTTGAGTAAGGTATATGAAAAACAGATGATATACAATGAATAAATAGAATCTCCAGGATTATTTTATCTTAACCTGGGAAATTTAGACTTTTTTATTCTAAAAAAAGAACGCAAATTTATTTGAATTCTAATGTTTCAAGAAATTCCTTACAAACTATGTGTAAAATATTAGGAAGTAATTCTTGTTCTATAAGTGTGAGTTGATGAAGGCCTGTACTGATGAGTTCTTAGTGTTTTTTAAGCAGATATAGAACATTTGGCAGATTTGAGATATATTTAGAAATAATAGATTTGTTTGGGTGTGAGCTTAG
Source organism: Echinops telfairi (assembly GCF_000313985.2). NCBI lineage: Eukaryota > Metazoa > Chordata > Mammalia > Afrosoricida > Tenrecidae > Echinops > Echinops telfairi. The sequence continues at coordinate 57,097,070 of NW_022103898.1, forward strand.
AGGAATAAATGGTGATTCTAAAATTTGGTTGTTAGCTGCTAATGGGTCAGCTCACTGTTCATGACAATCCAATGTTGTTTTTGGAAGTAAATCACCAAATGTTTCCTTTTAATCCATCTTCGTTTGGAAGCTCCGCTGGCACATAGTCATCCTGATAGCAATAGGCAAGCCTCCTCTAAGAGTGTGCTGGCTTTCGAGGAGGTGCATAGGTCATTAATTATCTGGGTTTCCCACAAGAAAGGAGATAATTTGATCTCTAAATATATACAAGTGTATGCACATGCATATACATACATATATGTGTGTGTATATATGTATATATATATATATACACACACATATACACATGGATATAGTATGGCACTGCCAAATAATACAACCAAATAAACTAGAAGAAGACAGTATAGAATGAAGAGAGTAATTAATAGCTACTTGCAGAGTGTGCCAAGCTAGGGTAGATATGCTGAGGCTATAGTATCTAAGGGAAGATTTAATGAAGTTTATGGAAAACTTCTATTATCTGTCGATTTTACTTTTTCATGAATCCTTAGAAGCTGCCTCATATGTGCCTAAACTATTGTCAGTGTTCTAAGCTTGAGAGAGGGGAGTTGTCAGCATCAAGTTAGGTAGATAATTTTACGACATGGAAAAAGAAAGCAACACATAGAGGAAGGAGAGTCAGAAGGACATTCAGTAGATGATTGTTTTTATTAGTAAAGAACACTTTGCATTTAAAGTGGGATTAATAGAAATTGGAGCAGAGTACACAGAATAAGAGGAATTATAGGCTGCGGACACAGACATGTGGTTGCAAAGTTTTGCTGAAAGGTGAGCAGAAACACGGGACTAGCTCTGGAGTGGAGCTTGCAGTAAAATGAAGATTTTCAAAGATGGCGGGTAGTAGAGTCTATTTTAATGATTCAGTTGAGAAAGTATCAGGAAGATAATGATGCAGAGGCTAGAGGTAATCGTTTCCAGAACACAGATAAAGCAGTTACTTTTATTTTTTAAATCACAAATATATAAGATTTTAATTTATATATTTTGGGGGCTGCTAACCGCAAAGTCAGGGATTCAAAAACACTAGCCACTCTTTAGGAGAACAACAGGACTCTCTACTCCTTTACTGAATTACAGTCGCAGAAACTCACAGGGTAGTTGTCCCCTGTCCCATAAAGTTGCCTACGAATTGGCATCAACTTAATCCCAGTGAGTTTGGTTTGGAGTTTGGGGTATTTGGGAGATATGGTTGCAGTAAAATGAGGAAAACATGCTCTTAATTAGTTTTCTCTTTATGTTGATAGGAATTATAACCAATTTTATGGCTGAAAACAACACAGTTATTTTCTTACACGTATGGAAGTCAAATGAACCAAATCAATTTCATTGTCAAGGTAAGGACCACGCTAGGTTTTATGGAGACAACAAAAATCCATTTATTTGTCTTTTCCAGATTCCAATAGCCAATTATATTTCCTGGTTGCTTACCTCTTCCTCCATTGGCAAAGCCCATTAATACAGTTCCTGTGTCCACCATTTTCTTTCTAAAGATAAACTCCCTTTGCTTCTCTGTTATAAGGACACTCATGATGTTATTTAGGGATGGACCCATCTGAATAATCCAGAAAATCCAGGATAATTCCTATATTTTATGATCTATTATTTCAGCATAGGTGCAAAGTTCTGTTTGAAATATAAATATAATAGAGTTTCAAACGATTAAGGCTGAATATCTTTGGGGACCAATATCCAGCTACAACACTCGTTGAAATATCACAAAAGAGTATTGTTTTACAGCTTGGAAGTTTAAAAGTTCTGCTCTAGGGGGTGTCCCTCCTTATTGAGAACTCTGGGTTTTTATTAGCATACTTTGGCTTGGATATGGTCATTTTCTCTTGTGCTTCTAGGTATTTTTCTTTTTTTAAAGACCTCATCAGAAAGAATTAAGTTTAGTAATTACTGTATATATGACAACATAAGCTTATGAGCATAAAATTTGGATGGGCTTAATTCATTCAATAACAACATCTACCCAATAATTATTGAAGTATCTGTACCAGGCACTGGGGTCAGTGGTGCTCTCAGACTATTATATGACCCAGACCTTGCCTTTGACTCCATGGTGAAATCGGGGTGAGAAGAATCCGAGCAGAAGTGATGAAGAGCAGGCTGTCATTTGAGTACATCAACTGCTAGAAGCCATTAATATATATATATATAGCTTTACACAGCTTTCTGCAGCTGAATCTGAGGGCATAAAGTGATCATGTAAGAGAAGTTTTTAAAATCTTTTCAGTACACTGGTGAAGAGTTGGCGTGGATGCCATATCGGACTTCTTTCCTCTTCAGCAAGGAGGACTCTCCAACACTTCACCACACCAAGGCCTATGGTCAGACATCCCTGTGCAGGTTTCCACAAGTCAGGATCAAAACGCAGTAAGGATGTTGTCTTTTATTCACAGTAGCACATCGTTTCATCCAGGAACCTGGTTTCTCTCTGGTCCTCATCCTCTCAACTACTTGCTCTTTTGATGTCTGTCTTGTTCCGAAGACCAGGAAGGATGTCCCTCAGCGTCACCCTGGTGGCGCTGCTCCTCAGTGCGGCACTAACCCCACACGGGCTACGCTCGTGGCTCTTCTTTCCTAATGCTCATGAAATTCGTGTTCCTGCTTCGTAGACGTCTTCTGACCCAGCATAATGCCAAAACTGATCAACCCCTCCATTACCATTTCAAACCCCTGATTAGCAAGGCCCAGCCAATCATTGGATGGGAGTTTCAAAGACCTGTCTAGAAGAGCTGAAAGTAAGTGATTTCACCTCACCACAAACGGAGCTGATGTTTTTCAAACCAGAATGCAAGACCTGGTGAGTTTTTGTTGTTGTTTCAGTATCACAAGCCATGTACTATTTGATTTCATTCTTACAGTCAATGGATTGTCCACATTAATTGTCCTTGTTAGTGTGCTACTTCTTTATTTTTGCTAGGGGTTTATATTTATTTTAATAAGCGGCTGGCAGAGAGCAGTAATAAGGCACATGCTTATCTTCAAGGCACTTTATTTTTAACTTTCTAAGTTCCCATATTTATTATTATCATATGAGCATTTTAAAGCCAAAATGCTAAAGTGGTCATTTCTCAATCCCATCCAAATGGAGAGTGTTTCTTATATTATTAGAAATGTTTCAATTATTACTGGCTCTGTCTGGAATTTATATGAAAGATGACAAACGAAAGAGAAAACTAGCTCATGTAAGTATAGGAGCAATAATTATTTTTAGTAATATTACCTAACATATAAAAGTAAAACCTGTTTATGAAAGAATTATATACTTGCTTACTCTATTAAGAAACATATCTTTCTAATTGAAATTTGTATTTTGCCTATTTCTGTCAATGTATGTATTTATTAGTATGTCTCTATCTTTCTATCTCACTTCCCTCCTAATATGTAGTGGATTCATCTTACTAAGGACTCTGGAAATGCCAAATAATTATGTCAGGATTAAGGTCAATATATTTTTGGTAAGTTTTTCTACATAATAAGTTATTCTGAATGCAAACTTCTCAGTACTGATTATGTTCTGTCCTTAATTAAGTACTTACAGTCAATCCTTAACTAATGCAAATATGGCATCAATTTGCATTCAAAATCGTTAAGATTAATAATTCAAACTCAAATGCTTTAGTCGCATGATCTAGTAAGAGTGTCTGAAGCCACTCTTGTCAATCTCTTCTTAGTTTTGAGAAGGGTTTATTTTCCTGTCTCAAAGTAATGTCTCCACTCTTGCTTCCACAACTGATTTATTTAGGAAACTTCTCTCCATTATTTTCTGGTCAATTGTCGCACTGTGGTGGCCTGTGTTGCTGCAATGCTGGAAGCTATGTCACTGGTATTTCAAATGCCAGCAGGGTTGCCCAAAGTGAACAGGTTTCAGCAGAGTTTCCAGACTAAGAACAAACTATGAACAAGGAAGCGGCTGTCCACTTCTGGGGAATTAGCCCCTGACAACTTACGGATGGCAGTGAAACATTTTCAGATACGAACACCTCAGGAGTAGCAGCAGAATATTGTCAGATATAATGCCAGAAAAAGAGCCCCTTAGGGGAGAAGACATTCAATGACTGAGAAAGAGCTGGGCCCTCAAAGTACAGTTGTCTCTTTCATAATGATGTGGATGGAGTAAAATCGTTGAGAGTAAAGCCTTAATGACTTTCATTGGCTGATGGGGCAAGACTCAAAATGGAAAGAAAAAACTGCAACATGTATTAATCATTGGAATTTGGAATGTATGAATTATGAATCTAAGAAAAGTTGAAGTCATCAAAAATGAAATGGAAAACCTAACAATTGGTATCCTAGGTACCCATTAGCTGAAATGGACTGGTATTAGCCATTTTGAATCAGGCGGATGTGTGGTTTACGATGCCTGGAATGGCCATTTCAAAAGGAATGGCATCTCACTCATCATCAAAAGGAATATCTCAAGATCTTTCTTGAAGTAGGATGCTGTCTGGGATAGGATAATGCCTATCTACATAGAAGGAAATCCCGTCAATACAACTATTATTAACATCGATGCACCAACCACTCAAGTTTGTGATACAGAAAATGAAATTTACCAATGTCTTCAATCTGAAATGGATCAAAACTGTTGTCAAGGTGCATTGATATGTAATGGCAATTTCAGTGAAAAAGATGGAAGCAAAGAAGAAGAAGCAGTAGCCAGAAAATGTGGTCTTGGTAAGAGGAACAAACCTGGAGTTAACATGATTATGTTTTGGAAGACTGATGACTTCTACATTGAATATACCTTTTTAAGTAATGCAAAGCCTACTTACTATACATGTGGACTTTTCCAGATAGAATATAGAAATCAAAGTGACTATATTTGCAGTATGAGATGCTAGAGAGGCTCTATATCAGCAGGTAAAACGAGGCTTGGGGCTGACTGTGGAACACCTTATCAATCTCTCATATATAAGTCAAGTTGAAGCTGAAAGAAAATAAACAAGTCCACAGAAAACAAAATGTGACCTTAGCTATATCCCACTTATATTTCAAGATCTCAAGAACAGATAAGACTCATTGAACATTAATTATAGAAGACCTGCAGAAAGCAAAAAATCATTAAAAAGACAGGAAAGAGGCCAGAGTCGTTGCCACCAGTACCAGTCAGTCAGTTGCAAGGCAGATAGCAGCTGGTGCTAGTGTAAGAATCCAAGGCTCACGCAGGCCACAGCAGCAGCTCAGGCTGAGCTTGAACAGTACCACCAACAAGAGAGAAACAATTCAAGGTCAAGGACACTGAGGCTCTGGGATCCCATGGCAATTGCAGTGCTGAAGTAGAGAAGTCGATGCAGAAGAAGATGACTATCCTCCATACTTCCTTCCTGGGCATATTCTCCTGCCCGTCATCCATGACGTTGCCCAGAAATCCAAGCCAACTCCCACGTAAACGGATAGGGACTAAAAGAGCGCCTGTCCGTGGACTGACATTTTAGATACTCTCAAGTGGAAGAAGACATTTTTAGCACAGCTCAAGTTTGATTCTTGTGGAAAGGTGTTAAATCACGTCAGTATATTATAAAGGGGCTTCCTTCTCTTTTTGCAGAGTAATAAGCCAAGTATTTTGTAATGACTTGGAGCTTACCCAAAGATTTCATCTTTGTACCTCATATTTTTTATTAGTTTAATGGGTATACAATTTTCCCTATGCTCTTACCTGCAGCAATGTAACCTTTCTTTTTTAGATGTCTAGTAACCCCAAAAACATCTTTGAAGAAAGAAGAGTTAAATAATCCATTTCCCTAAAGCTTTCTTGAAGTTCAGGGACATTATCAATAAAGAAGTAGGAAGTAGTGTGTTAGTCTGGGTAGACTAGAGAAACAAATTCATGGACACTGATATATGTATAGGAAAGAGCTTTATATACAAGAGCAATGGAATATTGAGAAAACATCTCAGCCCAGTCCAGATCAAACCCATAAGTCCGATATTAGCCCATATGTCTGATACCAATCTATAAAATCCTCTCCAGACTCACGAAACACATGCAATGACGCTGAATGCTGGATGATCACAGGCCAGTGGGTAGAAAGTCTTTGGATCCAGTGGTGTTGTAAGTATCTCAGTGCTAGCAGGGGTCTCTCTGTAACTTCTCTGGGTCTAGATGTCTGGTTGCATCAGGGTAGGTCCATGTGTTTTCTCCAGCTCCCAGGGTGAAGTGCCATGTGTCTTGTCAGTAGAACGGCTCTCAGAGAGTGAGCAGAGAGAGAGAAGTGTCTCCCACCTCCAACGAGGAAATATTGGAGTTCCCAGAATTCTCAGGAGAAGGCCATGGCCACACAGAGGCCTCATTGGTTATATCTTGAAGAGTGAACACAGATTTCCCCAGAAAGTAGGGCTTTCCAGTGAAAGTTTACATAAGCTGAAAAGGCATAAAGGGAAGAAGTAATTCTTCTTTCGCTTTTATAGGAAATGCTTGAATTTTCCAGAAAATGAACCTACCAAGTCATGCTAAAAAACGCACAAAACCAAAACAATAGCGATAACAGCTGGTGTTCACCAAACTATCAGCTTGATGAGGAGATGCTGAGAGTGGTTCCCAGGTAACCAGCGCACGACACTGCTTTGCTGCTTGGGGTGCACTCTACCTCCTCAAGGGCTGCCTGCCAAACACTGAAAGCTAGGTTTCCTTTTGGCTTGTTTGAATAAAAGTAAAAGCTTGGATTTCTTTCCATGAGTGAAAGGAGGCACCAATATACTTGTAGGGCATTAAAAATGACAGGTGGTGAAAACTGAATTTTTGTAAGCAAGGAAATACCTATTTGCCTTTGGCTGCTTTCAGTGTATAGAAATGACTAGATTTTAGCATCCAGGAAATTGCTAATTGTTATTAATGTAATGGTAATCATTTAAAAGTAAAGGTTCTTTGCAATTCTAAAAAAACAGGAAAGAAAAAAATGATAAAAGTAGATAAACGTTTCAGAGAAGAGACTCTAAAGCTTGCTTTTAATTACAGGGCAGCTAAGGCAAAGGGAGGAATTATAATGACAAACAGCTGAACAGACAAGCCAAAGGGCAGCTCGAAAAGACCAAGTGAACTATCAGAGTGGAATGTGTCAAAACCTGGAGTTAGGAAACTAAATGAGAAGAACGTGTTCAGCGTTATCTCAAATGAAAACTAAAAATTAAAGTCTCTAGTTTTAATGCTGAAGAATTCGATAGGGAAAATCTTGAATGACACAGGAAGCATCAAGTGAAGATGGAAAGAATGCACAGAGTCACCGTACCAGAAAGAATGAGTGGGCATTGAACCATTTCAAGAAGTAGCATGTAAACAAGGAACATTGGTACTGAAGGAAGAAGTCCACGCTGTTCTAAAGGTATTATGCAAAACCAAGGCTCCACAAAGTGCTAAAATGCCGATTGAAATGTTTCAACAAGGTGAAGAAGCACTGGAAGCACCCACTCATTTATGCCAAGAAATGCTATACAGCTACCTAGACAACTGATTGGAAGAGATTACTATATTTACTCATTCCAAAGAATGTTCAAATTATAGAGCAATAGCAATAATATCACATGTTAATAAAGATGCAGCTGAAGATAATCCATCAGTGGTTACAGCGTTGTGGTTGTTAGGGGCCATCAGGTCAGCTCCGGCCCATAGTTAACCTAAGCGTAAGAGAACAAAACCCTGCATGGGCCTGCTCCACACTCACAATTGTCTCTCTGCCTGAGTCCATTGATGTAGCTCCTGTGTCAATCCATCATGTCGAGGGCCTCCTCTTTTGCTGCCTTTCCTCTTTACCACACATGATGTCCTTCTCCAGGGACTGGTCTCTCATGACAACATGCTCAAAGTATGTAAGAGGAAATCTTGCCATCCTTGCCTCTAAGGAGCCCTCTGGCCTTAGTTCTTCCAAGACAATGGTTTGTCTTTTTTAGCAGTCCATGGTACTTTCAATATTCTTCTCTAACACCACAAGTCAGATGAAACAGTTGCAGTAATACATTGATAGGTACTGCCAGAATTTTAGCCTAGATTAAGAAGAGGAAGTGAAAAAAGAGATAATTTTGTTAATGACAGAGGTCTTGATTCAAAGCAAAGAGTACCAGACCGGTGGTTCTTGATTCAAAGCAAAGAATACATGCGTTTTAGTGATTATACAATGGCATTCAATTAAGCAAACCATAATAAACTATGGACAGCCTTGAGAAGAATGGAAATTCCAGAACACTTACTGGTGCTCATGAGGAACCTGTACATGGATCAAGAGGAAATTGTTCAAACAAAATAAGGGAATACTGCATGTTTGAAAAAGTCTCTGTAACAGTTGCATCCTTTCACCACACTTGTTCAATCTGTATGCTGAGCATATATCCAGAGAAATTAGATTTTATGAAAAGAATGTGGTATTATGATTGGAAGATGCTTATTAACTTTTGATATGCAGATAACACTACTGTGTTTGCTGAAAGCGAGAACTTGAAGCACTTGCTGATGAAGCTAAAAGATTGCAGACTTTGGCATGGATTATAAATCAATATGAAGGAAACCAAAATCTTCCAAAGCAGACTAATTGGTAACATCATGTTAAATTCAGGGATGTTTGAACTTGTCAATAACTTCATCTTGCTTGGATTCACAACCAATGCCCTTGGAAGCATTGGAAACAGCTCTGAAGAGATCAAGTGATGTATTGCGTTAGGTAAATCTGCTGCACAAGAACTCTTTAGAGTATTACAGAGCTGGGATATTATTTTGAGAATGAAGGGGCACCTGATCCAAGCCATGGTCTTCTCCATTACATCATATCCATGTGAAAGTTGGACGTCGAATAAGGAATATTGAAGAAGAACCATGCATTTGGATTATGGACCTGTTGAAGAAGATCGAAAGTACAATGGGCTGCCAAAAGAACAAACATATCTGCCTTGAAACAAGTCTTACCACCTTGTTGTCAGGAGAGACCAGTCCCTGGAAAAGGATGTCATGCTTGGTAAAGTAGAGGGGGACTGAAAAAGAGGATGATCCTCCCCAAGATGGATTGACACAATGTTTGTAGCAATGGGTTCCAACCTAAGAACAATTGTGAGGATTGAGCAGTGAGGTAGTTAGTTTATTGTGCCAACCTGCCCGATAAACATATGTGGGGTTAGTTGAAGGGTGGAGGGATAAATGGCTAGGTGAGCCTCGCCTTTTTAGTTCTCATGTCTTTTGCTTTGTGATGGTCACACCAGGGTGCAGCTGCCTTAGCAGTTCCCTGCTTCAACTTACAAGGCTGACTTCCTGCAAGACATCCCTGAGGAGAAGCCACATGGACCTACCCTGATGCAGCCCTGGGTGCTGGAGCAGTCCCATGGAGACCCCTGCCAGTGCTGAGATGTTTACACACTCACTGATTCGGCTTTCCTCCTGCAGTCAGCATCATTACGTCTGTTTTGTGAGATGGAGGAGGACTTTGACGACATATGGGTTAATGGGTTAATGTTGGACTTGTGGGCTTGGGCAGCACTGGGTTGGGATGTTTTCTTGATGCTCATTTTCTTTGCATAAAACTCTCTCTTTTGCATGTGTTTCTATGGATTTGTTTCTCCTAAGTACCCAGACTAACACAAGCAGGTTGGTGCAATGTTTCATTCTGTTGTATATGGGTTGACTATGAGTCAGAACCAACTGAATGACATCTAACAACTTTTCTTCTCAAACCTTCTCTCTTTTTCATTGGCTTCTATGGCAGCATCTATGGTTATATTTAAATTACTACAAAAGTCCTTTATTTATAAAAGAAGAATAAAATACAGATTATAGACTTCATTACCTCTAGAAATAACCTTTCTTGTCACCTATATCCACAGGAGAAAGATGAGACAGTTCATGTCAAGGTTTACAGTCTTGAAAACCCTTGGGAGCAGTTCTCGTCTGTCATATGGGATCACTATGAATTAGAACTGACTTGCTGGTTCCTTGGTGTTAGATGCCATCTGGTCAATCCCCCCGCATAGAGACCCTAATACAACAGAACACAACGCCGCCTGGTCCTGTGCCATCCTCACATTTTTTCTAACATTTTCTCACAGTTTTGAGCACCTGGATCCAGCCACTTTTTGAAGGTTTTCCTTTTATTCCTTTGCCAGGCATGATGTCCTTCTCCACTGACTCATCTCTCCTGGCAACATGTGGAAAGTGTTTGTAACAAAATCTAACCATCCGTGAACCTGAAGGAGCATTCTGGCTGTACGTTTTGCAAGACAGGTTTGTTTGTTCTTTTGGCAGTCCATAGTACTTTCAAAATTCATCATCATCTAAATGAATTGATTGTTCTTCAGTCTTCCTTTGTCAATGTCCGGCTTTCACATGCATATGTGGCCATTGAAGATAGCATGGCTTGCTAAGGCACATCTTAGTCCTCAAAGTAACAGCCTTTCTTTTCAACACTTTAAGGAGGTTTTATGCAGCAGATTTGTTGAATGCAATGAGTCATTTGATCTTTTAGCAGCTGCCTCCCTGAGCATTGATTATAAATCCAAGCAAGATGAAATCCTTGGCAACTTTAATCTTTTCTCCATTTATTAGGATGTTATCTACTGGTTCAGGTGAGAAGATTCTGGTTTCCTTTACAGTGAGTTATAATCCATACAGAAAGTTACAATCTTCAATCTTCATCAGAAAGTGCTTCAAATCTCTCACTTTCAGCAGGCAAAGTGGTATCATCTGCAATCATCTGAATATCAAAAGTTGTTAATAAGCCTTCCTGCATTCCCAATGTTGCATTCATCTTCCTGTAATCCACCTTCTCTGAGGATTTGCTCAGCATAAAGATTGGACAAGTATGGTGAGAGAATACAGCCCTGATGCACACCTCTGATTAAACCACGCACTGGTGTCTTCCTTAGTAGTTGTTACCTGTCGGGCTGGAAACTACTATGTGAACAGTCGGACATTGCCAGCCACTATGTGAGAGAAAGATGGGCCTTTCTCCTCCAGTAAAGAGTTACAGTCTCTGAAACCCACCCGGTCTTACATGGTTCCTATTAGTCCAAATGCCTTGAGGACAGTAAGATTTGCTTATAGTGGCCTTGTTATGTTGCCTTCAAATAAGTTAATGATATATTTTATATAATATTTAAAGGACAGAAAAGAAAATTTAGAGTAAAAAAAGTTGCCACAGTAAGGAGTGTAAAATCAGATTTTTAAAAATTGTATCTAATTATGTAATCACTTAAATGTAAACAGTAATAATCAAGAAATATTAAAAGGAATGTCAATAAAAATGCCATATATATTTATGGGAATTTTGGTTTTTACTCTAGAGAAAGATTTGTATGGGGAATCTGTTTAGTAGTAGAAGATTATATTGTTTTCAACCTTGTCTAATTCCCTCTCTCTTTAAAATCATGTTCTAGGATGGACACTTTGAATATTATATCAGTGTAACATTTCCTTACATACTTGAGCTTAAAAAGAAAAGCATAATTACTCTAAGAGAATAAATGTGCTTAGCAATGATAATTATAAACAGCTATTTTTGCCTATGAAAATAATAGGCTCAAAAATGGCTTTCATTTCCTAGAATCTCCACAAATATAATGCTGAAAAAACACTATCATTATTATCAATTTAGGATTATGTATGTTTGTAAAGTAATGAACATAGGTATTTTAAAGCATATTTTAAAGACAACAACGCTATTTTTTTTCAAAAGTTATTGCTTTTATCTTCAGGCACAAATTTTTATTTGTATTTTAGAATTAAACATTTGTGTTAGTGGTACAATTAAAAAGAGATACTTCAGTGTTTTAATTATTAATGCATTTTTTTGCTATGTCAGCATGTTATGGAGAACACTGATGATATACATCATTATCATAGCACTGTGTCATAAAAGTACAGAAGAAATGTGATTTATTATTATTTAAATAAATAGGCTTGCCTTTGTAAGTTTAAGTATGTAAACTATAAAGTTACTTAAATAGTTCATCTATAAGCTAAGAAACATAAAACACAGACTCACTGCCATCGAGCCAATGCTGAGTCACAGGGACAACATAGGACTGACTAGATTGCTACGGAGGGTTCCTGAGGCTGCAATTCTTTCTAGAAACTGCCTTCCTCCTCTTTCTCCCCAGGAGCACCTCAGGAGTTTGAACTGCTGGGGTCAATCTGTGAGTCTCAAACTGTTGACCTTTCAGCAAGCAGTCAAATGTTCAACCCATATGCCAACATATGTACCAATAGATTTCAAAAGATTTGTAGAAAAATTCCATCACCTTTAAATTCTGTTTTTCCATGAACTTTTTGAAGCCCCTTTATATATATATATTGACATATGTAAAAAATCATTAATACTAGACCCTACAAAGTTTTATTAAATCAAATATCAAAATGTGAAGCTATGATTTCTCAACATAGACCTATATATGTCTAAAAATGGTGTTTCCATCTCTCTAGCCTTTTCTCCATATAATACTGTGCTTTTCAACGTACACACTGTTTAAGCAGCCACCTTGTCATCCTTGATGGACTCAGATTGTGTTTCTTTTAAATGTTTGTTATGTTTTGAGAAAATAACTCCGCAGGAACAAGATCAGGCCTGTGGTGTGAATGGAATGAGGTTCTCCAGTAATGGAGGGAGGTTCTCCAGTGATGGAGGGAGGTTCTCCAGTGATGGAGTGAGGTTCTCCAGTGATGGAGGGAGGTTCTCCAGTGATGGAGTGAGGTTCTCCA
>NW_022103898.1:57109905-57125602 GCF_000313985.2 Echinops telfairi
CAGTGATGGAGGGAGGTTCTCCAGTGATGGAGTGAGGTTCTCCAGTGATGGAGGGAGGTTCTCCAGTGATGGAGTGAGGTTCTCCAGTGATGGAGTGAGGTTCTCCAATGAAATGCTCAGAGCACAGTCCTTGCTACCTTCCACGATGAGCAGGGGGAGGAAGTTCTTTGGCCCAACTTTTCTGGCTTTCTTATGCCTTATTGAGTTTTAAATTTTCTTAAAACTGTTTTATAATAAGCCCAAGCAATGATCTTGTGTTTTTCAACAAAATCTTTTAAGATTACTCCTTTCAATTACTGGATAAGCGGATCTCCTCAAATCGCTCTTTTCACTGGACCCTTACTTCTGAAGGCACCTTGATGATACTAAGATGAGTGTATTGCTGAAATAACTTGTCTTTACCAGGATAGAAAGTCATTGGTCATAAAATATTATGAGAAATATAATTCTTTATTATGTTTTATTGCTAATTAGGTGGATGCTTGATATTTCAGATCATCAATTTTGTATTTAAGAGTTTAAACTATGTAGTAACTTATTGATAAATCACCATAATAACCTTCCTTTGGTTTCTTTGCTTATAAAAGTGGTCTCATATAATAGATGTCCTTTTGAGATTGATTAATTTCACTCAGCAAAATATTCTCCAATTCCATTCATTCATTGAGGTACTTCATGGTTTCATCAATAAGGTATAGAATTCCATTGTATATATGTACTAAAGTTTCCTTATCCATGATTCTACTGATGAGCATTTGGGTTGTTTATATCTTCCTATTAGTGCAAACAGTATGGTAATGAATACAAGTGTGCACATGTTTGTTCAGGTTATAACGCTTATTGCTTTAAGGTATTACTGGGCTGAAAATGCTCTAGATCATTAGCCATCCAGGAGATCCAAATCATCAAAAATTCAAAGCACAGGAAACAACAGAAGCTGGAAAGTGTGGAACCCTGATACACGGCTGATGGCACTGTAAAACATGCATACTCTGGAAAGTGATATGGTACTCTCTCCAAAACTCTGGGAATGGAAATGTAGCTCTTGACTTTGTGGCCTTGTTTGGCTTAAAGTTCACAAATACGAAAAGATTGCAATAGAATAAAACCCAGAAATATAAGAGAACTATAGATGATTACTGTTGATCAAACTGTGAATGAACAAATAAAAATGAAAGTAAACTATAAGAAAACACCGTGGGAAAAAAAGAAAATAAAGAAATATAGAAAACCATAGCTGTATAAATAATCTACTAATTAACCTAGAAAACATGTTGCAATATTATTTTCTATTTATTCAAATGAATAATGGCATAGCATCTATAAAATAGGATAAAAATAATAGGACAGAAAAAAGTGAAATGGAAATTCTAGAATAAGTTGACAGATCAAGTGGATCAAAAGGATGCCTTCAGAACGAACTGAGCCAGGGATTATATGTCATTCTGAAAGATTAGAAGCATACTAACCAACACAATGACAGAATTAAATCTTCAATGGAATCAATAAAGGGCAAAATTTTCCTTGTGAAAAATCAAATGTAGAATCTGAAGGTCTAACTTGAAAGTTCTCCAAGATTGAAAAGGAAGAGGTCGGAATGTAAAGGGATAAGATGAGAAGCTATGTATAGTAAGGAGAAAACACATTCTAAAGGAGAAATGGAAACAAATCTTAGTCATCATAGAGACAACCTTAAGCAAAATTTGTGTGCTCAGTTATGGCTGGAGCAAATTGGCATCACAAGATCAGTAGTGAAGAAACAAGTTAGAAGTAACTTTTCTGTAGCACAGAGAAGAGAGAAGTAAGAAGTGAGGAGAGTGTTTAGGAAAGCATCAAATAGCACCACTGAGAGTGACTCTTGAACAATTGAATGTGGCTTGTCCTAAAGGAGATGTGATGCGAGTATCAAAGACTTAGCACAAAAAAATCCAAAGTATATCATCCATAATTTTCATTTTAATTAAGTTGAAAATGCCATATTTTGGATATACTGGATTAGATAAACATATTATTAAAATTAATTTCATCTACTTTGCTTTACTTTCCTAATGGGGCTACTGGAGAATTTTAGATTACAGAGGCAGCTTGCATTCAGGATTCACACTATAAGTTTGTCGCACTGCGTGCTCTGTGACCTGTACCATTGGACACATCCAAGCAATTCCACTTAGAGCATTGAACTAAGAACAACATATCTACTGTTTAGATGTGAAAGAAAGAAAATTGGCTTTATTCTGACACAGTATAGCATATGAATGAATACTGGCGTCTCACTTGCCTTATCACACACTGAGCTCAGCAAATCCTATGGGGACATTGGGAACGCGATAAAACAAAAGTGAAATTGTGGCCCGTCATCTGTTGCTGCTTGTTAACCTCAATAGATCTTAACATGCAGCTTTCTGTGGACTCACCTCACATTCATTGAAGAAATATATTATTTTAACCAGTGGACCTTTCAGAAACATCATGCCAGGCTATCGTGGCTATTGTTCATAGGCTCAACAGGGTGGATTTGAATTGCTAAACTTTGGGTTAGAACTGAAGCATTTAACTGCACATTCAAGGGCTACAGAATATTGACAACCATGGATGAGGCAATGGGGAGTGATTATAAGTGTATTTCACAATAATGCAGAGGGTTTCTCGCAACCTCCTGATAAAACTCATCAAGGAACATAAAAATTATCAAGCTGTCTTAATTATCTTTATTTTACAAAAATAAATTCCAGTCTTCAATGATGACAAGTAGCTGTCTCTAGATTGCTTCCTTCCACTGCCATCGAGTCGATCTTGCCTAATAGAGACCCATCTGGGGTCTCGGAAGCTGTACATTCTTAAGGAAGCAGACAGTCTCATCTTCTCCGCCAAGCTGCCAGGGGGTTTGAACTTTCACACTTGCAGTTAGCAGTCCAAAGCTTACGTGGCATCAAAACCAATCTAACAAATAATTAATCTCTTTCTCTCTGGTAAAGTTTATTTTAAAAACAGTTTTATTGACATATAATTCAGTAATTTAATCATATATTTTTAATACATCGTTTTATTGGGAACTCTTATAGTTCTTATAACAATCCATACATCCATTGTGTCAAGCATATTTGTACATTTGTTGCCATCATCATTCTCAAAACATTTTCTTCTACTTGATCCCTTGGTATCAGCTCCTTATTTTTACCTCCCTCACGCACACTCCCTCCCTCACACACACTCCCTCCCTCATGAACCCTTGATAAATTATAAATTATTATTTTCATATCTTACACCATCCTCTGGCTCCCTTCACCCATGTTTCTGTTGTTCATCACCCTTGGTGGGGAGGTATATATTGATCATTGTGATTGGTTTCCCCTTTCTCCCCCTTCCTTCCCCCTGCGCTCTTGGTATCACTACTCCCAGTATTGTTCCTGAGGGGTTTATCTGTCCTGGATTCCATGTTTTGAGAGAATCATATTAAATAGTTATTCAATCATTACCATAATAAATTTTAGAATATTTTATTCTTTCTTTGGCTCATTGTTGTTGCTCCACATTTCCTAACAATTACCCTTGCCAAGCCCCTATGGAACTATTGATCCAATCCTCCCACTATAGATTTATCTAGCTTAGGTTTCTATATAGAAAAAAACATACAAATGAAAACAAAAATCCTCCCAAGAATGACAAAATAAACCAGAAAAACCTCAATTTAAAAAAATCAGAACATATTAAAAACAAATTTAAAACAGATCAAAAAGGAGATTCAATAATAAGGCATTATAGTTAACCTACCTATATCTGTAATAATGCACTTTACAATGCACTCTGTCTGATAGCAAGACAATTCACATTCCTAGTTTATGGTCCGAGAAGATTCTTTGGAAGCTCCCCCCATGGGGACCCTGGAAATGGATTCTGGATTTTCACTCTCGACCATAACCTTCTGCAACCCCAATGTTAAAAATGTAAACTCTAGTACTATTTTCTCCTCCAGTTTTTGCAGTCTATTATTGCCACCTTTGGATCACGGAGGTTGATGTCTTTCTTCTGTGTGGATTTAGTTGACACCTCGCCTTGACGACTGCTTGTTTTAACACAAGCTTTTAAGAACCCTGAAGCTTTTCATTCTGATAGCTGGGACAATCTAATGTCATCATCATGCCCTACTATAGCACCAATATCTCCAGTAATCCCTTTATGAGGGCAAGAATCAAGTAGAGACATATCATAAGAACTAATTGCTCTTACATTAGGGCTACAATTAAATGCAACCACAAAATCCATTCATATATGTATGGTTTATTTATGTCTCTGGATCACTTGAGAGAAATCATTATTATTTCATTGGAAACATTATCAATCATTCCCATGGGGCACAGGGAAATTCTATTGATGTTGTTTTTAGGTACCATCACAGACTGCAAAAATGACAAATAAATCTGTCTTGGAAGAAGTACGGCCAGAATATTCCTTAGAGGCAAGTATGGACATACTCCATCATGTATACTTTGAACATGTTGTCAGAAGACATCAGTTTCTTGAGAAGGACATCGTGCTCGGTAAAGTGGAGTGTCAGTGATAAAGAGAAAGATCCTCAATACGATG
Organism: Echinops telfairi; assembly: GCF_000313985.2. Lineage (NCBI taxonomy): Eukaryota > Metazoa > Chordata > Mammalia > Afrosoricida > Tenrecidae > Echinops > Echinops telfairi. The sequence goes on from NW_022103898.1 coordinate 57,114,490, forward strand.
GATTGTCCCTGTGGCTGCAACAAGGGATTCAAACATAGGACGGCACCGCACCAGGAAGTGTTTTGTTCAGTTGTGCATGGGGTCACTATGGGCCTGAGACTACCCTTGGGTCTTAGCCTTACCTGGTCATTCAGCTAAATAAGTTATTTAACTATAAGAATTTACATTTGTGTCAATTATTAAGCTCATTGTTAAATGAAAGTTAAGATATAAAAGAATGAATAAGAGTTCTGAAATCTGTAAGAAATAGTTCAAATAACTATTACTGCTTAATGTTATCACACAGAAATTTGTAAATTATTATTGAAAGAAAAGTTATAACACAGAAACAATGAAATATCATCTATCTCTGAAACACATTTTTCATTTAAAAAGCTGGAGAATCACATATTTGGATAAATGAAAACCTGCTAAACCATTAACGTTTAGTAACGTTATATTAAAGTTACTCCCCCTTTTTTATTAGAGAATACAAAATACAAAATAATTTCTGGTTAATATTAAAGGCTAATTGCAATGTTTCAGAAAGAATGAATATGAGCAATAAGGTAAATATTAGTACCAACATATTTAAAATACAGAAAAGGACAACAAAGAAAGGCATTGATGAGAGAAAGTTGTAGTTTATCATTTTCCCTTCCTTGTGTTTATTTGCTGCTTGACTTACATATTAACTGAATTATTATTTGTAGAAAATAAAGACAGAGTAAAGGAAGAAGGGTAGAAGGAGAGAACAAGAGAGAAAGGAAGAGGGAGGAGGAAAGGAGTGAAAAAAGAAAAGATAGGAAGTAACAAAGGAAGGGACTAAGGAAGGAGGGGGAGGAAGCGTGGTGGGAAGCAAAGGGAGAGGGATGACTTGAGAAAGGAGAAAGGAGGAACTGAATGATGATGAGCAGAATATGAAAATGAAAAGTTTAATTTGGATTACATTGTCCAAAAAGTGTATTAGCAAGTACTGATGAAAACCAAAGAATATTGTCTTCAATGTGGATTAACTCTCAGGAAAAGAAAACACAACTCAAAATTGAACCAATCATCAACATTACATTAAATGGAAACATTGAAATCATCAAAGATTTTATTTTACTTGGCTACACAATCAATGCGCCTGGAAGCAGCAGTCAAGTAGTCAAATGATGAAGTTAATTGAACAGACCTGCCACAAAAGACATCATTAAAATGTTAAAAAGTCACTTTGAAGTCTAAGATGTGTCGGACCCAAAGCACCTTATGTTCAGGTGCATCATATGCATGCAAAACGTGGTAAAAGAATAAGAAATATTAACTGACAGGTTTTATGTCAACTTGAGTAGGCCAGGATTCTCCCATGATCAGATCTAACAGTGTGGCCAACTCATTGATGGGATCTTCTGTGAATTTGTCAAGCAGCTGTGGGAACAATAGAAAGCTACCTGTTCACTCTGTCAACAGTCTTGATACAGTTGAGGGAGGTTTTATTTGGGATATAGCCGGTTCTTAGTATGTATCAACACAGTGTAGAAGCTAGCTCACTTCATTTGCTGCATCTGGATTCTGCAACGGGTTTGTTGAACTCCTGTTATTTTGCCTGCCAACCCTTGGAACCATTAGCAGCCACCATGGACTGTGGATTCATTAGGTAAATCTTGGATTCATTTAGCTCTGCAGCCACCAGCCTTTGGTCTTCCTGTTTCTCCTTTGTGCTTCAGTTGGGCCCTGTAGCCCAAAGAGTCAGAAGAAGCATTCAGCATAAAAGAGTCAGAAGAAGCATATGGCACATGAACTTGAACTGGACTGAATTTAGCCTCTTTTACAACTATGTGAACCATTTCTTGATATAAATCCCTTTCTATATACATACAAACTTCATTAGTTTTGCTTCTCTAGAGAACCCAGTGGGTTATCTTAGTGTGCTTTATGTTCTCACTCTAAGATCTAATATCCATTGCATTGGCTACATAGAACTCACTGGAAAAAAGTCATGATTAGATGATTTATTAAAGAAGTTGGCAAGTTGTAATGCCATTGAGAAATGCTCAAGGTTGAATTGTTTATCAAGACACATTACAAAGTTCTTCCAGCCTGCTTATAAATGCCCAAAGGGCATACCACTCTTCTGTAAGCCTCAACCTAAAGGCATTCAGTCCGAGTTCTGTGGGTCAGCAAACCCACCTCTTGGATTTTTGTCCAGAGGCATCCCACTCCAGTAAGCCTCATCCCAAAGGCACTCAAATCCATTTCTGTGGGTGAGCAAGCCTAACTTCCTTTGTTAAGTATTCAGATGCAGCCGCTGTGCAAACCAGCGTCCTGCACAGAAATCACTCAGCTTTCCTTGACCTGTGTGTTGGGAAGTCCATCACTGATGTCTTTGAAATATGATGCTGGCAGTTAATATTGAATATATCATGAACTGTCAGAAGAATGGACGTATCTGTCTTGGAAGAAGTATAGCCAAAATCCTCCTTAGAATGAGAGATGGTGTAATGATCTCATGGATATTTAAGACATTTATCAAGTGGGACTATATCTCTGGTAAAACGTCAAGGAAAACAGATGGGCCGCAGCAATAAGGTCAAACAGAGCAATGGTCGAGCAGAGGGTACAAGTCCAAGTAATGTTACATACGGTTGTTTTGAATCAGAACTGACTCAAGGGCATCTAGCAACAACAATACTTTAGACATTTTTCATAGGTCCCTGAGTGGTTCAAAAGAAAGGTTTGGAAAACGACCTGGTCATTTGTTCCCATAATTATCATAACCTAGCGAAGCCTATGGAATTGTTCTACCCTGAAACGTGGGGTTACCTTGAGGGGAAATGTCTTGAATGAGCTATTCCTCTACATTTCTTATGTTGGTTTAGAGTTTCATAAAGCTTACACTTACTATACACTTCCCTATTCACTTACAGGTATCCTTGTTGGCACTGTCAGGTAAGTATGGGCCTACAAACTTCAATGCTAAAGGTCCCAAGCCGCCAGCCTCTCTGAGGGTGAAAGATGAGACTGATTGTTCTCTTGAGTTTACAAATCTCTATGAAGGTTTGCTATGAGTCAAAATTGACGGAATGGCAGTGCATTTTTAAAAACCGATTTAAAAGTGAGCTCAGTTTCCTTTACACTGTATTCAAATATAACTACAACTGTTGGATTAAAATCTATCATTTATTTCATTGAATAGGAGAATTGGCTAAAAATATCTTTGAGATCTTTATATTGATTAAAAAATACTAAGGAATATAAGAAATGTTTGCAAATAGAAAATGGAATACTAATAAGAAGCAATATTTTACATTTGGGGAATTATTGGAGAAATTAAAAGTCTCAGATTTTAAGCTTGCAGGCTTGGGAAAAGATAAGAGCACAGGAAAAGAGCATGCCCTTATACATACCTACTTCTTTATTATGTTAATATCAAAATTAATAAATTTTAAAACATCAGATTATCCAGTTACATGTATTCAACAAATATTACATTATATCAATATGAAAACTAGATTTTTTTCTTGCAAATTAATCTGACTCAGAAGCTAACATATATTAGGTGCATAATAAAAATAATTTGGTGAATGAAAATTCTCATTCCCTTCAAATACATATGCTTCAGTAAAGCAAACTTATAGAAATTAAGAAGAGTAATAGCAAATGGAGAGCTTATTTGTTTGTTTATTTTTAGCTAGTTTTATTAATGCTGTATATTTTTAATAAATAGGAAATGTTAGGAAAACATCCCTTAGTTTGTTGTTTTCCTTTATAATATTTCATAAGTGAAAAGAGAAATCCCTACAGTCCTAATCCATGGAAACACTATTCAATTAACTTTTCATAACCTGTGTAAACAATTTTAAATAAAATTTACTGGGAAAAAGAACAATTTCCCTTTAAGACAAGTTTACGTGGGTTTCACTTGCACACAGAATAAGGCTCAATGGTATTTCTTGTTAACTATTTTGGACAGAATCAATTTGTTCTCTCTCTCTCTCTCTCCCTCTCTGAGATGTGTCGCTGAATTATCATCAGACTAACCCTTAAATTACACGATAGTAATTAATTACATCACAATTGACCTGCTAGTCTGAGCCTCAGTTCCCCAGTTGCCCTTGCCAAGCTGGACCCATAATCTCTTACTACCAGACAAACTACATTTTGCACTTCTGCACCTTGACTGGGGAAAAAATAAGAAAAACAAACAACGGCAGCCTTTACACAGACAAAATTCAGAGGAGCTCGGAATGCAGGAGGAATGGGAACGGGAAACGGGAGAGTGGGGACTGAAATCAGTGCCTTGAAACAAAATGTGCTTGAGTTGTTGACCGGAAAACGAATTTGCCATGGAAACCTTCACCCAAATGACGAGAAAAAGTTAAAAAACAAAACAAAACAAAAACCTGCAGTGACACAGATGATGCTTGAAATACCCATGTCGGCAAAGCAGCTTTCCCTGATATTTAAATGTTCTTTAAATGACAATAATACAGTCAAAGTAAACATGCGTGAACACCCCAGCCTGCAAACCCTGTATGTAAGAATTGAAAGCAGAGTTCACATAGAAGGTTCAGGAAGAGAAGGCTAAGGGAAGTTCATGAATGACCATGGCTGAAGAAGTCATACATAAACTAACTGATCCGCTTCTGCTTACAATGACTCCCAGAGAAGTTGGGATGGTCTGTTTTTGAGGTCAATGCTTTGGCGGTTAATTGCATTAAAAGGAAGAAGAAAAGATCTACGGTAAGAGTTTAAGGAGAGGTTACTCTGGAATATGTCATTCTCTATATTTTGCAGTTCTATGTTTTGAAGCAGGAATTTTATGAGAGTATTACAAATGGTAGAACAACTGAAGAAAAATTACTATCCACAATATAGCATTTTGTCATGTGCCCCCTAGTTGGTTCAAACTCAAAATGACCCTACGTACAAGAAAACAAAAATTCAAGATGCTTTCAAGAGTGTTGTTGGTAGTGGCGGTGCCAGTTAGTGCGTCCTGACCCACAGAGCTGCTATGTAACAGACGGAAACACTGCTGGGTCCTGAACCATCCTCACTTCCGTGCCTGCTTGAGCTCATTGTTACAGCCACTGTTCATCGGGTTTTAATAAATTGGCCCCGTTGTGAGGATTTGGGTTTTGTCTACATTGAGTTACAATCCATATTACAGGCTGCTAGTGCTCCTCGCTTTGAGCAGCAAGGTTCCTGGAAGCGGGGTGGGGGTGGAGAGGGGGTAAAGACAACATGCGGTCAGTACTCATGGTGATCCCGCGCAGGTTTCTGAGACTAACAGTTTAGTTAGAAAAAAAAAAAAAAAGCCCAGTCTTTCTCCCTCAGAACAGCCGGCAGTTTTGAACTGCCAACCATGTGGATCATGGATCACAGTTTAATTACTAAACCACCAGGGCTCATGGTAAGACAATGGTTAAAAACCACAGCTAGCCAAAAGATTGATGGTTTTAACATAGCAGCTTCCCCATAATAAAAAGAACTGACTGTGTGTTCCTGAAACCTTATGAGGCTCTGTGTGTGAGTCAGAATCAAATCAGTAGTAACTGACTTGGTTTGGGTATGCATGTTTAGACTAGCTCTCATCTTCATATCAAACACATTAAAAACAACAACAAACCAAATCATGTTGTTGTCAATATTATTCTTTTCTAAGGCTCATGGAATATATATCTCTCAATCCAAATAAAATGTTATGCAAACTCGACTTACTACCATCAAGTCAATTCTGACTCATAGCCACCCTCTATTATTAGAGTATATTGTGAAGTTCTAAAGACAGGAGGCACGTTATACTGTTATTTCTCAAATTTCAACCAGGTAATCTGAAATAAACTTTTCACTGATTTCAATCGTGTAGACCCAGAGGGGTTATTTAGGGTAAAAAGCACAGGGTTTTGCCTTAGACAAAATCCAGATACTTGGATGTACCATTGTTAGCTGCATCCTGGGAAAATGTGGTTTTTGTTTGTCTAGCTGCTCTATTCGTTCTTAAAGAAATTTCAAAAAACACAAGCAACTGGATTCTATTTGTCTTTTTTTTTTTCTCTCCTTTAACTTGTCTATTCTTCAATCTAGGGATGTTGGTGATGCTGTCTGAGAGCATTGAGCTACTACATGATCTGTGCGTCAAACCCACCTCAGGCGAAGGATGAGGCTGTCTGATTCCATCGAGACCTACAACCTCTGAAGCCCTATACGACATCACTAGGAATCCAAGTCTATCTGATTGCAGTGTGTTCCAGGAGTCTGGGAGTTATTTTGTTTTGTATTTTTCAGTTTGGTCATCTACTCAGTAGATATAATCATGCCTACCACAGAATGTCATGCATATTAAAAGCGAGAAAATATATTGAGTTATTCCCCAATCCCTGCTAAAGATATGAGGATATTTTAGGTGATCAAGAAATGACACCGGTACCAATGAGCTGTTGTCATTAGCATTCTATGGCACTGTTTCATTCTGTTGCTTAATTTGTATCCCAACTAAAGGAAGAAAAGCAAAATGTAGACAAGGACTGCAAGTCTCAGAATCCTCATAGCATTGTGATGCAAGTACTGTAATTTTGCTTTTGCACGTCAGCAGTTTCTTTTGCTTTGTGGAAAGTAGAGGAACATATATTTTCTACACAATGGCTTTGCTAAAATTAGATTATCACTCTTATAACACGGTGATATTGAATTATGGAAGAAAAATAATTAACCTGAAAATATCTGTTCTATTACATTTTTAAATACCTAGATTTATATACAGATTTTTTTTTCACATTGGAAATCTGTTGTCTTGTTTTCAGGGGGTAGAAAAATTACATATGCATATGCTGATTTTGTTATAGAAAATATTTTCAAAGAAAAATCGAAGTTTGCAATACTTGATATCTAATAAACTGAGATGAAGGAAGAGGGTGAGGTGCTGGTGAAGGTCTAAGAAGTTGACCAATATTCTCATTATCAATAAGTTGCACTCAACTCTGATAAGCACAAGGCAGCTTAAAAGTGTATTTTGCTGTAACTAGGAATCATGTTTGTGACGGTGCCTTAAATAATCATTTAGCAATTTAATTCCCAGTTTTACTATTGTTATAGTCTCTCTTTTTAAAAATGTGAAGCTACACATGACTGGTCAGCATCATCACCCCGTAGTTCAGAGTGAATGGCATTCCCATTTTGCCACATTGATTGAGGCACTCTACAAATGAGCAATATTGTGTTTCCTCAATCTTTGTGCTGGCCACTTGAGCCCTGTCCCTCTGAAAGTGATTAAAATAGAAAGATAACGTAATAGGCAATTTCACAAAGTCTCTGAGATGGAGATTAACAAAGTAGTCTTCTTCAATTAATTCTGAAGGCTCGAAAAATAAACGGCCACTTGATTCATGCATTTCTGCCTTTCTATGATTGACCTGAGCAAATAAATTCTGTCAACAAATGGGGAGGACATTTTGCAGTTGCTTCATGTGTAATGTTAAATTGTGAAAAGCAATTATTTTCTCATAGCCCTTTTAGAAATGGATGAGAATTTGACTCACGTTTCTATTATTTTTTTCCACAGTAGTTTTTATAATGTGTTGAATGATGTAGTTTAATAGATCTTCATGCACATTCTTGTACATCAACCAAATAATACAGCTGCTGCTTCATTTCTTTCTTTATGATTTAAGAAATACTCTGTGTTAAAGTCACTGAGTGGCTCAGTATATTCAACTGCAATACTACAAATTAGGTAATATATTTAAAGCAATCTGGGCTGCAATGTAACAATTTGTTGAAAATAATTCTACTCAGAATCAGGATTTGTGAGCTGTAGCCCAGGCTAATTGTTTGGCACATGTTTGGCACTTGGCTATACCTCTATAATCTCTAGGATTGTATATTTTCACATATTAAATGTAGAAAAAAAAATCACCATTAGTTTATTTTTCCCTCAACTCTAAAATCTAATGTTTCTTCAAAATATATGAATGAATCAATTATTCTGGAAATCTAATATATGTCAGTTTATTCTCTTTCATGAAACATAGCATAGATGATATTCTCGTCCTATTAGAATCCACAGATTTGATTCTGGATTCCAGATGATATTCATAAGGATGATTTGGACCTAGTTTGTCAGCAAAATTGGTATCAACCTTTATAACCATGTTTTTATGAAAGTCAATGAATATAAATTGCATGATCATATTTTGAATTATGTATAAGCTATGAAATACCATTTAAGTTAAATATATTATTTAATGCCTTAAAATATAATTCACCCTTTGTCTCTATAAGCTATATATATAACCTATATATACCCAAATGGTTAGTTGATCCAACCAGATGAGGAAGACCTTAAGCATAAGTCTTAATGCTGTTCAAGGGAGTCACAGTCATGCAACTACTGACACAGAGCAGGAAAAACAAAAGGAACTTTCACAGAGTCATGCTTGAGGGGAAATTTATTTATCACAGTGGCAGGCAAGAACACAGAAGTGGGAAAACAAGAATGACTGTGGCATGGACATTAGTACAGATTTTAAAAAACGTACATGCTTGATTCTGACCAAGGTGGCCAAAGTATAACTCAAAAGTAAGACACTTAGTCTCCAATTTCCTTCAGGGGATTTGAGGGCGAGACTGTTTTCCTGGGCTGGTCCCTAGTGTTGCAGCAAATGCACTACCCGAGGCCACAGCATGTCATACTGGTCAGAAAGCAGTCACCGAAAGCTGAATCTATGTGCAGACTCCAAACGGATCCAGGCCTCAGACGCCGAACTTCCCCAAATCTAGCGCTCTGAATCCAAGCGTGAATACCTGTGAAGACTGCTTCTTAGGCTAGAGCTTTCTGAATGTCTGGCATCCATTACCTTAGTGTTTATAACACAACTGAGAATCCCCAAGAATCTTTCATTAACTGCATCTAGGCACCGAACAGCACAACAGCAGCCAAGCGACAACGTTATAAAACCGCTCAACAACTCTGAATCAGGGCCTAACTCAGCTCATCCATATGTTGGTAGGACACAATTTAATGTGATACCTTGTGGAGAAAAGATTGAAGCTGTCAAGGATTTTGTCTTTCTTGGATCCAGAATCAATGCTCATGGAAGCAACAGTCAAGCTCCAAAGGCGTGTTGTGCTGGGTACATCTACTGCACAACACCACTTTAAGAGTGTTTCAAAGCAAGGATGTTACTTTGAGGGCTAAGGTGCACCTGACCCATGCCATGGTATTTTCAAACACCTCAGATAGGGTTGCTATTAGTCATTGACTTGAGAGCAGTGGGGTTTTTTTTCATAAGCATGTGGAAATTGGACATTGAATAAGGAAGACTGAGGAGGAATCTATGCTTTTGAATTGTGGTGTGGTGAAGAAAGTACCGTGAATGGAACTTCCAAAGAACAAACAAAGCTGTCTTGAAGGACATATGGACAGAATGCTCTTTAGAGGCAAAGAGGGGGAGACTTTGTCTTATTGACTTAGGATATGTTGTCAGAAGAGACCAGTCCCTGGAGAAGGATAATGTGATTTCTGCTGAGTTTGGGCTTATTGTTGTTGTCATTAGATGTCATTGTAACACCGTGCACAACAGAACAAAACACTGCCCAGTCCTGCACCATCCTCACAATTGGTTTTATTAGGCAAGTTAAAGGTTATTATAGGCCCCGATCAGTAAACAGTACAGATACAATCATCAGTCCACATCAGCTCCTTTCTTCAGCCAGCAGCCAAATCTCCTTCTGTCTCCAACAGCTAGCCCACTGTTCTCCCTCACAGCCTCAGAGCTTTGGGGCCACTCCTCTGTTTTATCCACTTGTCAGGGGCCCCTGGTGTATTTGGTCTCCACCTACACCACTTCAAACAGAGATCTCCAATAATCTCTACTTCCAAAGATCCTGGCATTTCTCGAATTCTTTCTCCTGCTTCAGAGTGGGCTCAGGGCATGGTAACTAAACTGACCAATCCCCTCCTTTAGTAGTATACTGTCCTAGTTGCATAGTCCCACCCCATCATGTGGTGGAAGTTACCGAGACATGGATAGAAGAGCCACATTAAGAAACTTGATTCTGGCACAGGCTTAGACATTTGACTAGCTAAATAGCTTCCTCTTGTTTTATATAAATGACATCATATAATACATATGCATGCATTAAAGTAAAAGATTTATAAGAGCTCAAATTCAAAATATATCATATGTTATCTTTAGATTATGAGAATGAGAAAACATTTTTCACCATTCATTTTTCAGGCTCTTTATTATTTATTTGTATATAATTAGAAATATAATCGACCAACGGCTTGACATGACGCCCCTCAATGACCCACAGTGCTAAGGGGGAGAGCACTGGAGACACAGAGCAGGTATTATGCCTGGTCTACTCCCCTCCCACTCCAACCACACCAGAGCAAAGCACTAAGGGAGCGCAACAGAGCAGCAAGGGGAACAAAGCAATTAAGTCCCCACAGAATTCAGAAAATAGACTTTGGAATTGGTGGGCAGGACATGGCACTTTGGAAAAGAATCAGAAGGGCTGCAGCTGGCATCATTGTGTGTGTTTTGTGAGATGGAGGAGGACTTTGTGGATGGATGGCACACATATGGGTTCATGTCGGCCTTGTGGGCTTGGGCAGCGCTAGGTTGGGATGTCTTCTTGATGTGCACTTACCCTTTATATAAAACTCTCTCTTGTACATGAGTTGCTGTGGATTTGTTCTCTCAAGTACCCAGACTAACACAATAAGATATCTGAAAGCAGTGACAAGGAGTGAATAGAATGCCTGATGGAGGTTGATCAAGTGCATTGTAACTGAGAGAAAGTACTGAGAGTCAAATAAAGAGAAATAGAGGAAAGAACTAGGGGGCAATGGACATTTATAGACGTACAAATATAGGCATGCACATATGTAAAGATATAAATATAAAATTAGGGATATAGGTATATGTACATTATTTAAATGTTAAGTATTAAGGTAGCAGAGGGGCATTGGATCTCTACTCAAGTACTCCCTCAACACAAGAACACTTCGTTCTAACAACTTGCCATTCTGTAATGCTCACCTTCCTGACAGGATCACTGAAATCAAAATGGGTACATGAGCAAATGGGGTGAAGAAAGCTGATGGTACCTGACTATTAAAAGATATAGCATCTGGGGTCTTAAA
>NW_022103898.1:57126513-57143630 GCF_000313985.2 Echinops telfairi
CGATATTAAATAGGCTGAATCCTACTCTACCTCACCACTTCTGTCACCCCAATACCTAACTGATTACTCAGAACCAGGATGAGATTTAGGAATCTGTAGTTTATTAAGCCTTGCCACATGCTTTTGCTATTGCGGTTCTCAAGTGCCCTACATTTGGTTCTGACTCACAGGGGCCCTGAGTCACACGAGCACAAACTCTGCCAGCGCCGCGTGATCCTCACCGCACACGATCTTGGAACCCGTCGCCCCAGGTCCTCTATAAATACGTCTACGTGAGTGTCTTTTCCTTCTTTGGTGATTCTCTGCTTTATGAAATATGATGTTCTTCGCCAGGTACTTGTCCCTTCTGATAGGTTCCCTAAGTACATGAGGTGAAGCATGTTCATCCTCACAAGGAAGAAGGATTCTAGCTATAGTTATGCCAAGAATTAGTCTCTTACTCTTCTAGCAGCTCATGGATAGTCAATATTCCTAGAAAACACCATAATTTAAGGCACCCATTCTTCTTTGGTCTTCCTTATTTGTTGTTTAGCTTCTCATGCTTATAAAATGACTCAAACTGCCAAGGCTTATTTCAGGAACGCCCTAATCCTCAAAGCGACATATCTGCTCTTTAACATTTTAAAGAAGTCATGTCAGTAGATTTGTCCAATTCAGTGGGTCATTTGCTATAGCGATTACTGCTTCCAGAGGATTGGGGACTACAAGTAAATCCTTAAAAGGTCTATCTCTTCTCAGCTGATCATGATGCTATTTATTGATCCAGTTGTGCTGACTCATAAATGCCCCTTTAAGTTTCCAAGACTGTAACTGATCCTGGGAGTAGAAAGCCCACTCATTCTTCCAAAGAGCTGCTTGCGGGGAAAGCAGTTTTGAACTGCCAGCCATGAGGATCACAGCCCTACATGTAATGCCACACGCCTAAGGATCCATTTGAAGGGTAATACATACTGAATAATATCATCTGTGGACTTCATTAGTGTTTCCAACGTTCTTCATTTTGAGCAAAAAAGGGTTTTGTCATCTGCATATTGCAGGCTGTTAGTTAGACTTCCCCCAGTCTTGTTGCCACATTCTTCTACAGACAGGCCAATTATTCCGGTTATCCAATCAGCATACAGACTGACTAGATATTGTGAAAAAACACACCATGGCCCAAACCCATTCTGATTTTTTTTTAATTTATTTCATTTTTTATTTTTTTAATCATTTTATTAGGGGCTCATACAACTCTTATAACAATCCATACATACATCAATTGTGTAAAGCGCATTTGTACATTCATTGCCTTCATCATTTTCAAAACATTTCTTCTCCACTTAAGCCCCTGGCATTAGCTCCTCATTTTTCCCTCCCTCCCTGCTCCCCCTCCCTCATGAGCCCTTGATAATTTATAAATTGTTATTTTGTCATATCTTGGCCTGTCCGACATCTCCCTTCACCCACTTTTCGGTTGTCCATCCCCCACGGAGGAGGTCACATATAGTTCCTTGTAATCGGTTCCCTCTTTCCTACCCACTCTCCTTCTACCCTCCCAGTATCGCCACTCACACCACTGGTCCCGTCCTGGATTCCCTGTATTTCCAGTTCCTATCTGTACCAGTGTACATCCTCTGGTCTAGCCAGACTTGCAAGGTAGAATTCATGTCATGATAGTGGGAGCGGGGAGGAAACATTTAGGAACTAGAGGAAAGTTGCATTTTTCATCGTTGCTACATCGCACCCTGACTGGAGATCCCCTTTCAGAGGGGTCTCGGGGAGGAGACGACCCATTCTGATTTTTAAGCCATACAGAATCCATTCGTTTTTGAACAATGACCTCTTGGTCTATGTACAAGTTCCACATAAGCACAATTAAGTGTTTTGAACTTTCTATTCTTTGCAATGTAATCCATAATTTGTTATGACTTAATAAATTTGCACAGTCAGTATAATACACATAAGCATATTTCTAGTCTTCTCTACTTTCAGTCAGGATCGAACATCAGCAGTCACATCCCTCACTCTGCATCCTGTTCTGAGTGCTCGTAATCCTGGCAGTCCCTGTCTGTGTGCTGTTGCAACTCTTCTTGACTTGTCAAGCCAGATAACAGGACAGGTGGCAGACTCTTGATGGCTTCTAGGCAACAGGTGGGCTATGGCTCAAATCAGAAGACCTGTAGTCAATGAGCCAGAGTCAGGTTCCAGACGCAATGAGAAGCAAGCTCTCTACAGTTTCTTTATATAGAAATCAGGCCACACCCCCAAATCAGGATCCGCTCCATTGCATCAAGGCTGTGATCTGTAATGGGGTTACACTCCACCCTAATCTTAAAATTTATTAGCTGCTCCCTGCAAATTCCATTATAAAACTGATTATATGGAATTATGCAACATCATGGGGGTTTACTAGATTTTAACTTCCAAACCATTGAGAACCCTGAATCAATAAGACACAAAAACTATCACAGACATTAATGATATTATTAGATAATTTTATATTCTCGGCGCTATACAAATATTTTCAGTCATTTGGTTAGGTAGCTGTCTTAAATTTCTTGATAAGATGTCTCTTTGTTTAAACATTTGAATTAGTAATATGTAAATTTGTGAAACATTGTTTTTCTCTAATGCCTTCAGTATACCTTGGACTTCTTTCTTCAATGCTGTAATGGTTAGAGATTGTGTCAACTCGATGCTCCTAGAGAAGGGTAGGTTTGGGGCACAGTCTAACAATTGGGTCACCAAAAGCACCTTATGGTGCCGTAAGCTTTTCTGTATAAGAGTGAGAGACGTTATGAAAGACACTGTCAACTCTTTCTTTGTGACCTTCGTCTTCCTGCTTGCTAAGACTTTGCCTGCCTCCAGAAGTGGCCCATGTAGGCTGCCCAACCATGAGCTATGTCAGCATTCTGCCCTGTTTCCACGGACTTTGGATCCACTCGACTCTGAACCCATCGGCTTGTGAGCTTCCTGCTTCCGGCTTCACCTTCTGCCTCATCAGTCTTCAGCTATGGGAGTGAGTGGGCCCTGGTTTGCATCAGATGTATGGGATGGAATGGGACAGGAGTTGGATGACTTTCTGATAGAAACATCTTTCTTGTACAAGTGTCACTGGACATCCATTTAGATGTTTTCTTTCTTTACTTTTTTAATGTACGTTTGTTTTCTTTGCATACGATGCCCTTGCTGTCATTTGACAACTCATCATTTATGTTCAGTCCATTGAATGGACTGTTGAAATGGTCTGTAAATTCAAGAGGCGTATCTTTAAGGTCATATTTTGGCTCTCATCAAATTGTATTAATTTCTTCAGATTTAACATGCTTTTATATGCACACCAAATTAGAAAATTATTACTCTAGAGTTCATATGTAGCTTTAGTGCAAATCTAGGGGCAATAGCTAAATGATAGTGACAAGTAATATTAAAAAGAGTTGTGAGAATTATGGCAGAGAGTAAAGAGAGGTACAGAGAAAAAACACTGAAAAGAGACCAAGAGTTACTACTGTGCTGTTAACTGTAAATTGTATTCAGAGAGCTTTCATTATTCAATAAAACATGAAAAGAAAAGTAACCCAAAATTTATTAGAGAGTGCTTTTACTTCTGTGCTGAAAACAATTTTTACAATAAGATTTTGTGTAATTGGTAGAATGACTCTGAAGTAACAAGTCAGAGATGTTTGAGCTACGCTGTGACATAAGTATTGGCATATCTGACCATCTTTATTTTCTTTCTCCCATAGACAGGACACATTTCGTGCATTTTTCAAGTATTTTTCAACCGACGGATTTTATATGTATAATAAATATCTTTCAATCGTTTGGGGCACTATATGTATTTTATCCTTGGTAATTTACTAGAATCTGATAGTTTTTGCTTTTCCAATATATGAAAGAACTTTAATAAATCGGAACCTTCCTGATTCTCCCTGGACAGCTGGCATTCCTGTTTATAGCTTTAGAGCGAATGCACGAACATCTGCATTTGATGAATAGCTCCAGGTGTATTGGAGAAATTGATCAGAGGTGCAGAGTTAGTGGTAAATAATTGATGAGACAGGGCAAGCTTCGCCGTTTATTGCCAGGCTTCAGAGGAAACACGTGGCGGAAGCTGGGGCCGGCTTTCCTTCCCTCTGCCTCCCTCTGCCTCGTCGTTCAGTTGATTGCAGCCTCTGCCGCTCACCAGACCTCCAGGCTGATAACAAATCTTCAGTTGTATCTGCGCTGTAACTCACGGTGTCAAAGGAATTTCATGACTATTGGATGCTTCAGTCCTTCAGTGCCGCTGAAACATAACTTTTAGAAGCAGCAACTTAACCTGGAGTTGGTGGGCATGAGCACACTCACTTTTATTTTTATGGGTTTTCTTTCTGTCTCTTGAGAAGCATTTAATTAAATGGAAGATATTGAAAAACTTACAACATGAAACGCAGCAGTGAATGACATAATTTTGTGTGATGTCTGTGGATGTCTTCAAAGTGAGTTGCAAATGTCATTGTCAATGCAGCAGTCCCACAGATGTGGGTATTAATTGTTGAAGGTTGACTCAAGTTTGGAATTTTCTCATGAATAGAATAGGCAAAATGTAGTAAGGGTGTTTATGAAAACCTACATTTAAGAGGATTTAGTGGATAAATATACCTTTTATAATATGAAATCTGCCAAGGAAGTGAATAGGCTAGTAAGCTAAATATGTAGATCCCACAAAAACGTCTTCAATGGCCCTTAATATAAGAAATTATTAATTTCCAAAGAGAAATTTCAATATTAACTTATTATCTTTTGATAATTTGTACTTCTGTAAAATTTGAACTCAAATTCTCCCAATAAGAATTTAAAAAATAATAAATAAAACAAATTCACTGACATTGTGTCAAAGTTGATTTATAGCTAGCCTATAGGACAGGGTAGAACTACCCCTGTGGGTTTTCAAATTGTTAACTGTTTACCATAGTAGAAAACCCTGTCATTCTCCCCCCAAAAAGAATAAAGCAATACCAAATTCACTGCCATCTAGTAAATGTTGACTCATAGTGACTCTTTGTGGGTTCTCTGAGACTGTAACTGTTTTCAGAACTAGACAGCCTGGGTTTTCTCCTGTGAAGCTGCTGGGGATTCCAAACTGCCATGAGGATCTAAGCCCCACTCGTAACCACTACACCACCAGGGCTCCTGCTCTAATAACAGCATTCATAAAAAGAATGAATTGGGAGAGATAAGGCATCCAAACATGTATCTTTATGTCAGGCACAGTACATTAAAAATTAACCTAATTTAATGTTCTCAAAAAATTTAACCCAGACAAAGAAACCTCTATAATACTTACCATTTTTATTTTATATGAGGGTACACCTCCCAAAAAGCTGGATTTTTTAGTACACATTTTTTCTGCTATGCAAGCATTGAGCAACTCGCTCTGAGTTAGTGCACCCAGTGATGCCACCTGGGAAGGTTCTCTGTGGTCACAGTGAATTTTTTTGTAAAAGCAGTTTTGTTTGAACCTCATTTTTGTGATAGCCAATTTAAGAGAACAGTGTGCAACTGTGAAATTTTGTTTCCGGTGCAGGAAAAATACCACAGAAACTGTTGTGATGTTGAACACAGCTTAAAAGGACAGCGCTATGGTAAAAAACACAAGTGTACAAGTGGTTTTCTTGTTTCAAAAAAGGTGAAATGTCCTATCTGTACCAGTGTACATCTTCTGGTCTAGCTGGATTTGTAAGGTAGAATTGGGATCATGATAGTGGGGGCGGGGGCGGGTAGGAAGCATTAAAGAACTAGAGGAAAGTTTTATGTTTCCTAGTTGCTACACTGCACCCTGACTGGAGCATCTCCTCCTTACGACCTTTCTTCAAGGGCTGTCCAGTTGCCTACAGATGGGCTTTGGGTCCCCACTCCACACTCCCCATCATTCACAATTATATGATTTTTTGTTCTTTCATGCCTGATACCTGATCCCTTCAACACCTCGTGATCATGCAGGCTGGTGTGCTTCTTCCATGTGGGCTTTGTTGCTTCTCAGCTAGATGGTCACTTGTTTATCTTCAAGCCTTTAAGACCCCAGACACTATATCTTTTGATAACTGGGCACCATCAGATTTCTTCACCACATTTGCTTATGCACCCATTTGTCTTTAGCGATCATGTTGAGAAGGTGAGCATCATGGAATGACAGTTTAATAGAACAAATGAATCTGTCTAGACCAGAGGATGTTTACTGGTACAGATAGGAACTGGAAATACAGGGAATCTAGGACAGATGATCCCTTCAGGACCAGTGGTAAGAGTGGTAATACTGGGGGCGGGGTGGAGAGAAGGTGGAGTAGAAAGGGGGAACTGATCACAAGGATCTATGTATAACACCCTCCCTGGGGGACGGACAACAGAAAAGTGGATGAAGGAAGACATCGGACAGTGTAAGACATGACAAAATAATAATAATCTATAAATTAACAATGGCTCATGAGGGAGAGGGGTGGGGAGGAAGAGGAAAACATGAGGTGTTGATACCAAGGGCTCAAGTAGAAAGCAAATATTTTGAGAATGATGAGGGCAATAAATGTACAAATGTGCTTGACACAATGAATGTATGTATGGATTGTGATAAGATTGTAAGACCCCCAATAAAATGATTTAAAAAAATTTTTTTCAAAGGTGAGGTATCTATTGATGACAAACCTCCTTCTGGACATCCATCAACTTCCCGAATGGATGAAAATGTTGACCTGTAGTGCATTCGGAGTTCTTTCTACCAGGTCAGACTATTAATCAAGCTTTCTATTTAGAGGTTTTGAAAAGATTGTGTAACAGTGTGTGACAAAAAAGGTCTGATTTGTGACAGATGTGGCAGATGGAGGACTGGTTTTGCTACCACGACAACGCACCTGCTCACGCAGTCATCTCAGTGCACCAGTTTTGGCCAGAAAATTGTCTCTCTTACCCTGCACACATTACTCACGTGAGCTCGCTCTGTGAGACTTCTTTTTACTTCCACAAATGAAGAGGGACTTCAAAGGACAGTGATTTGAAGACATAGAAGAGGTGAAGGAAAAAACGAGCCATCCAAACAGATGAGTTTGGAAATGTTTCCAAGAATGGAATCGCAGAGTGGACACGTGTGTTAAGGGTAACGGGGAGGACTTTGGAGGTGATAAGGTTGTTTTGTTAAAAAAAAATCGAATACATAGCTGTGAAAAAATATCCATTTTCAGGGGGTAGGGGGTGGGGGTGGGGGGAGGTAGTCCCTTTTAATGAGGCGGCCAGAAAATTATAACCATATTCCAGATTCTTATGGGTCATGAGTATCAGAACCAGGATACCTTTCTAGGATTTTCTTCCTTTCAAATGTATATTTGTTGTAATGTGCTCTTCTGTTGAATATTACACTTTATCTTGCATGATAGCAACACTTTACTAGGATAAACCAGTCTGTTTCCTTTCATCCAAGATGGTGATCCAAAACTCACTACAATAGGATCCATTCTGACTGTCACAATCTTATAGGACAGAGTGAAACTTCCCTTGTGAGTTTACTAGGTTGTAAATCTTCATGGGAGTAGAAAGTTCCATCTTTCTCTGGTGGTTTTGCATTGCTGACTCTGATGTTAGAAGCCCAAATAATACATCATATACCATACCACTAGGTTTTATGAAAAATCTGGTTGGGCCATCTCAGTGAATTAGCACTTGAGCTCTAGTTATCTCCCACTGTGTGAGTGATGCAGTGTAATCACACCATAATGGCAGCTGATGGTAGAAGTCAATCAGTTCTCAGATACTTAGGGTGGAATGTAACCCCTCCCTGGTGTCACAGCTCTAATGTACTTACTTATAAAGAAGTTTCCTTCAGGGTGTGTCCTACTTCCTGAACAAGTGTACACTGTGGAAAAACTTGTTTACTTTTTCCTGCTTCTGAATCCTGCATCTAGTTCATCAACTTCTGGTTCTTTGGATTGAGCAAACAGCCTGCCATATTGCCTACTGATCCTGGAATCTGTCAGCAGCCTGTCATCTGACCTGCAATCCTTGGATTCATTCACCTCTCCATCACAAGCCTAGCCTAGGATTTATCTACCTCTGCAGTCACCAGCCAGTGGTGTTCCTGCCAGTCAGGGTTCATCAGCTCCTAAGGCTGTGGGAGTTATGAGAAACTTCCAACTTAACATCTGACTCACCGATTGGGGACCTGTCCAAACTTGCCTGCTTCTACAACTGGGTGGTGTTCAGTATCTCTGACAGTGTTCTGTTGCTATTCATAAAGTGATCAGTGGCTAATCTCTAATGTATACCTCCTATTTCTTCTTCATAGTCTGATGTTTGTTTGGAAGATCCACTGAAATCTGTTCAAATTGGGTGATCCTGATGAAATTTGAAATAGCAGTGACATAGCTTCTAACATTAGAGCAATAAGCAAGTCATATCAAAACAATAAACTGACAGATAAGACATGGAGTAAACACTGAATGTGCAAAGCATGAATCTAAGAAAATTGGAAATCTTCAAAAATGAAATGGAAAGTATATACGTCTATGTCCTAGGCATTAGTGAGCTAAAATGGACAAGTATTGGGCATTTTTAATCAGACAATCATATGGTTTATTATGTCAATGGAAGAGAAATGGCAGTGAATTCATTGTGAAAAAGAACATTTCAAGATCTATCTTGAAGTTTAATACTATCTGTAATAGGATACATCTATACAATTACAAAGTAATACAGCTACTACTCAAATTGCAAGCTACAGTATAGATTACAAATCAATGTAAAAAAAATCAAAATCTTCACAACTGGACCAATAGGTAATAGCATGATATGTGGAGAAAAGATTGATGTTGTCAAGGATTTTGCTTGCTTGGATACAGAATCAGTGTTTCTTGAGGTGACAGTCAAGAGACCAAGGACACATTGCACTCGGTAAATCGGCTGCATAAGACCTCTTTAGAGGATTGAAATGCAGGGTGTTTACCTTGAGGACTTAGATGCACCTGACCCGAGCGATATTTTCAATTGCTTCGGATGCATGTGAATGCTGGACATTGAATAATGAAGACTACAGAAGAATCAGTGTGTTTGAATTGTAGTTCTGGAGGAGAATATTGAAAGTACTATGGACTGCCAATAGTAGTATTTTGTAGTATTTTGAACATACTCTTTCCAGATCTGTCTTGGAAAGAGTATGGTCAAAAGTACTATTTAGAGGCAAGGATGGTGACACTTCATCTCATATACTTTGGAAATGTTGTAGGAGAGACCAGCTCCTGGAGCTGAGTCATGCTTGATGAAGTAGAGGGGCAGTGAAAAAGAAGGAGGCTTCAGTGCGACGAATTGACTGCAACAATGGGCTCAAGCCTAGGAGCAATCGTGAGCATGTCACAAGGCTGTGCAGTATTTCATTATGTTGTGCATAGGGTCGGTATGGGTCAGAAGGAACTCTATGGACCTAACAACAACAATTCAAATCTAGGGGTACACAGGGAAGCCAACTAAAAAGGAGGGGAGAAGAAAGAAAGAAAGAAAAAACCTGAGTAGCAGGGGAACAGGGTACTAACCCTGTATTGTTTATATCTCCACAGGAGAGGGCAAGAGGGACCAGTCTTCAAGCCAGTGCGCCAAGACATGAATGCAACATACCAGCATGAAGCAGGGAACCAATAGAGAGGTCTGAGGGACTGGCCCCAATCCCAACTACAAGGAGAGCATCCCCTCCCTCCAGAAGAATTCACTTCAGTGGACAGCACTGAAGCTACAGCTCAGGGAGAGGGACACATCTGATCAGAGCACAGAGGACCAAACAAAAGGGGAGGGAGAGAGAGTGGAGCACATTCTGGCTCACCAAGCCCTGAGGATGATATTCCTGCTCAGAGCAGCCAATGTACAGAGAGGACCATAGGGCCAGCCCCACCAGGAGACACAGTGTCCCTCACTGACCCATAGCACTACAGAGACAACACTGGAGACACAGTGTGGGAATTGTTCCTGATCTGACCCCACCACACCAAGGTGAAACACCAAGGGTGTGCAACAGAACAGCAAGGGGAGCAGAACAATGAAGTTCCCGGGGGAATACCAAAATTAGACTTTGGGTCCAGGGCATGGAACCCCATCAGACTCCACTAGAAAACACTCTTAAAGGTCAACAAACAGACCTCGAACTATTTATAGGCTTTTCTTTTTTATTTTTGTTGGTTTGTTTTCTTTTGTTGCTTTTTGTGCTTATTATTGTCTCTGCATGTCTATGTAAATAAGATAGGTGGGATAAACAATCCAGAGGAGAAAACAATGGGATTGATGGTTCTGGAGGGACATTGGAGAGGGGAAGGCCAGGGAAAGGAAGTGGGTGTTAACAAACCCAGGGACAAGGGAACAACAAGTAATGTAAAATTGATGGCGAGGAGGGTGTGAGAGACTTGGTAGGGCTTGATCAAGTGCCTCATAACTGAGAGAAATTACTGAAACCCAAATGAAGGCTGAACATGATAGTGGGGAAAGAGGAAAGAACTAGGAAGCAAAGGAAATTTATAGAGGTCTAAACACAGGCATGTATATATGTAAATATATTTATAAATGATGATGGGGAAATAGATCTATGTATACATATTTATAGGTTTAGTATTAAGGTAGCAGATGGACATTGGGCATCTACTTAAGTACTCCCTCAATGCAAGAACCTATTGTTGTAATAACCTGGCATTTCATGATGCTCACCTTCCAGACACGATTGCTGAAGACAAAGCGGGTACATAAGCAAATGTGGTGAAGAAAGCTGATGGTGCCCGCCTATCAAAAGATATAGCATCTGGGGTCTTAAAGGCTTGAAAATAAATAAGTGATCATCTAGCTCTGAAGCAACAAAGCCCACATGAAAGAAGCACACCAGCTTGTGTGATCATGAGGTGTCAACAGGATCAGGTATCAGGCATCAAAGAACCAGAACAAAAATCATATAATTGTGAATGAGGGGAGTACAGAGTAGAGACCCAAAACCCATCTGTAGGCAATTGGACAGCCCTTACAGAAGGGTCATGGAGAAGAGACAAGCCAGTCAGGGTGCAGTATAGCACCCGTTGAAACATACAACTTTCCTCTAGTTCTTTAATGCTTCCTCCCCACCACTATTGTTAACCCAGTTCTACATTACAAATCTGGCAAGCCCAGAGCATGTACATGGGTACAAATAAGAACTTGAAACACAGGGAATCCAGGACAGATAAACCCCTAAGGATCAATATTGACAGTAGCCATACCAGGAGTGTAAGGGGAAGGGGGTGAGGGGGAGGAACTGATCACAATGATCTACCTATAACCCCCTCCAAGGGGGTTGGACAACAGAAATGTGGGTGAAGGGAAACATTGGTCAGTGTAAAACAAGAAAAAACATTATAAATTATCTAGGGTTCCTGAGGGTGGGAGGGTGGGAAAAGGAGGGGGGAAAATGAAAAACTGATACCAAGGTCTCTAGTAGAAAGAAAATGTTTTGAAAATGATGATGGTAACATATGTACAAATGTGCTTGATACAACTGATGTATGGATTGTTATACGAGCTGTAAGAGTTCCCAGTAAAATGATTTATTAAAAAAAAGAAGAAATTTTAATCCACCACATGGGTTCATCTGTACCTAATTTCAGGAGTCTGTATTAATAATTCTTATGTTTTTTACTTTCATTCAAAAGTGATATGACATTTCATCCCATTCATATTATTTGCTGTTCTTGCATAAATTATAACTTTGAACATATTATGTTTTTTTATATAAAATCAAATATATCTTACTTCTCAATATAGATAAGTATTCAGGAATATTCAATCAATTATAAATTCCCTTTACTTTAATAAAAATCATAATTTCCCATTATTGTCACAGAATAATTTGATGGAGATTAGGAACATATTAGTGAAATCCAAATTATGTATGGGAAAATCTTATAGGGGCTGCTGGAATTCATAGTTGACATTTACTGTTTAGCCTGAAAGCGTTTTAAAAATAAAATTCATTAGCTTTAACGGAGGTAAAAATGTTCCATTTTCCATAGGCCTCCCTCTAAGTTTTCTGTTTATTATATTTACTGCTTCACACATTTATGTTTCTGATGACTTCGTATTTGAGACCCCAACATCATTCCCCTGATCTGCCAGATTTGTTTTTTCCATGAGATTTTAAATTGTATAAATCTGATCTAGTTTCTAGAATTTGCCAGTGATTTCACTTCTAAATGTTTGCAGATCACTAGTAGGTCATTCATTCTAGAAAGTTTCCCTGGTTCAAATTTTAGCTTACTAGTCCTGGATCTGCCTTCCCCGTTCTTTTAAAAATGTACAGCTCTACTTTATCATCTTGAGGCTCATGGCAGTTACATTATCTCCTGTCAATTTGAGCGAGGGGTGGAGTCTAGCCTGTCAATTAGGTCATAGCCAATGATGCCTCTTTGTGGGGCCTGGCCTTCTTCTGAGGATTCTGGGAACTTCTGTCTTCCTTCCTGCTTCACCTTCCTGTTGATAAGCCACATGGAGCTCTGTTGATGGCAGCCAGGTCCCTGAAGCTAGAGGAGCCACATAGAGAGCTGCGCCAGCGCTGTGATGCTTCCACGAGACTTTTCACTTGCAGGCCTGTGATCTTCCGGCTATTGGCATCATTGCATGTGCTGCATGAGTCTGTAGATGAAGTTATGGGCTAGTATCAGACGTATGGGCTAATATCGGATTTATAGGCTAATATAAAACTGTGGACTTGATCTGGACTAGGCCAGCATGTTTTCTTAATATACAATTATTCTTGGACATAAAACTCTCTCTTACATATGAGTATCTCTGGATTTGTTTCTCTACTCAACCCAGACTAACTTAAGGCCTTACATTCCATATGATTACTATAATACAACTAGTTTTTGCAATTTCACATGTAATATTTTTTTTTTGTCCTGGGATTTAATTGTTCCAAGAATGAAATTAAATTTTATGTAGAAAAGCTGGGTACAGACCAAAATTTCTGCACCAATCTGAGGATTCAATTACACTTAAGTAATATTTCCAGACTGAAAATGGCACCTATTCCTTATTATTCCTGAGAGATTAAAAGAGATCAAAGTAGGTGTTGAACAGTAGTACTTTAGTCATCATTAAGATGCTTGCTCCCATTGACAAGACTAAGACTTTTTCTCTCTTTAATATACGATGGTAAAAGTATTTTTCTTAAATACTAGTAAAATTTACTGGGTGCCATATACGAGATCATATTCACTGACTTCCCAAATCATCTTCATAATAATATCAAACATGGATTCAAAAAGATTGGTAGCTTGCCTAAGATTATCTGACAGGAAGCAAAACTAAGATGTCAATCAACTCCAGGATCCATGCATTTGATAAATCTATCCAGGATTAAGCAATATTTTATTATTTTGGATGATTGTCTAATTTTGTTTTCCCTTTTTTCTAATATTTACCTTCCAGCTTTATTTTTAAATGAAAAAGATATTTGAAAATATTTTTTTCAGTGGCGCCATCAGACTACTTTTTGCTTTTGCTTTTTTTCCCCTATTTTAATTCCATTGGTTTGGCTTTCCTTTTAAAGTCCATGTCTGTCTACATTGTCAACTTTGCTAGCCTTTTTTCTCAAGTTTGATGTCCATTCATTACCATGCCCAGTGTTCCCTTTCAAACTTTAAAGCAGCATAGTCCTTTCTTTAAAGATTAAACAGTGGGTGTTCAAATTCTAGGTGAAGAAATGAGGCATAACAGGTAAAGTGCAGTAGCAATAACAAGATCAGACTGCTGGTGGAGAAAGTTTTTAGTAGTAATATTGATGACACTGATTTTAGGATTTATCCATTGTTGGGAATGACAAAAAAGAATATAGCCTCATAGCAATCTACTGGACTGTCTGAAATATCCATAGTGTATAAAGTGACCAATACCCGCCCTTGGGCATTTGAAGAAGAATAGATTATTGCTTTATTGCTTTCTTTGTTACCTTGTTTAGCACTTTCATCTCCCTCTTAACAACAGACTTTTCCAAAGCTGTTTTCTTATTATACAGAGCACATACAGCAATTATCAATGTTTTGAGATGTTAAGCTTTTTTAAGCCATTGTGAGTTTTTTAAGCTTGCTTTTAACTCTTCAGTAACATTTATCAACTGGAATATGAATATTTTCAATTTAGCTAGAGTTGTTTCAGAAAGGTAAACATTAACTAATGGTAGTGACTACTATTCATTCAAAAACACAAGGAGCAAGTGTGTGCATGTGAGTGTATCCACATACAGAGGTGTACATGCACACAACATCCTACAGAATCCAAGATCCTACAGTCCTTTACCTTCAGCCTAGTAAGTCATCTCTGTTCATTTAGACTCTCATGTTCATGTATTTCATGAAAGTCTCAATGGAAAATAATTGATAATGAATTTTAAAAATGCATAACTAAATGACTTTTATGAAAAAAACTTTAACATGACTGTTCTTCAACTCTAACTTGAAAGGAAAGCATGAGGTTTCATTTGAAGACACGAAATTTTCTTTTTCATTTTGTTGAAAATTCAAGCTACATTTTCTTCTGTGGAATTTAATAAGCTGATACGAATCAGTATCTTAGCATTCTGCCTAGAAGTGGAAAGTAAAATTATCTTCCTGGCCAAGATGGTGACACATAATTACTCATTCTGAAAAGACATCATTAACACTACAGCATTTTCAAATGTGCATTTGTCTAAAAATGATATCTATCATGAAGAGTGTAATTTAACGAAGAATATTCTGTCATCCTTTGGAATTCATCTGAATATGCAAGTAGCCAAAACCAAAACTCTGAGTAGAAAGCAAGTACATTTACTTAGGACAATGTCATACAAGAAATATGAGATGGAGCAAGTCACTTAATAAAAAGGTACATTAATTTAGTCAAATATTCCTCATTTTGAAAAAAAATTAAAAGCCAATTTTATTTATTCCATCCATCTTTTCATTAAGATGGCCTTTGATTTAGACAATACTTTCTGCAGGAAAATTTAAAAATAACAGTTGTCATTCACCTAAATAGAAAACATTTGAAGAGGAAGAACAATGAATGGGAATGAATCAAAGCCTGTAATGGTGAAATCTGGAACTTGATACTGACCAAGGATGTAAACCTTTGTTTTCTAAAATTAATACAGAAAATCCTTCATATTGTGGTCTATAATCACTCCTTTCAACTTTGCCTGCTTATTTTATTCTTTTCTGCATCATTGTCAGTGTGGGACAAAATCTTTAAACAGAGATGTATCAGAGCATAGAGTGCGACTGTATCCTTATTTGAAAATATCATTTTATTTTGAAAACCACGACATTTTCACCATCAATTTTAGTTAAGATAAATTTTGTTATGATATGTCAAAAATCTTCATTTTTCCTGCTATCGTGAACTCATAAAAACCATACAATATGCTACTCATTTTTGTTATACAGGCATAGGTCACAGATTTCTGGTTAACACAACTTCAGAGTTTGTCCCAGATACACTTTTTTCTACTTAACATAACCTATCTAGTTTTCAGCATGCACATTTTAATAATATTCTATGTGTAGAAACATACATACAATTCCAGTTCAAGTAATGTCTTTACGGAGCCAAACATCCCACTTAAAAAATGATCTGGGTTAAGTGAAGTGATTGGAAACACTTAAGAAAACAGTAAAAGGAAGAAAGCAAAGGCATTGCTTATAATAACCAATTTATGCCTGATCTGAAAAGGCTTTAATAACTTACTCCAAGTTTATATGCTACTCACTGGTGTCAGGAATTAGTAATTAATGTTCGATAATTTTTTTGCTTGTCATTGAGCTTTTTGTTTTTTTCTTTATATTGCCTCATGTTCATTGCAATAGCATATCAATAGGGAACAGCGTGATGTACATAGGTCTTTGAAAGATACAAGGGATTTCATTGTAGTTTTTGGTTAAAATCCCACAAATTTTCACGCTGAAATGTAAGGTTGTACTTTGGCAAGAGGAATGGATCAGGTGGGGAAATGGTATGGAGTGCTCAAAGGGAACTTGTCAATAATGGGTGCAAGACCTTGTAAAGCACACTTTCCAAAGGATGTCCTAAAATGGTAAATCACAAAACATTAAAAAACATCATAGTACTAGAATTATTACAAAAGGATCCATAAGGGAAACATTCCAAACTATAAGCCTATAATTGAATTGGGTTGAAAAAATAACTGAATTGAATAACTGAGAAAATTTAAACAAAAATCTCATATGGTGTTTTTAGACCCTGTGAAGTTAGTTCAGATGCATAGCAATCCTATATCCAATAGCTCCTCCCGTAACACCTCAAAATAAAACATGCTGAAAGAGAAATCATTTCGAATAATTGTGTATGGCATTTAGTCACTTTATGGGTTGCAGTCATTAGATACAATGGGTGAGACTTTATAATATCAATATTTATAATTAGGAGGATGATTTAAGCATAAAATAAGCAGACAGTTTGGATCATAGTTGGTATTCTTTTTAGATAAATGGCCATAAGTAGGAGATATTTAATTTGAAAATGCAGCACTGTTTAAATTCAAACTCTTTATTAAATAGAAATTATTTTCTGTAAAGTGAGAATTTTGAAAAATTATTTTGACTGCAAAGACTTTTTCATTCTAAAAATTTAAATCAGTTTTAAAAAAAACATGCATCCCACTCTTCATTTAAGGTATAATATACCTTAAAGCAGTGAGTGGTGCTGACAAATTATTCAGAAAAATTAGTAATTTTTTCATGAATAACTGCTATTTTATTTTTTTCACTCTTCATTGAAAACACATTAAAAGTTATATCTCTATAAAATTTTGTTTGTTTGTTTTTCAAGGTAGACATTCTTTATTAGTTAGGCTTAGCTATCTTTTTTTTTTTTCAATCATTTTATTGGGGTTTCGTACAATTCTTTTTTTTTTTAAATCAATTTATTGGGGCTCATACAATTCATCACAATTGTGTAAAGGACATCTATACATTTGTTGCCCTCATTATTCCCAAAATTTGCTTGCCTCTTGGGTTCCCGGAATCCGCTCATTTTCCTTTTTTTCCCCCTCCCCTTCCCTTCCTCCTCCCCTCTCCCCCATGCACCCTTAATAATTTATAAATTATTATTGTATCTTA
>NW_022103898.1:57143751-57152267 GCF_000313985.2 Echinops telfairi
GGTTCATCTGTCCTAGATTCCCTGCGTTTCCAATTCCCGTCTGTACCGCTGTGCATCATCTGGTCTAACCAGGTCTTCAAGGCAAAATTGGGGTCCTGGTAGTTGGGGGGAGGAAGCGTTGCTCCAGTGAATTAAATTTTCTTAAACAATATTGAATTGTATTCTTAAATTGTGTTTGCTCAATTGTCTGCTTATCCAATCACTTACAGCACTGTCCTTTAGGACAGATCTTGAAATGTTCTTTGTGACAAGTACTACCATGCTGT
Organism: Echinops telfairi; assembly: GCF_000313985.2. Classification (NCBI taxonomy): domain Eukaryota; kingdom Metazoa; phylum Chordata; class Mammalia; order Afrosoricida; family Tenrecidae; genus Echinops; species Echinops telfairi. The sequence continues at coordinate 57,144,018 of NW_022103898.1, forward strand.
TTCTCTTCAATTTGTCTTTCCTGACATAGTAGAAGATTTGATTGATTCAAAATGTTGAATATCAGTCATTTTAGGTCACAAATACCTATGATATCTGTTTCCAAGTGTTCTATTTTATTCTTGATGTATTACAATTTTCCTAGAGTCATACGGAGTTCATTCCACTTTTCAACTACTAATAAACGTTGAGAGCTATTGAGAAGCAAGAGCTATCAAATGCTTCTCGTTTTGAATTGCGCCACCTCCACAAATGAAGGTCCCACAAATTTCGTGCAGGCCGTAGACCAGAGATGTGAAGAGCTTTGCTCTCAAGCTGAGTGCCGTGGAACTGGATGATTGCTGATGTAGTTGGTTCAAATGTAACACCTAACCATTTGGTCTCCTTTGATCCATTTTAAAATTGTTCTACTCTTTAGTATTTTCGGCTTTCTTTTTTATTGAGTTTGTTTCTCTGTTTTACTTAGTTATTGTTGTTAACTTTTCTAGATATGAAATCCAAGATAGGTAAAGCTATTTGTTGGGCGTATGGCAGGGGAAATTCGGGGTGGGAGGAGGAAGAACTAATAACAATGAGTATGAAATAGAAGAAAATGTTCTAAAAGTGAATGTGGTGATAATTTTACAACTCTTAGCAATATGATTGAGATGATTTCCCTGACCTAACTCATTGGGTCTTGGTACCTCCCGGGGGCTCATGCCCCTGTCCCTTTCTCTGCTCTTCCTTCCCTCCTGGGAGTTCTTTTCCTGCCTCAATAAAATCCTTCTCGAAAATAATAATAATAATAATATGATTGAACTATTGAATTATATGGAATGTGAATTATACACCAATACAACTGTTTTAAAAAAGCTTTGCTGTGCCCACATAATTAAGGCTGACTCCACTTTGGAAAGGTAGTTCTTCCATAGCCTTGTAGCATAGTGGTTATGAGATGGGCTGTGACCTAAAAGGTCGCAGTTTGAAACCACCGGCTGCACCTGGAGAGAAAGAGGACACTTTCTACTCCCATAAACAGTTATAATCTTGGAAATTCACAGGAGCAATTATACCCTATAGTGTCCCATAGGGTCACTGTGACTCAGCTTGACGGCAGTGAGTCTAATTTTCTAGATATGCATGCGATGAATAAGGACAACCAAAGGAAAGTTGATGCCTTTGAGTTATTTTTTTAAAAATTCTGAGTACAACCTGGACTGCCAGCAAAAAGAAACAAATCAGTCTTGGAAGACGCATAGGCAGGATGCTCCTTAGAAACAAGACTCGTGAGAAATCATTTTATGTGAATCTGTGATCAGGGGGGACTAGTCCCTAGAAAAGGACACCACGCTTGGTAAAGCAGTGAGTTGGTTAAAAAGGGGAGGCTCCTCTACAAAATGGATTACCTATGACAATGGGCTCAGACGGTGGTTATCCTGAGGATGGTACAGAATGGAGCAGTGCTTCGGTCTGTTGTCCATAGGGTCAAAGCCAGTCAGAGCATCGAAGGACAATAGCAACATTAGAATACTTTCAAATCATGAAGGATAATCTCATGTATCATCAATATCCAGAGTTGGACACCTTAGTGAAAACATTCTAGAACATATGACATATTTTGTTGTAGCGTTTTATTTATGAAAATAGCATTAAACTTTTTAATATGCATTTTGTGAAATATGTAGATTAACTGATTATTCAAATTGTTCCCATTCTTAAAAATATTTATTACAAGACAAAATTCCCTGAGTTCTGTGATTTTTCTCATTCTTTAGTATATTAAAAATCATAAGTGAAAATCTTATTCATAAAAATATCAAATTTCCAAAGTGGTCACTGTGAATGTCTTTATTATCATATCAACAGTTCTCAAACTTGAAGTCTGCCCAAACTAGGTTCGTCAACAATACTATGAAGAAGTTTTATTATGATCAATATACTGTGTTGAACAAAGGCTTTCATGAAGTTCTAACATACACATTTACACTATCAGATGTACTCTTTTGATTTCTGTAAGTAAATGTCTGAGATAGTTTATTGTGCCAATCTGGCCAATAAACACTTGTGGAGTTAATTGAAGGGTAAAGGGATAAATGGCTCAGTGAGCCTCGCCTTTCTAGTTCTCAGGTCTCTAGCTTTCTGATGGTTGGACCTGGGTACAGCTGCCTTAGTCAGTTCCCTGCTTCAGCTGGTAAGGCCCACTTCCTGCAAGACATCCCTGTGGAGAAGCCACATGGGCCTACCCCAGTGCAGCCCTCGGTGCTGGAGCAGCTGCACGGAGACCACTGCCAGAGCTGAGATGCTTACATGCTCATTGATTCAGCTTTTCTCCTGCAGTCAGCATCATTTCATGTGCTTTGTGAAATTGAGGAGGACTTTATATATTGGTGTCGGACATATGGGCTAATGTTGGATTTATGGGCTTGGACAGCACTGCGTTGAGATAGTTTCTAAATGCACACTTACCCTTTATATAAAACTCTCTTTTACACATATGAGTTTCTATGGATTTGTTTCCCTAGTTTACCCAGACTAGCACAAGGTCTAAGTTAAATGTTTATCCTCTGCATTCCTCTATTGCCCTGGTGGCATAGTGGTTAATCCTTGGGCTGTTAACTACAAAGTCAGCAGTTTGACCTTGCTATCTGCCAAGTCACCTGCCCCTCAGGGAAAAAAAAGCCCCTCTGGCTTTCTACTCCCCATAAAGAGTTACAGTTATGGAAATACACAGGGGCAGTTCTATCCTGTCCTACAGGGTTTCTATGAGTCAAAATTGACTCGATGTAAGTGGGCTTGGTTTGGAGTGGCTAAAAATAAGAGAACTTAATAATTATGTGCTGAATGGATGAATGAGATGATAGCTTTTTTGACAAGCAAGTACTGATGACAGTAGCAGGTTCAGAAAGCTGAGAGTAATGACATTTTAAGTATAACTTAGTTTCACCAGGACTTATGGAAGAGCCAGATAAACTTTATTAGTGAGAGAAGAATTTTATTGCTGAAACAATAATATCTACTCTGATTTATTGAATATTTCTGCTTAATCTATGTGTTAGGCAAGGTTCTCTAGAGAAACAAAGCCAGGACACTTATAATTATAGATAGATGATAGATGATAGATAGATAGATAGATGATTGATAGATAGATAGATAGATAGATAGACAGATGATAGATAGATAGATTTATACAGTGAGAAGGAATATATTCGCTAATTAGTCCACATAGCCATACAGAAGGTTCAGTTCAACTCACTTCTGTGGAATATTTAATATACTGGAAGTTCTTAAATTCACATGGTCTGCTGGGTCCAAGGTCAAGGAAGCAGACAGAAGAGTCATCCCTGGGGCAAAATAATGCAGTCTTCCCACAGGCCACAAGCAGCAGGGTGGATCACCAACAGTCACTAGCCTGGGAGACCTGGATGGGGTATCAAACGCAAGTAATGCGAGGTGACGGGATCCACTAACATCAAACTCAAGCAACATGTACAGTGTGGTGAAGCAGCTCTCCAAGTAGTCTGGTGCTCTAGTAATATGATCCATCAGTTGAACTGGCCAATAGGTAGTGTAGCTCACAGGTTGAGGCAGAGAACTAGCTAAAACAGCAGCATGCACACTTCTGCACACTCCCATCACCAGAAAGCAAGGGTGGAGGGGTGGGGGCAGGCTATACAGAGCCATTTATCTCTTTCCTGATTAATCCCACATGTTTCTATTGGCCAGGCTGGCATGATAAACCTACCTATCACAATCTCTGTTGCAACTTTGTTGTCTTAGGCTAAAGTTCAATAGTAAAGAGGTGATAAAATACTTCCTCTTTCCTTAGTGAGTTGATGCTTCAGCCTTCACTTATGGCTGAGGACCCACAGGTCTCCAGGGCTTCTATGCACTCTGTATTAGAACTTAAATTCTGACCACACTGTTTGCAGCAGGCTCTGGGTGATACAGAAAGCCTACCTCTACTCCCTCTCCAGCCAGCGCAGAAACGATGATCTTCCTTAGGGACTTGCCAGGGTATGTCTTTGATGCTGTTGTTGTTAGGTACTGTTGAGTTCCAACCCATAGAAACCCTGTGCAGTGCTTGTCCAACCTTCCCACCCCAAACACACACACACACACACACACACACACACACACACACACCTCACTGTCATTGTGTAGCTATTGACTCAGCAGCAGTATAGGGCAGAGTAGAACTGCCCTGGAGAGTTTCTGACAGAGTGAGTGTTTACAGGAGTGGAAAGATCTGTCTTTCTCCTGCAAATCTGCTGGTAGTTCCAAATGCTTTTGGATTGCAGCCCGATTTCAGCCCAACTTGTAACCACTCTGCCATCGGGGCTCCTGATGCAGCATGGGGGGGTCGAATAATCATGGGTCAGACTGTACCAGTTGTGGACTTACTGTCATGGTTGGAAAGCCCTGGAACAATTTTGGAAACTCTTCTAACAGGATGTCCATGTCACAGTCATGGTTCTATTCGCACTTCTGTGTCTTTCCTCTAACTATGATGTATTGATAGGTCATATGATGATGTATTCATGTATTGATATGTTGATGATGTACTGATACAATCATGCTTTTGTGACAGTTTCCTTTGCCCTCTCACATCCTTCAATGAAGCTCTATCTCAGCAAATATTTACATGCCTTTATAACCTTGTGCTAATGGTCACCCTTATCTAGATGATGTATCTCTATCTTAGTCTTGTCTTTATGCTGTGTAAGACTAAATAAATGTTCGCCTTACATTATATTTGAAATTCGAGGTCGTTTTCTCTGTGCACAGAAACATGTTCAAAGTTCCTCTACATCAAAAACCTTTTCTCAGCTTTGCCTGTGCAAGGAGAGGCCTGCCACTTTTTGATCCTTGGGTACAGAGTCAAATTCAGCAATCTTAAATGGGTTCTTCACTGAGAACCCAAAATGATAATGTGTGCATATAAAACAACTGCAGCTTCAGCGTGAGCAAAGAGCTAGAATCCATTCTTAGATATTTGAAACTCTTAAGAATAAAAAAACTGTGTAGAAACAGCACGTGGCTAGTTTGCAGAACAAGCCAGAAGAGCTATATGAGAAAAGAAAAGTTAAAAAATATTAATAGAAAATAACAAAATTCAAAAACATTCATCTAAAGGTAAACAAATAGATGCTATGGAAATGTTGGCTTTGACAGTATTAGAATGGAAAAATAAATAATATGTATCCTTTTAAAAGAGAGCTCAAAGGTTAAATTAGGCAATTAGATAGTATACGTAAAGCTGTATTAGAACTGTAAAATTTATATTATGGTGTATTTTTGTCAATTACTAGATTATCTTGTGAAATTCTCCAGGGGGAGGAATTGTGTCTTCTTTATTCCTTCATTTATCCATAGAGACTTAGCATACAATAGACACATTAAATCGTCATTTATTAACAATTAGCACCCACTATTTTCCAGTAAAGACAAGTGAATCTTGGTATATTTTAGCTACAAAAAAAATAGAGAAAGCATTGATGCTACCCTGTCCCTACTTCATTGACTCAAAGCCCAAGTCTCCTCAAACTGGGATCTCCACCTCTGTACCTTAGCGGTGATAGCATAATGGTATAGAGTGCCAAGGAGTCTCTGAAGTGCATGATACATGGTGAGCATTTGAATCCTCAGCGTGATGCTATTTCTTTCACTTATCCCTGAGAGAGAAAATATGAAAAGCAGTTCAATTGTAATTAAGCTTTTATGGTTCATGGGTTTTTTGGTTTGTTTTGTCTTCTCTAAGAAATCTTTGCCTAAATAAATCATAATGATTTTCTCCTTGTTTATTTATAGATCTTTTATTGAGTTCTCTTATGTTTCATGCTCAATCTTGAGTGTAGAATGATATACTGGGAGAAGTACATTTAATAGACATATATACATACATACATGTGGATATCCTGTTTGCCAGCAATATTTGTTTTAAAAATTCTTCTATTGAAAGACATTGGGACCCATATATATATATATATTTTTTAAATATATATATTTTAAATAAGACATTTGATAAAAGATTGTTTTCAGAATATGAATATAAAAATCTCTTAGAATCAATTGTAAAAATAAACAACAAACCCTGAACAAATAAGGGACAAAAGATTTGACTAGATGCTTTACAAGAGAATATATGTGAATGTCAATAAGCAATATGAAATGTTCAATTCCATTAGTCTTCAGAGAAATGCAAATTAAAATTACTTACCACTGAAAACACAGTAAAAACAAAACAAGCCCATTGCTATTGAGTCAATTCTAACTTGAAGCGGAGAAAGCTGAAGTGACCCATGAGGTTCAGTCTGTAATCTGTGGCCTTTTCTATAAGAGCAAGAGACTCTCAGAACTGGCTCTCTTTCTGCCACTTTGCCTCTCTCTTCCTTGGGACTTTACTGGGACTCTGTGTCTGACACTAGGGGGTCCCACGTGGGCCATCTGGCCAGTGAGCTGTTGGCATCCTGCCTGTTTGCAACAACCTTAGACCCATGTGACTGTACCCACTGGCCTGTGCCCTTCCTACATCCCAGTTCACGTTTCTGCTTCACCAACCTACTGAAACATGATTCTGACTTATGGACTGACAGACTGGACTGGGATGCTTCCTTGAGATATCATTATTTCTTCATATAAAGCTTTTTTGTGTATATATATATATATATATGAGTGTCACTGGATTTGTTTCTCCAGACAATTCAGCCTAACACACTTCCACCACTCATAGTTGTCTCCCCTTAACACTATTAATATAGACCTTCCCCCCCCCCACTGTTATCTGTGGAAAGCGAGCCCCAAATGAAACTTTCAATGATATGGAAAGCAGTGGCTTCTTATATGAGGGATCCCTTCTCAAATTATCAACAACAATAAGGGGGTCTGCTTCTCTAACGTGTTAACCTGGACAGGAGCTCTATGAGTCAGAATGGATGGTAAAGTGTTTGGTTTTGTGTTTTTGTTGCTTTTATATATTTATTTACTTTTTAATGGATCCAATCTAGCTTAAATTCTTGCTTAGTAATTGTGGGTTTCTCTTTGGCTACAAACAAGAGATTATTAGTTACTATGGATAGTTTTACTTGACTTCCAACTATTTATGAAAACTAAGAAGGAGTGAGCAAATGAATGTCCAACAGGAGTAGGTAATCTTGGCTAATTTATAAACTAAATATTTTACCACTATAAATTGTCCTTGGAAAAATGCAAGCATATGATTTAATTTATATATGTTTGAAGCGTTTCTGGACAGCGTTCACCTGCACAAATTCATACAAACTGGGAAATAACCCTTTTTCTAAGAGAGAGCAAGGATATATTATATTAATGTCTCTCAAAGTATCTTTCTTTAGTTTCTGGCTCATCATCGAATAAAATGTATTGGTAAATAGTGGCATTTATAATAAAGATGATGACTACCTCTCTGTTCAATCGAGGTAGCATTTCAGAACGCAGTGTAATTTTTGGTTCCTATTTCAAAAATAACAACATAACAGCAGGAATGAGAACATGATGCAATTTGAGAAACATTCTGAGAATGGACGGAAACTAGATTGGCACTTTCAAAATTATTGCTTTGCCTTATTTGATTTTCTACAGATGTCATCTGTTCTCAGCAAAATGTACTCCCACCTGACAAATAATTGATGTGTAACTATGTGAATTTGTACCGTCAAACACTTTTTTCCTGAGTTTTCACTGATTTTGTGTAGTATAATGGCATCGTCAAGAGCTTATATCTTTTTAGTGATGAACATTCTACTTTCCCAGAATTTTTTCCTTATAGATAATGCTGTGTAAAAAAAAAGTATTAACTCAAAATTTATCCTCTTCTCTATTATACCAGTGAGGCATAGAAGAGGAGATTTGTATTTTCATGATCTCTTTATCCCACTATGGGAATCATAGAGGTTTAAATATTAAATAATGCAATTTTTGAAATTTGCATTAGCCTGAATTCATGAGTAATGCTGTGAATCTAAACTCCACCAGTCCACAATGGACATGCCAGAAGAGAAAGAAATAGAGTATGAAATATTAAAACAAGGAACTCTACTGGCACAATTGTTAAGACTTCAGTTGCTAAGTGAAAGTCGATTGTAAGAATTCAACATCTGAAAAGACCTGACAAGCTTCACGATAGGATGTGGTGAAGAAAGCTGATGGTGCCCGCCTATCAAAAGATATAGCGTCTGGGGTTTTAAAAGCTTGAAGGTAAACAAGCGGTCATCTAGCTCAGAAGCAACAAAGCCCACATGGAACAACATATCAGC
>NW_022103898.1:57153160-57159293 GCF_000313985.2 Echinops telfairi
AAAAAGATTATAGCCTTGGATATCTCTGGGGCAGTTCTATTCTGTCCTATAGGATCTTCATGAATTGGAATTGACTCAGCACCAAGGTCAAGTTGATTTGTTGCTACAGCTGAACCTGCACTCTTCTGATTATCCTAAGTGTTAAAGATGTATACATAAGATATAATGATCATTCTCTAACATCCTTAGAGTTAGGACTTTGTTGTCCAATAGGGTAGCCAATAAATACATGTGCCTATTTAATTCCAAATGAATGGGTTAAGATTAAATAATATTTAAATAACTTTTACTTAGTTCTGTCACACTAACCACATTAAATGTTTGATATCTATAGATGTCTAATGTTTCTCTTGTATAAACTTTTAATAGCATATAAGCTTTTCAATATTCAGAATTTACAGAATACTGATCTCAAAATAGATAAGAATGAAACAAGCTCTTGAAATATTTAACAAGTGGTAATAATAAAGATATTTTTATTAGAAAAAATATTAGAAAATAGATATTCTTAAAAATGTTATTTGGGGGTAATGAGAAAAATGGAAGGAAATGAATGGCACATCACCCTTTAATTTTTAAAATATGTCAGGTCTGAAATCTGTCTCTAGGATATTTTAAAATTCACATTTAAGACCATGTAAGCCCTAGCATATACAAAGTTTGTAAATGTAATAATGCTTACTCTGAAAGCACACTAAGCAACCTTCAGACTCATGTATTCTAGTCTGGTAATATAAATTACGATAAATCTATAAAATAGGATATTATGTAGTTTTCAGTAGAGAATTAATTTGGCTGTTTTCTCCTTGTTGGTCTCCACATAGAGAGATGATCACATTTGAAGAAGAAATAAAGTTACTGCAGAGAACAACGACAGGAAGAGCATTAAGAATGACGCTGAACTTGAACAAGTTCTTAGGTCCTACAGGCTATGACAAAGAAACCCAGAGGACTGATCAATACTTCCATTTGCACCTGTGGCCTATTTTTAAGGATCAGCAACATTCAGGGATTTTTCTGAACAAGAGTAGAATTTTTGGCTACTAATGCTCAGAGACTTATGCTGAGATGTGATCTATTTCCATTTTGATAGAATGAGCACAAAGAATCCTGACTTTTCTAATAATGCCACCAAAATCCCTAGGCAATGGAATGCAGCTGGCAACCCTGAGGAATATGCCTAAAACGGACCTTGGAGGACTAAGGGTTCAGGCACCCAAAGTACTGATCAACTGGGTTTCAGCCGGTTTCTTTCTTTTTCTGTCCTTGTTTTCCTCTTCTCTGTTCTCTCCAAGCCTGAAACCTGGTGTACACACTAGTTGCAAAACTTAGAAAAAAAGAAAATTCAGTTTCCAACTCAGTCATCTCTTTCTGACCAGAGGAGCTGGGAATCGAGGCCCGAACACGCACCTAAAGGAGCCCTGGAGGCACCGTGGTTAAATATTTGTCTAAAGAATATAAATTGTAATGTGGGAGATAGATCTGATAGATGGATTGAGTGGGGGAGAGACTACATTGATCAGAAAGAAGGGAGCAGTGCTCCCTTCAGCAGCCATATCGTAGAGAGAAGGGAACATGTACGCACGTGTGTATTAGGAATAATAATGAATTCCATTTTGTCTGGAATTTTGCATATATGTGAACATTGTTTGCTTACAAAATCATGGCTGCCTCATGAGATACAAGATAAACAAAAATGTGAGACAGTATTCCAAAACAATCCTTATTTCCTACGTTGTAGAAAGAAATCCTAAAAACAGGCAAGCACTCCCTTCTACTCACAGGTCCTTGTAAAGTGTCATTTTGATCCTCAGGATTGGGGTGACTCTGAATCAAGGATTGACTTGATGTCAGTGGGGTTTGGTTTAAGGCTAGTGGATTGAATTTAATTTTACTCAGTCAAGAGAGTTCGTTTTCTAATATTCAGTTCCGTTAGAAATAACTAATAATAAACACTATGCTTTCAGCATTGGGTAAAACAGGAATGTTTAATGAATGAGAATTGCAACTCTCTCTTGTAGACAAAGTCTTTTGCTTCTATGATTTGCTGAGTGGATTTCCTTATATTTTTCTTTCTCATTTATTCAGTCTTCTGAGAGCTCAGCAGTTAGGCAATGCAATAAATTATTCCATACTCTCTCCTAGACATCTTCTAAGCAAACGCCCTCATGCTAGTGTTTTGTACAGCATATATAGCATCTCAAGATTTTATTGACTAAATCAATCGTGTAGAGCATTTGGTTATATATGGCCAAACATGAGCAAGCATGACCATACAATTCTAAGTTTATCTTCCATGTAACGTGCCCTTAAACAATCTCATAAATAAGCACCTCCCTTTCCCCATCCTCACTTTGTAGAACGAACACAGAGCACAAAATGTGTAAGATTATTTTTTACAAGATTGCCGCTACCCTGAGGACTGGAGCAATTTCCTCCCACTTTGAATTCAATTTCACAGGGTTCTTTGTTGGTGAATATTTACAAAATTGCTTCACCTTAGACCTATTGAATCAGACCTCCCCAGAGACCACTTGGCAATGGTGAGTACATATTGAAAGGCTGGGAGCGGATTGTCCCGATGCAAAGGTGAATACCGATCTGCTTTTGCAGTTATTTGAGGTACTTTTCAGAGTTTCTGCTTTCTGCCTTGCTCTGAGGCTGGCAGTTGTTAATGTTCACTGCTGCCGGTGTACCAGACAGTAACAGTTATTCCCCTGCTGCCTAATGTAGTCTTATTTTTAAATGCTAAATATTGCAAAAGTGATAAATTCCTTAGAAAAATCAGGGTAAATAGACTACATGTCAAGACTCAAGGGACTCAAACATGCATGTGGAATGAATTCATGTGAGGAGTTAGGCTATTGAAACCCCAAAACCTTGGAGGTTAGAATCTACCTAGCGGTCAGAGAGGAAAAATTCCTTGTTATCTGCTTTGGCCGTTGACGTTTCCACTCCGGCGTACATGGGGTCTCCATGAATCAGAATCAACTCAATGGTAGCTGTTGGTCCAGGTACTGAAATGTCCAATCCAATCGATTTCAAAATGTTAATCTCGTTCCATTTAAAATGTTTTATGCTCAGTAATTTGAAGCCCGGTTATGTGTTAGTGGCTCAGCAGAGTAAAAGACCTGCAACGGGTGGGGTGGGATGACTGGCAGGAAACTGGTCTGTTGTTTCAGTCCCTTTCATGCAAATGGTCCTTCTTTCATCTCATGCATCCAAGCCCCGATTCGCTATTTGTAGTTCTGACTTAATTTTAACAAAAGGAGTCTTTTGTTTTGTTTTGCTTTTGCTTTCTTGGCAGACCTCGTTTCTAGAACTCTCGAACCATTCTCTTGAGCCCCAGCCCATACTCTACAACTAAAATTCCCTACAGTCTCAGGGGCAGCTCTCTAGGGCATCTCTATGATTGCCTTGTGGACAACTCTTAGAAAACTCACAAATACTTGCTACACAACAGGGTAAGTAAATATTTGCTTTTATTCTCATCTGACCAACTCTTCCTCTCCTCACCTTCCTCCAGCCAGCTTTTGGCTTGAGCATTATTCTAGAGAAGGGAAGGACTGAGTTCTCTTTTTCCTTCTCAATTCCGGTCTTTGTCATTGTTCTGTGCCATCCATTTGGCTTTGACTCATAGTGAGCCTGCATACACCAGAATGAAGTACATCCAGTCCAGCACCAGGCTCACAACTGTTCTTACGTTTGAGCCCATTGTTGCTCAATACATCTCATAAAGGGCCGTCCTCTTTTTTGCTGCCCCTCTCTTATCTAAAGGATGATATCATTCAGCAGGGACTGGTCTCTCTTGACAACATATGCAAATTATGTGAAAAGTGTCGCCATCCTTGCCTCTAAGGAGCATTCCGGCTATACTTCTAAGACAGAGCTGTTGGTGCTTTGGGCAGTCATGGTACTTTCATTATAATTCAAATGTGTTGATTTCCTCCACCTTCCTTATTCAACATCCAACTTTAACATATATATTAGGCAATGGAGAATATCATGGTTTGGGTCATGCACACCTTAATCCTTCAAAGTAGCATCCTGCCACTTCCAGGCACCAATTGTGAATCCAAGAAAAAATCCTTGACAACTTCAATTTTTCCTCTCTCTTTATGTATATATAACTACCATTGTGGTAGTTATATAATCGTTTGTCAATTTGAGGATTCAGAGGGTAAGGTTGAAGTCCAGCATGTCAATCAGATCACAGCCAATGAGGTCTCTGTGGGGCATGGTTTTCTCCTGAGAATTTTGGGAAATTCTGTATTTCTTCCTCGGAGGCGGGAGACACTTCTTTTTCTCAGCTCACTCCCTTGGAGACGCTCTACTGTCAAGGCACATGGCACTACGCCCTGGGAGCTGATGAAGCTACATGGATCTACCCTGATGCAACCAGAACCCTGGACCAGGAGAAGCCACGGAGACCCCTGCCAGCACTGAGATGCTTACAACACCACTGGATCCAAAGACTTTCTACCTACTGGCATGTGATCATCCTATATTCGGCATCATTGCATATGTTTCATGAGTCCGAAGAGGACTTTATAGATTGATATTAGACATATGGGTTTGGACTGGACTGGGTTGGGATGCTTTCTTAATGTACAATTACCCTTTATATTAAACTCTCTCTCTTGTATATATATGACTTTCTATGGATTTGTTTCTCTAGTCTACCCAGACTAACACATCCAGTTTTGAGGAATTTTCTTTTTTCTTACATTGAGTTGAAATCTATATTTAAAGATGTCATCCTTGATTTACATCAACAAGTGCTTCAAGTCCTGCTTACATTCAGCAAACAAGGTTATGTCATCTGCATATCATTAGTTGTTAATAAATTTACCTCTAATCCTAATACAGAGTTCTTCTTCATACAATCCAGCTCCTTTGAAGATTTTTCTCTACATACATATTGAATAAGTATGGTGAGATCATATAATCCTAGGCACAATTTTCCCAATTTTAAATTGTGCAGTATTCCATTGTTCTGTTCACACAACTGCCTTTTGGTTCATGTCCAGGTTCCCTATGAGCACCATGAAGTGTTCTGTAATTCCCATTCTTCTCAAGACTATCCATAGTTTGTTAGGATCCAGGCAGTTGAATGTCTTTGCATAGTCAATGAAACACAAATAAATACATTTCTTGTATTCTCTGCTTTCAGCAAAGAGCTATCTGATGTCAGCAATGATAATCATTGTCTCACTTCCTCTTCTAAATCTGGCCTCAACCACAAAATATTTTCCTAAAAACGCCTTCACTCCATATTTCTGTAGCTCAACTCAAGTAGTCCTTTCTATGACAGAAAACTCTGAATTATATGAGTGATCTCTTTAGGGGTCAATAGCCCCTTCTGAGATGTAAAGACCTACCTTTCTGGATTCTTGGTAAAAGGAGGGGAAATGTCATAACAGTCCCTAACTCTAATTAGTCTCTATTGTTATTGTTAATTGCAGTCCAGTCAATTCTTACTCATGGTGATGGCTTGTGTACAGAGGCAAACTGTTCCAAAGGGTTTTCAAGGATCTGATCTTTGGAAGTAAACAACTAGGCTTATCTCTCATGGTGCCTCTAACTGGGCTCAAATTGCCAATCTTTGGGCTTATAGTGGAGATTTAACTGTTTTACAATGTCACTGGAGTACTGAAAAGGGATTTTGATTATGTCAAACTTGGTTACAAGAAGCCCCGATGAAGTCATGGCTAACTGTTTGGCAGCTAATGGGAAGAATGATGGTTTAAATCTATCAGCATGAAGAATCTATCTATCCCAGTTCTACCCCCTGGGAACACTATAAATTTAAATCAATTGCAAAAAGATTGCTTTGGGGTTAAATTAGCTTGGCTACTTCTTAGTAAGCCCTCTGAAATGTAAGAGCACCTTCCTTTAGAATGCATGACTACATGTCTAACCTTTTATCTTGAGCTTTGTAACTCAGGAAAACCTTTCAACCTAAATAATAGAAATTACCCAAACCTACAGCCATAAAGTAGATCACTAACGCAAGACAGCCCATGTGTTATGGGTAGAATAAGATCAATGGGATTTTCAACGTTTATGATTGAAGTAGCTAGTTTATTGTGCCAACCTGGCAGATAAACACATGTGGGATTAATTGAAGGGC
>NW_022103898.1:57159905-57165041 GCF_000313985.2 Echinops telfairi
CGCAAAGATCCACTACAATCAAGTTGAATCTGACTCCATAGGACAGCGGTTCTCAACCTGTGGGTTGCGACCCTTTTGGGGGTCAAACAACCCTTTCACAGGGGTCACCTAAAACCATCAGAAAACACATATTTCCAATGGTCTTGGGAACCAAGACACCATTCTATCAGACTCCTGGCAGGTCTATCCACATGCAGATACACTCACATACAAGTACCTGGCTGAGCTGATGACATCATCACACCAACTCCATCACATACACCCTGTACAAATATAGGTGTATATGACTGAGTTGGTGCCATAATATACTTATGTGGACCAGTCACACATGTGTAGAGAGCAGCTATTGTGTAGAGAGCAGCTACTGTGTAGAAAGCAGCTGCTGTGTTGAAAGCAGCTACTCTGTTAAAAGCAGCTATTGTGTTGAAAGCATCAGTATTGGAGGTAAAATGACACTTCATGAATTATAATTACTGGGTAGATGTAAAATCATGTACTGTAAAATCATCAACTACTGCATACACACACACAAATATATATATAATCTGTACCAGGGGAACTTAATCTGGATGCTGATCAGTCTTTTTATATTCAGCTGTGGTTCATGTGAATAATGCCCCCTTGTGACAGTAACAGGTATGTTAAAAAAAACACACAAGAAAATGGTAGATCGTAGGAAAATTTAATGAACTGTATTGACTGAACTATGCCATGTATCATCTTTTGTATTGCTAAAGCTATTGTTATATGTTATTTTCATTAGCAAACCATCCCATGACAATGGATCGTGTAGAGAAGAATATTAAGAAAAGAAAATACAGCGAGGATTTTTACAGTATGGTTTTACCTCAATAATTACAGCAGGATTGAGAAAAGGCAATGTGTTATTTGTTGTGAAGTTCTATCAGCTGAATCTATGAAGCCGAACAAACTAAAACACCATTTTGATAGCAAGCATCCAAGCTTGCCTGCAAGGATACCAACTATTTTAGAAGCAAAGCTGATGGACTCAAGAAAACCAGACTTGACACTGGTGGCAAGTACCACAAACAAAACGTAGCAGCCATTGAAGCTTCATATTTGGTGGCACTCGGAATCACCAGAGCTATGAAACCTCACACCATTGCTGCGGATTTACTGTTGCCAGGAGTCAAAGACATTGTTCAAGTTATGATTGGAGACAAATTTGTTACGAGATTGAGTGAAATTTCGTTATCTAATGACACTGCAGGAGACACTGTCTGCAGGAGAATAGATGACATATCTGCTGATATTCTTGATCAGGTAATCCAGGAAATTAAATCTGCTCCACTTCCAATGTTTAGCATCCAGCTTGATGAATCTACAGACATTGGGAACTGTTCACAGTTACTGGTTTATGTGAGGTATATTAATGATGGTGACTTTAAAGATGAGTTTCTTTTTTGCAAACCTCTTGAAACGATAACTACTGCAAATGATGTATTTGACACAGTTGGTTGGGAAAAGGTTTGTGGTGTTTGCACAGATGGTGCTCCAGCTATGCTAGGATGTGGATCTGGTTCTCAACGTTTGGTACTGAATGAGTCACCAAAAGTCATTGGAACTTACTGAAATGATTCATCGGCAAACAAAAGCAATGAAGATGCTGCCGCAAAAGTTACAAGAAGTAACAGAAAGTGGCATAAGTTCTGTCAATTTTGTAAAAGGGGGCACTTTAAACAGTAGCAACTGTGCAACAAGTTGGATGAGCCAAATAATGCTCTGGTATTTCACACTGAAATGAGATGCGTGTCGAGAGGAAATGTTTTACAATATGCTTTTGAGCATTGTGATGAACTCAAAACATGTTTTAATCAGAAAGCAAGATCACAGTTTGAAGCACTTTTCAGCAATAAAAGTGAACTGCAGAAGATAGCTTACTTGGTTGACATCTTTGCCATCTTGAATGAGTTAAATTTATCATTGTAAGGACCAAATGCAACATGCCTGGATTTGTCTGAAAAGATCCGTCATTCCAAATGAAACTTCAGTTTGGCAAAAAAAAAAAAAGGGATGAAAATAAAATTTACATGTTGCCTACCTTATCTACTTTCGTTGAGGAACATGACATTGAACCAGACAAAAGTTTTGCGATCTTCAGTTTGGCAAAAAAAAAAAAAAGGGATGAAAATAAAATTTACATGTTTCCTAACTTATCTGCCTCCTTTGAGTAACAGGACATTAAACCAGACAAAAGGATGACAATGACAATTTCTGTGAAAGAAAACTTGCACAAGCTTGCAGACGAAATTTCATCGTACTTTCCAAATCTACCTGACACCCCTTTTGCACTTGCCAGAAGCCCATTCACAGTCAGAGTTGAAGGTGTTCCTGAGACAGCACAAGAGGAGTTCATTGAGCTTATTAACAGTGATTCAGCGAGAACTGATTTCTCTACAATTTTTTCTTCTATTTCCTTTTACTTTCCTCTTCTCCCACTATCATGCTCAGCCTTCCTTTGGGTTTCAGCAATTTCTCTTGGTTACATTGCCCTTGATCAATCCCTATCAGGCCTCTCACACCCTCCTTGCCACTAATTTTGGATCACTTGTTGTTCCCTTGTCCCTGGGTTAGTTAATACCACCTCCTTTCCCCCTGCCTCTCCCTCTACATGTCCCCCCGGAACCATCAGTCCTGTTGCTTTCTCCCCCAGACTGCTCATCCAACCTATCTTATCTAGATAGACCTGCAGAGACAGAAACATGCACACACACAAGACATAGCAAGACAGAGCTACAAAAGAAAGCACAACGACAACAGAAAAAAAACAATGACCAAAAATAAATAAATAAGAAAACCTGTAAATAGTTCAAGGTCTGTTTGTTGACCTTTACGAGTGTCCTCCAGTCAAGTCAGATGGGGTGCCATGCCCTGGCCCCAAAGTCTATCCTTTGCACTCTCTCAGGACCGCCTTGCTCTGCTCCCCCCGCTGCTCTGCCACAAGCCCTTAGTGTTTTGCCTCAGTGTTGGGGTCAGTCCGGGCCAATCCTGACACTGGGTCTGCAGTGTTGTCCCCCGTAGGG
Organism: Echinops telfairi; assembly: GCF_000313985.2. Classification (NCBI taxonomy): domain Eukaryota; kingdom Metazoa; phylum Chordata; class Mammalia; order Afrosoricida; family Tenrecidae; genus Echinops; species Echinops telfairi. The sequence goes on from NW_022103898.1 coordinate 57,162,950, forward strand.
CCATGGGTCAGCGAGGGACATCGTGTCACATAGTGGGATCAGCTATTTGGTCAACTCTGTGCATTGGCTGTTCAGAGTGGGGATATTGTCCTCCAGGCCTGGTGGGTCAGGATATGGTCCACTCTCTCTTCCTACCCATTCATTTGCTCTGATCAGACATGTCCCTCTCCCAGAGCTTCAGCTTCAATGCCATCCTCTAAAGTAAATTCTGGGGGGAGGGGCAGTTGTCCATGTAGTTGGGATTGGGGCCGACCCCTCAGACCCCTCCACTGGCTTCCCTCTCTTTTAATTTTTTTTTTTAGTGAGTTAGTGAGTGAGTGAATTTGTGACTGCCCCTCTCTTAATTTTTGATGGTACATTTTTTCATCTCAGAAAAATGAATCTTTCAAAATCTGCATCACAAAATGTACAAATAAATTACATTAGCCACCCTTCACTTATTTGTATTGTATTATACTGAGAGTCCTCAGAGAACTATAAAAAAGATATGCATTGGCCAGGGGCGGTATTGTTTTTCCTAATTCCTTCTGAATGTTATGATGTAATTAATCTGAGCTCAGTGCTCTGTCAGCTTCAATAATCCTGACGACCTTATTACACTCTCCAGCAGAGAGAGATAAGTATTAAGTGATCACCTGAGGGAATTAGATTCTACTGTCATCATTACCCGCCAATGTTTTTAGAAGCCATTTCACCCCTTTGTGTATATAAGAAATTGTATATTAAACAGAGAATGAATAGAACTGTTGTGTTTGCCGTCTCATTTTTTATCACTGGGCACAAGGCAGAGGAGGAGAGCTACTGAGGATTCTAATAAGGAAGAAGAAAATTAAACTGCATCTGTGTAGGTAAAGCGAGGAGTCTGTTTTCATTATTAAAGCTGTTTGTCACTGCAACAACTGCTGGTTATTGTCTTAGGGAAAGACTGGGAGGCTTCACGTTTAGAAAACAATATCTTCTAAATTTTGATTTGATTACTGGGATAGTGTGGTGATCAGATACATGAATTATAATAAGTGTTGACAAACATATTTGAATAGTGAGGGGAAAGGATGGGGAAAATAACCGCAGTGGCTTAAACCCACGTTAAATTTATGCAAAACGCAGTTAGCCAAACGATGGACAGATGCGGCTGAGTATTTTCATCATTTTTTGTGAAATAGCCTGCACATGATTCTGACGAGTTTCACAGGAAAATTGCAACAAGGCGAAGTGTGTACATGAGCGAAATATTAATGACTGAGTTCCATTCAATGAGTTAGAGGTAATGCAGCTGATTTTAGTTTCCAGCTGTGAAAGCATAACTTGGTTTTTTTCTGGGGGAAAGCGTTGCTGATTTGCCCACTTGATTGATTTTTGTCCCATTTCCTATTTATCATTTCTTTTTCCTGAGTTTCCTGACTCCTCTTTCTTTTGAAGGATATCTCCAAAGTCACCAAGATCTCTCTTTAATAAGAGCCAATATGTAAAGCTGCCATTGAGGATAACTTGTGACCGATGCCACTCGTGAATTGTGAACACCTTGGAAAGAGTCTGCCGGGGTCTCAGTGCCGGCAACGCTCCTTCTGATTGAAAAGCACGCATGTTGGCTTTCCTAGTCACAGCTACCATGAGGCCAGGATTGCACAGCGGACAAGGACAAGGAAGCAAAGAGTGAGTGACCTCGTTTCCCAAGAGAGTTTGAGTTAATATATGATAATCCTGTCTTCCAAAATGGTTACAAAGACATGGGACCTTACATTTATTTGGCAACCTTCCCACTTCTCATGGGGAAAAAAATTACTCACAGCCCCACTGGCAATTGAAAACCTTTGTACTATAATTCAGCACTACTGGTTGGTTTCAACATCCCCCAGGGGGTGGTATCACCCACTTTAGGAAACTGGACAGGCAGTAAAGCAAGGTAGAGAAGCAGAATTCTATCCATATACATAGGAATTTCATTGTGTCACTAGTCCTAAACCCAAACGTGTGTTGACTTCCAGGGCCTTGTATCTGTGAATGGGTTCTGATTGGAGATGGAGTTTCTGCTTTTGCGTTTAGTCACCAGAAGGAAGCCATACCAGTATACAGTGGATTTGAGACCTAACCC
>NW_022103898.1:57165981-57168106 GCF_000313985.2 Echinops telfairi
AAGGCGAGGCTCACCACCCATTTATCCCTCCGCCTTTCAATTAGCCCCACATGTGATTATTGGCCAGGCTGGCACAATTAACTAACTCACCTTCCTTCAGGGAGGAAAAAACAGATTTCCCAGAATTCTCAGGAGACAGCCATGCCCACACAGAGGCCTCATTGGCTATGATCCGATTGACAGACTAGACTCCACCCCTACACTTTTAACCCTCAAAACGACAAACGATTATATAACTACCACAGAAGGCAAGAAGTAAATTTTACAAAGAAGAGGAACACAAATATACAGACAGCTACGTAGGTGAATCAAAAGCAAAGAAGGAAGTGCATTTCTAATTACAACAGTGTCTTTGTTGGCTGCTGGGATTTGATGCCAATCCTGGTGACCCCACACATAAAAAGTTGAACCATTTAGCAGGGTTTTCAAGGATGTGATCTTTTGGGAGCAGATTTCCAGGACTATGTTTTGAGGGGCCTCTTGGTAGCTATAAACTACTAACCCTTAGGTATAAACTATTAATTTTTAGGCACAACAGAAGAAAACACTGCCCTATTTTGTACCATCCTCACAACCTTCCCTATGTTTGAGTCTATTATCATACTTACTGTGGCAATTCATCCCCTGTTTTAAAAAATCAATTTATTGGGAACTCTTACAGCTATCACAACATCCCATTGTTCAATCACATCAAGCAGTGTTGTGCAATTGCTACCACAATCAGTTTTAAAACACTTTCTTCAGATATCTTCTCGATATCTGCTCCATTTATCCCCTCCCTCTCACACCCTACCCACCAGGAACCCTTATTTGTTATTTATTTATTATGCCATATCTTACACATTCAATATATTCATTCACATACAATTCTGTTGTTTGATCACGTTGAGTGGGGTTACACAGTCATCAATGCCATCAGCTCCCTATTCCCCCCTTTGCCCTCTCTTCCGACACACTCAGTGAACTGTTACTTCTGTTACTTTTTCTGAAGTGTTATCTAACTTGGCTTTCATGTATTGAGTGATCGTAAATATACAAACGAACCTATGCAAATCAATATGATTAATGAAGTAAAATGAATAAAAATTGTTATAGTAAGAGGAGAAAATATTAAAGAATTAGAGGATAGTTATCTGGTTCATCACTGCTATACTGCACGCCGGAATTATCATCCCTTCCATGTGGTCCTTCTGAGAGGGACTGTCCAATTATCTTACATGTGGGGTTTGGGTCTCCACTACATCCACACCCTTCACACTGATTTGGTTGCTCATTTTTTAGCTTCTGACACCTTTTCCTGCCAACAACTCATGATCACACAGGTTGGTGTGCTTCTTCCATGTGGGCTTTGTTTCTTCCCTGCTATAGGACCACTTGTTTAACTACAAGCCTTTAAGCCCCTGTGCGCTATATCTTTTAATAGCTGGGCACCATCAGCTTTTTTCACCACATTGCTTATGCACACATTTTGTCTTCAGCGATCGTGTCAGGAAGGTGAGTATCATGCAGTGCCACGTTATTAGAACAAACCATTCTTGTACTGAGGCAGGATTTAAGTAGATGCCCAAAGTCCATCTGTGTCTCTGTTGCATTTGCAGATATATGCATTTATAAACAAATATGCATATATTTATATATTTACACACACGTATATATAAATGTATTTTCATCTCCCTCTTTTTCTTTCTCTTTTTTTCTTCCTACCCCACTATCATTTTGCCCATTGTTTACCTCTCAGTAATTCCTCAGATACAGTTTGATTGATCAAACATGACCAGAAAAGCTACACCCTCCTCAACATCAATTGTAGAACTCTTACTATTTCCCTATACTCATGGTTATTGCCTCATCACTCCCCTTCCCCTGCCTCCTCCCCTCCCATGACCTCAGGGACCATCAGTCCAGTCACTGTCCCTGTAAGATTACTGAGGTACTTAGCTTATTGTGCCAACCTGGCCGATAAACACATGTGGGGTTAATTGAAGGGCAGAGGGATAAATGGCTTGATGAGCCTTGCCTTTCTAGTTCTCAGGTCTCTTGCTTTCTGATGGTCAGACCAGGATGCAACTGCCTTAGCCAGTTCCTTGCTTCAGCTGACAAGGCTCACTTCCTGCAAGACATCCCA
>NW_022103898.1:57168658-57177267 GCF_000313985.2 Echinops telfairi
TACATTTGTGTCTGAAAAGTGAGCATCCTGAAAATACCCATGCAATTCCTACAGTCAGGGAAGGAGTGGACTATTCCACCCCACCCCCACCCCACCCCACCCCCACACACACCGCAAGTTATGCCTTTAGACATTCAGTGTTGTCCCCTTGTGAGTAATCCCCAACCAGTTCAGATGGGGTGTCAAGTTCTGACCCCCAAATCAGTAATCTACAATAGGGATTCTTCGGGAACTTTGTGGCATTGCTGTCATCACTGGTCTGTTGCACACCAATCTTAATTTGCCCCCATGTGGTTGGGTCAGACTGGCCACTTTCCATGGACTATATCTTCAGGGCTGTTCTCTGCAGCATTGACATCTAGGGAGAAGACTCCAAGTCTCGGGCTAAGGACAGTCCGGCAGTCATCTCTGGGAAAGAGCTGCTCCTAACATTGCCCTCAATAATTGGCACACCAGAGTGAGGTCTACTCTTGCTCTCTCTTTTCTGTGGAGATATAAACAATACCCTCTCCTTGGGTTGCTTAGTGTCCTGACACCCCTACCCCCTCATTGCTGTCATTTTTCTGCCCCCATCCCTCTGTGGGACGTAGAGACAAAGCTAAGAACCTTCGTGCAGAGAATACCTGGGTTGGTAGATATAAGGAAGGATGATACACACACAGAGGAAGATAAAATAGATGAGTGAGACCTATTAAAGATAAAACACTTGTATTCACCGAAATATTTCATCGAGAGAGTAATAAAAGAGCCCACAGCCTGGGAAAAGATATTTCATAGTGACAGATCAGACAAAGGGATTATTATTAAAACCTACAAAATCCTGCAAGCTTACAACAAGATAACAGCAATGAATAGCCCACTGAGGAGGTAGGGAAAAGACTTGAACAGAAGATTCACAAAGGAGGAAATAAATGCACAATAAACATATGAGTTTATTGCAAGTCAAAACATCTATGAGATACCACCTAACACCCACAAAGATAGCCCAACTCAAAGCAAACCCCAGAAAGCATCAAGTGTTAGAGGGGTGTGGTAAGATAGGAATGCTCATTCATTGCTGGTGGTCTTGTAGATACATTCAGCCACTTGTATGTATCGCGTGTATATATATACAGGAAAGTGATTTGGGGATATCTAAAACAGATGGAAATCGAGCTTCCCTATGACCATATAACCCAACAACTCTACTACTGGGTATACACCCAGAAGAAATACGAAACAAAACAAAGCCAGACATCTGCTCTCCAATATCTGTCTCTGCGCAGTTTACAGGTGCAAGCAATTGGAAACAGCCTAATTTTCCATCAACAGATGAATGGATTAAAAACAAAACAAACAAACGAAAAAAAAACCTCTGGTATATACACAATGGAATACTACACATCCCTAAGAGATACTGATGAAACTGTGAATCACCTCATCCGGTGGAAAGAGTTGGAGGATATTAGGCTGAGTGAAGTTAGCCAAGCACAAAAGGGCATATACTACATGAGTCCACCAAGGTAAGTTCAAACAGCAGGATGGGCATAATGGAAAATGCACATAACACACAATTCCCGGGCTGAGGACCAGATATTCTGGCATGAGCCAGACCAAACCCAGTGATGCATATGTCATCAAAAACAGATGCATATAGTAACTGTGTTGAAAATCAATCTATACCTTTGAGGGTCTTTCTCTTTTTTCCTAACCAGGAGTTGGACCCCCCTGGGAACGTGTCAGAGGCATTCTGGCTATATTTCTCCCAAGACACATGTGTCCGTTCTTTAACCTCATTAGTGTTTGTTGTTGTTAGATGCTTTTGAGTTGGTTCAGATTCATAGCAGCCCTATGTGCAACAGAATTACATGATGCCTGGACCTAGGCTGTCCTTACAATTGCTAAATTGGAACCCATTGTAAACATGTCCAAATGACAAAACTCCCAGCACCCTAACTTCTATGAAGTATCTGGCTGAACGTCTTCAAAATCAGAATTGTCTGTTCTTCTGGTAGTGTGCAGTACTTAAAATATTCTTTGCTAACACCATAACTCATACGCATCAGTTCCTCAGTCTTCCTTGTCCATTTTTCAGCTTTCACATTCGTGTGATGCAGATGAAAACAACACGACTGTGTCAGACATAGCTCAATCCTCAGAATGACATCCATGCTCTTCCACACTTTAAAGAGGTCTTGTTCAGTAGATCTGCCTAATGCATTATGTCATTTGCTTTCTTTATTGCTGCTTCGATGAGCGTTGACTATGGATTCAAATAAAACTACATCCCTGAGTATTTGTTATTTCTTTGACATTGATGTGTAATCCATACTGAAGACTGTAGTCCTTGATAATCATCAACAAGGGCTTCAAGTCTTCTTCACTTTTAGCAAGTGGGATTGTATTTTCCATGTTTCACAGATTCTTTTTTTTATATATTAATAAATCATTTTACTGGGGGCTCTTACAGCTCTTATAACAGTGCATGCATCATTGGGTCAAGCACATTTGTACCTATGTTGCCAGCATCCTTTGCAAAACATTTTCTTTCTACTTGAGTCTTTTGTTTTAGCTCCTCTTTTTTTTTTCTTAATGAGTCTATCTGCAACCTGATGAAGCAGTTTTCTTATAGAATCTTGCTTAAGCACTCAGCATACACATTCACTAAGCCTAGTAAAATAATATAGCACTGATGCACACATTTTCCTATTTTAAACCATGCAGTATCTGCTTGTTCTGCTTAATCAATTGCTTCTTTGTCTATATACAAGTTCCTCAAGAGCACAATTAAGTGTGCTAGAATTCCCATTTCTCACAATGTGATCCATAATTTGTCAAAAATCTCACAGCCCAATGTCTTTGCATAGTTTACAAAAACAAAGAAGGCAAGAATCATTATGATGTTCTCTGACTTCAGCCAAGATCTAATTAGCATCAGCAATTATATTAAATATTGCACATTCCCTGTTTCATTAAAAGCAAATGTCATCCTACAACTTTTCTGGTCTTCAGTCATTAGTGTTCAATGAGTCAACTGATTTTTGGAAAATCTGTAGATTCAGGCAGGATTTACTAAAGGTTATATTTTGACTCCCATGGACTTGCTTTAATTTTCTTCAACTTCAGCTTGCATAAGAGCATATGAGCAATTGATGAGCTGCTCTGCATTCAGTTGCTCACCTCATTTTGACTTATATTGAGCTTCTCCATCTTCTTATTTGTTTCCTTTGTATTCCATTTTGATTTGATTCCTATGTGTTTTATTTGGCAAGGTCCACATATGCAGTCATTGTTGTGTTATTATAAAAGCTATATACAATGAATAAGTCATCTATTCTTAAAAGTTATATCATGTGACTTCCTGTATAATTTCTATCACCAAACTCTTTTTTCCCAACTAGTTATCCTTCTTTTTGTTTCCAACATTCACATTCTTATCACTAGTAGTCATCAATACATCTTTATCGGATCTTTCCTTTATATCAGATTTCAGAAGTAAATAAAATTTTTCTTCCTTCATCTTTGGCATGAGTGTTTAGCATATTCATTTGAATAACAGTTATTTTAAATGGCCTTCGTTTTAGGAGTATGGATATTATTTTATCACTGCAAACATTGTATTTTAGAATAACTAAAAAAAATGAACTCACTGATATTGAATTGATGTCAACTCATAACAACCCTATAGGACATTATAGAACTGTCCCTGTGAGTTTCCAAGACTGCAACAGTTAACAGGAATAGATATCCCCATCTTTATCCTGTAGAGTGGCTGGTGGTTTCAAACTGCTAACTTTGTGAACTGAAGCCTACTCCCATAAAGAGTTATAGTTTTGGAAACTCACAGGGGTAGTTCTACCATACTCTACAAGGTTACTATGAGTTGGCAGAGCATGGTAATGAGCATATTAACTTAGGCCTTGAAAATGTTGTTTTGGACAGTGAATGAGTCACTATTCATCTCCAATATTTCATTTCCAGCATAGTAGTTCATAAGATTATTTGATTCAAAATGGAATGCTCCAGATCAGTTCACTAGTGCCTTGGAAATCTATTTCCAAGTATCCCACTTCACATTTGTTAACTTTTATTCCCTGGATTCATACTTCAAATATTCCAATAATGGATTTTTTTCTTATTTTGAGTCATGTTAAATAACTAATGAAAGTCTCAAAAGCTTTCTTCCATTTTGTTATGAAATGTGACTTTTACTTGGAGGAGGCAGCTCTTCCCCAAATCATATTTTGGGAGCCTTCCAACTTGAGGGGCACATCTTTCAGCACTGTGTCAGACAATTTCCCACTGCTAATGATAAGGTTTTCAATCTTTTTATTTTTTTTAGAAGTAGGACATTAGGTTCTTCTCCCAAGTCTAGAGTTTAGAAGCTCTGCTGAATCTCTCCCTCTTCAACAACCTTTCCAGTATTAAAAACAAACAAACAAACAAAAACCCAGGAACATAGCTTCCAGAATCACAGCAACATACTAGTCACCACGATATGACAAAGTGCTATCAAATGGTGGCTGTACCATCTGTTGTTCGGTGCAATTGAGTCAGTTCCACTCACAGTGGCCTATGTGCAGAGAAGAAAATACTGCCCAGTCCTGCACCATCTTCACGGTCATTGCTGTTTGAGCCCATTGTTGCAGCTGCTGTGTCCTTCTGTCTTACTGAGGATTTCCTCCCTTTTGATGATCTACTTCATTGAGCATGATGTCCTATTCTAAAGACTAGTCTCTTCTTATAATATGTCCAAATCATTTGATACGAAGTCGCTCTATCCTCTATTCTGAGGGGCGTTCTGATGATACTTCTTCCAAGGCAGATGTATTTGTTCTTCTGGCAGCTCGTGGTACTTTCCATGTACTTCACCAACCCCATAATCCAAATGCATCCATCCTTCTTTGGTCTTCCTTATTAATTGTCCAACTTTCACATGCATATGAAGCCATTGAAAATACCATAACTTGGATAAGGCCCACTTTAGGTGTAAAAGTGATATCCTTAATTTTCAACATGATGAAGAGATATAGTACATCAGTTTTGCCAAATCCAGTGCATTGTTTAATTTCTTTACTGTGAATTTCTTTAGCTGTGAATCTCAATTTTTTTGTCCTAGAAGATATGGATATGTGGGTCTTGGGCTTAGCATTGTTACTTCACAGTATAGTGGAACAGTAATAAGGAGGAGAGAAATGAAAAAAAAAAGAGGGGCGGTGAAACTATAGAAACAGAAAGTATAGACAGAGATCTCAGTTAATGCAAATGTCCTGAGGGAGAATTTAGTCTATTCATGAGCTAGTCATAGGGAGATAGTCAGTTAATTCTGATAACAGAGAGAATGCGCGATTCAAAATTCTTAACACTTTAGCACATTGAGAATGACCGATACAGCTAGGAAGTGCTCAATGAACAATTTAATTAATAATTGAATGAAGGAATGTATGAATAAAATGGAACAAATTTTAGGCTTCAAGTATTGATGCATGGTAGTGAAATGTGACCAAAATATGGACAGAAGAGAACTACAGCCTGATAGTCTAACCCAGTGGTCCCCACCTTCTCAGTGCAGTGACCTCTTCACACAGTTCCTCATGGTGTGGTGACCCCAACCATAAAATTGTTTTCGTTGCTACTTCATTACTGTAATTTTGCTACTGTTATGAATCATAATGTAAATATCTGATATGCAGGATGTATTTTCATTGTTACAAATTGAACTTAAATAAACATAGTTAAAGCATAGTGATTAATCACAAAGCAATATATAATTATATATTGTGAAATATTTATGTGTTTTCCGATGGTCTGTGCAAGGGGTCTGAAATTCGAATACTTCTGATAATTAACAAATGTGTTTTGATAAGCCTGGTTCTTTGTCTATATTTTATTCTATCTAACATCATCCAGTAATTTATTGTCCCCTCCAAACATACCACTTATTAAAAAGGCTATTTCTAGTTATCATGACAGCAGAATATTGCCAGTATTTTTATAACTTCATTTCTCAGGCTGTTATTTCAATGTATAGCTATTAGGATCATTTACTTCTAAACATATACTCAATTGGCTAAATCAAAGCCAAAAACATTGAAAAAGTAGTTACAGAAACACTTTAGTAGCATCAACATTCTTCATTACCATCTCTACAAATATGGTATTTGGCCAACTTAAGGTTTAAACATTAAGGAATCCATCTTAAGTATAAATTATACATATGTATGACATATAGCATATATATTTAATTGTACTCTCTAGGATATTAGAAGGTAAAAAACAATTATAATATTACAAAATAATAGATAGCTTTTGGGAAGTGATACACCAAGGATAAAATTGGAGAGTATAGTTAACAAGCTGGCTAAGACTAGCACATCAAATAGTTGCTGGGTCACTAACAGTTTCTTTCCCATTTACCCCCTTTCTGAAAGGACGTGTGTTAAGTTGGGAAACCACCCTAGAGACACAAAACCAGTCACTAGAGAAGCAAAACCAGTGGCACTGTCTGTGCTCTATGGAGAAAGAGGTATATGTCAAGAAAATGGCTTACGTAGTTGTGGAAATTGGTATGTACATCCTGGTGCAAGCCAGGCTTCTCTTGGCATGTGAAAGCCGATGAACAGGAGGCAGGATAATGAAGCGGAAGCAGCAGCAGGCACACGCTGGTGGATGCAGAGTTCTGAAGTCAGACAAATCAATCCACCATTAATAATCTGCTGATAGTTTCTGGGATCAGCAGTCTAAACAAAAGGAAATCAAAGAACCAGACAAAAATTCCAGCTCTGGCAGAAGATGAAGAGGCAAAGAGATTTTGACTCTGTCTCTTTTTGTTATACAAAAAGGCTTATGGCCCAACCCTTAACCAGGAGTACCTAGTTGACATACTATTTAATCATCCCAGGCATGTTGAAAGTTGTATGAAGGGCTTGAAAAAGTTAAAGAACATTTTCATTATCTTTATGTGGTCGTTACATAATTTTCTGTCAACTTGAAGATATATGAAAGTGTAGGGGTGGAGTTTAACATGTCAATCAGGTCACAGCCTGATGGTGCCTCCTTGTGGCTTGGCCTTCTCATGAGGAGGCCCTGGGAACCCCTCTTCCCTGCCCCCAACTCTCCTCCATCTTCACCTTCCTGCTGGCAGTCCCTGCTTGCTTCCAGAGGCACAGAGTGGATCCACAGGGCTTGGCACCCAGATCACCCTGTGGTCTCCCCGCATTCTGTGGTAGCTAGAACATTGGAACATTTGACAAAATTAGTGACTATAGAAACCTGGCAGAATGGAAACAACAATGTGTGCCTGAAGTGTGCGCGGAAGCAACCACATGATTTGAAACTTTATTGTAATTGAGTAACAATAACTATTCTAATTAGGGTGCTCTAGAAGTTCCAAACAGTAAATTGCCATAGTGTTTTAGCTTATGGGTATACTAATAAATGCAACCTGGGTTTATTTTTTAAGGCTTTGTTATTGTAACTAAATACATGAGAATTTTTATAAGACATAATAAATTTCTGCTGAAACATTGCAGAAAAATTTTATGCACAATCATTTTTGGTGTGACTGTCAACTAGGGTCATTTTGTATTTGTTACAACCATATAATAAATTGATTTTATATTCCCATTATACACAAGAGAAAATGAAGATCAGAAAAGTTACCTAGAAAGTTAAAGATGACAAGGTTGTAGTTAGAAACCTGGGATTAAAATTCAGAGCTTTAACATTATAAAACGTATCTAATAATCCACTGCATAATGCTCTCTCGCCAGAAAGTAGACGAGCTTTTGAAAAACTTCTAAGAAAACTATTCAAGGAGACTGAGAATGTTACTTTTCTTTCATATGTGCAAACCATAACCCAGTGCTTTTGGTTAACTATAGAAATGTGGCTCAAATGATATAAGCAACAGCCTCAACCCTGGGGATATGTATATATCACCTAGGGGTTTTGTTGCTTTTGATACTGTACATCTGGGACGAAAATACAAATTTTCTTCAGGGGAAAAAACTGAAATCAACCAGCTTAGAAGCCTAGTTCTAAGACCTAAGATTCCATCAAGAGAACAGAAACTTAGACTGCCTATACTTAACACTGATGATAATAACTGCGCGCAATTGCATCTTAAAGCTGCACTCATTTAGAACCATTCAATTTCAACATAATTTCTTTATTACACATGACATTTTTATCCATTTGTCTGAAGATTATATCTAGCAAAAGAAGCCAGATGGTTTTCCCCAAATTTGGAAAGTATATTTGGGGTGGTTTGGTACAAAATAATTTATATTGAGACATATGAGAGAAATACCAAAGGTTTAGACCATTATCCTGTATCATGTCATGAAATATAACTAGTGGCTGTAAGACTAAATATACAAAAAGTTTTATCATATTTATTAAAATGTCATAAATAACTAACAATTACTTTAGCTGAAATTTGCAGATCAACCAGTACCAGGATAGATTGTTTCAAATACTAATGATAGAGATCCAATTTGAGAAGTTAAAACTGTCTCTTATTTGAGCACTGGGAGGTATTTATAGAGCAGAGGATTATTTGACAACAGTTACCAGTTATAATTCATTATACTAGGTAGGCAATAATTGAGATAAAATGGTATATAATT
>NW_022103898.1:57177367-57178528 GCF_000313985.2 Echinops telfairi
ATATATATATATTAGTAAAAGATCCTTTTATTGGGGACTCTTACAACTCTTGTCACAATCCATACATCAGTTGCATCAGGCATGTTTTTACCCACGTGGCCTTCATTCTGGTTTAGACATTTACTCTAAATTGAGTTCTTGGTATTAGCTCCTGCTTTCATCCCTCCCTCCCTCCCCACCGAGCCCTCATAACCCCTTGATAGATTATAAATTATTACTTTCATCCCTCACACTAACCACTGATTCCCTTCCCACGTGTCTTCTGTTGTTCTTCCCCCTGAAGAAGGGTGTACGGTGATGTGTCCATCATTGTGATCGGTTTTCCCTTTCTCCCTACCTCTCCCCACTGCCCCCTCTCCTTTTGCTATCACTATTCCCACTCCTGTTCCTGGGTTCTGTGTGTTGTGAGCCCCCATATCTTATCTATACCTGTGTACAAGCTCTGGTCTAGTCTGAATTGAGAAGCAGTACTGGCGCCATGATAGTTGAGGGGGAGGAAGCCTCAAGGAACCAGAGGAACATAGTGTGTTTCACTGATGCTTTACTGCACCCCGGTTGACTCATCACTTCCCTGTGGCCCCTCTGTAGGAGGATTGTTCCATTGTCTACAGATGGGCTTTGGGTCTCTGCTCAAACCCCACCCCACCCCCACCCCCACCCCACCCTGGTAGTTATCGAAAATATGTTTTTGTTTGCTATGTGTCTCCTGGTGCCTATTACCTGGTTCCATGATTCCTCATGATCACACCGGTGGTGTGCTTCTTCTATGTGGACTTGTTGCTTCTCTGCTGAATTACCACTTGTTTAACTTCAAGCCTTTAAGGTCCCAGATGCTGTATCTTTTAATAGCCACACACCATCTGCCTTCTTCACCACATTTGCTTATGCATCTGTTTTGTCTTCAGAGATTGTGTTGGGAGGGTGAGCATCTCAGACTGCTATTTGTGAGAACAAAGTGTCCTTGCATTGATGGAGGGTTTGAGCAGAAGGCCAAAGTCCATCCACTAACTACCTTAGTGTATTGCCATGTAAATATATGTACATCTGCCAATACCTCTATTTTTGTGTATTAGTGTATTTATATATGACCACACCTATGCTTATACCTCTATCCATTGCTTTCCCCCTATTTCTTGGTACTTCCTCTTAGCTAGTTTGCCT
>NW_022103898.1:57179859-57181244 GCF_000313985.2 Echinops telfairi
AAGTCCATGGAGGGAGGATATTAAACAGAGGAACTGATACCTACATCATTTAATTGGCTTTACTTTCACTTTCTTAAAATTATTTATGGATTAAAACATCACAAGTAAAGAGACTGTAAAGTTGATATAGTTTACTAAAATTTAGTATTAATTTGAATTGGGCACAGTTAGTAACAGAGGCATTGGCAATCCTTTAGCAACAATAGAAGAGTAAAAGAAAATTACTCAATAAAATAATTAGAAAAAAAACTGTACTAAACTATAACTGTGATTCATAATGCATAAAGTGTGCTACTTCACATGTCAAGTAAAAAAGGAAAGAGAAAGTAAAAATAATTTAGAACATTTATATGAAATTCAGTTCAAATTCATATTTCCATGTAAGTGTCAGAGAATTTCAGAGTAGTTAAAAGTGCTTTTGATCTTACCATCATATATATTTATACATATATATACACACATACACACACAAATATATTTATAATGACAAAAATTAGGTATATTTTACTCCAAAAATCTTAGAACATCTCATGAAACCCCGAGTACTTGAATACTTGACTGTTTCCAAATAGAGAAATAACAAATATAGAAACGTTACTTTCTTAATACTTGAAGAAACAGTGAAAATATAACCTTTATGTATAATTAAAACTCATAATAAACAAGAGTATATCATGAGAGTCTCAATAGTTCCCCTACTGAGGTCATTAGTTAACATCAGCCAAGCAGTTGCATTTCTCATGCATATTATGTGAGATGTAGCAAATAACAAACATAAAATTACATTTGAATAATTAATTCCTTTCAACAACATCCCTGTGACAATGGGGGGATGGAAATTATTATCTCCACTGAAATGTGAGAACACTTGAGTTTGAGAAGTGATATCCAATGATTACATGCTGTTTTATGGCAGAACTGAGACTAATATCTATGTCCCTTTGTTCCTCCTCTGTGGATTCAACTACATCCCAAAAGTTTACTTTGAAATAATGTAATAAGTTGGTTTTATCTACTTGAATTCTTTTTTATGTCAAAGGCTGTTGCTGTAAATGATGCTCAGAAGCCATTTCACTGATTCTATAACTGAGCTGTCCACTAATTGGTTGACCTGTAGCAAAATCACAGAATTGAAAACGAAGAATAAAATCATTGTGGGGAAAATAGGTGGCATGTAAAATTATAGCTTAAGTGATTTATAAGATAGTTGTTACTTTCCTTTTTCTCCAATTTAAAAATACTCTTTCCAATGTGTGGACACTGATGAAAGTAATAGTTTTTTTTAAAGTTCTCTTAAAATATGACATGTATTATCCTTATGAAATTTTTGCTGTTCTAAATAGACCTGAGATTTTCCACCATTGTTTGGTCACTGAAAAAAAAAA
>NW_022103898.1:57182420-57184253 GCF_000313985.2 Echinops telfairi
CCAGCCCTGGTGGAGTGCAAGGATAGGTGAACCTGCATTAGGGGGAAATGATCTTAGGAGAGTTTGAAGTTTACTTCTCTTTAGACCCAGGGTTGAGGGACACTACCTTCCCCTAGGCTGATGCTCAGAGGGCTTTACTTTAAAGAGACTCTAAACCCAGTTCTGATAAGCGGTCAGTGAATGTAGCTCTGGCAGGCAAAGATCTAGTGTCTTAGATATTCCCTTCTCTTTGTGTTGATCATTGCATTGCACTCCCTGAAAACTCAGATGCTGAGTTCAAGTCTAGGAACTTGATCAAACAGTATTTACTTGTTTCTAGCTGTCAGCCCCTTCTTGGGATAGACTAGTGCCATATAACCTAGCCAACTCGATGCTTCAAGATTTGCAACAGGTGCATGGAGAGTGTTGTTCAGTCCAAATAGAAAACAATATAAAAATAATGAAAAATAATTCACAAATATAATAAATAGCATAATATCTCAGAAGCATCAGCCAATCTTTGTGAACATGCACAAATAAGAAAAATAAATGGTATAATTATGTGAAATACACAGAAATATAGAGAGCGGGTCTTAGAAGAAGTGATAGCTTTCGATCTTACTATGAGGGAAGTTAGTTTAGGATAATGATCTTCAGTTGTTTTAAACAAATGGAAGGGGGAAAATGACAAATGAAGAAAGAAAGAGAAGAAAACCCCCAGAAGATACGATAGAAGAACTAAGGACAGTACTATAAGTGTAATCTGACAAAGTAACTATAAATCTAGGAATAACTCAGTAACTCAAATAGAAATCAAAAAGGTAAATACTAAGACATTAGAAATGCATTATATTAGAAATGGATAACATTGAGGTAAGTCAATGATCCATACCACTGACATCAGGTGGGAGAGAAGAGACTATTCAAAACATTGCCTACTAACCTGACTGAGCTGCATTCACTGACAAAGAACAAAACAAATGAATTGAAAAAATGGAAATATGAATCAGAGATCTCAGAGAAAATGCTCTCAAGACTAAAATACAAGATTAAATTATATAAAAGATTAAACCAAAGTAACCACAGATAAAATAGTTGAAGAAGTATTGGAAGGCAATTTCTTTAACATTATAACTGAACATAAAATAACTATGAAGCCCATAGAACCCCAAGCAGAACTGATCCCAAAAGGAAAATCACCGTGACATATCATAGGTAAGCTTTCTAACATCAAAGAAAGGGGAAGACTCCTGACAGTAACGAGGTAAAAAAAAGAATATTCACTTAGAAGGTGAACTGTAAAAATAATGTTGGGTTTTTCTATGGAAAACATGAAAAGTAGAAGGCAATGGATAGATATACTCAAAATCTTGAGAGAGAAAGAAAACAAACAAACAAACAAAAGCCTGTTAGGCATGAATTCTATATCCAGAACAATTATCCCACAACTCTATAGGAAAAACAAAGTAATTTTCAGACAAAGAAAAAGCCAGGGCATTTGAAAAACATGGCAAAACTTACACAGCAAGGTGAAGAGGAGTTCTTTGGGCAGGGACCACAACCTGACGTCATCATCACACATTATTGAGAGATCATCCGACATGAAGTAATACAAGGTGAAGCATACCAGAGGTTTCAAAATAACAAACCCCAGGTAACATTCCACAATGATCATCCAAAAGAAGAAGAAGATGAAAATGAAGAAGAAGAAGAAGAAGAAGGAACAGAATACACAGTAAAAAATTGAATGGAGAAAAAATCATGTCATTTGCAATAGACAATGAACTCTTAAACTTGGAATGAAAACAATTAAAAAAACACAAAGAAAATGCTAACACCTCAACAAAATTAAAA
>NW_022103898.1:57184770-57188600 GCF_000313985.2 Echinops telfairi
GACATATTCATAAAAAGCATCCATGGTCCCAATGAAAGACCCTCAAAATGCATGAATGAAGAATTGAAGAGGCAAACTACTGAAATACAATAATACTAGAAGAGTTTAATGCATTATTTTGGAACAAAGAAAAAAATTCAATAATGATACAGAATTTTTTAAACAATGAGTCAATGTGTTCACTTAGACCCATACAAAACACTTCATACAATAATAGCACAGCATACATTTTTCCCAGAACACATGGAATGTACTCCAGAAGAGATCATATGTTAGGCCATAAATAAAGCATCAATACATTAAAAATATAGAAAAACTAACCGTCTTTTCAAAGCACACTGCTATTAAACTATAAATCACTAATAGGACAACCAATCAAAAATATCAATTACAAGGAAATAAAACACTTTACTTTAAAAACACAGCTTAAGTGAAGAAATTATAGGCACAATTTTAAAATTTCTTGAAAAAATGTTAATGAAAACACAACACACCAAAATAGCTGGGGCCCAAGAAAAGCAGTGTTTAGAAGGAAGCTTATAGCAATTCATGCATAAATCAAAAAGGAAGAAATGCATACTTAAAACACAGTGATGAAACGCCTCAACTCATGCAGGGATCTGGAAGACGTTATGCTAAATGAAGTAGTCAAGCACAAGAAGACAAATGTTCTATGAGCCCACTGTGGTAGGAACAAGCAGCAGAAAAGGCTCACGCACAAGTGTGCAGGCCATCCAGTCCTCTGGTCGGGGACCAGACAGCCTGGTAGAGTCACATCACCCACTCCAGGTTCGTACAGTGTAGGTCATTTGGCTGAGGACACCTCAGGACAGTTGGAATCAAATGGGCAGGAGAGAGTGGGGTGGAATGCTGTCTGCTGAGTGCAGGCCAAGTGGATCTGGGGTGAGATCCCACAGAAAGGGAGGCAGCCCTGTTAGGCTTACTGATGAGAATGGCAGCACAGGAGCAGGGAGAGGGAACAACTCATCACAATCCGTCCATCCATCCATCCATCCATCCATCCATCCATCCATCCATCCATCCATCCACTGTATCAAGCACATTTGTAATTTTGTTGCCATCATCATTCTCAAAACATTTGCTTTCTACTTGAGCCCTTGGTATCAGTTCATTTTTTCCTCTCCCTCCCTGCCCCACCTCCCTCATAAGCCCTTGATAATTTATAAGTTATTATTATTTTGTGTTGTCTTACACTATCTGGCATCTCCCTTCACCAGCTTTTCTGTTGTCCATCCTCCAGGGAGGAGGTTATATGTAGATCCTTGTGATTGGTTTCCCCTTTCTACCCCAACTTCCTCTTCCCCTCCTGGTATCGCTACTCTCATTATTGGTCCTGAGGGGTTTATCTGTCCTGCATTCCCTGTGTTTCCAGTTCCTATCTGTACCAGTGTACATGCTCTGGTCTAGCCAGATTTGTAAGGTAGAATTGGGATCATGATAGTAGGGAGGGAGGAAGCATTAAAGAACTAGAGGAGAGTTGTATGCTTCATCATTGCTATACTGCACCCTGACTGGCTCATCTCCTCCCCGTGACCCTTCCGTAAGGGATGTCCAGGTGCAGTGGCTCTAAATTTTTATAGACCCAGACAGGTTTGTCTTTCTCCAACTAAGTCATTGGTGGTTTACACTGCCCACTTTGTGGTTGGCAGTGCAACACTGACCTAATATACTACCAGAATCCCTCCTGTCGCTTTGATGGGTGCCATTTAGTCAGTTCCACCCACAGTGACCTTATGGACAGCAGCATGCGACACGGTCTGGTCCTGTACTGTCCTCACAATTATTCCCAGGCCCGAGCCCCTTGTTGCAGCCACTATGTCAATCCTTCACCTTGAGGAGCTTCCTCTCCTGCGCTGCTCCTCTGCTTCACTAAACATGACATCCCTTTCCAGGGACTGGTCTCTCCTGACAACATATACAAAGTATGCAAGACAAAGTCTCCCCTCCTTGCCTCGAAGGAGCACTCCAGCCTTACTTCTTCCAACACAAAAGGTTTGTCCTTTCAGCAGTCCATGGTACTTTCCACATGTGTCTCCAGCACCACTATTCAAACGCATTGATTCTTCTTTGGTCTTCCTAATTCAATGTCCACCTTTCACATGCGTAGGAGGCAGTAGAAAATACCACAGGTACACCTTAGTCCTCAAAGTAACATCCGTGCTTTTCCATACTCTAAAGAGATCTTATGCCTCAGATTTACCTAAAGGAACTCATCTTTTTCTCATGATTGCTGCTGCCATAAGCATTGGTTGTAGATCCACATATGAAGAAGTCCTTGACAATTTCAACCTTTTCTCCATTTATCATGATGGTCCAGTTGTGAGGATTTTGGTCTTCTTTACATTGAGTTGTAATCCATACTGAAGGCTGCAATCCTTGGTCTTTATCAGCAAGTGCTTCAAGTCCTCCTCATTTTCCGTAAGCCAGTTTGTGTCAGCTGCATATCTCAGGTGTTTAGAAAGCCCTCCTCCAATCCTGATGCCACCACTTGTCAGTCAGTTTGTCATACTGTTGTGGCTTGTGTGTTGCTGTGATGTTGGAAGCTATGTCACTGGTATTTCAGATCCCAGCAAGGTCACCCAAAGTGAACAGGTTTCAGCGGAGCTTCCAGACTAATAACAGACAATGAAGCAGAACTTGATTCCCCACTTCGGAGGAAGAAGCCACTGAAAATCTTATCCATGACTTTGAAATGTTGTCAGACACTGAAGGCCCAATGAATGGAAGCCCAACATTGTTGGAGCTAGTGCTAGGAGGTTCCTCTTTGAGCTCTTAAAAATCTTTATTGTTTCAATATTAAGGTCACCCCTATCCACGTCTTACTCTAATTCATCTTTTTCTGTTTTGTTGTTAGGTACCGCTGAGTCAGTTCAAACTCATAACCACTCCTTGTACAACAAAAGGAAACACTGTCCTGGCCTGTTCTCTATCATTCTTACGTTTGAGCCCATTGCAGCATCAGTAGGCTAATTCCTATATATGCTCCAAATTATTTCAGCAGCTAATTAATTTCATATGTTTGCAAATCAATTCAAATCATATCCTTATTGCTATCTCCTAATAACTTATGTATTATGGTCAAGGTGTCATATTATATGCAGACTTAACACTTTACTTGGAGTCTTGAGGATGGCTGCTTTCCCCACCTCACACATTTCATTAGAAAACAGCATTTGATCTCTTTTTTTAAAAGCTAAGTTCCTCAGTGAGATATAAGTAGAGGATCCATATAATTTATCATTCTAAAGACAATAATTTTGAAAGGACAAAGAGGCACTATTATTGTGCCAAATAACACTTATAAACGGAGACTCTTCTGCAATGTATGATCATGCTAGTAATAATCCCTTGGGCCTTATTAAGGCAGGAGGTCTGATAAATACTAACATACATCCAAGAGATAAAGTAGCTTAATTGTTTTTTCTATCTGAACCAAACAAATGTTTCTAATATAACATTTTCTGGGCCCACAATCCTCCCTTAGGCCAGTCTCATAGTTTTCCCAATAGTAGATATAACTGTTTGTAGAAAAGTTAACATTACTTTCTTGGGAGAACTTTAGATTGTAGTATAGATTATTCTTTCCCCTGTTAATAGGTACCAATCTATAATTAATACTAGACAAACCAACCTTGTGTCTGTGTTAGAACTATGGTGCTGACTCTTTACTCCCATGTGTATAGAACCAGACATCAAATTATGGTACTCCAACTTCTCACTTATATACTATCTCTTATGACATCACATCTAAAGTAGTAAACTATCTGTTATTTTACTATGTTGCACATTAATGACATATGTCTGGCAAG
>NW_022103898.1:57189652-57190738 GCF_000313985.2 Echinops telfairi
AAAAAAAAGAATGGATAGAATACCAGTTAAAAATGTTTCAACAACCTGAAGCGCTAGAAGTATTCACCCATAGATAACAGTAAATTTAGAAGACAGAGTTGCCTGGTCAACTGGCTGGAAAAGATCCATATTAGTGCCCGTTACAAAGAAAGATAACCCAACAAAATGCAGAAATTATTGCACAATATCATTAATATCACTTACAAATAAAATTTTCCTAAAGATCATGAGACAATGGATACAGCTGTGCACCACTAGAGAACAGTCAGAAATTTAAGCTGAAATCAGGAGAGGGCATAAGACAGGGAAATCATTGCTGATGTCAGATGTCTCTTGGCTGAAAGCAGAGAATTCCAGGAAGATGTTTACCTATATATAATTGACTATGCAAAGGCATTTTACTATGTGGATCCTAGTAAACTATGGATAATATTGAAAAGAAGGGAAGTTCCAGAACACTTCATTTTGTTCATGTGAAACCTGACTCAGTCATTCAGACAGAACAAGGGAATGCTGCATGCTTAAAATAAGGAAAGGTGTGCATCAGGGTTGTATCCTTTCACGTACTTATTCAGTCTGTATGCTGAGCAAATAATATGAGAAACTGGACTACATGAAGAACATGGCATTGGAATTGGAAGAAAGCTTAACAAGCCCTGATATGCCGATAATACACCCCTGCTTGCTGAAAACCAGGTAGACTTGAAGCACTTGATGAAAACCAAGGATCACACCCTTCAGTATGAATTGTAAGTAAGTGTTAAAAAAAATCGTCACAACTGAACCAATTAACAATGCTACAGTAGAGAAAATGTTATTGTTCTCAAGAATTTATTTCACTGAATCCATGACCAATATTTATGAATGCAATAGTAAATCAAACAATATACTGAATTGGCCAAATCTACTGCACAAGAACTCTTTAAGATGTTAAAGAGCAAGGATGTCACAAGACTTCTTTAAAATGTTAAAGAGCAAGGATAAGGTGTTCCTGATCAAAAAGAAAAGATGTCACTTTGAGGGCTAAGGTATGCCTGATCCAAGCCTTGATATTTATTTTCAATTACCTCATATACATGTGAAAGT
>NW_022103898.1:57199900-57204409 GCF_000313985.2 Echinops telfairi
TTATGTTTGATTTCTTCAATTGATGTTACCCGAGCATTGATTGCAGATCAAAATAAAAAAAATTCTTGATGATATCAATCATTTTTTGCTTACCATTACGTTGCTGATTGGCCTAGTTGTGAGGATTTTTGTTTTCTTTAAGTTGAGGTTGAGCCATCCTAAAAGGTGAAAGCTCAGCGAAAATGAGGAAGACTCTCAATGAGATTGACTGACTGCAACAATGGGCTCAAATATAGCAATGACTGTGGGGATGGCTGTTGTACACGGTCAATAGGAGTAGGAACCAGCTAGAAGGTAATTAAGGAGTGACAATAACTCTGCAACTAATATAGTAATTACCAATTTATAAAGATATGTGGAGTTAGTAAGCGCAACCGTGTTATCCACCACAAGATTTAATAAATTTTAAAAATAAATGTTCAAGCCATGATAGCCAGTTATGAGTTTAAAAAATTCTTACTGATTTTATTTTTCTTTAGAGCTCTAATAGTCAGAAAATGATATTTGTATTATAATAATCTTTTTATATTGAGACATTTTTTATATATTCATTGGGTGATATTGATAAATTCTCAAAGTGAACTGGAGATCAATTTGTAGCCTACTGTGGCTTGTCTGTTGTATATGTTTCTATTAAGACAAAATTGTTAATAGGGTTGATTGCAGAGAATTAGTTTATTGTGCCAGCCTGGCCAATAAACACAAGTGAGATTAATGGAAGGGCAGAGAGATAAATGGGGATGTAGTAGGAATCACCACCCCTGCATCTTTCAAGTCTTTGATGGTGTCACTGATCTCTGCAATGTTCTCCAGGAAGTTAGATACACTCTAAACCAGCAGCCAATATATGGTGCTGTGTCTCCAATAGCCAGAATTCATGGGTCCATGAACCAAGGGGTGGAAGCTGGAGTGGCACCACTCACCATTACTGCTAATGATCCACTTGCAGCATTTTTGCTTCCCGTCCCAGAAACCCTGTGTTTCTCAGGCCTGGAGGTCCTGGTCCCAAAGGAAGATACTCTCCCACCTGGAAACACAGCACAGATTCCACTGAACTGGCAGCTGAGAATGCCCCCTGGCCACTTTGGGTTTCTCATGCCTTTGGATCAAAAAGTCAGGAAGGGTGTCACTGTACTAAGTGGTGTGATTGATCCTGATTACCAAGGAGAAATTGGACTGGTGTTAAATAATGGAGGTAAAGAAGAATATGTCTGCAATCCAGGAGATCCCATAGGCCGACTTTTAGTGCTACCATGCCCTGTGATTAAACTAAATGGTAAATTACAGCAACCCACTCCTGAGAGGACCTATAATGACCCAGAACCCTCAGGAATGAAGGTCTGGGTCACCCCACCAGGCAAAAAACCACAGTCAGCTGAGGTGCTTGCTGAGGGCAAAGGTAATATAGAATGTGTAGTAGTAGAAGGTAGTTCTACCTATCAATTATGACCACGTGATCAATTGCAAGAGCAAGGTTTGTAACTGTCAATGTATTTTCCTTTTGTGTGCTTATTGCATATCTTTCCTTTGTTCAGGTATATCAGATCAATTGGACTCAGTGTGTTTTCATTTATATGTATGATAGATGATTGATGGTAAGTATAAGTGTGATTTAATCAATGTCCTGAACTTATATACATATATATGGCTAAAGGATTATGTACAGGTGCCAGGTTGGCAAGGGGTGGATTGAGATAGTTTATTGTGCCAGCCTGGCCGATAAACACAAGTGGGATTAATTGAAGGGTGGAGAGATAAATGGCTCGGTGAGCCTTGCCTGTCTTATCTCTTGCTGTTTGATCATTGGACCAGTGTGTGGATGCCTTGCTAGTTCTGTGCCTCAATTTACAGGCTACACTACCAGTGGGATGCCTAGCCTGTGGACTGTGTCGCTGTAAGTTGAGGTCCCTTTAAGACCACATGATTGAAATTTACATCTCTGGAGCTGGGGACTGATAGTGTTGGTGACCTGGCTGACAGTTGGTGACCTGCCTTGCTATTTGCTGCTGTGCTTATATAGCCTAGCTCTCTCTACAGAAGAAGCTCTGGCAGCCCTCAAGACTTGAAGGACTGCTAATGTCTCACAACTCTCTCACGGGAGTGAGTTGCACTGAGCCATTTGTACTGCTTTATAATTTAATAGTTCATTTCTTGTGTTATATATCTATCTTTATAAATAAATATATAAAATTATCAGCAATCTGGTTTTATCTCTCTAGAGAACCCTAACACAGGGTTAGTATAATATTTTAATCTATTCTTCTAAGAGAGATATAGTTACTTTTTTCACTTTGAGGATGAGGATGGCTTGTCAATTTCTTATTATGTTTTTTATTATTATATATTGATGTTGATATGTACATACTAGCTCTTTAGAAGAATGAGAAGGATATAACCAATGGTAAGTCTATATGTGTACATTTTTCTATTGTTATGGCAAGGCATTAAGAATTGTTCTTTTGTGTATATGTGAAGTTACTATTGAGATTTTAAGTTGAAGATGTGATGCAAGTCGAAAGTCAAAAATAAGATGATATATCCAATATAACAATAAATTAAGTAGGCTAATATTTCTATTTATAAGAAAGATATTTAGCCATATATTTAAGAATTTATCTGCCAGCTGTGTTCAAGAGATATACCTGAAATGCAAGGATGAAATAGAAGGATGAAAAAAAATTCTAGTTAACTGCTCAAAATATGGTGAAACATGCCTTATCAAAATAAATCTAGGTTTCTGTATTGATAGCAGAAAAAAATAATGTTCACACAAAAAAGCATTTTTAAATAAAAATGATCACCTTTTAACATCAAATGTTTCAAATCTTTATAATATTAACACAATTACCTTGTATTCATTCACCTTTAAAGCCAGAAGCTGGACCTGCCAATGTAAATCTGTTAGCCTCTGCAGCCAGATCTGAAATTCATCAAGTCACTCAGCTGTGCAAGTCAGGAAAGCATCCAACCTGGTATCTGACCCATGGATTAGAACTAGTCCATCTCTGTCATTGTGTGAGCTATTTCCTTAATATAAGCGTATACCTATATGCCACCTAACAACAATGAAATATATGTATATACGTGTCATTCGTTTTGCTCTTCTAGAAAACCAAAGCATTTGATATCAATAGAAGTTTGTTTCTAGAGAAACAAAATCATAAGGAGATTTCTAAATTGGTTCTTGTGTTAGGCCAGGTTGTCCAGAGAAACAAATCCAGTGACACTCATATGTCATCTATGCAAAAAAAAAGAGCTTTAGATCAACAAGCATGTATGTGTCAAGAAGTAATCCTGGCTCAGTCCAAATAAAGTCTCTAAGGCTGATGCTAGTCCATAAATCCCTTTTCAGACTTATGAAGCCACGCTAGTGACACACATAGTAAAACAGGAAGCAGAAGGTCACAGGCCAGCGGGGCACAGATCCAAAGGCGGGTGGAAGCCTGGCAGGGCACACCAACTCTCAGGGTGGGGTACCCACATGGGACCACCCCAAAGGCAGACACAGAATCCATTTAAGTCCCACTGAGGAGGAAGGCAACGTGGCAGAAAGAGAGAGACCACAAATCCCCGTGGCTCTCACTCTCTAATACCAAAAGACGTATGATATCAAGGAGGTGCCATCAGGCTACGAGTCATTTGACCCTACCTCTAGGCAGAATGTCTAGTTGATATAAACCCTTAAGTCGGATTCAATTCACAGGAACCGATGATTCTGTTTCCATTAATAATGAAGGGGTTGCTAATCCATGAGATGGCAATAATAATGCACAAAATATCATCACCAATAAATTTAATATTAATGGGAAGTGGGGCTCTAAGTCATTGCATGTTTGATACTTTGGTACAATTTTGTCAGGAGGAAAAGTATAAGGAAGCTGCTGGGTGGCACTTCTTACAATAGACATAGTTGTAGAAGAAATGACCTGAGGACTTCAGGGTCAAGACCTAAGCATCTCATAAAAGGCATCAACATTTTTCATTTGTACCGTAAAAGAAAGCCTTATTTCTTATAACATTAGCACTAATATTGCTGAAAACCAAACCCAGAGTCTCACCAGTAGGGTGGCTGAGTTACATTGTCAACTGAATTTCTAAACCCAAACAATATATGATGCTAAAGTGAGGGCGTTAATTAGGAAAAATGGAACCCTGAAATATGAGATGGGGACATACGGGCAGATCATCAGGGAGATAGTTACAATTGTTGTTTTTAGGGGTTATTGAGTTGGCTCTGACCCATAACATCCTTTTGCACACAGAACGAAACACGGCACACAATCCTGAGCCATCCCCACAATCGTTTCTATGCCTGAGCACATTGATGCAGCCATTGTGTCAATCAATCTAGTTAAGAGACTTCTTCTTTGTGCCACACCTTCCACTTTACCAAACATGATGTCCTTCTTCAGGGACTGTTCCTTCCTGACAATATGCCCACAGTATGTAAGAGGAAGTCTTGCCATCCTTGCCTATAAGGAGCACTCTGGTCTTTCTTTTTCCAAGACA
>NW_022103898.1:57205744-57207214 GCF_000313985.2 Echinops telfairi
CCCCCACCCCTTGCCCTGCACCTAAAAAGGAGGCACAATGCCTGTGGGCCTCCTTCTATTTTAGGGACACCCTATCCCTCATCTGGGTGTGCTACTCTGGCCTATATATTACATGACTTGAAAATCTGCCAGTTTAGAGAGGGGACCAGAACAAGAGACAACTTTCCAACAGGTTCAGGCTCCCATACAAGCTGCTTGGCCACTTAAGCCATATGACCCAGCTGATCCAATGGTGCATGAAGTGACAGTGGCAGATAGAGGTGCATTTCAAGACTTTGACAGGCCCCTATTGGAAAATCACAGCACAGACCCTTAGGATTTGGGAGTAAAGCTCTGCTATCCTTTGCAGATAACTACTCCCCTTTTGAAAAACAGATTTGGCCTGTTATTGGAACACATCATTTTGGGCCATCAAGTCACCAAGAGGCTTGAGCCATCATGACCTTGGTGTTGTCTGACCCACAAGGTTTGACGTGCACAAAGGCACTCCATCATTAAATGGAAGTGGTATATAGGAGATTGGACTAGAGGACCCAAAGATAAAAGTAAGATGCATGAAGTGGCCCAAGTGCCTGTGGTCTCTATTCCTGTCACAGTACCTTCCTTCTATCAATCTGCACTTCTGGTTCCATAGGTAGTTCCTTATGAGCAGTTGATTGAGGAGCAGAAAATTTGTGTTTGGTTTACTGCTGGTTCTGCACAAATGCAGGTACCATTCCAAAAGTGGAATGGTAGCCCTATCCAGGACTTCCCTAAAGGACAATAGTGAAGGAAAATCTTCCCAATGTGAAGAACTTTCAGTACACTTAATTGTTCAGTTTGCCTACGAGAAACGGCTAAATGTGTGATTATAAACACTGGCTGGGGCCAATGGTTTGACAGGATGTTTAGGGACTTCCCAGTCCATCCATCCAAATTAAGGCCCTAAGTCCAATACTAGTTTATCAATCCATCCAGGCTCACAGAGCTACATGCAATGATGGAGAATGCAGGGAGATCACAGGCCAGTGGATGTAAAGTCTTGTCGCTCCAGTGGCAGTGGAAGCATTTCCAGGGTTCTTGCAGCTCTCAGCGTGGCTCCACATGGCTTGTCAAGAGTAAGTTGAAGGAGAGAGAAGGATCCCAGTCTCTAAAGAGCCATTTATCTCAGTCACCCTCCAATCAAGCTGCGACCAGATTGACAGGCTAAACTCCACTTCTTCACTCTTAATACACTCAAGTTGACATTGATTGTGCAACTACCACAGTTCAAATCCAACTATGTAGGAGAAAAATGCGACTGACTACTCTTTTGAAGATCCAGCCCCCAAAACCCTATATAACAGCAATTCTCAACCTTTTGGTCACGACCTTTGGGGGTCAACGATCCTGTCACAGGGGTCGCCTAAGACCATCAGAAAACATATATTTCTGATATGTGTAGGAACCGATCCACCGCTCCTCTGTCCATCTTCAGGCGGGTCCACCCAC
>NW_022103898.1:57208258-57218355 GCF_000313985.2 Echinops telfairi
AAAGTGTAAAATATATTCAATATAATCAAAACTATTCTTTTAGCTTCCTCCAAGAAATTCATTCTTCCCTCAAAGGTCTCGCAGGCCTAACTCAATAGAACTTAAGGGCTCAGTACAATAAAAACAAGATAAAAATCGTGTACTCAAAGATGCCAAATTCATTTATTAAACATTTCATTGCTTCAACAAAGACCTTTGATCTAGAAATCACTCGTTTCATTCTACTTTTGCTGCTCACTTCTGGATTTGTCCTTGCTCTTTTTGAACTGTGGCAAGTCAATCTCTGAATATATTTTAACTATTAGAATGGATTCAATATGAAGTTTAAGTAGTACAGTTATGAATGGAAATTTTCACAGATGGGGCAGTAGGCTAGACTATTGACAAATGTCAACCATGGGGTGAAATGGAGGATGGTAGTCCACGGGGATCAAGGAGTGGACGACTGGAGAGTTGAGTTACTGGTTTGGACTGCTAAATGCAGTTTGTGACCTGATATGTACACCCCCAACTAATTTACAACAAAAATTGTTTAAAAACTAAGCAAACTTAAGCCCACAAATAAACCTGCATGTGGATGTTTTAAAAATGTATTCAAAAGGGAAACATTGGATAGATTCATCTAAAATATCAATTTATACAAGCATATCATGTGTATTTCTTTCCTTCAACAAAAGGTGACAGGCTATTTTTGGTACCTGAAGAAAACCCATGTCTATGTTCTACCCCACAAAGTAAACTTCAAGGTCTAATACTAGTATATTCTGACTATGAGAACTGGGGGTTCATTAATGATAATTATTAAGACAAATGGAAAAGGTATTTAATGAAGTTTAAGTGTTGTGCTTTCAATATAACATCTATAAAACTAGTATTTTTTTAAAGTAGAAAACAATTTAAGACTTTCTAAAGATAAATCCTGAAGTTATTGAGCAGTGTCCAAAATAGAAAAAGCAAATTTCTTTCCCCTGAATTTTTAGCTTCATTGTTATCTTTGTTCAACATCAAGTAGTTATTATCAGGTACCTGACCACATGCTGCCAGTTGTAGTAAAACATTAAATCTAGTTAGTTGAAGGATGTGGTAGCAAAAAAACCCAAAAAAACTAACTTAATTAAATGAGCTGCCACTGCTAAGGTAAGGTTGATGGCTCAAACCCACCATGAGGCTCCCTGGGAGAAAGACTTGGTGATCTGCTACAATAAAGATTACAGCCTAGGCAAAGTAGAGGTGATTTAAAGTAAAATGTGCTGTTCATTTCAGCAACTTATCGCCCTTGTAAGTTTTATGTCTTTATTAAGTTAGATTTTTACGTTTTCTCAACTAAATCAGCACCATGCAGGACCTGTGTAATTACTAAACTATAGGGACATTTAAATTATTGTGATTAGAAGGAAAGAATACCCTTGATATACCTATAAAGTTATCTGAGGTATCCTATTTTAAGTTTTTCTTCTGGTCCCCTATCTAAACATTTGTTTCTTTATTCTTTCAATTTAGAAATCTTAAATCAACTAGATTATCTACCCAAAAAAGGCCAAGTGAATTTTAATGGCACTAAAACGTAGCAGTACACAACCAAGTGTTTCTCCAGGGAGAAACACTTAAGCTCTGGATTGGGAATTGGAAGAAATGAAAAACCTCAGAATTACTCTGAAAAAAGAGAAATAAGAAAACTCCATTTTAGAAGGTTATATTCCCACTTTTTTGCTCTCCATCGATAACTGATTTTTGAGAACAAGAATATCAGCTTGAAATGATGTTAAGACCTATTGATATGAGTTCTATTCTTTAAAATCTTTCAGTGTGCTGTGCATGAAATGCCTAGTTCTATTTGTTTACCTTCTTACTACATGGAACACAGATTGTTTTTTTCTTGCATTGGCTGCTTGCAATCAACTAAAATGTGCAGGACTAGATCCAGGACAAATTAAAGACTCCCTAGTGGTACCACAGCTGCTCAGGTGGTAACCCAAAGGTGGAACTCACTAGCCACTCCATGACAATGATGTAACATTCCCTATAGTTGGCAGCCTAGAAAAACACTATGAAGCAGAAGACAGTGAGCTTAGAATCAAGTATGGGGGCTGAATCGTTTCTCTATTGTGATAAAATTCCCCTTCAGGAAAAAGTGACTAAGATTCAACAGATTCACCATTTATTTTACCATGTCAATGCCTGAAAAACACATACAATTTGAAAGATTAACATACAGAACTCAAATAGTCACTTTTATTATTACTGTTTACCAATGGGGAGATGCAGTTTATTTACACCAGTAGCCATAGGGCCAAAAGGAATACACAGAATTATTTAGCTATCTGTATCAGATGGACTACTTAAGCAAAAATAAGATTCTCCAAAACAACGGTCAGTGGTGAGCCTCACTACCCTCCCCCAAATGATCCCAGCATGCTATAATGCCAGGCAGTGGTCCTTGGGCATGCGGTGGTGGAAGCTAATGTATTCAAGAAAAAGCCACAAACCACAGAAATTTATAAAGGATCCCCTCTCCCCCGTACACACACACTCAAGATATATAATAGAATTACAAGGTGATCAATACACATAATTGAGGTGGAAAGGATGGGGATTCTGCTGTTCAAGGGAAGGAAGAGTTCCTAACCATTGTTAACTATATGGTAGGGGGTATTCACTCCTACCAGAAGAAAAAGTTTGTTCCCTCAGGAGACCTGTGGACCAAGTCAATCTCTTAATCACCCAGGGCAGGGGACTATGGGGGCAAAGACAAAACCCCCAGAAAACAAAACTGGAGGGGATATAAATAAACCTTTACTCAAAACTACTTTCCATGCCCTCCTCCTCCAACTAGAATGAGAAGTTGTTGTGGAAACAGTACTGATATGCTCTAGGTTCTCTCTGAAGGACTAATAGATCCCAACCCCCCTTCAACCTGCTTCCATGACATGATGGGAAAATAGGCTGTGGTCCCACCAAAATCCTTTGCTTCTGCATGCCCTTACGACGTCTACAAAATGTCAAGAACAAAGAAGACCTAGGCCTCAAAATTAGTTAGGTACTGTCAAAGTCTGACTTTTTAAGAAACTATCACAATTTTTGGAAAAAGACCAACTTGTAACTAGATCTCCACCCTGACCAGGGCAATTCTAGATTACAGTAAGGGTGTTGGAGGCCTTTTTTCTAAGATTCCTTAACCTTCTTGAGTATATAAACTAAATCAGCCCAAATAGTTCAAGAAGTTCCTTTTGGAAGGACAAAAAATACATTAAAAAAAAAAAATTGCACAGCAGGGGTTCAAAGAAATGGATCAGAACCAGGCTCCATTCCCGTGTGTAACAGTCAGTTTTTACTGCTCTTCTGCTTAGGTCCTAAGAGAGGCAGTGTTCAAGGTGAGGTGGGAAGATATAACTCCTCATGAAGTAAGCCACAGCAGGATGGCATATTTACAAGGCAGTCCTATAAAAGGGAAATGCTTAGGCATGACATTGCCTTTCAAACACAAAAATTAAGTTCTCTTCCTATCCAGTCCCAACAGAGGGACTCAATAAGCAAGAGTCTTCGGAGTCTTCAACAAGAACAGGAAAAAACCAAAAAGAACAAAACTTAACAGCGGCTAAGGAAAGGGAAACTGGGCAGGCATCAGAAAAAGGATGACTAGAGATGAACTGAAATGAAACAATGCGGAAGCCAGGGGGGTAAGCAGCACCTGGAAACGGGCTGCATCAGATAACGTAAAAGCAAGGAAGGGAAGACACGGGACCTAGCCAGAAGGGAAAGGACGGCCCCTAACTGGGACACAGAATGAGGTAAGAAAACATTTTAAATAAAGCAGCACCGTTCCTGCTAACCTGCTAACTTGGGGCTCCGACCCCTTTATACCTCACCAACTCTCAGTAAATAATGAGTGGCAAGTAGTTTTGATATGTAGTTTTCCCTTCCCAACATCCCCATCCCATTCTTTGAAATGAAGGGAATTTAGAGGCCCTTCCTTGACTTCCAACTACAAAAGACATCTTCTATTATCAAGAAGGTCCAAGGGGACTAGGAGGAAAGGGCTGCCCCTGTGAGGGGATGGAGGCGATGACAGTCTGGATGCTCAGCACAAATAACTGATATTACTGCCTAATCCAAGGAAACGGGCATCCATTGATTCTGCACATAGTCCAAACGAGAGATGACTAAATTCTGCACCTTGGCTTTTAGCACTCATCCATTCACATTATTGAGGGCAGCTGGAAAATGTTCCTTTTGGGCTCAGCTTTAAAGCTATTGCCTCACACAATGCCATGTACTCCCCTATAATTTACTGCTGCCCTTGGAGAGGGAGGCAGGTAACGTTCTGGCATAGTGACCAAGTCAGACCCTTAGCCTTGCTAAGTACCTAGATATTCAGTAGGAAAATGACTGCCACACTAAGTTTTGTCCAAGCAGAATACATCCAGATATGAGTCTTGTTGAGAGATAGTGCATAGTTGCAGATGCCCCATGACTTGCCCAGGGGATAACTGTACCTCAGCCTGCCTGCATAACCCAGTGTTTTTATATTTGCCAGGCCTATGCCAACAGAAGAGGGTCACAAAAGTGGGTTCTAGTCAGCCAACGGCCAGCCCCTGTCCCCAAGTCTGTTGAAGTCATTGTATATGCTGGACCTTTCATAAACAAGTGGCTTTGACCTTTTCTTCTTATTGGGACCAAGGACACAGTGATCCTTCAAAGCACACAGATGAGGGTCTGACGATCAGTAATGTCCGTCCATACTGTTATCCAGCGAGTTCCTGGCATCAGGGAGTAAGAAAGGCCGAGGAAACAAAAGCCTTCGCAATCAGGGCACACAACTGCTTATCTGTACACTGGGGGTAGCACAGAGACCTGTAGTACACATCCTGGTATGATCAGAGATCAGCTGTAACACATGGTGCTTGAGGAAGCAGTTCAAATCCTCCTGCCCCAGCTTTCAGAGTCCCAAATGATAGAAATTTTACCAGGATCTGAACTGCTAAACTCTCCTTGCGTCTTTAAGGATTAAGATCTTGATGGAAAATTGTGACTTATTTTTTCTACCTAGCTTACTTTTCCAAGCAACAGGACCGGTCTGTAAGTGTCCTGGTCGTTCACAGGCTCTTCCGTGTTGCAGCTACTGGAATTCAGGGGGGGAGCGCTGCAGCGGCTGGTCAGGCCCATTCCCGGGTTCTCCAGGTAGGGAGCACAGAGGGAGGCGGCACGCTCCTTTATCTTCCACCGGCTGGATGCCAAAATCCTTCACGTTACCAGTCTCGGCGAACTCCAGGTAAAAGTAGCCACATTTGACTGCCCGGTGTACTTCAAAGCAGAATCCCAAACAAGAATCCTCTATCAGGTCTACGTATATCTCCTGAGCGATGGCCTCGAGCTTGTTAGTATCCAGGTTGGCCAACGAAATTTCCTCCATCTTAATTTGCACACGGCTGTGGACAGAGCGCAGGTATTACTCACAGAGGCACCGGCAGCAACACCTCGGGCTCCGCAGGCCGCGCCTAGGCCCAAAGGCCTCTCCGGACCGCGTCCTCTACGGGTGGTGATGGCGGCGGCGGCGGCAGCGGCAGCGTCCGCGGCCAAAGGGCAACCACAGTTGTGACGGTGCCGGAATCCCACGCCGGACCGCTTAGGTCTGTGCCGGGGTCTGAAGGTTGGCGCCCCGGCTGCCCCCGGACTCGAAACCCAACCGTCGGCCGGCTCTGCCCTCAGTCAGCGGTCCCGGCTCCTTCCGCTCGCGAGTCCCGGCTTAGCCCCGCCTCCCCGCCACCGGCTTCCGCTCCCCAGCGCGCTTGCGCACTGGCTCCGCGCAGACTCGGCGGCCGCGTCCCTTTTTCTGCCGCGGCGGAGGCCAAGATGCACATCGCCTGGCTGGGTTGTGTGCTGAAAGCCCCTGATCTCTAATAAATTAAATAAACAAGCAAACCGAAAACCTCGAGGGTGTTATTTTGTTTTTAGGTGGTAACATTCTTTAATGAGTGCAGCGCCCATGTTTGCTGATTTCCTGTGGAAATAATAATTACTTATCCTCGTAGTATGTTCCGGAATAGTACGGTTTTAGAAACTGTACTATTCCAGATTCATATGGAAATTTTTCTTGTCATACAGTTGACTTGTAGACATTTATAGTGGTGGAGTACTTGTCATTTAAATCCACTAGATGGTGCAAGAATTTCAGGTTTTTTATTATTTTCAAATGCAAAACTAGGCACCAGGGGAATACATATATACATCAAATGAAGCTCAGGCATTCATCTCAATTATAAGACCAGTAATCCAGTGTGAATATAAATAGAATATCATAACAGAGGACTTCAAAAAGTTCATGGAAAAATGGAATATTTCCAGGAGAAAATTGAAATGTTCTTCATTGTTCAAATAATCTAGTCTATGTAGTTTGTCTTGAAGGGGGAGGAAGCCTAAAATATATTAAGTATATGGGAAGATGAATCTTTTCCTTAAGTTGAGCAGTATAAATTGTGAGAAAGAGAAACACTAACTGTATTTAAATAATGGAGTTCACTGTGCTTCTTTATCAGAATAAAGTTAGTCCGACTCATGGTTAAGGACCCCATGCTTGGTGAAGTAGAGAACCTGGACAATATGGATTGACACTGGTTATAACAATGGGCTCAAACATAACAACTTTGAGGATGATGAAAGACTGGGCAGTGATTCATTCTGAGGTTCATAGGGTCGCTGTGAGTCAAAACCAAGTCTACAGCACATAACAACAATCATACCTCTGAGTGTAGCATGTCTAGTGAGTGAAAAAATACATATATGATTACAATTTCCACTCTCCTTTATCTTCTCCAAATGTAAAGAAGTGCCTTTCAAATCTTAACGACCATAGAAAACACTCAGGGTCTTTCACAACATAAAGTATGATTCAGTAGGTCTGCAAGAGAACTTGCGTTTTTGCTTTGTTAGCACTGATGCCAAGGAGTCCGTTTCCAAGGACTGGTCTGTGCAGATAACATGTCCAAATACAGTGGTATAGACTGAGAATTTCTACTTGTCCGGGACTATGGGAAGATTTTTATATTGTCATGCATAAATCTCATTACAAACAATGCAATTTTATATACTACTGATATTTTGTAAGAAGAAAAAAAAATGAGATTAAAAAGTCAAGT
Source organism: Echinops telfairi (assembly GCF_000313985.2). Lineage (NCBI taxonomy): Eukaryota > Metazoa > Chordata > Mammalia > Afrosoricida > Tenrecidae > Echinops > Echinops telfairi. Next base: position 57,215,392 of record NW_022103898.1, read on the forward strand.
GAGCAGGCCAAAGTCACACACATAGTTATGGGTATGCTTTAAAAAGTGGTTCTCAACCTTCCTGATGCCGCACCCCTTTAATACTGTTTCTCATGTCGTGGTGACCCCCCAACCATAAAATTATTTTCTTTACTACTTCATAACTGTAATTTTGCTACCGTTATGAATCAGGCAACCCCTGTGAAAAGGTTGTTTGACCTCCAAAGGGATCGCGACCCACAGCTTGAGAACCACGACTTTAAGAACTTGTACAAGCATCATTATCTAATGTGATCTAGCGTACAGCTATGTTGAGATTCCAACTTATATCAAAATACAGTGCAAGTGTTTGTATAGAGAAAATATAAATTACACAATGGCTACAATAGGGGGGAAAATATTCAGAGCTAAGTTAAAAACCACCCTCTTGTCGAGCCTTAAATAGCCACGGTCTACCCTATCTGCCAATTCATGGTTCCCAAGAAGGAAAGGAAAAGAAAGGAGTACTATGGCTATCCTTCTTCCAACACAGATTTATTTGGTCTTTTGGAAGTTCGTGGTATATTCAATATTCTTTGTCAACATTGTATTTTCTTTCTCTTTTTTTAACATTGTATTTTTAATCTTTGATCTTCCTTGCTTATTATGCTGCTTCCTCATTGTATATGAGGTGATTAGAAATATCATGGCTTGTATCAGGCACACCTCCTCTTCAAAATGAAATGTTTGCTTTTAAACACTTTAAAAGGTCTATTGTAGGATAATTGATTAATTCAATATGGCATTTGAATTTTTGATTCAAAAAATGGTCATTGATGGAGAATCAAAATAAATCGTTCACTGACCCTCCACCTTACAAAGCACAATGTCCTAATCCAGGGGCTGGTCTCACCTCTGCCTGATCTTCAAAGCTGGGACTAAACAGTACCGACCAACACATGAAACATTCCCTCAAAATTATTTGAGTTTCTAAAGGAGGCTGAAGCAAATCGCAGAACCCAATGGTGTAAAATAATATACTCAAGAGAGGAGTCAGAGGGAAATGGGGTAAAAAAGTATCTTGGAATGGTTAGAAACTTGGGATGCCTTTATTCTCCAACTCCTTGGGACTAATCTGGTATTAATTCTTCTAAAAGAAATCATTCTCACAGTTACTTGCATCCACATTCAACACAGCCATGAAAGTAAGTAATAGTGCACTAGGCAAAACTGCTGCAAAAGATTTCCTTAAAGTGTTCAAAACTAGATGCAGTAGCAGACCGCACACATAGGCTCCATTCGCTCATGCCTCTGTTATTCTGCAACCATGTTTGAAAACCCCCCACATGACTGAGATGGAGAAATCTGATAAGTCAAAATTGAAGAAGACAAAACTGCAATAAAACCCAAAATGGAAAAATGGGCTACAACTAAGAAATCTAAGATTAGAATTATTGGAATCTCAAAACACTAGTATAGCAGACACAGAAACAATTTTCCAAGAGAAGATTCCTCAGACAGAAACAGAATAGGCCCACAAAAATGCAAATTTGAACACTGATAATAATTTATTACTAAATGTGTTTGTCTGGGTTGACTAGAGAAACAAATCTTAGGAGACTCCTATGTGTATAAGAAAGAATTTTATATAAAGAATAATTGTATATTAAGAAAACATCTCAGCCCAGTCCAGATCAAGTCCATAAGTCCGATATTAGCACATTTGCCAAAGACCAATCTATAAATTCCTCCTCAGACTCATGCAAAACACGCAATAGCACCGAATGTAGGAAGATCGGTGACAGTGGAAGCATCTCAGCACTGGCTGGGGTCTCCACAAGGCTCCTCCAGCTCTTGGGCTCCAGTGTAGCTCCACGTGTCACATCAGCAGGAAGATGAATCAGAGAATGTGTCTCCCAGCTCCAAGGAGGAATACATGTGTTCCCAGACTCCTCAGGAGAAGACCATGCACACACAGGGGCCTCATTGACTGCGACCTGAGCAACAGCCTAAACTCCACCCCTTCAAAAGTTCTCAGATTATATAACTGCCACACTATACAAAGCAGCTGAAGCTAAATTTACCAAAGAATATAAAAACTACTTTTTAAACAATTTCAAACTTATAAAAGAATTGTGAGAATGTTACAAAAATTTTTCTAAATTGTCATCCTCCATGTCCAGTATTTAAACTTTGTCACGTTCGCTCCCTCTCCTTTTGTCCTGTCTGTTTCTCCACCGCACCCAAGTCCGCATTAAATTTTATTGCTAAAAACCACTATGAAAATTGTTCCCCTCTAGTTTATTTGCTAGCAGGCTCTAGACATCATGCTTCTCTGTCCCTAAAGTTTCACTGTTTATTCCGTAAGAACCACTATCTTTTCTTACATCACCACAAAATAATGATCAAATGTAAGAAGTGAGTAATTCAGAAAGCGATTAATATTAGTATCTAATATGCAATGTATATTCAAACATTTTCATTTGTGCCAATGATGCCATTTTTGACAGTTTTAAAATTTTCCTTGATCCAGTTCTGGACTATCCATTGCCATTATTCATCTTGTGTATTCAATCTCTTTTAATCTGGAGCAATTTTGTAGCAAAGCAATTTGAAAATAAAAATAATAATGTACAGCAACTGAAAGACGTTTAATTTCAGATTAATATGAGTCTAGTGTCTTAATTAATCTCTACTTAATCTCGTTTTCTTCTCTGGGTTCTAATATCCATTGCAATAGCTACACAGAACTCAGTGAAAAAATTCATGATTAAAGGGTTTATTAAAGAAGTCAACAAGTTATAATACCAATGAGAAGTGGTCAGGACCTTTTATCTACCAGGACAGGACATATTAAAAAGTTGTAGGTCTGCTAGTAAATGCCCCAGGGGGCATACCACTTTGCTGTAACCTCAACCTGAAGGCCATCAGCTCAAGATCAGCAAATCCAACTCTCTCAATTAAGTGCCCAGAGGCACTCTACTCCAGAAAGCCTTAGCCTAATGC
>NW_022103898.1:57218608-57220352 GCF_000313985.2 Echinops telfairi
CCAACAGGATAACACTCCAGATAATCCTGGTCCCAATTTCTCACAGGTGAATCTTATCAGAACCTTATGTCACTCTCTTACCAGACACATACAGAAAGAGAGTGTTTGGAGGGAGTTAAGAGACATTGGCTATAAGTTATTATATTAAATAATTCACTGTCTCTGGCAATTAATAGGATAAAAATTTTTAATGTAAATTCCTTTAACATGCATGATAAAATTTATGTCAATTTACTGGGATATTGTAGCAAAGTTGTTTGAGCATTTGAAGGTGATTCTTTCTGAAGAAAGTTCACTCACTAATTAGGTTTATAATTTTGACAAATGAGGTTTCTTTTGTTTTCATTTTAAAGTATATTTAGTGGCAGGATGGTGATTATTTTTCTTTTTCTGCTAACAATATGCCCTTTATGAAATCTTGTTTTGCTAGCTGTTGTTTGCCAAACACATTACTTTTCAGAAATATAAAAACTGTGTTCTGGTGATAGATTTCTATCATAGCATGCATAATGTTGCTTGGACTTGCTCTTTCGAATTGTTTCTTTGTACATATCAGGAGCAAATCATTGGTAAAGTACCTCCACAGGAATCATTGGGAAAAATTCAGTGTATTTATGAATTAATTCATTTGTCATTTATTTATTTTAATTTTCAAGTCTACTAGGTATGCCTAGATATCATTCTTGAATATCCAACTATTTGGTGGCAGAGAAAGGACTACATCTCCAAGGCCCAATAATTAATATAATTTCTTTGTTATACAAGGAAGTCTTCAATTTTTTTTCTTTTTTAAAGTTACAAAATCTTCAATAATGACTACTTCCTCCAATGATTTTTTAAAAACATTCTAGGGCCAACATTAATATGCTATGCACTAAAATCAAGTTGCCAATGTAGAATGTACCAGAGGATAAAAACAAAATAGAGATGAAGCAACATTTGCTGATCTCCATGTGAAAACATTAAACTAAACTTCTACACAATAGATCACTTTAGTTTTTCTCTTCAAAATGCATGTCTTTCAGATTAACATAGAATTAATTCAACTAAGAAGTATAAAATTAATCTGGAAATATATTTTATGGAAATTTTAAGAATAAAATCTTTAGATAGTTCTTACTGCCTAAAAGTAGTATCATTTTTACGACATCCTTAACAAGTTGATTTTAACTTGTTTGCTATGAAATTAAGTTTCATTTTACCTTGCTTCTTTCACCCCTTATTTAGTAGTTCTTTGACTTAAAGTTAAATAAAAAGGATTGATGTATTTAATTGAACATGCCTTTCTTTCTAAGTTGATTCATGTCCATTAGGTCTGCTTTTGTTTGTCTTCTCTATCAAGAAGCCGTCTCATATTTTCTGAAGTCAAGCTGTTAAACTGGTAGGTGGGAAGCGTTTGCTTCTTGTGTTCCACAGAGAAGCATCTGACAAATGCCACCAAGGGAGAGATTTTTTTTTTTTTTTATAAAAATCTTGGTAAATGAAAAATTAAGAGCAATGTGAATGCTAACATGAAGATATCTCCAAATATCTCACAGATCAAATACAGAAACTTTTTTATTATTATTAAACTGACTCAGATACTGTTTTATTAAGCTGACTTTTGTTTCTCTTTGTGGCTTGAATCTCACATCATCTCACAGTTTTACTCATTTTGATTGAACTTGCTCTCCCCAGTCAATCCTCAAAGGCATTTCTGAGCCTTCCTTTTCCCTGCTGTCCTCATGCATTGTCGCCAAGCCTC
>NW_022103898.1:57221661-57262077 GCF_000313985.2 Echinops telfairi
TACAATTGCTACCACAATCAGTTTCCAAACATTCTTTTTCTTCCAGGACTCCTTGACATTGTCTCCCATTTACACCCTCACCACCCCTGTACAGCCATCTCTCCCCAAACCCTTACTCTACTTGCTGTCCCTATAGGTTATAGACAGGACTTCAGCACACAATGCTTTTGCAAGTAAACATCTGAACTATAGTGTTTTGCTAAAAGTGGATATAGTCTTTTTCATCTTTTATGATGTTTCTGTACTAAAATGTATTTGTTATAAAAAGGCCTTCAACTTGTAGATTCATTAAAAAATACATAGTATAGTTTTTACATGCTCTGTAGTCTTACAGCTGTAAATTATTTATTAAATGGCAAAATCATTTTAAAAGGGTCTGTTAGACTTAAGACAAATAATTGTGGCTGTTGTCTTGATAAATTGAGAATTAAAAATTAATGTAAATAGAGAAAGAAGAAAAACAGTAGGAATAAATTTAGGCAAGTTAATATCAGCGGTCTTAATCCACAGTTTTTAATATTGAGCATAATGTTTTTGTGTATTGAGCTATGTCCATCCTACACAAAGTGTCCAGCACTCATATATAATTTGGTTCTGACCAAGGGCTTACTTAAAAAATAATAACACTCTTGCAACACTTCTCTGCTGTGAAATCCTCTCATAACCAAACATAGTTGACCTTATCCTCCTCTAGATCAAATGTCAGGTTTGGGGATCAATTTTAATTTTGTAGTTTTTCCTTCTTATGATTGCCGTTTTCTTATTCTAATTCAAGCAGACATTATTTCTCCATCTGAACTTCAGTGGGCCCAGCACTGGTTCTTGATACTTTTTCCTATGGAGCTTTAAGGAAATAATGAGGAAACTGTGTGTGTGTCTGCCAGTGTGTGCTTCATTTATCAAGTTGTAAAAACTTCCATATACACAATTTGTACTACATAAACAGTATAAACTATAGAATACTGGAATTAAAAATACCTTCATTATCAAAGTGAGCAAAGAGAAACATTCACATTTTAAAAACTTTACTTTTTACACTTAGAATAATAAAGTCAATTTTTATGTCTACTAGGTATTATTCAAGGAACCCTGATGCATAGTGGTTATGTGCTTGGCTATGAAACTCAAGGTCAACTGTTCGAAATCAGCTGCTCTGGGGACAAAGATGAGGTTTTCTGACTCCCATAGTAAAGCGTATGGTCTCAGAAACCCACACGGACAGCTCTACGCTTCCCTCGGGGGTCGTGATGAGTTGGCACCCACTTGACGGCAGTGAGTTTGGGATACGTACATGATTTGGTTCATTTTAACAGTTGGTGGGGGTAGAAGCCAAGTCAGGTTCACAATTTAACACTCAAATCAAGCAGTTTTTAAACTGAAAAAGGCATTCGTTTTCTTCATATCTGTCCCTGCATAGGACTAATTGCAATCCCTTAAAAATCTCACTGTAGGGTTTTCATTTAAGAAAACATCATAGAAAAAGACAAGAAACAGAAGAAAGTTCAGTAAGTCTTGTCAGCTTTTGACTTGAAGCCAACAGCTACATTACTGTCTCAGAAGAGTAAATGTAAAAGGTCCACTATCTGGTTTCCATTAATAATAATTTAAAAAGCCAAAGCTTTTCTTATTTTTAGTATTGTTGTGGCATAGAGAGTTAAGCGTTTGACTACTAGCTAACAGGTTGGTGATTTGAACCCTAATGATCTGCTTCCAAAGGGTTACAATGTGAAAACCTTATGAAGTAGTTCTATTGTAAGCAGATGGGGCTGTCATGAGTCCCCCGACTGGCTGCCAACCAGCGCATGTAGTAGTTAAATCCATGGGTCTTAAAGTCTGAGTCTGGGTCATTTACTTTTGTATGACTATAGGCAATTCTAGTAACAAGGTATTAAAACCATGCTTTCTTACAAGGGTATAATGAAAGTAAAATAAAATGTAAAATAATGAAATGAATGTTGGCATGAATAAGATAACAAAGTGGAAGAAATGATAGTCTTTGAATTCAATGGTTTTTTTGAATTAGTAAATATTTAGGGTTTTTTTTATTTCCCCCTTTGCATGTTGAACTGCATATAGCATGATAAAAAAGTCCAGTTTTTCAAACAAAGTTACTTATTTGCTATAAAGAAATAAACATAAGCTCATACAATTAAGAATTATAAAAGCCAGGATAAAAGGATGTGCAGAATCCAGTAGGAACACTAATAATGTAGTGGTCAGTTCTAAATCAAGCGAAGGAGTATTTCATGGAAATTGATTTAGGACTTGGGCAAAAATTATTGTTTGTCAGCAGATATTGGGTAGGTGAGATTTTCCATGGAGGAAAGAGCGTAATTAAAAATATTCATCATATTTGGTTTTTAATTGATGTTCAACTTGTCTTTACGTGCCTGTGAAGCAGGAAATAAATTTTAAGTTATAATCACTCTTTGCACAGATCCAGAGAAAGACTGTGATAGCCAAAGTTCTACAGACCTTGACAAACAATGGCTTTACCTGTGTTCTAGGTCTTTCCTTCATGATTGTGGGAGAAATCCTGTCATGGAAGGTCTGAAGTTAGAAACATTGAGAGATGTTCTTCTAATTATTTCACATTGGTGACAAAGTATATGGTATGAGAAAGATGTTATGTTATGATCTACAAGCGATTATATCCCATATATAGAAGGTAGAGGAATAAATGTTTAGAAACGTGGATTTGGATGGAGAAGAGTATAGGAAAGGTTTATGGTTATTGAATGGTAATTTCAGACGATATTAGAAAGATTATGTGGTATCAATGTGGAGGGTGAACTACAATGTTCAACAACTATTGACAGAAAGGATAATTAGTAGACAATTTCATATTACAGGTGACAGGTTATAAATTTAAAAATGAAAACTATAGCATTGTTAACATTTGAAATGAACTTGTATGCCACTAAAGATTCCAAGTTCATTCAGTTTTACTTGTCCTCTTTTTTTAGCCACTTAGATCAATATTTAGATCTTAGGGGTCAGGATTCTGGAGGGTTTTTTGTTTTTCATGAAGCCATTTTCATTTTATTATTTGTTTTACTCCTCCATTTTTTCATCCCCCATCCCTCTCCTCATCCTGTTCTACCTCCTTTCCCAGCCATCTCATAGTAATCAAAGTCTTGCCTATTGATATTTAAAACAGATTTCTTCTTTGTTTTTCCTTATAACAATGATAATATTAAATATTTATCTATGTAAGATTGACTGAATTTGCGCAGCATACTGTTCTCTAGTTTGATCCATGCCTTGCAATGTTTAAGAGAGTTATGGTTTTTATTGATGATGTATTATTATTAAATGTTTTTATCAATCTGAGAATTCACTGTTGACTTTTTGATGATAAATGTCATATTTTTAGTAGATCTCAGGTATTTATTTCGGCTTCTATAAATTGCATATTTGTCTTTTTACACATCCGTACTCATCCCAGCACTATTTGCAATAGCAAAAAGATGGAAACATCTAAGTGCTCATCAATCAAAGAATGGATGAAAAACTATGGGACAAACAGACAATGGTATACTGCATAACAGTAAAGAATGACGAGGAATCCAGAAATCATTGATAAACTAATAATATGTCTACGCCCTAAAATAGAGGCCTTAATTTATTCCTTATGTACTTATTGATAATGCTTATAGTTCTGGGGTTTACATTTTGGTCTCTCCTCAATCTCGAGTTTGTGTTTGTACATGGCATGAGATATGAATCTTGTTTCCTCCTTTTATAGATGGGAATCCAATTATGCCAGGACCATTGTTAAAAGATATTATGTCTATTCTATATAATATTTTGGGCTCTTTGCTGAAGATCAATTTTCTGTAATTGGATGAATTTATGTCTGGGTTCTCTACTCTCTTCCTGGCCTTGATGGTGTCACAGTTGCTCATGGGGCTGCTCACCTCGAAGTCAGTAGTTCAAATCCACCAGCAGCTCTATGGAAGAAAGAGTGGGTAGTTCTCCACTGTCGTGTAGAGTGGCTATGAGTTGACAATGATTTCATATTGCTTGGATCCACAATTAATGCTCAAGGAAACAGCTATCAAGAGATCAAATTGCATTGGATTACGTAAATCTGCTGCATAAGACCTTTTAGCACCTTGAAATCTTAAAAAGGGAGCATGTTATTTTGCATACTAAGGTACACCTGACAGAAGCCATAGTATTTTCAATCGCCTGAAATGTATTAGAAAGTTGGACACTGAATAAGAAAGAGCAAAGAAAAAAGGATGCAATTGAAATGGGTTGGTGAAAAATATTTAAAGTACCATGGATTGTTAAAAGAACAAACAGATCTGCTTTGGAAGAAGTTCTGCCAGAATGCTCTTTGGTGGCAAATGGTGGCAAGACTCAGTTTCACATACTTTGGACATGTTGTCCGGAGCAATCAGTCCCTGGAGAAGGATGTCATGCTGGGTAAAATGGAGGAGCAGCGAAAAAGAGAAAAGCCTTTGATGAAATGGATTGACATAGTGGCTACCACAAAGGACTCAAACATTTGAGGATGCGCAGGACAGGCTAGATATTTTGTTGTATTGTCCATTGGGTCAGTGTGAGTCAGAACTGATTCTAGGCTACCTAACAACAACAATATATATACGTTGTATATATACTTTCATAGAATTCAAGTTTCTTCTATACCTGAAATAGCAGCTAAGGTAGACTAAGCTTTAAAACATATCCAGAAAGTACAGTGTATACATACACATGCACACAAATAGTCACACAATTCAAGTCAAACATAAATTGATTATTGAGGTAGTAGAGTTTAAAATGATTATCTAGCATTTTAGCTATTTTCTATTTTTATATATTGTGTGTTTCTTCCAATTCACAGCAACCTTATCTATAGCAAAACACAACACTGTCTAGTCCTACAAAACCCTCACAAGCATTACATGTTTGAGTCAACTGTGCAATCACTCTTGATTGGAGTCTTCTTTTGCGTTGACCCTCCACCTTAGCAACGATCTCCTCTGGGGAATGGTATGTCTTGGGTCCCGAATAAATGAAATAAAATCTCACCATCTTCACTTTTAAGGAGCATTCTGGCTGTTCTTACATCAAGATATATTTGATCATTTTTCTAAATATCATACCTAGTATATTCAATATTCTTCAATCAACACCATAATTCAACACACTCTGTTCTTCTAGCTTATTCGTTGTCCAGCTTTCATATAGAAGAGGTGACTGAAGACTGTGGGCTAGGTCCGGAGCACCTGAATCCTTAAAGTGACACCTTTGTTTTTGAAAGAGGTCTTATGCAGATTTACCCAATGCAGTAAGCCATCTGATTCTTTTACTGCTATTTTAGTGGACTGCAAGGGTTCAAGTGAAATGAAATCCTTGATGACGCTGATCTTTCATTCTCTTGTCCTGGTGCTGTTTTTTGGCCCATTTGTGAGGATATTTGTTTTCATTTTACTTAGATGGAATCCATTCTGAAAACTATATCCTGGTTTTCCTCTCTTTCAGCATGGTTATGTCGTCTGCATATCATAGCTTCCTGGTGAGGTGTCCTCTAATCCTAGCATTGTGCTCTTCATAAACTTCCCTTTGGGGGATGATTTCCTCAGCTTACATATTGAATAAGTATGGTGAATGGATAGAAACCTGGTTCACATTTTTCCTGATTCTGAACCACACCATTCCTTTGTTCCGTCCATAGGACTGGCTAGAGGTCAATTTGCATGTTCGGCATGAACACAATTCAGTGTTCTGGAGTTCCCATTCTTTGCAATACGATTCATAATTTATCATGAGTTTAATGTCTTAGCATAGTCAATAGAAGTCAAGTATACCTCTTTGATATTCTCTTTTTTGTAGCCGAGATTCATCTGACATCAGCAACGATGTCCCTTATTCCAAGAGCCTTTCTAAATCCAGTGTGAATCCTAGCAGCTCCCTCTTGATATACTTCTGCAAGCATTTTGGAGTTTTCTTCAAAACAATTTGTATGTGTGTGTAATGTTGACTATGTTGTTTGATAATTTATGCACTCCACTTTCTCCGCAGGAGGCTACAAATATGAATCTCCTTCAGTTGAACAGACATATAATTTTCTTCCAAATTTATTGTCATAGATGAGAGCGTGCTTTCAGCATTTTATCTGTTGAAACCTTTCAGTTGGTATTCCTTCAAGTCTTGGTTTTCTCTCCCATCTTTTCTATCGATGGCCTGAGGGTAGGTTAGACTTCTTTCTTCAATTGCACCAGTGCTTTATCGCTTGCTACCTCCTGAAGTAGCTGAACTTCAATTATTTTTGATCATGACTCATAGTGTACTTTCCATATTTTTCCTCTGCTTCCTGTGTCATTCTATACTTTCTCGTACCTACAAATTGAAGCTCCTGCCGTCCAGTTAATTCTGACTCAAAGTGACCCAGCGGAGCTCTGGCTACACAGTGGATTATATGTTGGGTTGCTAAGCTTCTGGTTTGAACCCCACTGCCTTTCTGCTTGAGAAAAATAGGCCCTGTGCTCTTGGAAAGATTTACAGCTTTGGAAACCTAAAGGGGCAGTTCTAGCCCATCTGATAGATTTGAGATGACGATTGCGTCCACAGAGTCCTTCCATATTCAAAATCGAGACGTGGATATTTTTCTCCAGTTCTTTCAGTTTGGAAAGTATCAAGTGTGATCTTCTCTTTTGGTTTTCCAGCTACAGGACTTTGTACATTTCATTACATGACTTGACTTTGTCTCCTTGAGCTGTTTAATGCTTTAAATTCATTTTTTCCTCATTTGCTTAGGATTATTTAGTACTGTATCATAGAGTTTCCCAAACTGTCGATCTCAGTGGAAGCACACTTTCACATCTCTTTTCCATGGAGTGGTTGGGGCGGTGGCTCGAACTACGGGTCTTTTCATTAGAAGCCGGGAACTTTAACCACTGAGCAACCAAGACATTTACAGTGTCTTTCCTGAGATTTCTTCCTTTCCTTTCTGTCTTTTCAAGGACCTTTTACTTTCTCCACCGATGATCCTTGATACCATACCATGGTACAACTGTCTTGTGGCCATTAGTGTGAAATGTATCAAATCAATTCTTAAGATGTTTTCTAAATTGAGAAGGCATTAACATAAGATTTTATTTTGGCTCTCATGGATTTGTTTTAATTTTATCAGCTTCAACTTTAACTTGTATGTGAGCAATTAAAGGCATGTTCCTAAGATCATGCTTAATAAAGTAATAATATTGGATACATCCAATATATTCTTACCTGGTATGCATAATTGAACTAAAGTTTATATTTTCTCATGTTTAGGTGTCTGTGAACTAGCAAGTTAATTTAAGTAATAATAATTATTTTTTTGCACAAAATCACGTAAAGTCTTTATTGGCCAAAGTTTTACAAACTTTGATAAACAATTATCCCATATACCCCCTAGATGTTTTACACATTTTCTTGTTGGAAGAATCTAGCCATGCCTGGAATGAGTTTAAAAACATTCAGAGATCTTGTTCTCTTTTTTTCAAATTTTGGGCCTGTTTATCCACTGACATTAGTCCTTCTACATCTGTTCATGCATTTAAATGAAAGTTAAAGACCTTCCTCTTTGATCAAGTTGTAGTGTTTTCATAATTTATATGCACTATACTATCTGAGAAGAGTTTGTTCAGAGCAATTTTCTCTGTTGTATCTGTCACTGGTGTTTTTATGCCTTTTATTCCCCAGCCTTTACGATGTGATGTGAATAAAAACAGCTTTCTAAATAAAGATGGATTGTTTGGTAACAGTTTCTTAAAAAAAAAAAAGACAAAACCCCAAACAATGTTCATATAAAATGTAAATATAGTATATATGCTGATTTGAATATTAGAAAAATATTTATCTTCATTTAATGGTCTGTGCACAGTTATGTTTTTATATAGATGTTAAAGTTGAACTGTAGCTATTAATTAGAGAAAAAGTGAATAATATCTTATCCAGATAGCTGAAAACATCTGTGGGCAACATAGTCTAAATACAGCCTATTGATTTCCATGAACTTTCAGTCTGTTGTTGCTGGTGTCCTTGAGTTGGTTGTGACTTAAAGGGACCTTAGAGACAACAGCACGACGTGCTGCCTAATCCCGAGCTGTCCTCAAAAGTGCTGCCATGTTTGATCCGATTGTTAGTCATTCTGCCAATTAATCTTTTCAATGCTCTTCATCTTTTCTACTCATCTTTTCCTTTATCAGGCATGGTTTTCTCTAGGGACCGGTTTTCCTGATAACATGTCCAAAGTATGTAAGATGAAGTCTTGCCATTCTCCTTTGTAAGGAGAATTCTGATTGTACTTTTTCCAAGACAGACTTATTAGCTTGTCTGGCTGTCCACAGCACATTTAACAGTGCTGAAAATTAATCCAACTGTATTTTTAAATTGAGTACCAAATAAAGTTTATATATATATATATATATATAAGTTTATATTTTTATCCAATCATCTAAATTGATATATTAGAGTATATATTCAAGTCTTACATATGGTTAAAATGTATTGGGTATTCAAATTATCTTTTCTTCAAGCAATTCCTAAATTACGTTTTGAGTTCCAAACACTGTCTTGAACTTTGGGCAGAAATGTTTAACTGTTTGCATGACATCCTGATCTGGTCACCTATTTCACATCTCAAATAACTTTACTTGTCTTAAACAAACTTTGAAAGTCAACCCTTTCTCACAAAACTGCTTCTCTCTTAATTGTTGTATTTCAGTCATTCAGGAAAATTCCACCAGATAATGGACATACAAATCTAAGTTAATCTTGATTTTTCTCTCTTCATTCTATTTACTTGCATCCTGTTAGCCTCTCATAGAATTGAAAATAAAACATATCTCAAGTATTACCATTATTTATTACTTAATTGCCCTCACTTCTATTCTCAAAAGGAACTAGTCAGCAGTCTGCCATCTCAGGAGGTAGCATATGAGCAAGAGCCAATGTTGTTGAAGGAAAAAGTTCAAGCTGAACTAAAAGCATTAGCCAAAAATGAAGCTCCAGGAATTGACAGAATACCCACTGAAATGTTTCAGAAAGCTTAAAAAGCACTGGAAGCAAGCACTCCTCTATGCCAGCAAATTTGAAAGACAGCTTACTTGGCCAATTGACTGGAAGAAATTTCTATTTTGCACATTCCGAAGAAAGGTATCTCAACAGAATGACCAAAATATAGAATGATATCATTCATATCATACTCAAGTAAAATTTTACTTAAGGCTATCCAACAATGTTTACTGCAGCACATCTACAGGGAATTGCCAGTTCAGACCAGATTCAGAAGACAGCGTGGAGCAAGGGATGTATATCATTGCTAATGTCAGATGGTTCTTGGCTCAAAGCAGACATTTCTAGAATGATGCTTACTTGTGTTTCATTGATTATGCAAAGACATTCGACTCTGTGGACCATAATAAACTATGGATGACCTTGAGAAGGATGGGAATTCCAGAACACCTCATTGCACTCGTTCTGAACTTTTACACAGACCAAGAGGCAGTTGTGCAAACATAGCAAGGGAATATGGATGGTTTAAAATCAGAAAGGTGTCTTTCAGCATTGTATCTCCTCACCATAGTTGTTCAATCTATATGCTGAGCTTATCATCAGAGAGGCCGAATTACATGAAGAAGAGTATGGCATCAGGATTGGAGGACGGCTTATTACCAATCTGCAATATGTAGATGACATAAACTTGCTTGCTGAAAGTCAGGAGGAATTGAAGCACTTGCTAATGAAGATCAAGAAATGTAGCCTTCTGTCTGGATGACAACTCAATATAAAGGAAGATTGGAATCCTCACAAGTAGACTGATAGAGCACATGATATTATATGGAGAAGTTGAAGTCTTGGATCCACCATCAATGCTCCTGAAGCAGCAGTCAAGAGATCCAAAGACGTATTGCATTAGGTACATCTGTTGCACAGACCTCTTTAGAGTATGGCAGGTTTCTTTGAGGACTAAGGTGTGCCTGAACCAAGCCATGGTAGTCTCCATGGCATCATATGCCTGTGTAAGTTGGACATCGAATAAGGAATGCTGTACATGAATGAACACATTTGAATTGTAGTGCTAGAGAAGAATATTGAACGTACAAGGAAAAAATCAATCTATCTTGGAGGAAGTAAGGCCAGAGTGCTTCTTAGAGGCAAGATGGAAAGACTTCGCTTTACATCCTTTGGACATATTGTGAGGAGAGACCAGTCCCTGGAGAAGGACATCAGGCTTGGTTAAGTGGAGGGGTGGGGAAAAAGAGGAAGGCCCTCATCTAGTTGGGTTGACACAGTGATTGCTTCAAGGCACAAAGGAACCATTGTGAATATGGTGTGGGGTCTTGCTGTGTTCTGTTCTGTGCTGCATAGGGTCACTACGGGTCAGAGCTGACTCGATGGCCCCTAACAACATTATTCCAAGGCTCCTTTCATGTCACACTTCTGTTGTTGTTAGGTAACATCTAGTCAGTTCTGAGTGACATGCAGTGGAATACTGCGCAGCCCTGCCTTATCCTCACCATGCTGTTTCTTATGCTTGGCCCCTTTTTGCAGCCAGTGTGCCAATTCATCTCCTAAAGGGCCTTCACTTTACCAAGTGCCGTTCTTCTCCAGGTTCTGGTTTCCCCTGACAACATGACCGAAGCGTGTGCTATGAAGCCTCTTGCCCCTAAGGAACATTGCCACTCTACTTCTAAGACAGATCTGCTTGTTGTTTTGACAGTCCTTATCATATTTTCAATATTGTTCACCAACAATGTAGCTCAAATGAATCCATTTTTCTTCAGACCTAATTCAATGTCCAACTTTCACATGCATAGGAGGCTATTGAAAATACCATGGCTTAGGTCAGGCATACCTTAACCTTCAAAATTAAATCATGTATTACAACTCTTTAAAGAGTCTTGTGCAGCATATTTACACAGCACAATGTGTCATTGGATCTATGACTGCTGTTTCCATGAGCATTGATTGTGCCTCCAAGCAAGATGAAATTCTTGAAACTTCAATCACATCCTATTTGGGGCAATAATCTCCTAATGGTATATTTGCATCCGCGATTTCTTCCATTTGACAGCACTATAGATCTATATTTAAATTTGTGAATATATGCTTAGATTTCTCTAATGGCTTTTTTGTACATTTGGTTTAAATTCCGAACTATCTACTTTAACCTACAATGTCTTACATGATCTGACCATTGGCTTCTTTAAAAGCCCACCTTCTTGACTTCACTCATTATGGTCCATACAAAATTATCTTGATGAGCTAATTTTTATTATATTGATTTTTCAATTAGTTTGAAATTCTTTCTTACAGTAGATAAAACATCATGGCACTGGTACAATGACAGTTACAAAGATAAATAAAATAAAGTATAAAGAAGAAAAAAACCCTTACTGCCATTGAGTGATGTCTCTCATGGTGACTGTGTAGCACAGAGGAGAGCTGCACTTATTTCTCCCACAAAGCTGCTGTGGGAGAATTTTGAACTCTGACTTCGAGAGGTGAGCAGCCCAGGAGTAACTGCTAAACCACCAGGCTTCCGGAAGCAAGTAGAGCAGCCAGAAATAAATTCATCCACCTACAAAAATCTGATCTTTAACAAAGAGCCAAAAAATATTACATGGGACAGACATAGCTCCCTTTAACAATGGCCTGCCCAAATTGGATTTCCAACTATAAAAGAATGAAATAAGATTCATACCTCATGCCACTTTGATTTCTTGTAATTTTCTTTGTACAGTATTTTATTTTTCTGGGTAGGTTTTCCCTGAATACTTAATTTTTTTGCTTCAATTGTATTATTTTCTTTCTTGATTTTTCATTGTTTTGTTAGTATACAGAAATCCAATTGGTTTTTGTATGCTATTCTTTTATCCTGACACATTGCCAAATAGTTTGATTACTTCCAAGGGTTTTTACTGTTGAGTCTTTGGGATTTTCTATGTATGAACTCATATCATCTGTGCATAGCAAGAGTGTCACATCTTCTTTGCCATCTTGGATATCTTGGATTGTTTATTTTTATTTGATGTGCATATATTATACACCTTTTATAATGCCATTACTTGGATTATAATTTTCTTTATTATTCACATACTTATTATGCTAATTAGAGTTTTTAAATTTTGGACAAGGGGTTGCAAATGTTTGTGAAAAATTCCAATATCTTTTCATTCTAGTTTTCCATGACCTTTTTGAAGCCCCTTCATAACATCAGGAGAGACCAGCAGTCTCCAAACTTTGAAACTTTATGTGCATGGCCAGAGATTTCAAAGATGTCATGGCTCTCTCCTGCAGCCCTGAAACAAAAACCTGCTCAAACTTAAAACTTTATATACACATGGGTTTATTTTTTCAATTTTCATATATCCAATCATGTTATATCATAACCGAGAATATCCCTTATAAACCAACATATTAAAAGGTCTTATATAAAGATACACAACACTTAAGAACTGTGTAGTTTGTAGTTAACCATTAGCTTTGATTTCTTGCGTGTGTGGATATATATTGACATTTTTATTTGTTAGGACTAACTGATCACAAAGAGAATTTCCTAGATGCCTGCTTAGCTAATCTTCCTGTATATTGCTATTTAAATACACATACTTTTTATAAATAAGTTGGTAATGAAACAATTTTGTTTTGAGGAACTTTGAAAAGTTATTCATTTATTTTTACTACAGGATTTGACAACATGCTTCTTAAGAAAAGAAAAAAAACTATGTCAGATATATTGCTTTGATTTTATTGTTTAATTTTGGGGGAACTTAAATCTTTACAAGACTGAGTCATCCTTGCTAGAAGATAGCTATATCTATTTATTTAAAAATCAATTTTTATATCCCTTAGCAAAATTTTACAGTTTCTCCCCACCTTATATAAAGCTCTGAACATGTCTTCTTAAATTTATAACCCAAAACTTTATTTATGTATGTGTTTCTCTTTTTATGAGCATTCTCTTATTTATATATTTACTTCTGTTAAGATTTTTTTATAGAGAAACTTTTTAGAGATTTATAGTATTTTTTTACCACTCTTCATTTAAAATTTTTTCAGTTGATAATGAAGTTTTCATGTATAAAACATATTCTCTGAAAATAGTTATTATTTCTCCTATACGATATTGGTATCTTTTATCTTATACTATAATTGCTCTGTTCCACAATTTTAAATTAAAATTTGAATTAATATTTAATGGAGGAAATAGTAGCAAACTTGTTTCTTTGCCAACTTCTAGTTTTTTATGGTTAAAAATATCTGCCAAATTGTTAATTATTAAAAACATTTAGTTAATTAATTTTACTAAAGTAATTTTCAAAATTTGTTAACAGGAACATGATTTATTTTTCTTATTGGACATAAAAAGTAATAAGAATATTACAACTATTCTTGCTAATAGTAAAAGCAATGAATTACTGAGCACTTAATATGAATCAAACATTGGCTAGGTAGTTTTTATATATTATTACTTTGATCTTTAAAATGAACTTGTGATGTAGATATTATCTTTAAATACTTATAGGTGAAAAAAATTAAAAAAGAATTTAATTAGTTTGCCCAAATTAATTAAATATTATATGAGGGGATACCCTAAAAATAAAAAAACAATGGAATTTCACAGGGCAGAGTGGAGGTTTCATAGTACACAATTTTCCTGCTAGGCAAGCATCGAACAACTTGCTCTGAGTTAGTGCAACCAGTTGCGTCACCTGGGAATTTTCTCTCTGGTCACAGTACATGTTTTCATAAAAGCAGTTAACTAGAACCTCGGTTTTTTGGGATGACTGAGAAGAGAATGCACCTGTGAAATTTGTTTCCTCTTCAGGAAAAATGCCGCAAAATCACTTGAGGTGTTGAACACAGCTTACAAGGACAGCGTTATCGGAAAAACTCAAGGGTACGAGTGGTTTTCTCATTTCAAAAAAGGTGAATTGTTTATTGATGACAAATCTTGTTCTGGATTAACTTCGTGAACAGACGAAAATATCAACAGATTTTGTGCAGTTGTGCTGGAAGACCAACAAGAGATCCGTGAGGAGATGGGGAAGTTACCTGGACTACCTTGGTGCTAGTTCAGGGAATTTAACAGAAGACTTGGGAATGAAAAGGGTCGCTGTGAAATTTGTGCCTCAGCTTCTGACTGACCAGCAAAAAGAGTGTTGAGTGGAAATGTCTTGCTTTCAAAAAAGCTCCGAAGCGACCCAGACTTTTTCCCCAAGGTCATTACTGGTGATGAGACATGGTGCTATTCTTACAACCCCAAAGGCAAACATCAATCAAGCCAGTGGAAGACACCATTGTTACCTCACCCACCAAAAGCTTGTCAAGGGAAATCAAAGATCAAGATCATTTTCATTTGTTTTTGTTTGTTTGATGTGAGGGGGATAGGGCATCTGGAGTTCATTCTACCAGATCAGACTGTTAATGAAGCTTTCTATTTAGAGCTTCTGAAAAGATTGCATAGCAGTGTGCAACAAAAAAAGGCTTGATTTGTGGCAGATGGGGCCCTGGTTTTGCCACCATGACAATGCACCTGCTCACTCAGCCGTGTCAGTGTGCCAGGGTTGGGGAAGAAAACAGCATGCTTCTCTTGCCCCACTTGGGTGCCTTACTCACCTTACCTCTCTCTGTGTGACTTTTTGCTTCCATGAATGCAGAGAGCCATGAAAGGACAGCATTGATGACATACAAACGGGGAGGAAAAAATGAGGGAGGTGCTGTCAGCCTTCCAAACAGATGTTTGAAAAATGTTTCAAGAATGGAATAGCAGATTTGACAAAAAACATTAAGTGAAATGGAAAGTACATTGAACATGATGAGGTTGTTTTATGAAAAAAATTTTTTTAATGCATAGCTTTGAAAAATAAAAATTCCATTTTTGGGGGTACTCCCCTCATATGCTGGCACTGTGATTCAACTTTTGTTTGGTATAGATGATGAGTTCACAAGTGCACCTAGATTTCTGTTGAATTTTTGCACGCTGTGCATTTTAGGAATCATTTCCTGTATTCGATTTTTTCTCAAGTACAATTTGGCAATATATGCTACTCTAAGAAATAATCCATACCAAATTTATTAGTCAGTAATTTGTAAAATAGTTTTGTGCATGAGTGAAATGGACTTAATTTTTCCATCATCCTAAATAGCAGGTTAGCTATTTGTTTAGTTATAAGAAATTAATTTTCTTCTGTTATGTTTTACCATCCATTTGCTACTAATTACCCCATATCAAAGTCAAACCCACTGGCATTGAATCAATTCATAGGTGGGTTATACAGAGTTCTCTAGTGAAACAAACCCAGGGCATTAATAATTTTATATATATTTATATAGATAGATAACATAAGAAATAAACAGTTAATTAATCTATAAAGCAGTACAAATGGCTCAGTGCAACTCAGTTCTGTGAGACAGATAACACACTGGCAGTCTTTCAAGTCTTAAGGGCCGCAGGTTAGTGCTCTGTTTGTTCTCTTTCTTAAAGAGTTCTTTACTTAGTCTATGTCCCTTCCTCCTTGATAGGAAGTTGGTAATTCATTTTTTTCCCTTTTCCTTAACGAATTAAGTTGGTACTTGGATCTGATTAATATTGGTTTGGGTAGTATTGACATTTTCACAATATTTAGACTTGTTATCCATGAACATGGGATATTCTTCCATTTGTGTAGGTCTCTTTGGTTTCTTGTTGTACTGTTATATAGTTATTTTTGTATGTCTTTTGTTTCTTTGGTTAGATTTATTCCTAAGTCCTAACTTAAAATTGATAATCAGTATAATAAGGGGCCCTTTGAATGGGACAAGGGAACTGTTAAAGTAATGGGAAAATGTGTTTTAAGAGTAGTAGTAAGTATTAGTAGGTATTGTGAAAATACCTATTTCATGAAGAAAAGAAGAGAGAGAGCAGAAGAGATAGTGGAAGGAGCAGGAAAAAGTGTTACCAAATAACCACACCAGAAGAACAAGATTTATGTATGTACATGTTAAAAAGAAGAATTTAGAAGGAAAGGTAAAAAGAAAGAGAGAGGGAAAGAAGAAGAGAAAATAAAAAAGAAAGAGGAATAAAGCGTTGAAGGTAAACATTTAGAGAGTCAGGGAATAAAAAAAGAGAGACATGGCTTATGTGTGGACGTGGAGTTCTGTTGTCCTGGCAGTAATCAACATTGCTGGCTCTATGCCTTTAAGGGTGTCCATGTATAGGAAGTGGAACAGGAAATGAAATAATAAGCAAGCCATTGAAAAAAAAACCCAAAACCTAGTTTGAGTGGTTGTGCCTAAATCTGTGGCGGTGTTGGCATGTGTAGCTGTGTCCACTTCAGAAGTGCCTCTCTGAAGGAGCACAGGGACACAAGGGAAGAAGACACAGGAAGACAAATTTCAACAAAGGAAAAGAAACACCCAGTTTGGTAGGGACTCCTGAGCCTTTGGTGGTGTTGGCCTGTTCATTCAACTGCCACTTGGGAGGGAAGTGGGTCCCCTGAGGAAGAAGAAAAGAAAGGGAACGCATTGCTGGAAGAGTTGCCCTCACACAGAGGGTTGCGTTCTGGACAGTGAGACTGTCTGCACCAAACTGCCCAGGTTGTTTGCTGTCCAGGCAGGGACGCCAGAGGCTGGAGAGCTCAGAGGGGAAAGGATAGTTTGTGCGGAGGCGGTGGAGCGCACAAAAGTTGCTAAGGCCCCTGGTCAATGGTGAAGGGTAGTCAATAACATTCAGCAAGCATTGCTGAATTCCAATCTTAAGAAACTTTTGTAAAATGTAACCCTTTGATAAACTCACGAGCTCCATTTAAACCTTATTCCTCTGTTTAGTTTGAATCCCTGGTTATGACTCTGACAAGCACTGAGAGGAGAGGCTTGAAGCCCCCAGGCCCTCCAGTATCCTTTATGTTTTATGGATTGTATGGTCCAGTGTATGCTATTAACTAAAGATTGGAGCTATGAACCCACTCATGGTGCCACTGGAGAAGGTCTTTCCATTGACTCCCATAAAGGTGATAGTCAAGAAAACCTTTTGGAGAAGTTGTCCATCATCACACGTGGTGTTGCCATGAATTAGAAGCGACATGATGCTAAGTGGTTTAGTTTGTTTGTCTAGTTATATTCTCTACTTCCTAAGCATATTTTTATTAGAGCTTAGAATTGGGTTTACTTCAAATCTTTACCTTTCCGGTACATAATCCTTGCCATGGGGGAAATGCTGCTTTGCCATCCCTTTGTATTCAGTTCCTGGAAGCTAAGTCCTTTCTCTGCCTAGAGACATTATACTTCAAATAGCTTTCAATTGTGCTTTATGGGCAAAATATCTCAAGTTGATTCCTGACATCCCCTTTCGTTGTGTTCAACCATGTACACTTTTTGCTTAATATCCCATCTACTAAGATTCTTTCTCTTCCTCTTTTTGCCAACAGAATTTGTTCTCACTCTGCTTGAACAACCTGATTATTTCCCTGCAGATACTATCTCACTTTACTAGAAAAATATCTTACTTCTTAGTCTTCAAGAAGGACAATTACCCTCACCCCATCTCTGCAAAAAAGAAAAAAGAAAGAAGGAAAACTCTGGGTTCCAGCATATTTTTTCATCTTAACCATTTTTTTTTTTACTGTCATACATAGGGGGCCCCAAAAGACATTACAATACAGCAAAGTTATCGACAAATGAACAATTCTTAGTTGAAATTCAAAGCAACACTGGTTTTACTTTTAACATACTAAACAGCAATAAAAACAAACTGAATCAATTTTGATTCATCACTCTCCGCTAAATGTAACCTGTAAGAGCAACTATAAGATCTTTTGATGGAGAAACACACACACACACACACACACACACACACACACACACACACACACTGAGGCCCTGTCAATTTTGACTCATTGACCCTATCTGTCAGAGTAGAATGGCCCTCAAGGATTTCTGAGTCTCTAAATGTTTTGAGAGCAGAAAGCCTCATCTTGCTCCCATGGAATTACTGTTGGGCTCTAAGTGCTGATCTTGCAGTTAGCAGATCAAGCTTAACCCATTAAGTCACCAGGGCTCCTGGAGTCAATTGATTTGACGCCACCAGGAAGTGGTTTCCTTAAACTCTACAATTCCCATAAAATATTTAAGAAATTGTTTGGAACACAATCAGGGTAATATATTATTCAATTCATTAATTTAATATAATTTGTTGTTACAATTGTTATATTCATAAACTACACTGTAAGGTCTTGATAGCACTGAAGTTTAGTTCAATTTTGTTTCTCAAGTTATTAGTGGACCCCCAATAAATATTTATTGCATCAAAGAAAGAGCATAAAATTCTATTCTCCACTCTTGTAAACACAGAAATGAACTCTCAAGGTATAACTGGACATTTTTGTTTTGCTTTGTTTTTCTTTTCTTTTTTTTAAATCGTTTTATTAGGGGCTCATACAACTCTTATCACAATCCATACATACATCAATTGTGGAAAGCACATTTGTATATTCATTGCTCTAACTGGACATTTTGAGAGTAGATATTGTCCGGTGACTTTTTTATGATTTTGCTGCCACTGGTATGCGTTATTCTTCTTTCGATTTTTTTTTTCATGTGCATTTCTTCTTCCCATCTGTGTGTGACCTGGAAGAGTTTTTAGTCATGATTCAGTCAAGTAATTATGATTTCCTGCTGCCCACATACAAGCAACAGATTGACCCAAACAACTCCAATTCACTGCCGTGGAGTCCGCTCTCGACTCACAGAGACCCGATCGGAAGGGACAGAACCCTCAGGTGGAGCTGTCCCTGTGGCTTTTCCAGGCTGTCAATGGTGATGGCAGAAGGACTCATGTTTCTCCTGCAGAGCAGGGGAGGCCTCCAACTTCTGCTGCTCAGGGAAGCAACTCAGCGGGTCGCCTACGAAGCTGCTAGGCCTCCTAGAGATGCACCTAAGTGTAGCAATCAACAGAACAGTGCAAATAGACAAGTTAGCTGTTTCCAGCTTCCTGGAGTCCTAAGATAGAGTCACTTTTTTGAACATCAATTTATTGTTGCTGTTGTAAAAATATAGATAGCACAATGTTTCCTAATTCAGCCTTATATGGTGCACATTTTAACGATGGCAACTGCTTTATTCAGGTTGTACAACCATCGCCCATAATGCTCACCAAACTTGTAAGTTTCATAATCGAGAAATAATTACTTTATAAAAAATGACTCTTCTCCCTCTCTCTTGCCATTCATAAACTTTTCCTCTTTATAAAAGTCTCTTCTTGTTATTTAAGTGAGACCACACATTATTTATCCTTCTGTAATTGGTTTATTTCATTCTGTACGGTGTTTTCAAGGTCCATTCATACAAGGTTTTCCATGTGTCAGGACTTCATTTCTCTTTATAGCTCCGTATACCTCATTCTTAAGCTGCCTCATGCTTGTAAGTACATCTTTCCCACAATGTTATGTTTACCTAAGTAAGCTTGTGTTGATTTCTATTACTTGAAATTGCTTTCAATTTATATATGTAGAGATACAGTCAGTCTTAATATAACACCGGGGATCATTTTTTCATTTATCATCAATTTAACTGGAAAAAAAACCAACAAATGAACTATAGAAGATTACAAACAGCAACAGAGAGTTAGTATAAAGAATGTGAATGATTGTTCAGTGTCATCCAAGTCAGTTGTTCACAGTTTATTTAATTTTCTCCTTGAAACATGGTCCCAAACACGAGTTATGCTCATACTCAACTGTAAAAAATGACATTGTTTCTCTATGGCTTAATGCTATTTTAATTGAACGGAGAATGATACTATTACCTCCCTCCTAGGCTTGTGGGGGATTACATGGGATCAGATAAAACACATAAATCTGAAGAAGATGTCAACAGTACTTAACCTCTACTAAGGGCTTAGTATGAATTGTTCCTTTTAGTTATGTTCTTGATAGATGTCATTGAATAGGCTCTGACCGGTAGCAACCTTGTAACAGAATGAAATGTTTCCTAGTCTTGGGTCATTTTCATAATTCTTAGTATCTTATTATAAGGGGAGGTGACTTTTCTGGCCTTAGTCCATACACTACCTCTTTGCTTCCTCAAACATTTACTTTTAATTAACTCTTCCTTTCTTGCTTTTGCAATGACCTGCCTATTGCCTTCATTAAGTCTAGTTTCACTGGTTAGATACCATGCATTTAAGCATGATGTGATTCTAAGGCTGCTTTTATTATCCGTTTATTCCATTGCCGGGATTAGAAAAAAAGGTAAAATAGGAAGTAAGCTGACGTGTCCAAGACTGGACATCTCAGTCAGAGTTTGTCAAAATGCAGGGTTTATCTGAATTAGCTTCAGGCATTTTTAAAAAGCACAGATGTTTCAGATGTGGGAAGTCTGAAATGGGATCTGACTGTCCAGAGATGTCATTGTGAGCTGGGAGAACACCTTGGAGAAAACCACTGATACTACGCATCAGAAGTTTGAAATGAACACTTAAATGTGCACTTGTCAAGAGACCTATATCATATATATGGCATCTTTTCTTCCTAGTTCCTAGAGAGAAGATACAGGAAACAACAGGGCTACCAAATAATCAAAACGATCAATTAACCTACATTCACTGTCCATGAAAATGTGATGTAGTATCTTATTTTACAGACACGATGAACTCTACACCATTATTTTGGGCACAGTCATTGTTAGGTGCTGTCGAGGAGGTTGCGGTTCATAGAGAGAGACTTTATGCAGAACAGAAGGACACACCGCTCCGTTCTGAAAAAGCCTCACAATTGCTCCTCTGCCTAAGCCTAGTGTGGCAGACACTCTGTCGACCCATTTGGCGTGTCTGCTCTTTTGCTGCCCCTCCACCTCCCTACGCACGAAGTCTTACTCCGGAGATTGTTATCTCCTGAAAACATGCCCAAAGTTCATAAGAATAAACAAACAAACACTTCACCAAGTACATCGTGATACAATGCTTTCATACCTCTTATGCATGTTATTCTATGCTTATTTAAACAATAGTTTCAGATTTATTTTGTATCAAATATCACTTTCATGTTAATGTAGAAAAGAAATGTGCATTTATTGTTATAATTATTCATAAAGCTTTTCAGGTTTGACATCGCACCTTCAAGTTTCAATTCTTAAAATTAAGGTTCAGATATTTTTTAATCACAATATCATCATCTCTGTCATCAAGAGAATTGGACTATCATCACCATGGTTAGAGCTTTAGCTCTGTTGGTGTCCTATTTCTTATATGAGGAATCCACTATTTTCTGGAGGATTTTATTTCTGAACATTGACATCCATCCTGAAATATTAAAAAAAATTACTATAAAACATGAACTGGATTTCTGACAACAACTAGGCCTCATATGCTTCCCTCAAATAATAGCTATTAAGACGTCTGTTGTCTAGAACATGAGAGGATTGCAGCAGTCTCTCTATGTAGTTTTGAAAAGAACAAAGTTCCAATATAAACAAGCAGTGAAAGTGAAGTCATGGTTGCTATCTAGCTGACAGAGATTTTAAGATGCTATAAAATTTCAAAGCACTCAATTTCTGAGTTCTTAAAATATGAAATAGAAAGTAGATGTCTTCCTACTGATTAAATAATAGTTTCCCTGATGCTAAGACATCAGTAAATCATTGAAACCACCACCACCCTTTTGTTCTCGTCAGTGCAGTTGTCTGAAACCAACAGTAAACCACTCACAGTTCTTGAGTTAGTGCCGACTCATATTGACCGTACAGGACAAGGTAGAACTGCCCTCCTGGGTTTCTAAGACTCTAACTCTTTACAGAAGTAGAAGGCCCCATCTCTCTACCTCTGTCATCCACCAAGAGCTGGTTATTCTTTTCAATTCTTCAGAATTTTAAACACTATGTCCTCCATAAATGTTGATGACTTAATACTCATGTAATATATACCTTTTGTCTTTCTTGACTTCCCCTTAACCAAGTATCCTGCAATAATTTCTCTTCCCTTAAAGAGTTATGCACACATGCGCACAAAGTGCTACAGTCTCTGAAACTCCTAGGAGCAGACCTGTCCTTGTTAGATGCCATCTACTCAGCTCCAACCCAGAATGACCCTGTTCATAGCAGAATGAAGCACTGCACGGTCCTGCACCATCCTCACAACCGTTCCTGTGCCTGAGCACATGGATGTAGCCACATCAGAATGAGTTGTCTATACATCATAATGAGGCCTTTCTCTTTTTGCCTCCCCTCCACTTTACCAAGCATGATGTCCTTCTCCAGGGACTGGTCTTTCCTAGCAATATGCCCCAAGTACGTAAGATAAAATCCTACCATCCTTGCCTCCAAGGAGCACTCTGGCCTTACTTCTTCCAATACAGATTAGATTATCCTTTTATTATTCCAGGGTATTTTCAATATTCTTTTCCAGAACCGCAATTCAAATGCATCTATTCTCCTATGGTTTTCCTTATTCAATGTCCAATTTTCACATATATATGGTGCAATGAAGAATACCATGGCTTGATCAGGCACACCTTCGGCCCCAAAGAAACATACTTGCTCTTCAATACTCTAAAGAGGTCTTGTGCAGCAAATTTATCTAATGCAATATGTCTTTTGATCCCTTGACTGCTGCTTCCATGAGCATTGATTGTGGACCCAAGTAAGACAAAAACCTTGACAACCTCAACTATTTTTCCATTTATTATGATGTGACCTATTGGTCCAGCTGTGACAATTTTCATTTTCCTTACATTCAGTTGTAATCTATATGGAAGGCTAAAATCCTTGATCTTCATCAGTAAGTGTTTCAATTCCTCCTCACTTTCAGCAAGTAAGATTTTTGCATCTGCCTATTTCAGGCTGTTAGTAACCCTTCCTCCAATCCTGAGGCTGCATGTTTCATCATATAATCCAGCATCTCTGATAATTTGCTCAGAATGGAGATTGAGAAAGTATGGTGAGAGAATCCAACCCTGACACACACCTTTCCTGATTTTGAACCATGCAGCATTCCCTTGTTCTGTTTGCACAAATTGCTTCTTGATCCATGTACAAGTTCTGAATGAGCACAATGAAGTGTTCTGGAATTTTTGTTCTTCTCAAGTTCATCCACAGTTTATTATGGTCCACACAGTGGAATGCCTTTTAATTGTCAATAAAACACAAGTGAACATATTTATGGTATTCTCTGCTTTTAGCAAAGATCCATCTGACATCAGGCATGATATCCCTTGGTCCAGTCCTCTTCTGAAGTGGCCTGAACTTGCAGGTCCTATCAATGTGCTGCTGTAACTGTTGTTGGGTAATCTTGTGTAAAATTTTACCTTTGTGCAAGAGCAATACTATTGTTCTGTAGTTTGAGCATTCTATTGGGTCACTTTTCTTTGGAATGGGCACAAACATGGATCACTTTCAGTCACTTGGCTAGGTGGCTCTCTTCCAAAATCCTAGCAGTCCTACCCTGTCCTAAAATGTCACTATGAGCCAGCATCAATTAGATGGCAGTGAGTTTGTTTTTTGACCTACATCTGGCAGTAGCGTTTTTGAGATCTATCTATGACATTAACTCCCAAATTAATATTAGAATGATATCTCCTTAATCTTTAAGCATTCTAAGTGCAAAATGACCTCCTATTAATTTCATGTGCAGGAGATACACATAGAAAGTTGCCTGACTTACCTTTTGGTACTAGATTATATTTGTTGGTCACAATTTAATGATTTGCAAAAGATGTATAAAATTATACTGTCTTTTAAGCAATAATAAATGTTCTTTAATATCTCATAGAGATGAATTAGCTTATATGATGATTGTGCTCTGTGGGGTGCCCCATATGTCTATCTTGTTAGTCTTCCAAATTCTATTTACAGTATGTATTTTGTGCACAAGATGATTGTTTGTGGAGGCACGATTAAGTTTGCCTACCAGTCAGCATTAATTTTGTTTATCAGACAGGGATGTGTAGGTCTTGGGACAGATTTCACAAAACAGCCATTTTATGGGAACCTTATATTAAAAATTTTTTTGAATCATTTGAAAATAGTCATCCCCTGAGATGGCTGGAAGAAGGAAGTGCTAATTATCTCTATAGAAAAGCTATATTCAAAACAGATTTCAAACAATTCCTTAGCTCATTGAACTTTCAATCAAAACACATTATTAAAAAGGCATCATGAAAAAGAACCATTAAAGAAATATAGAAAGCAAAATCTTACCTGCAAAATAATTCAGATGCTGAATTAAATGTAGACTATATGAAAGAAAAGAAAATGGTTATTTTGAAATATTTACCTAGAAAGAGTGCTTAGATACTTTTGATTAAGTACAAAATAAAGTTTTAGAAAAATAAAAGGAAACTAAGTTGGTGATGGTAGTGGTGCAGTCCTCAATGGATAAAATAACAGAATATACATTGTTTATCAGGGATTCAAAAATCGGATGATAGAAATGAAGATATTAAACAAAATACAACACAATGATACAGTATTAAAACAAATAAGACAAGGGTTAAAAAACATAGAGATTAGAGAAAGAAGCCTAGTGCACATCAAAATTGAAATTCAGAAAAGAGAGATGTGGAGAAGGAACATTTTTATTTATCACATCAGTTTTATTGGCATGTAATTCAAATATCATTTAATTTAATAGTTCAATGACATCAAGAAGAGTTGTGCAATCAACACCACAATCAATTTCAGAACATTTTCTTCAATCTTGTACTCATCATTATTAGCTAAGCATTTCCCCCCAGCCTCCCCTGCCCTACGTCCAAGAAACCATTAACCCAGTGAGATTTACCTCTACTGGATTTCATATGCAGGAAAACATTAAAAGCAAATGAACAAAAGGACCTAAGAAGAATAACATAGTACAACATAAAACCCTCAAATGAAAGAAAATATTGAAAACTAAAACAAACGTAAAGGGATCATAAGGGAGATCAAATGATAGGGTGCTAAAGTTTAAGCTAACGGCATCTGCAACAATTCACTTTCCAGTGCATTCAAAGAAAACGTTGTTGTTAGGTGCCAGCGAGTTGGATCCAACCCACTGCAATCCTATGCACCAGAGACGGAAACACCGCACGATCCCACGCCATCCTCACCACTGTTCCTCTGCAGGAGCCCACTGAAGCAGCCACCGTGTCACCCCATCTGGTCAAGGGCCTTCCTCTTTTCTGCCACCCTTCCACTGTACCAAAAATGATGTCCTTCTCTGGGGACTGGTCTTTGCTGACAATATGTCTCAAGTACATAAGACAAAGTCCTGTCATCCTTGCTTCTAAGGAGCACTCTGCCTGTACTTCATCCAAGACAGATTGGCTTGCCTTTTTAGCAGTCCATGGTACTTTCAATATACTTCTCCAGCACCATAAATCAAATGCATCTATTCTACTTTGGTCTTCCTTATTCAATATTTAACTTTCAAATACATATTATGCAATGAAGAATACCATGGTATGGGTAAGACACACCTTAATTCTCAAAGATATATCCTTGCTCTTCAATACTCAAAAGAGGTTTTGTACAGCAGGTTTATCTAATGCAATGTGTATTTGATCCCTTGACTGCGGTTTCCATGAGCATTGATTGTGATCCAAGTAAGACAAAATGCTTGACTCCTTCAACCTTTTCCCCCATTTATCATAATATGACCTCTTGGACTGGTTGTGTGGATTTTGGTCCTTCTTACATTGAGTTGAAATCCATACTGAAGGCTACAGACCTTGTTTTAATCAGAAAGGATTTCAATTCTTCCTCATTTCCAGCAAGCAATGTTGTATTTTCTGCATTCTGAAGGTTGTTAACAAACCTACCTCCAATCCTAATGTCATGTTCTTCTACATATAAGGCAAATTTTCTGATGATTTTTCTCATCAAATAAATTGAACAAGTATGGTGAGAGGATACATCTTGATACACAACTTTCCTAAGTTTAAACCACGTAGTATTCCTGTGTTCTGTTCACACAGCTGAGCAATGTGGTGTAGTGGTTACTCACTGGGCTGCGATCTGCATGGTTGGCAGTTCAAAACTGCCAGCAGCTTCAATGGAGAAAGACTGGGCTTTCTACTCCCTTAAATAGTTAGTCTCGGTAATCCACAAGGGGTCACTGTGAGTCAGCATTGCCTAGATAGCAGTGAGAGTTCACAGTACTGCCTCTTCATCCATATACATGTTTTGAATGAGTACAGTGAAGTGTTCTGGAATTCCCATTCTTCTCAAAGTTATCCACAGTGGATTATGGTTCACACTGTGGAAATACTTTTGCATACTCAACGAAACACTAGTGAACATCTTTCTGGTATTTTCTGCTTTGAGCCAAGACCCTTCAGTCATCAACAATGATATCCCTTGTTCCATGTCCCTTCTGAATCCAGCCTGAACTTCTCACAGTTCCCTGCCAATGTACTGGCTGTTGAATGATCTTAAGCAAAAATTTACTTGTATGCAATATCAATGATATCGTTCTATAGTTTCAGCATTCAATTGAGTCAATCATAAGAGACAATTTTCCACTACAAGTCATAAAGTTTTCAAGTGTCACGGAAGGGAATAGTCCTTTCCTTCTTTGTAGAAAGACCGGAGAAATATTGATACCTTTTAATTATGGTGTTGGTGAGAATATTGAAAGTAGCATGAACTGCTAGCAGAACAAGCAAATATGACTTGGATGAAGTACTGCCAGGATGCTATTGTTTTGTTGATTCAGACTCATAATGACCTTAGGTAAGTAGGCTTTGGAGTACATAAATAGAGTATGTACATCTTTACGAACATAGATACCCTCATATGCCAATTGTATAGCCGCTGCTGTGTTTGACCCACTGACCTTGCAGTCAGCAGTTCAACTCTTACACACTGTAAGCCCCTTTATTTGATAATTTTGGTGTCCTGAAATGTAAAATCAGAAGACATGAGACAGATGTGAGTTTGGGTGGGAAGGAAGAATTGACTTGGATATGGACATGAAATTTTAATTTAAACTGGTTGGCTATTGTGACATATGCAATTAATTGTTGTTATGACTTATTCCTTATATACAAAATTGATCAAGATCAAAAAAGGGGTAAAATGGTAGGAAACAAGCAAATACCTGCTTGACTGTGCCTGTACGGCATCAAGAAATGAGAAAGAAGCATTAAAAAAGCTTCATTGAATGCAATGTTTTTAGAAATAGTCAATTCCTTGTTATAATTTCATTGGATTTTAAATGTTAAATAAGATTTTATTAAGAAATATCAATGGTTTTATAATTTCAAGTTTCCCTATCAGGAGTTTGATTCAATAAATGGTCAGTTGTTATCTATTACATGGCATCTATTAATTTCTAAATTCTAGATCAAGAAAAGACATATTTTTTCTCTTCTGCTTTTCTTATGGAGATCAGATTTTATGATTTCAGACATGGGCAACATTTCTATCATTTATCATTTTAATACAGAAGATGGCTTGAACTATGATGCATTACAGCCACTTTTGATATCACTTATGATCAGAGAAAGCAGTAATTGTATTCAAAATAGAATAACAAGAAAAAGTTTGAATCATGAATGTTGCACTGTTTAGTGCAAAGATTTTTAAAAAAACTTTATAATTGGAAGAAAACCTCAAATCTATTATTTCTTATTGGCATGAATTGCAGATATATACTGGGATTGCTCTATAACTACATTGCTAAGGTTGACAAAAAGCACCAAAAAAGAATTTGTACATATTTCCAAGCAGCTGGTAATTCACAATCAGAGCCTATTGCTCCAGCAGGGGTGCTTGTGCCTAGCTAACTATGAGTGTTTCTATTTTGTGTTCCCTTCCCTGGGATTGAAGGAGGAAGAATTTTGACCTTTTTTTCCTGGGCAATCATACCAGCATGAGGTGTCCTAGCTTAACATCAAAGTCAACTTGAGAGTAATGTATTCAAGTAATAATACTTTAATTTGTGGCTCTGATGAACCTTGAAATAATGAATGAGGAAAGAATACCATCTAGGAGAAGAGAAAATCAGGAAAATCCGTTTTGAGGCATCATCCCCAGAATTAGCGTATGATTCTGATTCTGAGGTTTTATGTATAGATTTAAGTGAAAGCAGCCTGTTACAGGCTTCTCTGGACACATTTCGCTCTTACCTTTCTTTCTTTTTCCTTTCAGTTAATGTAGCAACCAGTATATTATTTCTGATGGACAATAGATAATTGCTGAAGTTGTCTTCCCTACTGATTCTTCTCAGACAGCCCAGCCGGGATCCATAAGCTTTGATAAAGAAGAAGCAGACTTTTCAATAAGGGAATCTTGAAGTCAGAACATGAGATAAGATTGAATGTTTATGAGACTTGTCTAGAATCAGTGATGTTTTTGTCATTCTGTCTTCGACACTATAACCTGTGGCAGTTCTAATAGGTAGCTAAGTGGGCGGAATGAACGAGCTTTATTTCTTCTCCATTGTACATTGATTTTCCTAGGCTAGGAAGAAGTAGTTGAGAGCAGAATGACACTCTTCACTAACTTAGACCAACCAATCAAATATTGCTGTTGGCTGCCATGTGGTACGTTGCAGAATTGACACACATTTAGCCTTTAAAGAAAGGGCATGTAATTGCAGCAGTGTGCCATGAAATCCATTTAAATCTGGCAAATGTATTGCAATGCTTTACTAGCAATTATAAATTCCCAGTGGTGGGTGATAGAACAGAGACAGAAATGGAATGTCAGGAAAAATGAAGATCAGTTGCTGGGAACTATCTATTCAGTTGCCAACAAATTAAACAGTTTGAGTTTCATTGTGGAAACTAGCAGCAGTTAATTTTTATACTACCAATCCCCAGCACTAGGCTCTGCTATTCCCATCTCAGTTCTCATGAAACAAGCAGATTTACTTTCCAATGCACCAAATGAGGCCTCCGTAGCAAAGGTATTGCTCTAGAGGCAAATATGTTAAAAAGGATGCATTTCTTTCAATGATTACAGAAATGATACCAACTAGAACATAATCAGCCAAGTAAGAATAAAGAACATTTTCTAAGTATAACTGTCCAATATATGGCTCAGTGTCTGTGTTGTTTTGTATTCAATATAGAATTTCCCATAAAGACTTTAGCAAGGTACATGATACAGAGGTCCCAAGTTGTTGGAAAATGAAAATGGTAATGCTAACATAATGAACATCTTCAGTTTACATTGCATTTAACTCATAAGCAGCACCTTTTCACTAAAAATTGTTTTTCAATGAAAAATATAGTTATATGGTCCAACTATATTCTCAACTGAGTTTAGAAAGAGTGGTAATAAGATGCACATGTGTAAACTTCCCAAACACCTTTTAGAATCCAACTACCTTAGGTCAGCAGTTAGAACCCACAGCACTCCTGGGAGAACGATGAGTTTTTTTTTTACTGCAGTTAACATTTAGTCTCAGAAAACCATGGGGCCGGTTCTAACCTATCCTACAGGGTTGCTTTGAGTCAGAATCCACTCAATGGCAGTGAGTTTATTTTGTTTTTGAAGCTTTGGATTGCTGATATCATTGGGTTTTCTCTCGTTTCCCCTTCCCTTAGCTCTTGGGCCCCTCTGTAGTTTTGTAAGCACCTGATGCAATATCGCCCAGTTATTTCACCAAAATCCCTCCTCAAAAGTAGCTCTTTACTTAAAACCACCTCTACGTCTTCTGTACCACTCTGCCTAGTCCTTCTCATTTTCTTTGAATTTCCATTTCAAAATATCCCCACCTTTCTAATTCTCTCCCAACACAATATCCATATGTCTTCCTTAAGAATCTGCAAATGATGGCAATAATTGTGAAATTAAAATTGTATGTGGTAAAATGCAATTAGGTAAAATGCCAGTCCTTTTTTTATTGCAAACCAGCAACTTAAATTACACTGGAATAGGCCATTTTCTCTTTCTTGATTTGGGGGAAGTGCATATTTAATTGTTAATTCTAATGAGGAAATGAGAATTAGATATGTGATTATCTAATTTCAAAAATACATTAAAATTAAATGAGGTATTTTCTCAGACTTCATATTTTAAATGACATACCTGAAAGATTAGAGTTGATCTTTGCGCTTCCATATAAACAGCCTTCCGTAGAAACTTTAGCAATCTTAATGGCATGCTTTCTGATGAATTGAAGCTCTGGTGAAATGAATAGCAGGATGAGCTCATTAATCACTGAATACAGTATCTGTCACAGGTAACTTTCGAATGATCTATTTCCTTCTCATATCTGGAGAGTCCTACTTGCTAGATGACTATTGATAAAATGCCATAGTGAGAAAACATCTGAAATGGAAGTATTCCTGCTTTGATCTAAGGTGTTTGAGTTATAAAAGAAGAGCCACGTTTTGTAATACATTAACTCTCTTAGATACTAAAGGAGAGTATTTCATAGGAAACTAAACATCTGCAAGAAATCATATATTAATAATGTTTGTTTTTAAATGATCAAAGGAATAACAATATATACAATTAATTAATATGCTTCTACTTCCCAAATCTGAATGTTTAGCCTAGACCAGATTCCTAAATCTCTATCACAAACCCTGAAATCTCATTGTCTCCACGGTCATATATAGGAAGGACTTTAAACTGAGTGCAACCCAAAGGGAGCTTTTATCTTTGCTCCTTAAACTTGTTCCTGCTTCCGTGCCCCATTTAAGGAAGGGTACCACTGTCTACCCGCTGCCTTAAGCCAAGCATCATGGGTCTAAATTTGACTATATTCCTTTATCACTTCTCAGATATAAGCCACAGAAAGGCCATGTACACACATTTGCATTGTAAGCCTGTACACTCATCCCATTACTATTTTCCCTTAGTTACTCCCTAATCCAAGCTGTCACCATCACCTGATAAGCTCGTGCTGGGCAGAATTCAACTAATTTTCTTGCTTCTCTTCTTTGGCTATTGTTCACAGTAAAACTTGAACAATGGCTTAAAAGTTAGATCAAATCATTCCAATCCGGCTCATGAGGGAGAGGGGAGTGGGGAGGGAGGGGAAAAAAAGAGGACCTGATGCCAGGGGCTTAAGTGGAGAGCAAATGCTTTGAGAATGATGAGGGCAATGAATGTACAAATATGCTTTACACAATTGATGTCTGTATGGATTGTGATACGAGTTGTATGAGCCCCTAATAAAATGATTAAAAAATAAATAAATTTCATTTTCAGCAAAAAAAAAAAAATCTTTTCAATCCAAACTAAAAGTCTCTTACCGTTCTCTTCACTTAGACTAATCCTCAATATCTTTACAATCTCTGGAAAACTAAACGTGCCCTGACTCCTGTTAAACTTTCAGACAAATGCTTGAATGACTCTCTCCTTTATTTTATTCTCACAGGACTTCTTTTGCCATTCAGGTCTTTGTTAAACGGCAGTTTAAGTGTTGGTTTCCATCCCTGACCTTTCAAACTCTTCTAGCAAAGGAGATGACGTCTGTCTCATTCCCCATTGTATTTCTCTAGATGTGGTGGTGAAGGGGCTCTGCTGGCAAAGTGGGTGAAGGGTATAGGGCTGCTAACTGCAAGATCGGCTGTTTGAAATCACCATGTGGAAGACTGATGAGGTTTTCTGCTCTGGTAATATTTACAGCCTGGGAACCTCATAGAGGCCTCTCTACTCTGTCCTATGGGGTCACGGTGAGTTAGAATCGACTGGTGGCAGGAGTTTAGTTTTGAATTTATATGTTGTTGTTAGTTGCCATCAGTAGGCTCTTAATGAGGTGCTGCCCAGTCCTGTACCATTCTTACAATTGTTATTATTTGGGGGCCAATTGTCACAGTCACTGTATTTTTACATGTCCTGGAAAGTCTTTGCCCTTTTCACCGACACTTACTTTCCCAGGCATGACAGGTTTTTCAGGGATTGGTCTCTCCTAAGCATCCAAAATATGTGCGATAAAGACTGCGTCCTCGCTTCTGAGGAGCCTCCTGTCTGTACTTTGTCCAAGACAGATCTGTAGGTTCTCCAAGCCGCCCAAAGTACTCTAAATCGTCTGTGCCAAAAACACATTTCAGATGAACGAAATTTTCTGTGATTTTCCTTAGTCCTTGCGCAACTTTCACATGAATATGAGGCGATTGAAAATACAACAGGTACGCACAGGGGCAGCGTGGGCTCCAAAATGACATTGTTGTTCTTTAACCCTTTAAAGAGGTTTTATTTAGCAGATAAAGCAGAAAGGTGAAGAGGGAAGCTAGAAGATCGCAGGCTGGTGGGTGCGGAGTCCTGTGGATCCAAGGTCTGTAAGAATGTAGCAGGGCACCACAGTTCCCAGGGTCTGGAGGCTGCGTGGGCTGCCAGCCCCAGAGCCAGGCATGCAACCAAGGCACACAGGAAGCAGAAAGAGCAAGAGAGAGAGAGGGAGGGAGGGAGGGAGGGAGAGAGAGACATTCCCACTGTCTCTCTTTTAAAAAGGCTACCCCTGAAGGAGGTATAATCAAGCTATGACCTGATTGACAGATTGCATTCCACCTATACTTCCACATAGATACTATCAAGTTGACATAAAATAACCATCACACCAATTTTTGAATTCCATTGAAAATGACCAATGCATCTTGATTATGTGTTTAATCAATTTCAAATTCAGGAAATTAGAAGAAGAAACTTTTAGTTTCTTCATCATTAGCTTTAGTGCCTGGCAAATACATCTCAATAGTAGTTACATTAACTGCTCTTCCTGGAAGGTGTATACATATTATCCCTTCACATGCAGCATTGTTTTCCAAGGCAGATCTTGAAATGTTCTTTTGACAACGAAAGTGATGGTATTTCTGTTGGATTTTCCATTCATGTCTAAGGTAAACTATATGACTGTCTGATTCAAGTAGCCCATTTCAAGTCACTATGTTGATCCTTATCTATACATTTCATTTTTTGTCTACCAGTACTCCTAAATTCATACCTGTACTTTGCACATTGTTATTATTAATGGATGTCCACAGCTGCTGCTTCTTGTTTTGTGTTTTACCATATCAGTAAATGAATTTCCTGAAAGCTTTGCTCCACTAAATCACGAAGGTCTACTTTACTTTGAGGACACAGCTCTCCCCAAGTCATATGTTGAGTGCATTTTAGGCGCGGTTCACCTTCTGTCAATATATCAAGCAATGCTTCTCTCCTATTCACAAGGTGCAGTGGCTAATTTTAGAAATGGATAACCTCTTTATTTTTCCTACACTGTTCTTAGTCTTAGAATTTAATGGAAACCTGTCAACTCTTGGTGGCCATACTGGTATTTGAAATACTGGTCACATAACTTCCAAGATCATAGCAACATGTAAGCCACCATATACTGACCCAGTGACAGGCAAGTGGTTGCCAGTCATTAAATTTTCTCAACCTATTAAATTAGGATGGGTATTTAGTAGTTCCTCCCCCAAAACTGCTTTCTTAACAAGCTAACGAACCAAGAATAATCATCAAAATGTCTGTAATAGACTTTAATTTTTGTTTCCCCTTCTAATTTTAGTCAATAAAATCTGAAGGGTATTAATTCCAGAAAAAATATGTGTTGCTTATTTTAAATATCTTTTGTTGTTGTTGTTTTTCTCTTGCTGAAAAATATTTTAAATCTAGATATGAATAGTTGCTTATTTTTATTTAATGTCCTATCACACAAGATGTTTCAATAGTTAATTAAGAAAGAGAAAAATATAGACAACGTTTAAAGAAGTTCTGTAAGATTTAGAAAATCATTAAAGACTCTAGTTACAAAAACCTTTAAAAGAGTAAATAATTTTTCTTATTTTTATACATTAACTTGCTACTGAAGAAGAAAACAGAGACATTCATCTCTTTACACTTATTGTTCATTTCTTTCAAGATATGAGGATCTATCTCATGATTAATTGGACAACTTTTCAGTAGCTATGATTGTTGCTAAAGAACATTCCATCAGAATCTTGAGAGAAAATTTAAAGACACTCATCAAAACTCTCATTAGGATCGAGAGAAACAATAAAGTAGATATTGATTTCTCTGGAGGAATGGATCATGATTAATTAATTCCTAGTGAGAGGCAATATTTATGCTCAGTGAATATATTTCTTGATGGTCAATGAAATGTGAAATTGTTTCTAATCAGAAATATATTGATATCTACTATATAATGCCAGCCTTTAAATAGCATATGTATTTTTAAGTTTATAAAATTATATATACATTGTAAAAATTGCAATATAGATAACATAGAAACTAGAAAATATACCAATATTATTTTTGTCCCAAATCACTCTCATTAATATATTGATGGATTTCATACCAGTAATTTTCAGACAAATATATTGGGGTTTGTGTATATATGTAAATGTTACTTTAAATGTGATAAAAATAAAATATGTGATCTGTTTTCTTCTCCACCAAGAATTCCTACCTCCTATAGAGTCTATATTTGCAACTATTGACCTAAAACCTTCCATACACATGTTTAATAAGTGTACATCTCCACCCGACTGATAGTACATTTGATCATGTACCTTATTTTACTTTTGCCAGTGGTAAAGTAATATGCATAACAACATATCTCACATCCAAGTCATAGGAACCATGTTACCATTAGCATTATAGCTCTTTCCTGCACCAGAGGAGAGAAGCATCAGATGAGTTACAATCATTAAAATAAAAAATGTGCAAAATGTTTATGTGCATTGTTGTAAGACATTGAGATTTACAGACAGTACAATCACAAATATAAATAGTTTTTGTCATAAGCTATGATATAAAATGTTTCAAGTAAGTCTGTCTTGGTTATACTAATATATACTGACAGGAGATATGAGACTCCTTGGTCAGAGACAAAGATTATTGCTTATAATATAACAGTAGCCAAAGTAGGATTTTCAGTTTCCTAGAATTTCATATTTATTAATTCCAGCAGCTTGACATTGATAAAGGAAGTCAAAAAGATGCATTAATAATCACTGGTGATTGGAATGTGAAATCTAGATAAAAAGAAGATGCATCAGATCTTGGAAAGTATTGTGTTGGGAATAGAAATGATGGGGACAGTATACATGGAACTCATTGGGTGGCCTGCACAGAACTCAATGTCTTCCGAAAGAATAGGGCCAAGGCTGAGTGCAGAAAGACCATCAATCACTCTTATAAATGCTCAAGTTAAAGCTGAAGAGCATTGAAATAAGTCCACAAGTGCTGAAGTATAAACTTGAGTATCTTCTCCCTGAATTGAGAAATGATCTTAGGATAGATTGTAAGCATAGAACAGTAACGTCTAAAGACTAGGCCAGTTGTGGTATCACATCAAGGACACCATGCATGAAGTAATATAAGGTCATTAAAAAAGAAAAAAATTAAAATGTATCCCCAGTACATATTAGGTAAACTGAATGGGGGAAATGAAATAAAATTGCTGAAGAGTCTTCTAACGTAGCACTAGAAGACAATGTATTTTAAGAAATGTACACAGATCAGGAGTTAGAAAACCAAAAGGAGAGAAGACACTTAGGACATTCTTTCTCAAATGGAAAGAGTGAAAGAAAAAAAATTAAACCTCAAGTTGCAGTAATGAAGGGTTTATGAGCAAAATATTGAACAATGCAGTAAATAATAAAAAAGATGGAAAAATATATGGTGATGTACCAAAAAGATTGGCTGATGTGAAGCCATTTTAAGAGGATGCATATGATCAAAACCTGATGATAATGAAGGGGAAATCCCAGGCTGCACTGAAGGCATTAGACAAAATTATGGTCCAGAAATTGACAGACTATTAATTGAGTTGAGTCCCTTAAGCTGACAGGCACTCAACATATGACTCTGTAAGAGCTGCCTCCTCAAAACTGAGTCACTCTCAGGGAGGTGGAGGGAGCAAACTTTGGGGATTCTCATTTGCTGATGGGGCATGACTCAAAGTGAGAAGACACAGCTGCAGACGTTCATTAATAATTGGAATGTGGAATGTCCGAATACTGAATCTAGAAAAATTGCAAGTCTTCAAAAATAAAGGAAACAATTGGAGATAGCTTATATTTTAGTGAGCTGAAATGGATTAGTATTTGCCATCTTGAACTGGACAATAATATAGTCTACCATGCCAAGAATTACAGAAGAAAGCAACTAGCCCTGATGTAGAAACTATAAAATCTATCATTAAAAACCAATGTATTAGATGGATTTTGACTGAAAACAGACATACAAAAATTATGGTTTCCTGTGTCCTGCTATGTATGTATGCAAAGGCATTTGGCACTGTGGATGATAAGAACTATGGATGACATTGTAAAGAATGAGTATTTCAGAATATTTATTTGTGCTCATGTGGAACCTCTTCATAGACCGAGTCAGTTTTTCAAACAAAATAAAGGAATATTATGTGGCTAAAATCAAGAAATGTATGCATCAGAGTTTCCTTTCACTATACTTACACAGTCTGTATGTTGAACAATAATCTAAGAAACTGGACTGTGTGAAGGGGAGCATTATCACAGGCTTGAAAGAAGGTACATTAATGACCTTTAATATGGATATGACACAAACCTGATTGCTGAAAATGAAGAGAAATTGTAGTACTTGCTGATGAAGATTACTAAAAATAAAGCCTTCAACAGGCATCAGGGAAATAAAAAACAAACAAAAATTCTTACAGCAAAATAAATACAATCAACTTTGTAATAAACTGATCATTAACATCAGGGATTTACTTTTACTTAGATGTATAAACAATTCCCATTGATGCCAAATTCTCGGTCAAACTCATTTCCGTGGAGTTGATTTGACTCACAGAGACCCTATAGAAAAAACTAAAACTGCTATTGAGGCTTTTGAGCATGTGAATCTTCATGCAAGTTGAAAGCCTCATCTTTCTTCCATGGAAGTGGCAGTCAGGAAAGCAGTATTGCACAAATCGGTCAGAGTTCTTTTTACTGGGTAAAACGAAAAGTGTAAGTACTTTGAAGACTAAGTTTCAAATCTCATCATAGGCATGGAAAAGCTGGGCAATTAATTAAGAAGACTGAAGAAGCGATGCCTTGAAGAATAGTGTTAGTGAAGAGTATTGCCTATACCATGAGCTGCCAGATTAATGGGGGAAAAATCTGTCATGGAAGAAGCAGAACTAGATTGATCTTTAGAAGGATAGTGAGTCTGTGTCTCATATTGTTTAGGATATTGTTATGAGTGATCAATTTTTGGAAAAGGACACCATGTTTCAGAAAATAGAGTGTCAGTGAAAACAGCAAGATCTCATCAAGACAGATCGATACATTGGCTGGAACAATGTGCACAAACATGGCAAGAACTGTGATAACGGCACAGGGTTGTGCACTATTTTATTGTTGTCTTGATGAGTCAGAACTGACACACAAGCCCTAAACATGTCATCATAAACTGATATTGCAGAAAGACAGTGTCTCTCTCATTGTGTTGTTTGTGTTCCCCTTCATATAAGTTGGCCAGTAATTTGCTCTGTTTTTCCTTTCTTCCCCAGCTAACCATCAATGATTGTATCTTCTAATGTGAAAATCTTTTTCTTGACATTTTTTTACAATCAGCATATGTACTACAGATTCATCTGTATCATGAGGAGTTTCAGAGAACCATCATTATTTTTTAACCTTGCCTAGTATCCCATTGTATGAATGTAGCATCATTTCTTTATCCATTCTGCTATTGATGGGCATTTAGGTCATTTCCATTGTTTTGCTACTGTGATTAGTGCTGTGAGAAGCATTGTTGTGCATGTTCATGATTGTACTGTCCCAGCTTTAGGGTATAGCCAAGCGCATTGATGGTGGAGTCTTATTGTATTTCTATTTCCACTTTTTGAGGAAGTGCTATATCATTTCCCCTAGTATTTTCACAATGTTTCATCCCCACCGGCAGCCATATCCTCTCAAGTATTTGTGGTTTTCTATTTGGTTGGTTGCTTTCTTTTCCCGAGAGTTGCTATTCCAGCTGGAATGAGATAAATTATATCTATTTGTTATTTTGACTTGTATCTCTCTAATAAAGGATTACAATAAAATGTGAAAAGACCTGAAGCTAGAAAGCCAAAAAAAAAGAACATACTGCATGTCCCTCAAGCTGAAAGAAGTAAGGAAAACAACCTTTAGCATGAGTTTCATCACAGAAGGATTCTATGGGCAACATATTGCACAATGCAGGAAGCAGCAGAAGTCGTTGGAGGAATACGCAGTCATTGTACTAAAAGAGACAGGGTCAACAATCAGCCGTGTTCAAGAGGAAGCATGTGATCAAGAACTCATGGTATTGAAGGACAATCCAAACTGCACTGAAGGCTTAGGAACAAAGTTCCAGGAATTGACAGAATACGTATTGAAATGTTTCAACACACTGGTGAAACACTGGAAATAGCACCTAGTCTAGGTCAAGACACTTGAAAAACAACTACCGGGCTACCCAACTGGAAGAAATCAATATTTGTGCCATTCCAAAGAGAGTTGACCTAACAGAATGTGGGGATTATCAAGCAATATATTTAATATCACATGCAACTAAAGTTTTACTGAAGAGAATTCATCAAAGGATGTGGCTTGATATTGACAGGGACCTGCCAGAAAATCAAACAGATTCAGAACAGAATGTGGTATGAGGAATATCAATGCTGATGTCACGTGGACCTTAACTGAAAATAAAGAATACCAGAAATATGTTCACTTGTGCTTTATTAACTATACAAAGACATTTGACTTTCTGGATCACAAAAACCTATGGATACTATTGAGAATGGGGATTTCAGAGAACTTCAATGTATTCATGCAAAACCTTTAAATGAACCAAAAGGCAGTATTTGAACAGAACAAGGGAATAGTACATGGCTTAAAATCAGGGAAAGTGTGTGAGAAGGTTGTATCATTTCACTATGCTTATTAAAGGTGGGTGTTGAAGAAGTAATCTGAGAAACATGGTTGTGCGTGTATCTATTCCTCAACTGTATGAAGAAGAACATGGCATCAGGATTGGAGGAAGCTTTCTTAGCAACCTCCAGGATGCAGGTGATACAATCTTATTTGCCGAAAGTGAGGACCTGAAGTACTTTTTGATGAAGATCCAGGACTACAGTTTTAAGTATGAATTGCAACTCAATTTAAATTAAATTGAAATACTTACAACTGGACCAGTAGACAAGACCAAGAAATGTAGAGAAAAGACTGAAGTTGTTTAGGATTTCACCTTGCTTGGATCTTCAGTCAACAGCCATGCAAGTAGCAGTTAAGAAATCAAATGATACATTACATTGGGAAAATCTCCTGCACAAGGCCTTTTTAAAGTGCTACAAGTGTGGTAGTTACATAACCTCCTGTCAACTTGAGGGCATTCTGAGTGAAGGGGTGGAGTCTAGTGTGTCAATCAGGTCATAGTCAATGACGCATGGTCTTCTCATGAGGAATCTGGGAACTTCATCTTTTCTTCACTGGAGGTGGGATGCGCTTTTTCTCTGCTACACATTCTGTTGACAAGCCCCATGGAGCCATGTCTTGAGCTATAAGCCAGGATCCTGGAGCTAGAAGAGTCATGTGGAGATCCACACGCAGGCTGAGATACTTCCACTGCCACTGGATCCACCACTGGCCTATGATCATCCTGCATTTGGCATCAC
Organism: Echinops telfairi; assembly: GCF_000313985.2. NCBI lineage: Eukaryota > Metazoa > Chordata > Mammalia > Afrosoricida > Tenrecidae > Echinops > Echinops telfairi. The sequence continues at coordinate 57,261,194 of NW_022103898.1, forward strand.
TGAATGTGCTGCATGTGTCTAAATAGGAATTTATGGACTAGTATCAGACACATGGGCTAATATTGGACTTATGGACTTGATCTGGACTGGGCTGGGATGTTTTCTCAATATATGATTGCTCTTTGATATAAAGCTCTCTCTTACACACATATGGGTGCCATTGGATTTGTTTCTCTAGTCTAACACACAAAACAAGGATGTAATTTTGAGAATCAAGGTATGCCTGACCAAAGCAATAGTGTTTTCCATGATCTGGCTTGCATGTGAAAGTTGGACAATGAATAAGGAAGAATGGGGAAAAATCAATGCATTTTAATTATGGTGTTGGTGAAGAGTATTGAATGGACCATGGACTGCAATAAGAACAGACAAATCTGTTTCAGAAAAAGTGCAGCCAGAATCCTCCTTAGATGAAGGACGACAAGATCACATACTTTGGATATGTTATCAGGAGAAACCAGTACCTGGGAAAGTACACCATGCTGGAATGATGGAGGCTCATTGAGAAGAGGAAGACCCTCAAAGAGATGGATCGACACACTGACTGCATCAACAGGGACACACTGGCAAAATTGAAAATGACATGGATTGGGCAGTGTTTCTGTTATGTGTAGGGTCTTCATGAGTTAGAACTGATCAGGGCACCTCACAACACTATCAATAATGAGTGATCACAGATAGATATTTGATGGCCACTCCCTACATACACACACAGAAAGCAATTATGAAACACCTAACTTCCTGGGGAAAAGATATAAATGGACCTTTCTTTTTGCCACATCTGACTGTGTTTTCTTAATTACACAATGTGAAAAGATTGGAAATTAATGTAAGACTCACATTGGAGATTACACCTAACATGGAAAATATTCCTAATATATTTA